>NC_092873.1:354916127-355561878 GCF_028372415.1 Notamacropus eugenii | reverse complement strand
TACACAGCTTATGATTGAGTAGTAGAAACTTTACTAAAACATTAACAATAGGCAAAGCCATAACTAGAATTCTGGGCCCTGGAGCAAATTCTGTTGTGCTTGGCAGGAGGGATGTGTATGAATGAGAGATAGACATCTGGAGACAGATGTTATGAGAACTGAGGAAGTTAAGTAACTTCTGAATTTATTTCAGGGTGGGCCAGTTAGGTGGCACAGTGGATAAACTGCTGGGCCTGGAATCAGGAAGACCTGAGTTCAAATCTGACCTCAGACATTTCCTAGTTGTGTGACCTTGGCCAAGTCACTTAATCCTGTTTGCCTCAAATTTCCTCATCTGTAAAATGAGCTGGAGAAGTGGCAAACCCACTCTGGTATCTTTGCCAAGAAAACCCCAAATGGGGAAACGGCTGAAAAGGACTAAAGAATAAGAACAGGGCTGGGGTGATGGGCAGGTGAATGACCTGGAGGGTCAGAGATTACAATAATAGGATCTGGAAAGGATGGAGTGAACTTTAAAGGGGGCAATGCCTGCCAGCAGTGGCAAAAAGAGCATCTGAAAGTGGCAAAGAGGAGCACGGAGCATGCCAACTCTTCCTCCCCGGGGTCCCATACATCAAGGAGTATGAGAGATAGAGTCATTGGCCTTGGAGAGGGTGGCTAGAGATAGGATATCTTCAGGAGAAAACTAGGTTTTAGTGATCACCAGAAGAAGAGAGAAATGTGAGAGAACATGTGCCATTGAGGAGTGCTCTGGCTCTGGGGTCAGAGGACCTGGGTTGGAATCTTGGCTCTGTAACTTAATGCCCATGTGACCCTGAGCAAGTCACCTTGATTCTCTGGGGCTCACTTTCCTTGTCTATAAAATGAGGGGATGAGACCAGCTGACTTCTAAGAGACTGATGTCCAGATCTGTGTGTTTGAGATGTAGGAAGAATTAAGAGAGGAAACAAGCATTTATTAAGCAATTATTGTATGCCAGTGTATTCAGAGATCTAGGATGAAGAGGAGTTTGTTAACAACACAGCCAAGGGTTTTGGAAGGAAAAGGAGACAGAGAACTATAGGGCCCTGAGTTTACTCTGGAACAGTGTGTACATGGGTTTTATGGTGTGCGTCTCCAAGTCAATTTGGCACTTAAACACATTCTACTGGGAGAGGAGTGTTGCCATAAGAGCTGGCATTTATACAATGCTGTAAGGTTTATAAAGCATTTTGCCAATATCTCCTTTGATCCTCACAATAACCCATTTTACAGCTGAGGAAACTGAGGCAGGCAGGGGTTAAGTGATATGTCCAGGGTCATATAGCTACTGACACTTGTTTAAGGTTAGCTATGAACTCAGGTCTTCCTGATGCCAGGTCCAGCACTCGATCCATTGCACCACCTAGCTATCTTGAAGGGTGTGGTAGCTAGAGATTCTAGCCAGCAATGGTAACCTGGGTGCCAAACAAGGGATGAAGCTGGTTAGTTGGACAGTGTTCTGAGACGGGTAGGGAACAGGGAGGCAGAGGGAAGGATATCAGTATTTGGGCCAGAACTCTGGTTTCCCTGTGCCTAGTTTCTGTTCTGACAACAGGATTCCTTTAAATATTGAGCTCTCTCTTTAAAATATTTTTCTTAAAAAATAATCATAAGAGCATAACTTGTCTAAAATGCCACAAGCCTTTAAAATAAAGTGATGAAAATTGTCAAATGAAAAAAATTGTGACTGATAGCTTTATGCATTCATTTTATGTGAATACCAGTCAGGATAGTCACAAAATGATTCAGAAGATTTAGATTATGGTAAACCAGATTATTCATCTCATTTTTTATATTTGTTTTCCTCATCGTGTGTATTACACCCAGGAAAGGGATCTGGGAGTCACTTCCTTGAAGAAATTGATTAGCTCAGTGTATGATTAGGGAAATGAACTCCAAATAGTCATGTGTCAAGAGAACATGTATGTTAATAAAATAGCAAAAAACATTTCTTTTAGCTGCTATGTCCTCTTCTGATAGCTGTTTTTAAAATGCCTTTGTTGCTATTTATTATCCAGTCTCCTCTACAGTTATAGTTATATCAGTTTCCTATTATTGCCATGGTTCTGCCTTCACTGCATCTAATCACATTTTCCAACATTTAAAAAATTCAAATTTGTAATTTTTTAATGTGATACAATATTCTATTATTTTTATATTACATAATTTGTTCAACCATTCCTTAATGGCTGGATGGGTTATTTTTTCCCTTGCTGTTACAAACAAAGCTGTTCTGAGTATTTTTGTACAGATGGATTTTTAGGTATTTTATTTAACATCCTTAAGGAATAGGTCTAGTAAGGAAGATACCTAGGTCAAAGGTCTATGAGCAGTTTTATAACACTGTATGTTGGCATGTTGCGTTATAAAAACATTGCACCAACTCAATTCCACAAACATTAGGAAATCTTCCTCCACAACACTATCCCCAAGACTGAATTTGATAATTTCATATTATCAATTTGATGGGCGTAAAGGCGGTACCTCAAAACTGTTTAAATCTACATTTATTTGATTAGAATTTGGGCATTTTTCAAGTGGTTACTGACAATTTGCTCAAGTATACACTTCTAATGACAGAAAGTTTCAATCCTCATGTGACTTACTTTGTGATACCAAGCCACATGTATTACCTTGGAAGGACTGGGATGTATGGGTGGGCAGCATAACATCATGGTCATAATTTTCAAGCACACGTGGGCAATTTTAAAATTTTTCCCAGGATGTGCATATCCCTTTCATTCTCTGTTATTTAAGGCCAACAAAACCTTGGGCATTCAATTTACCTTCGCATTTGCTTAATGTTTACTGTAGGCAGAACACTGCTGTGGATAATCACCAAGAAGTGTTGGAAGCAAGAAAAAATGTCACTTTACCCTAAGGTGAAACTGTGGCCCTTCCTGGAACGTTGCCTGTAGCTTTGGTCACACTGTACCAGAGAGAACTAGAAGAATTTCATCAAAGATGACAAAGGGATCCAAAGGCATCCATATGATGGCAGATTTTTAAAGTTTTAGAATTCCACATTGGAAAGACAAAAGCTGAAGGCATAGCATCAAAATCTTTATTATCACAACTGGTATGGACAAGGTGTACCCAGGGCTTCTTATGAAGCAAATTCCAAAATTCTAGAAGGAGGCATTCTAAGAGTTGAAGCAGGGTAAATTTAGGACTAATTAAACTTTATTTTGGAGAAGAAAATACATGAAACTCATGTTGAGGTAATACCCAAAAAGAACTGTCATCTTATCAATGTGGGTATTTGCAGTGATGCATAACTCAGTGCCTGCCTGTTCTTTGGACTCTTGTACATATTCCCGAAAGTCCGACACAGATCCACCCAATATGTTGGCAGTCTTCCTCATTTTCTCTTCATATTTCAAGTGTATCAGCAGAGCACACGGACTATCCAGACATTCCCCCCTGCCCCCCCATACATTTGATGATTCTTTGAGTTGTGTTCGGCCTAGAGGCTGATGAGCTACCTGAGTCTTCTTACCTTTCGTCCAGGTCTTCGGTGGCCATCCGGATAAACATATTGAGAGAAGGGACTTTCCGGAGTCAAACAAGGGTTAGGCTTTATTCAGGGTCTTAGCTATGTATCCATATGCAGGGTGAAATTCTTCCTCAGGAGAGAGGAATCCTCCTCCTCCCAAGGGGCAAGGATCATACAGCAAGAGGATGGGAGTGGAAGAGGGGAGGGACCCTCTTCCTTCTAAGGGCCCCGCAGCAAGAAGAGAGCCTTCAGGCTTTCCTGTCCCTACTTAAGCTCTCCCGCCACATAGTTTGCACGTGAATACCGTGCGGGCTCTCAGCCCCTAGCTAATTAACAACAGGTGTGCTCAGACCACGGACCAATCTCAAGGGTGGGATGCTCTCCCCATCAAGTTTCCCACTGAGAAGAGGTGGAAATACACAAGATAGCCCGTGTTTCACGCCTCAATCCCCAGCTGTTCCCTGGTGGGCCTCGTGAGAACTCTGAGGTTTAGAAGTCCTC
Organism: Notamacropus eugenii; assembly: GCF_028372415.1. Lineage (NCBI taxonomy): Eukaryota > Metazoa > Chordata > Mammalia > Diprotodontia > Macropodidae > Notamacropus > Notamacropus eugenii. Next base: position 355,557,860 of record NC_092873.1, on the reverse strand, counting down.
ACTTTCACCTGCCTGAGACTGTCCACGTGAAAACTGAGCTTACACCCCCAACAGAGTTGTTCATGTTACACCTTGCTCACACCTTCCCATTCTCTCCTAGGGGATACTCATTTTAAATAGGAGACTATGGCATTACAAGACTGGCAGCTGTACCATCATACAAGAATACTGGCATTTTTAAAAACAGACCTTTGTTTTGGGGAGAAGTTTGTAAAGAAACTATAATTTCCCAAGGGAATGGAATCAAAAAATGATGCAAATTGAAAACAAAACATGGCTGATTGGATCCTAACAGGCTGAAGGAAATGGCATTTTGGGGCAGTTTCTAACTTTTGCAGATAAAAGTCAAGGATGACGTTATTTAAAGAGCAAAGTACACTTGGCTGTAGAGTTCGAGGATGTGGGCTCAAATACTACCTCTGATGCTTGCTGCCAACATGTCCTCAGCCAAGTGATGGACATGATCCTTGTATAAAAACCAAAGGTGGCCATCAAAATTCCCTTTCCACCTCTAAATCTATGAATATTTACTTATTACAAGAGATTTAAAGAGGGAATTTTGATTGTAAGCTCCTTGAGAGCAAGGCTTTCATGGCCCATGTCATAATTTGTTAAGCTTCGGATAGAAGAGATGTGTAAAAAGGTAGAATTGAAAGCTAGGTCTTAGTAGTTAGCTTTATAATTAATTTAGAAGTACTTAAGTGTTTGCTAGGTGCCAGGCATTGTGCTAGAGGACAGTGATGCAACGAATGAAATAAGCCCTACTCACAAAGAACTGACATTCCAATGGAGGAGACAAGGCCATAAGCATACATACATAAGACAAACACAATAGTTACACATGAAGTTGTTCAAGTGGGAGGCCCCAGGCAGCTCAGTAGATGAAGAAGACCTTCATGTATCAGGTGGTACTTGAGCCTTGGAAGAGAGGGAGGGCCCTATCCTAGGCCTAGGAACAGCTGGTGCAGATGGGAAGGAACATTGTGTGTGAAGAGCAGAGAGGTTATTTTGGCCACATTATCAATCCAGAGAGGGGAGTCACAGATGACTGGTGTAGAGATAATATTTAAAATACTTGAATTGACTTGCAGCCAAAGCCACTCATGACTTCAGAGTTTATCCAGTAGGGGGGAGAAAATTTTCATCCATGAAACTAACCTTGCCACAAGACAGGATCTAAGTATGTATCAAATTAGTGGGACAGACATTAAGGGTTACTAGAGTCTGGATGAGGAAATAATTATAGGGGACTAAGATGGTCAAGGAAGGCTTCAAGAGTCAGATGAAATAGTCCTTGAAGGTTGCCTAGGACTCATCTGGGCATAAGATGGAAGCAGAAGGAGCGCAGCAAGCAGAGGCAAGCACGTGGTGAAAGGCGGGCTTTGGAAATATTGTCAATCGGGTTGTACCATGAGTTCCTTGTACAACATATGTGGTGGTGTTCTCTGGATCGGAATCCTGGGTATGTCTGACTCAGTGAGGGTAGTTCTTTAACTCTCAGGAGTTCCTGAGATAACCAGAATGTAGCCACATTTTACCTTGCTCTCCAAGTCAGTTTGATCCCTGGGATTCCAAAGAACCCACCTTGAAAATACTGGTCCACTGTTGCTGACAGACTCCAATGACTGTACACTAATCTCATAACATTTTGTCCCTCTAGGCTCCATTTTTCCCCTCTCTTACCTGCCTCCCAACCTGAATCCCCCACTTCCCTCTTCTGCCAGCCTCCTCAACCCTATTTCACCCTACCCTCCATTCCACTTCTTTTCCCCTTGACAGACTTTGGCTCCCAGATCTCTATAGGGAATAAGTCCCTAGATAAGTGCATGGTAATCAACTGATATGGAACTTTGGAGAACTTTTTATTGTTTAAAAGTCATAATTGAAGCTTCAAAAAACATACAACCCAACGAGTCCCACCCCCATACCCCCTCTCCCCAGAGGAGAACATGGGGTTACCCCCTCCTATTCTGCTGGCCAGGACCCTGCCCTGGGGAGCCTGCCTGTCCTCCACCTGCCGAGCCACTGGCTGGAGAGAGGCCCTGTGGTCAGGTGGGGGTCAGTCCCCGTCCCCCACCCCTGCACATGCACAGTCTGTGAGACACTGTGGGGGAAGAGGCTCTCCGGAAAAGGGGGGCCTCAGAGGGGGAAGACACAGAGCCAGCCCCCACTCACCCCTACCCCTCCCCAGCCACCCTGTTCAAGGGAAGCTGTCATCGTCATCTTCAGCCATCTCCTTAGCAAACTCCAGATCCTGCTGCTCTCGTTCACGCCGCTCCTGGACAAAAGGGATCAAGGGATCAAGGTCTTGGGCTGTGTGGAAACACTCCTTCCTCTCCCAACTACAATAACTAATAATGAAAATGCACCAAGGGCAGCAGCTCAAATGCCCCCCAACATCTGTGACTCTCTTCTCCCTGCTGCAAGGCAAGGTTTTTCACAATCAAAGACGTAAGTGCTTACCTCTGCAGACTCGAGGTCCTTGTTGTAAGATTTGGGAGGGAACCTCATGGCCTAAAGGGAAAGATAGTCAGAGGTCAAGACTCATGAGACTGAACCAAGTTTACAAACCTAGTGTTTTTCAACTATGTCACTTAAGAGAAGCAGAAAGACTGACATGTATGAAGGATACTGCATTGGATATCTGGATACCTGACCTCTAATTCTGGCTGTTATACCCATTAATAAGTATAATGGAAGCTCCCAGAAGGCAATCTCACTTTTGTATTTTTACCTTCAGTGCTTTGTGTGTAGCTTACTAAATTCTTAATGTGTTGCAACTAGTGTGCTACTTCAAGAAAGTCATTTAGGCTCTATGAATCTTAGTTTGCTTATCTGTAAAATGAAAAAGTTGGATTAGATGACCTTTAAGGGTTCTTTCAGCTCTTATATCCCAGTTTTTGTAGTTGAGCTGGGACTGGGGAGTATTAACCAACTCTACACTGAAAGCACATGACAAACAGATACTTCATAAAGCCCACTGGCTTATGGGGATCAGCTCGGGATGCTCACCTTGACAGACATATTGTGGATGTCTAGACAGAAGGAGATGCGCTGGTGAAAAGCCAACTGAGGCTCTCGGGTAGAATAAATGTCAATCATCTCCTTGGACTGGACGTATCCCTTTTCGTGGTTGATGCTAGCCTCTATGACACCATCTCGGATGGCCTATAAGCCCCACAGTGAAGAGAACAAAAAGGGATTGTCAGATAAGTCAGAAAAATCCTGAAGGATATAGATTATGTTATAATATAGTACATAATATATTATAATATATATATATTCTTTTGCTTTCATATTCCCACAATATTCTCTCATCTTGTTTCTGCCTCTGAAGGTAAGTAAAAGAAAGAATCCACTTGACTATGTTAGAAAAGCTATCACTCTTCTTCCCAGGAAAAACTGACAATGCTAAGAGACTATATTCTCCTTTCCTCCCTGTCCCCCAGCATCCCTATGTCCCTTAACCTGTAGGAAGATAATGAGTTGGGCCACAGTTTGGTCTCTGACTCATTCCCACCTTGGCAACAATGAACTCTGCATCCTCTGGGCTATCCAGCTGCAGCTTCTGGGCAATGTCAGCCAGGGAGATTCGGGAGTAGGAGAGGCTGATCATACGCACACCTTGGAGAGGAAGGAGGGGCAGAATGAGCACAGGTCTCTCCCAAACACACACCTTTTGAAGAATCTCAGCCATGGAGAAGTTCCTTCAATAAATCCCCAAATCTTGATCCATACCTGTTTTAATTACATTGTGTCGCAGTCGTATGATCAAGGTGTAGGTCCCATCTGCCTGAAACTTTTCTCCAAACTGATCCAGAACCAGGTTGAACTTGGCTAGGTTTCCTGTCCTGACAGCTGAGAGATAAGAAAAGTTGGAATAAGGGAGGAGAGAGGGAGGTCGAAGCAGGACTCTTGGGGTGTGCGGCAGCCCGGCTCTACCTTGGGTCAGAAGAAAGTAGGGCATGAGGGAGCGCTTGAGTGAGGGCTGACGAAACTGTAGTCGGTCTGGGATCTCCCCCAGCAGTAGCTCCACCACAATGAGCAGCTTGTGCACCTGGGGAAGGAATGGTGAAATGAAAAGCTGAAATCTTCAAATGAGAAACACTGGACAAAAGTTTAGTCCCATGCCAGGAGGTTAGGAGAACCGTGCTTTGGAGGCAAATTTTAAGAACCTCAAGCACACCAGCCACATACCTGTCTCTAAACTTAATTTTAGCTATTCACAGGGAAGGTTTCTATCCCATGCTGATTTCAGACAAAAGCTCTAACACGTGTTCCCATTTCCTATATGCTTGCTCAGTTCTTGTTCAGAGAGGATAAAACAGCTGTCCTCAAGACTACTTGTCAGTGAAATGGGAGAGGCATGCACGGCAATTTCAGGGACATCAAAACTCACTGATCTGTTACATGGAGTTGGTTTAAAGACCTGCTAAATGCTAGGCATAGATCAGGTGGGCTGGTAGTTTAGGGCTATAAGAGAAACGGGAAGGGAGAAGAAGGGAGAAGGTGGCAGACTGGACCTGGGGGTGAAGTTAAAGGTGGCTGGGCCGGAAGGTGTTAGCTAGAAAATGGGAAGCAAAGAAAGGCAACTTCAGTGGTCTAAAGGCCATAAATGTGATCCCCTGGGCAGCAGTGTGGGATGGCTTTGGAGGATGAAGTTCTGGGGTACCTATAGAGGGGAAGAGAGGAGAACAGTACGGGCAGGGTGGGGGTACAGGGGTGTCGTGAAGGAAGAGGGAGCTGCACTAGCAGAAAAGTTCACTGCTGGCTCTACCTGCCTCTCCCTTAAATAAATTAAAGTGTATTTAAACATTTTTTCCTCCACTGATTAAAGTTTTACATTCCCCATTTGCAGTTTTAAAATGAATTATTAAATGTTTTTGTTCTACTCAAAAAAACCTCAACGAGGCCGGTTTTAAGTTGCTTTTTACTTGTCTGTGATCCTTAAATGCAATTATCACTGTCAGTGGCACCTGAAAGAAAGTTTCCAATTTCCTGGTGCAGGGCTACAGATTGGTAAAGCAGAAAGCCATCACAAATCTCTCCTCCAGGAGGGAGAGACACCTAGCTACCCCTTCGTGTGTGTGTGAGGTTGACAGAGGTCTTACACACATACACAGTGCACGTGATTTTGGACTTTTCCAATGTACTGATCAGTTATGCTGACTTTTTTCCCTCTCTAAAAAGTACCTGTCATATGCGATGGCTCTCTGGGAGAAGGACATATACAGGTAATGCTATGGTGATGTAAGAAATGGAAAATATCAATAAAAAACTTATTAAAAAAGTAACAAATCTCCCTTCATTATCTGAAGAATCTGGAGGGGAAGCTGGGAGGGCTGGCCTCATGATTCATCAGATGCCTGGCCCCCTTTCAAGCCACAGATCTTGCCCACCCCTCTCCCCTCCAATTATGCACAACTGTTTTCCTTGTGCTCCATCCCATGATCTTTTACCCCAATGTTTACCAGATGTTAAAAACTAAAGCTCTTAGTTGGTTGTGGCTTGTAAAGAGATTTTAGTATTTCTATCTTCAGTGATAAGCTGTCTGATGCCTTTGTATCTATTCTTCCTTCCATCAGAAATGTTCTCTCCAACTTCTCTCTCAGCCTGTCAAAATTTTACCCATCCTTTGAGGCCACTCCTCCCCCATAAAGCCTTCTCTGGAGGTAGACCTCTGCCCATACAACTCATGCTGGACTGGCCTATATGATCTTATTTGATCCTCACCACAATCTAGATGTTGACTGTACAAACCTCATTTTACTGATTAAGAAATTAAGTAAAGGAACTTGTTCAAAGATACAGGTTACTTAGTGACAGAACTGAGACTTGAACCCAGATCTTCTAACTCCAAGTTTAAAGTTATCTGAGGGCAGGAACTATGTCTTATACTTCTTTTACATCCTCTAAAATGCTAAGAATGTAATAAATACCAAATATCTGTCAACTGCTAAAGGGCTTACAAGGCCAAATTTATTCCGTGTGTGGTCAGGTCAACATCATAGAGATAGATCCTGGCCATAGAGGGCACCTCCACTTTAGGTCAATAATCTCGTAAGAGCACCAACTTAGTCAGCCCTGGTCTAGGTGAGAGCCTATGGCTGGATCAGAGCAACCAGAATAAATGGCTCCAAGCCCATTTCTCAATGATTCTGAATCAGGAATGGCACCCTAAAATTCCTCTTAAACTGCAAGGTTCTAGAAAAAGTTGTATAAGTCTCTTAGTATAGTGTTATATATAAAAAAAACTTACTAAAATTTTAATGAAGATGTGAGGGACAATCAGGAGTGGAGGGGAGAGAGAGCAAGAGAGAAATGATGGCTGCTCCTTACTGTCTGTTTGAAGCCAACAGCTGTGTGTTGGGGGGCCTTGCGTAAAGCATTGGTCATCGTTCTTCGGGCCTCTGAGTATTCCAGCTGGATGGCTTTGATTCGCCCTGCATGTATAGGGAAAAATGGAAGGAGAGCATAAACTACCGCAACCCCGTCTCTAATCCAGAGCCTCTATACTCCTAACTGAACTGTCCCCTCCCATATCCATACTAAGGAGCTCCACTGGGGAATGCCCATTCTCCTGGCAAAGAGGAACGTGGCATATCCCACAGCTCCTTCTGGAGAGTGGGTAAGGGTCCCCTTGCTCACCTGTGTAGTAGAGGTACCTTGCCCACTCATTGTTGTTGGCTTGCTCAGGGAACACGGACTTGGACACCAGTTTCTCAGCCTGGTCATACAGGCTGTAATGCAGGTAGTTTCGCAATAGGAGGTTAAGCAGAGTGGCTTGGCCATCCGCATCATGCCTAAGAGTGGCCGTCCGTAACCTGGCATGTAGGAAGCTGCAAGGAGAGAGTCTGTGAGCACTGACTAGACCAATCCCTCTAACTACTCATTACTCTTGCCCCCTTAACAGTTACATAGTTTACACCTCCTCACATGTCTTTAAAACTGAAAAGTAGAGATCACGTTTCCTTTTGGTATCTCCCCCTGTCAACCCTGAGTTCTATCCAGAAGTAACAGTCTGTGGTCTCAATGATCTCAGTGGACTAAGAGGCATGCAGCAGTGCACAAGCCAGAGAATGGTGGGCATGGAGTTGGGCAGATCTGGGTTCAAATTCCAAATCCTGCTTTTCCTAGGCCCTTAAGACAATGGCTGGTGATCTGCCATAGTAGAGAGTTCTCAAAGCTGCAGAGATGACACATCAATGGACCAACCCTTGACTGCTCACAACCTGGCCAGAGGTTCCCTTACCTGCGCACCACATCCAGCTTGTCTAAGAATTCATAGACACGGGCATGGTAATAATAACACTTTGCTGCCACCAGGTCCAGGGCTCGGCGGTTCTGGGTACTGATTTTCTGCATGAGGTCATCAGAAACCCTTTGTGCCTAGAAAGGGAGTGAAAAGAAATGTGAGTGTGTGTGTGAGTGGGTGTGTGGTGTAAACTGGGATATGTAAGACAGAAGTCTGAACTAAGCATCTATAGCTTCCCCAGTCCAAGAACCTGGCTGCTATTCTCTTGTTCCTTGTGCTCTAGAAGAGTGACTGGAAGAAGCTAGTGGTATTGTGAACAGGATGACCAACTCTACCTCCCTCAATAAGTAAGGGATGACTGATGACTGCTTGTCCAATGACATTACCATCTATTCAGGATGGCAATGAGGGGTCCTCCCTTGGTGGAAAGTTAAGGGAATAACAACATTGGAGGGTCAGTAAATTGTCAAGTAAAAAACAGTTCTTAATGACCCGATGGTCAGAAACTGGATACAGTTTTTCCAATCATTCTACATATATCTTATATATTTTGTTCCAAAACCCCTTATGCCAGCATAGTTCATAGAGCAATACTTGTTGGGCCATGTTCACCACCACTATGGTTCCCCGCTTAATACCTCTTTGTAGCGCTTGCTGTTCATCAGGTAGATGACCATGAGAAGCTGGAGATATGCCTCCACTTCAGGTAAGAGAGGGGCTGAGGCAGCTTTTCCTGTCCTGGGACGGAACTGCAAATCTGCTTCTGTATCCATGGGCTAGAAGAAATTAGTGCCATTTAGGAAGTACCCCAATTAAAAATGCTTACAATGTGCTCAACACTATTGGTTTGGACATATAAGACATATTTCTAAGTCTCAAAAGTTTACAATTTAACAGGAGAAACAAATATATCATGTATAAAAAGATACGAAAGAAGTTATAATTAATTGTTAAATTATGTGAAACAGACATGCAATATAAAATATCTGGACCTTCTGAAGTCATAAGGCAGCAGCAACTGTTTCAAGGGGAAAAACGGAAATGCTAAATTGCCTTTTTTGCGGGGAGGTAAGATCGGGACAAAGGTTTCCTTATCTCATCCAGGCTGGTAGTGCAATAGACCCAATCCCACTACTGATCAGTACAGGAATTCTGACTTGCTTGTCTCTGACTTGGGCATCTTTACTCCTCCTTAGACAAATCCACTTTAAGGAGGTTCACCGTATTGATGCTGATCTTAGCGTGGATACCTGTCTTGGTCGATTGCAACTCAGAACTGCCAAGCTCAAGTGACCTACCAGCCTTGGCCTCCGCAGAATCAAATACAGGTGTGTACTATCATGCTAGTACATGCTACTCACAGATCTAAGTCAGTATGTTGCTTCAAGATTATAAATATATATACTTCAAAAATTCCCATCTGATATATTTAGAGATGTTAAGACTCATTAAAATTTGAGGAAATTGCTTTTTAACCCTTCTTTTTCAGTTTTTCTGGGGAAAAAAAAGTTCTGTTTCTTCCATTATTACATCACTGCATTTCCTAAGCTTTCATATCTAACACTGACTATGAAAATCAAAGGCTTTTAGAAGTTCACTATGTATTTGGGATGGAAACCTAGATCTTGGGCTAGGCCTTGAAGGACAGGTTAAGATGTGGGTAGGAAAAAGGAAGAAGGGAGAGCTTTGGGTGGGAGGTCTAAAATATAAACAGAAGTAAGAACGAGCATGGCACGTTCATAGGACAGTTAAGATAACCCTAATCATACAAGAAGTACAAATGGGGAACAGAAGGATTCCCTGCCTTTTCTGGACAGGGAGAGGAGACTGTAAGGCTGTAAGAAGGCTGGTTTCTTTGGCTAACTGAAGGTGTTCCTGAAACATTAACTGTCCAAGCAGAACTTTCTCGATCATGTCTTCACACTGTATATTCAAGACTTAGGCGCCAGTTAAAATCAAATATGAGAGGTGCTGACCTGGTCAAGGGGATCTGCAGGGAGGAAAGTCAGCCTAGTATACACGCTTTATGATGGTCTGACCCACTCACCTCTTCCAAGAAGGCGAGTAAGAAATCACGGGTGGCATTACAGGAGGTGAAAAAGCCAAGGACAGCCTTGTAGAGAACATAGGGGTTGAGACGACGTGAAGTGGAAGGTAGCATCCGAAGGGCCCTCAGTACAAAGCGGGGCTCCTTGCCTGACACAGCCTTCTCCAGCTGCTTCACATGCTCCTTGATGTCTGTAGAGGACCAGATGATTAAAGATGCCCTTTTACACCCCCACTCTAACCTATAGCTTGCCCTTCTGCAAGCACTAAGTTACATTTGGGACTTTCCTTTACAGCAGGGGCTAGCAACCTTGTTAGCCCTGAATGTGACTACTGGGGTTGTAGAGCGTTTATAAATATCTTGTTTGCAGTCTGAAAGCATAGCCAGAAAACAAGGAAAAAAAGGGAGTAGGGGGCAGAGGAGTGAAAAATGAGATTCATCTGACAGGGAGTAATGATGCCAACAATAATCACTCAGTGGCACTTGAGCCCTAGAGATTTGTCTTTAATATCTTAAATAGAAGTTCCAAGTGCACAAACATATGCATGTGACAAGCATCCTAGTAGTCCTGCCCCTGACAGCTACTCGATGTGTGACCAGGAGCAAGTCACTTAATCTATCATATCAGGTTCCCAAGCAACTCTTTAGGACTCAAGTTATAGAGAAGTTGGTTTGAACCTGTTAAACTTAGTTCCTCACATCTATGACACCACAGGTCCAATTTTAAAAACAACATATCATCAGGAAATTTCTCACTGTAATGGTTGGAAGACCTCAAAACTGCCACCACTATAGACGATGTAAGCGCAGATGCACCCATCCCAATGTTTCTGAGAGGCCTATGGGATTCACTAACAGTCACTGACTAGACCACTGGTCCTCAAACTTTTTGGTCTCTTATTTTCTTGAAAATTACTGAGGATTCCTCTCTTTTGTTTACCTGCATTACGTGTACTGATATTCACTATATTAGAAATGTGAAAACCTTGGTATGGTTATGAAAATAGTTTTAATTGGTACAGGAGGAAAAGATTCTCAACCCCTTTTCTGGCCAGGGAAATGAGACTTTAAGGCTGAATGAAGGCAGTTCACATTGGTTCCATAGAAAGATAGCCCCGATACCTGTGGGATACGTGTGAAATGATCTCCTGAAAACGGGGCATCTAAGAAACCGAATGTTACAGAGTACTCTCAACTTTTACACAAAACAGTTCTCTTCCACAATGAGGACAAAGCAAGTGGGGACAGACAACCCAAGAACTAGAAGGTCTCGGGAGGCAAAAGCACCTGGTAGCAAGGAAGGAGGTAGCGGTAGGACCCTCCTCCCAACCCAACCAAGGGGAAGACCCAAGTGGGTGTATGGGTCAGTGTATGTGCCAGTAGAGACTGGAAGATCTGGTGCCAGAATGGGCTCGGTGCAAGAGAAACAAGGAAGTGGGAAAGTGGATCACAGCCTTCATTATGCCAGCCTGCCGAAGGCACCGGGAGCAGGGTGGCGTCCGGCCGCCGAGCATGCATGCACGCAGGGGTCCCGGCCAGATGTCACGTCCACTTCAGGCCGGTCTCGGGGCGGGGGCAGCAGGGCAACCCCCGGGAAGGGGGCATGCCGGGTGGGGTGGGGCTGGAGATAATCCCGGGTGGGATTGGAGAGGGGGCTCGGGGACCCCCGGGGGCTGGAGGGGTGGGAGGAACCCCCACCCCCACCCCTCCGCAGCAGGCGCGGCCCGGACCCGGACCCTCACCCTCCAAGGTGACTGTGTCCAGCTCCCGCTGGGAGCGCTCTGCCAAGGCCACTTTGCCCTCGCCTTCCCCGGCTGCTCCGCCGGCCGCCGCCGCCGCCTCTTCCTTCATCTCCACATCCAGGGGGGCGGCCGGGGGGGGCGGCGGCGGCGGAGGAGGCGGCGGCTCTTGCTCTCCCCCGCCGGGCGGCTGCTTCGCCTTGTCGGCGCCGCGGCGCCGCGCTGAGCCCTCTTGCTTCATGGCGCCCGGAGTCCCGGGGCGCGGCCTAGTCTGGGGGGCCGGAGCCGGGGCCTCTCGTGAGCGCTCGTGCCGGGGACCGGGGGCGCCGAACAGGGCCTGTGCGCGCGCGCGCGGGCTCGCGTCCTGGCGCACGATGACGGAGCAGCTGCAAACCCTTCCCCGGCGTTGGGGCTTCTGGGACATGCCCAGGCCCTAGGGGCCGATAGCCGAGTAGGAACAGGGGGAAGAAATCAAGCACAGAACTGCAGGCCTGAGGCTGACGTAACGAGAGAGGGGTGGAGGATCGGGGAGGAGCCAATCTGCGACTTCCCACCCCGCCCCGCCCAGCCGTCCGCTCCGGGTTGGTGTGTTTATTTTATTTTTAATTTTCCTCCGGAGTGTACTCTCCCGTGTTTGTCCACCAGGGGTCACCTTAGGCTCAAACTGGGACTATCCCGCTCCTCCACTCTCCGCTCCTCTCGCTTGTTAAATTAGGCGCGGCCAATCCGGGCGCTCATCTCCAAGTTCTTCCCGCGAGCACCCGGAGCCTCGAGGTGCGCTTGCGTGTCCGTCTGTCAACTGCCGGCGGCCCGCGGCGCGGCGCGCGCGTGGGGAGGGCCCGGGGGCGAGGAGAGGACAGGGCGGGGAGGAGGGAAAGAAGCACAAGCCAGGGCGACGGAGCGGGGTGGGAAGCACTCCGTGGGGATGGGGTCGCGGGATGGGGGCTGGGGACGCCGCAGGGCGTGGGGTTCGGGGGACCCCAGGGTGGCCGGGATCCCCGGGCGAGGGTCCGGGGGTGGGGCGCCCACTCAGGCTTTCAGCCCCCGGAGGTGCTCCAGGAGAGTCGACCTCCCCTTTTTACGTGGGGGGAAACTGAGGCTCGGAGAAAGGAAGGGATTTGCCTTAGGGCACACACCTGGAGTCGGTGCAGTGTCTTTCCTGGCCTCCAGATCTGTGCTTTTCTCACTCACTAGGCCAGGCTCTCCGGAGGACAGGTTCAGATTCACTGGATTTAAAGCTAGCTGGAAGGAACCTTTCGGAGATTGTTTAGCCCATGGAGTCAGCAGTTAGATTTCGGAGGAGAGTTTGTGAACTTGGATGGGAAAAATACACATCTTCATTTTAAATTTATGTCTTATGTAATCAATATATTAATTATATTATAAAACATGGCATTGACAAAATAAGATACTGTACTATATTGATTATACATTATAATACATTGACTATAATGTTATATATTGATTATAATTATGCTATAATAGAATATACTGATTATAATTTATAATTAAAGAGTTATAATTAGAACTTGAAATTTAGCATTTCCCTTAATTATGAATGTAGGAAATAAATTGAAAGAGTCCATGCCCATAGACACAAAAAGGTTAAGAATCCCTGGTCTATTACAACTCTTATTTTACAGAGGAAGAAAACAGGGCTGAGGCAGTGAAGTAGCTTTGCTGATTCCCTCCAAATCCATTGTTTTTTCTGTTGATCCAGTATGTTTCCCAAGAATCCCTCACAGGAAACAAGTACCCTGAATCTGTTGTTTTCAGTCCCAGCAGAGGAATTTATGGGTGTGTGGGGGTGTGTGTGTGTGTGTGTGTATGTCTGTGTCTGTGTCTGTGTTCCCATGTCCTCTGGCCCAGTGCTCCATAACTAGGACTCATATGAACCACATCCAGTCTTGTGAGTCTTACTCTCTTTGTCTCATGCTTTGGGGGGAAATCCCCAAAACAAAGCTTAGGAATAGCTTGTGTCTAGGTCTTCTCAAATCTTTGTGTCAGGGTCCCTGACTCCTTCATAGGCACTCAAGCTACTAAATGCACTTTGAGTGTGCGTGGCTAGGCGTTTCACCCTGCTGAAAATGGGTAAGATGAAAAAGACTAACAGGAACCCAGGAATGAACCCAGAAGCATAAAGCCCTCAAACAGCCCATTAGACTCCCTGTAATATTGACCTCACTTCTTGGAAACCTGAATACAGTTGAGGAACTGCAGGCATTCTCTGATGCTGGGTTGGTGGAAACCAGATGGGCATCTCAGGCAAAGGAAGTTTTGCTCAGCAGATTCAACCCTAAGATTTCCTCAATGCCTATACTTGTTAATCTGCCAGCTATGACTAAGTAAATCTTTTCCTAATTTTTGATGACTTTAGAGTCTCATTTTGTTCCAGTATCCCGCATATACTACCAGGGGACTGGTGTGAGTCCAGGTTCAGCCCCAAACACTACTTTGGGGGCTACTGAACAAGCAGGAAACCTGTACTTTCTGAGCACCTCATGAGATCTGGGCATGTTGGGAAGGTCCAGATCTCCTGGTCCTCCCATGTGTTAGTCTTTCAGCTTCTGTTGTTTGTTTTAATAAGCATTTATTAAGCTCCTACAATGTACCAGGTATTTGCTTTATAAATATCTCATTTGATACGACAGTCCTGTGAGGTGAGGACTATTGTTATTCCCATTTTACAGTTGAGGAAACTGAGGCAGAAAAAGGTTAAGTGATTTGCCTGGTTACACAGCTAACAGGTATCTGAGGCTGGATTTGAACTCAAGTAGTCCTGACTGCGGGACCAGTGATATGTCTGTTGCTCCACCTTGCGTTAGTGAGCCTCTTCCTTCTCCAAAAGGTTTGCTTTGGAAAAAAAAAATCTTCATTTAGGAGATCAGTGCGTGAATGCTTGGACTTCAGATCATCCACAAGTCAACACACAAAGACTAGGAAAGTAACAAATATTTGGGGAAGTAATACATAGAAAAGACCAAAATATACAGAGTAAACTGAAAATGATGGGGAAGAGAGAGATAACAGCTGGAGGGGATCAGCAAAGAGTTCTTGAAGGTCCTCCTGAACTTGGAAGGAAGCTAAGGGTTCTAAGAAGGGGAAGAGAAGAGGGAGTGCGTTCCAGGCACGAGGGATGGTTTGGACATAGGCACAGAAATGGAAGATTGTTGTGCAAGGGGAACAAGTGGACCAGTGTAGCTGGATTATAGAGTGTGTTTCATATGCTTGGAACCAGATTGTGAAGGGCTTTAAGTGGTTAACAAAGGAGTTGACCTAGAAGCAATAGCTCCTGGAGTTTTATTTTTTTATTTCTTTTTTGCTATTGGAGCTTTATAAGCGGGGTAATGACATGATCAGACCTGTGCTCTAAGAACACTGATTTGGTAACTGTAGGAGATAAACAGACAAGAGGTAAGAGGCAGAAGCCAATGCTATTGTTATAGTCAAGGCAAGAGATAGGGGCACTGTTTCTCTTGGTAGATTGTTGGATGTTCAAGAAGTATTTGATGAATGAATGAAATATTTAGGGAACACGTATGTTCAGTTTGGTAGGAGGTGGGGAGGAAGAGGAGAAGAGACAGGATTTTTGCACCATTAAAAGTTTTTGGAAAGTTCCTTAATGATTTAGTCCAGCCCTTGTATTTTAAAGAGGCAGAACTGGTGTTTAGAGTGGTTAAGTGATTTGTTACAGGTAGTTCAGATAATGTGTATCAAAGGATGCTGTTGTCAAAAGGCACCAGGCGTTTCATGTAGGTGGGCAAGAGTTATGAAGAAAGAAAATAAACAAGCTTCATTATTATAATTTATGAGTCCTCCACCCTTCTGGATTTTCAGGCTCTGAGCTCATTTCTTTATAATGATTATATCAAAAGGAGATAACTACATGCTCCATCCATGAGCAATGTAGCAAAGCTTTGGAAGACACCCACTGGTGGAGCAGGATTACTTGATGCAAAGCCTTTGGAAGCTGGTCATGAATTCTTAGGGAGTGAGAGAACCAGTCTTAGGGAAGAAAAGAATAGAGAAGTGATTCCTTTGACTCATGACCCTTGGAAAACTGACCATCTAATAAGACTTACTCAGTTCTGTTTTTGAAATTGATGGGTTTTATTTTGACACAATCACTTCCAAGAAACAACCTCCTCCCTCCTAAGAATGATGCCTTCCCTTACTGAAAGGTAAGCCAACTGGATTTTCTGCAATATACCATTAAACCATTCCAACAAAACGTTCCGAGACCTTCTTAATCTTAGCGTCTTCTCTCCGACTACCTCCATTTTATCCAGTACATATCATCTTTGAACATAATTGTTTGCATATTGTCTCTCTCATTAGACTGACCTCTTTGAGAGCACAGGGACTGTTTTTTATCTTTCTATGTATTCCTCGCACTTAGTAGAGTGTCTAGCCACATAGTAAGTGCTTAATAAAGCATTGTTGACTGGCATATTAGTTGTGGCTTCAGTGTTTTTATTTTTGAATTTAGTTAAAACCTCAGTTAAGGTAGGGGTGTTGTAAATCTGACTTTTTATTAGGTTTTAATGCATATTACATCAACCAGTTGTCTTTCTAATCCACAACGCCTTCTAATTAGGCACGTCAGGGGCTAAAACTCTGAATGATAATGAAGACACAACCCTTAATAATATAGTGACTGGAATTTTCTAGATTAATCTTTTATCTGGGTTATTCCCTTCATCTAGTTTAGACTCTTCATCGATCTATCTGAGTCATTTTGGAAGGTTGTGCTGCTACTACTTCTGAAAATAATGTCCAGTCTCTTGGTCTTTCATTTTCAACATCTTCTGTCCTTACTATAGTCTTATAACCCTCAAAGGGCTCCTGATTAGATTGTTTGGAGATGTTTCCCATTTTTGGAGCTGCTATTTCATACTCTCTCAATTTCTGCTGATTTCTGTCCTTGTTTTTTTGAGCAGTAGTTCTCAAAATGTCCATGCAACATTGATTCCTCCAAGCAGTTTGTAAACACTCTTGTAGTATTATTAATGTTTGTAATGGTATTTGGTCCTAGGAGCGTTTTCTCTTCTGCATTCCCTTTCTGTTTGAATAACTGGAGAGAATAAATTGTGTCCACTGATGGTTTGGGATAATAACTAGTGGGGACAAGACAGAAAGAAGAAGGGAAGATCTACAGAGAGCAGTTCTAACAGTTGGGAAGAGATGTAGGATTCTGGAGTTCCGGGTTTTTAAAAATTTGTTTGTTTTGCTTGGGGTGGGGACCTAAGGACACAAAAATCTTTTGAGTCTTGTCCTCTCTTCATCTGACAAACTGGGGAGTGTAGAAAGGCAAGAAATTGAAGAAAGGAAAAGAAGTCTATTCTCATCCTCACTTTGCTTCCCATGGGAAGCAGCAGGTCAAGACTGAACTAGGTAGGGAATTGATTCGCTGTGGAAGTCCTTGTATTTGGATGTGGCTCATAATTGACATATCTTTGAGATTCAAATTCAAAAATGCTTTTCTCTTTTTAATAAAATTTTCTTTTGAAATCCTGAGAACCACATGAGGAAATTGGCCCAGTATATTGGAAGGTATCATACAGATAGGTTTTTGGGTATCTTGGGTAGGGACCATGAGGCAAGAGAATGAGAAACTCCTATAAAGTAGCCATAGGCCCTTTGTGTAAATGAATCTTTTACAAAAGGTCTACAAAATATGTAGTCATTCTTGTTATGTTACATTTCCCTTTCTGGCTTGAATTAATTATTCACACATGATAATTAAAAACAAAGCAAAAGAGATAATTAAAATCTCATTCTTGCTTTTCTAATGAGATTTTTTTGGGGGGGGAAGGCAAGTGAAAATGAGTGGGATAGGTCATATTCTTCCTTGTCTAAGTGATCTTCAGGGTTTGTTTGTTTTTTTAAAGAACCACTTCTTTTAGAGGGTTTAAATTTCAACTGATGGACAGTGTCAGGGAGGGCAGAGATTAAGGATCTTGGACCTAAAATCCTCCATATGAGTGAGATTTCTTTCATCTTCAGTAACTGTCTTTTGGTGGTTCTGAATGTTATAGCAGTAAGAACAGAGAGGAGCTTGAGGGAAGGTAGTCTAAGAGAATGGAGGCAGGAGGCAGGGGGAAAAAGAGGTTAGGCATGCTTGGTTAGCAACTGTATGAAGGAGAGACTGGCATACAGGGCACAGAGTTGGGGGAGTGTGTCAGGATCCCAGTTATACTTGAAGCCTGATCTCTGCATTTCCAGGCCACTCAGCCCCACCAGAGCCTCAGTGAAGGTCAATTCCTCATCACCAAGGGAGGATAGTAGCTCAGGCTTCAAGGGAAATAAACCTTCCTCAGTGCGTGAAAAGTTCTGCTCCATAACACTCTCCACCTAGAAGAAAAACAAGGTAAACAAAAGGGATTGAGAACCTCCTCTTTGTTTTGTCTCCGAAGACACACACATGTTCATGAAGGACCCTTTCCACTTTGCCCCTTTTCTCAGAATTAGACAATGAAACCCAGAGAATGGTTCAGTTTCATACTGCTTCCCTCTTCCTGTGAGACTATGACAGGTATGCTCTTGCTACCCTATTCCTGGATTGAGGGAGGGATACAGAAGGAGGAGGAAGTATAGTGACAAGTGACAAGATTGCTGAACCTGGGAGTCAGAACACTTGGATTTCAGGCCTGGCTCTGTCATGTATTAGGTATGGGGTCACTCACTTCTTTTGGGATATATTTCATCTATTACATGAAGGTTTTGGATTAGCAGATCTCTGAGGTCCCAGCTTTAAAATCATATTTTCTGTTGTCATGCATTGAAGTCTGATCTGTGGCTACCTTCTCCCCAAACTCTTCCTCTTACCAGTGTCAGCTGCAGGGGCAAGATCTTCATCTCCATAGACTTTGCTAGTAGTTTATGTTGGGCTTCAGTCAGCTCTAAAAACAGGAGG
Organism: Notamacropus eugenii; assembly: GCF_028372415.1. Taxonomy (NCBI): domain Eukaryota; kingdom Metazoa; phylum Chordata; class Mammalia; order Diprotodontia; family Macropodidae; genus Notamacropus; species Notamacropus eugenii. Next base: position 355,539,903 of record NC_092873.1, on the reverse strand, counting down.
CATTGTTATGTGGGTTGGATAAAAGGGGCCATCAGAAAAACTTTCTCAGGGACTGAGGATCTTCCACTGGTCTTGGCCCTTCCACCTCCCTTTCTGGAGTGCTCTTACATTTACCTGTCAAGGCTCCAAGGAAATACAGAATTCCTTCTACAACATCACGGGAGAGTTCAATGTCTTTTGGGCTGGCCTCCAGGGACACAGGATGCCCCTTGTTGAGGGCTTCTTCAAACTGTGGGTGAAAAAGAAAACCTACTGATCTACTGTCCCTCCTAACTTCTCTGATTTAGAACCCAGAACTCATCGTTCTGAAGAAGAAAGGTTCCAAACTGGTCTGCTTCCAATCCCATTCTAATGATGTGCCCCTCATACCCACTGCCAACTTTCTTTCACTCACCGTAAATTTTTACCCAGAGAGCAGTGAGACATATGCTTTGGAGAAGGACCTCCATTGTTTGCTCTCTTTTAGGAGTAAGGAAGGAGTAGCAGTGGCCTATTCGGGTGCCTAGCTAGATTTGAAAAGGGTATCCTGTTTTCCCTTCTATATCTAGTAAATTGTGAGTACTCTCCTACGTTTCTCCCAAGGACTTGCCTCCCTCTGCCTGCCCTCTTCATGGAACCTAACCACCCCTGAAAACTTCTTCTATTATACTGGGTCTCAGTGCCTCACCGAGAGCTCTAAGTCTTGGAGGTCTTGTTTCTTTCCCAGAAGGCTTCTGAGGGACTTGAGCAGTGATGCCTGCCCTTCCCTGCTCAACTTGTCCACCTGATGAACCTCACTTTGAACTTCTTTCTTAAGTGACCCAAAATCTTCTGGAACTTCAGCTGTGTATGCAGAAAAAAATAGAAAACAATTACCTTACATACATACTCCTAACCCCTTTCATCTGGTGCCCTGCCCAAAATAGTTTCTTTTTCTTTAGTACTCCTCCATTTAGATCCCCACACTCTGGTCTTTAGCTTGAATTGTGCCTTACCTCTTCTCTTATTCTGAGACCTATAAAATAATCCATTGGATCTGATTTGTTTTACTTAGTATTGGGAATAGTGAGAGTCCAATCCTTATCTGCAGCTGAGATGGTAGAACGGTTTTTTCCCTGGCTACTGAAGACAATAACTTCTCAGGGAGATGGCAGCATTTACAGTGGGACTTCTTCAGAGGTTGATAGGCATGGTAACAACTAGGGAACAGACTGAACCATTCATGGAGACTCTGCCCTGCAGCCTGATACCCCAAGAATGTTTCTAGTTGGTGTCACAGAGGACCTTTGACCCTGAATATGGCTTAGACCCCTGGGACCTGAGATTTAGCAGCTATCCCCTCTCTTGCATGCTTATAGGGAAAACTCACAAATCTCCTTACAAATATCAGATGTCTGGATAACTGGAATGAGAAAGGAAAACAAACGGATAAGAGCATCAGCCTGAAGCATCTTACCAATATAAAGCTCATGTCTATATAGCATATTGTGGTTTACGAAATACTTTAAATATACAGTCTCATTTGACCTATTTATTATTTCACTTTATAGATGAGGGAACTCAGATTCATAAAGATTAAGTAATCCCTTGCTCAGGGTCACTCAGTTGTAAGATATGGGCATAACACTAAGAGTAGGGAAATGTCCTAACTGTTTCTAAGAGGGCCCCGTCCTTTTAAGAACCAAACCACTGTCTCACCATTCCTTCCTTCTCTGGAAGATAAGAAGGAAACAGAGTCATGGTGAGTGGAGAATTTGGTGGGGTAGGGGAAAGGAAAGGACTAAATCTTTGGTCAATGGGGCAAACTTCATATGGCCTTTACAACACCAGGCCTTGACCAGAAGGATACTGGACAGTTAGTGGGTGGATCAATAATCACTGCCACTGGAATCTTGAGGACCTGGGCCTACGAGAGCAGACTTGCTGAGAATCTTCCCTAAAGATTTCCCACTAATTTGAATAATTTGGAAATCATCGATTTTTTTTTCTTTTTAAGAAAAAACCTTCAGGGGCACTACCTCTTCTGAGCTCCTAGCAATTCCATAGGAAAATGGATAAGAAAAGCTTGATATTTTGAAAGTCAGAGTAAAGACAAGTATAATAATCTGAAAGGAAACACACTTACAGGAGAATATTTTCTCTTCAGGCTTTTCTGGATAAATAAAATAAAAATCAGCATCATCTGATCAGCAGCATCATCAGCATGACATCTATTCCTACTTTTTTTTCCCTCAGCAACATTTTATAATGTAACACTTTTATTAGTGGTCATTATAAAAACATACTATTGGTACCTAGTCTCACAATTTGGGAGTAAATATCTCTACTTCTGTGAATGTTCAAACTCTGCCTTTCTGTTTGTGTCTGTTTTTATTGCTTTTGGTCTATGAGAACAAAGAAACCATTCTATCTTTATCCTTCTCCCTCCCCTGGTAAAAAACTGGGACCCAGAGGATAGTAGGGGAAAACTGTGAGGATATGGGAGTTAATAGAAGAAATTCATATACAGATTTAGAGTGTTGGTTTGATGGAACCCCAAAGGGTCTGTGGATAGATTTCAGGGCGGGGTTCCCTGACATGGATGGGGAAAAAATTATATTTTTATTTCAGTATAATTGGTTTCCTTTGAAAATCCTATGTGTTTTATACATTTAAAAACATTTTGAGATAAGGTTTATAGGTTTTTACCGGAGTGCCAAAGGTTCCCATGACCCAGAAAAGATTAGGATCCCCTGATTTAGAGTTCAAAGGGGTCTGATGGGTCATTTAGCCCAACTCTTTCATTATGCAGATGACAAGACTAAGGCCCAGAGAGATTATAGGACTTGTACCATATCCAGAGGTGTTGGGGAATGAAGGGAAGGGCTGCTGGGGCCTAGGGCCTTAGAGGCCAGAGTGATGGGGAGACTACAGGCTTTGTACTTGGGAGCAGTTGTACTCACCTTCAGTAGGGAAAGTTTTCAGGCTCTCATTGGACACATGGGGAATGTCTGGAGGGGTGAGGAAAGAGAGGAAAGAAATGGTGTTTGCTGCTTCTCTTACCTAAAGGCTTTTAGTGATCTTTGGAATCAAGCAGGTTTTCTTCCAGGCTGTCATTAGCTCATCTTGTGTAAGGTTTCATAAACCAAACAAGACTAATATGAAAAGGGCAGTACATTCTCTCAGGATTTGAACTCAGGCATTCTATTTTCCCTCTCCCCATCTCACAAGACTTTATCTCTAGGCTGCATTACTTGAAACATGATAATTTCCCTTCTTTTCCCAATCCATTCCACAGCTCCCAGAAGAACAGATCAAGGACACTTAACAATTGGGAAGAGGGTCCAACAGATTCCTGGTAGAGGAGAGACCCTGATTCCCTGGGCCTCTACTCACCCCAGTCATCTTTTCCTTTGATTACCAGTTGCCTCACCCGGAAGGCTAGGACACAGCCCTTGGGAATGGTGATAGCCTCCTTGTGGTCTACGGACCCCTAGGATTAGAAAACACAGATCAGGAAACCTGTAGAAACCCTCAGTTTGAATTTGCTCCCTGGTCTTCCCTTCCTAATTGCTTTTCACAAATGGCCAAATTCCATGGCATCCATTTCAAAGCTGTTCCATCAGTTTTAACTATTCATCTAACTACCTTTATCTCCTTTGCTGACTCAGACTCACTAACCCAGCTAGGCAAACCTGTTCTTAGGCCGATCCCAACTTGCAACCTTCACAGGCCCTTCTCTCCTTCCTCTTAGCTTTAGCATCCTAGTTATCCACTCCTCAGTCTCCATCCATCTTCATGTCTTTCAGGAAGCCGCCTTCCTTTCCTGGCTGCAAGATGCAGCAACAGCGGTCCAAGAACCACCCACAGAAAATCAAAACTTACCTGTCCATGTCTCCCCCAGAGACGTTATGCCTCTAAGACATGATACATACTACCTGGGGGTGGACTATGGAAGGTAGGAGCTTAATCATTGCGCTCTAAATTGTCCCAAAGGGCCAAAACCTTGCACCACCCCTACTGCTTGTGTAGTACAAGCAGTACACTGGAGTTTGTGCTCATTAATCACTATTCACTCAAGTATACTCACTACTCTGGAGTTTTGCTCTCCTACTTAGGTTTCCATTTCCCAAGAACAGGCTATCCTGAAGCTCCTATCTCCAGTCATTTGTGTAGATGCCTCCTACAAATCAGTGTGATTTGGAACAATTTTCTTCATCTCTCATGGCCTTAGCTTTCTCATCTGTAAAATCTTTGTTCAGAAGAGAGCAAGAGTGCAAGTTGTTGATCCCTTTAAAGTTCACCTCGGCTCTTCCTGGGACTGCAAAGTGACTCAGTGGATAGAGCGTTGGAATCAGGAAGATTCATCTCCCTGAGTTCCAGTGGGGCCTCAGATGCTAGCTGTGTGACTCTGGGCAAGTTACTTAACCCTGTTTGCTTCAGTTTCCTTATCTGTAAAATGAGCTGGAGAAGGAAATGGCAAACTACTCTAGGGTCTTTGCCAAGAAAACTCCAAGTGGAGTCACAAAAACTCCAATACTACTGAAACAACTGAACAACTCAGTGAAAATTCCTTTTCAACACATCCCTCCTCTCCCTAGTCTTATGTGTCCTAGGACAGTGGGGCACACAGGCACCCACCATAGGCTACCCTAGAGGCCAAGACATATCTCTTAGAAGTGGCCAGGATGTAACCTAGCCCAAGTGTGTGTGTGTGTGGACACTCCCTTGAATATCCCTATTACAGGTGTTCCTAAGGTTTTCACTGGGCCAAGGACTGACTTCCACATTTGTTTCTTCTTAGGACCCAGCACAAGGCTCTATACTCCTAGGATCAGGAAAGGGACTTTTAGTGTAACTGACTGGACTGGGGACAGGATGCAAGAAAGGCAGAAAAAGCGATTGGGCACAGAGTATTAGGGAAAGGGTATTAGACAGATGTAGAGTGCTGACTGGAGATGGAGGCACTGGCAGGGCTGGTCTCTTTCTTCCTTAAGTTTCTGGGTGTTTTGCTGGATGGGAATGGGGAAACCAGACCTGTAGGCCCAAAGGGGCAAAGAAGGGGAGGGATAAGCATCCTGAAGCTTTCCCAGCATTCTCCAGGGTGATCTCCTTCACAGTTTCCACAACTTCCATCACCACATACAGGTTCTCCCCGCGTTCCTTTATCTCCTTTAGGAATGAGTGCTCAGGCACGAGCTTCCTGGAGTGAAAGAGACACAGAGAAGGTCAAGGCTGTACTTTATGCTAGTCAAGGCCCCCTTTATCCTGTTGCATTCTCAGTCCCCAGTACCTGAGAACCAGTTTGTACCCAAGGCTTCTAGCTGGTTGTGGCCCTAGATTTCTGAGCTGCCCAATCCTCATATCCTCTCCCTGCCTTACTCCTCATCTTTGACTCCCAGCTCCCACTGTATGCCACTTGAGAGCTGATGTTACATCCTCTGTGCAAACGTCCCAGAAACTCAAAGAGGGTGGCAAGGCATTAGAGCAGAACTGTGTGTTGCAACCAAAGTTGGGAACTGGCCTTCTTAGGTCATCTACCTTTGTGAGTGACTCAGAAACAGTCTGTATGGGTAGAGGGGTCACTAGCAAGTGGCTTCTGAAGTCATCTTTAGAGGCCGCAAAAGCCATAAGAATTCAAAAACACTTTAAAGTAGTTATGGTAAGATAAAATTCTGATCTGACTGTACCAAAAGTTAAATACAAAAAGTTCCTATTAGGAGGAATACTTTCAAGATGATTTGGTCACATTATGTGCAAAATGAGGGCCATAAGCCAGAAGGAATTGCTCCCCAGAGCTACCCCTATGAAGGTTACAAGTCAGGGTAGTAGTCTCAGGGTCCCTCTCTCATCCCAAGACCATGAGAAGTTTGGTAATGTTCCAGCCTTTCCTATAGATTCTCCTCCTCTCTCCTCACTTCAAGAAGTAGTTTTCCCCCTACCCTCACCTCTCCTTTAAGTCGTCCAGGGCTTTAGGAGAAACACTGAGAGACTGAACTTCTAGCATACTGCTATGTGAGAGCCCCGCAGTTCCTTTGACTTTCACTGTTTTGGGGACATCTACTTCACCCTCCACACGGGCATCCAGCATCTTCTTGAAGGAAAAGTTTCCGGTGTCTGATGGATCTGCGGGGATGAAAGGGGATGGGATGGGGTGCTGGACCAAAGATATTCCCAAACTCAGAATGGCATGGGGGCAACTGATCAACCCATCCTCCTTCCTCTATATGGGATGACATTGAACCAATCTCAACCATGGAGAGAGAGGCTGTGCTTTGCTAGCTGGATGATCAGGTCCATGTCTACCTCTGCTTTGTGCCTATCTGTGCCACAAACTGACCTGAAGGTGAGGTCCCTGGCTGAAGAAGGTCTAGGAGGGTATAGTCAGTGCGGACGTAACGGGCACCCCAGAATAATGTGCTCTTCCTCTTCCTTAGGACCAGGCAGAAGGGGTGGAAACGCTGGAAGTCAATGAGGCTGTCCAGGGGGGTCAGGTCCCCTCGGGGATTGAGCTGTCTGGCCAGACCCCGGGTGACATTTTCAAACATGGTCATTTTTCCTGGAGGGAGAGTAAAGATTCAGGTGGCTGCCAGAGAGAGAGAGAGAGAGAGAGAGAGAGAGAGAGAGAGAGATGGAGGGCAACCAGGTCATGGAGTGGCCCAGTAGGGTGTCTTTTGTAGAACTATAGAATCTTAGAGCTGGAAGAAACCTTAGAGATGAAACTGGACCAGCTGACATCTAAGGTTAACTCCACCTTGAAAATGTGAGTTCAAAGTAATTATATCATTTAGTGCCCTTATTTTACAGAAAAAGAAACTGAAGCCAAAAAAGGGTCACTGACTTGCTCAAGGTCAAATAGCTAGTGTCAGATAGGAACTAGGAGTACTCTCAGGGTGATGAGAGAGCAGAGATAGCTCTATTTTAGGCATTACAGTATAGTATAAAATATTCAAAAGTCAGAAGACCTAGGATCAAATCCTGACTCTGCTCCTTACTAGCTGTTACTTTAGTCACTTAAGTTCTTTGACCCTTAATCTCCTTATCTGTAAAGTGGAGTTCCTAATACTTGTGATGGTCAGCTAGTTGGGGCAGTGGATAGAGTGATAGGCCTGGAGTCAGGAAGACTCATTTTCCTGCATTCAAATTTGGCCTCAGACACTTATTAGCTATGTGACCCTGGGCAAGTCACTTAATAACCCAGTTTGCCTCAGTTTTCTCCTCTGTAAAAGGAGCTGGAGAAGGAAGTGGCAAACCAGTCAGTATCTTTGTCAAGAAAACCCCAAATGGGGTCACAAAGAGTCAGACACGATTGAAAAATGACTGAACAACAAAATACTTGTAATACTTCCCAGGGTTGTTGTGAGCATGAGATGAGATGAGGTTTTGAAAGTCCTGAAGCACGATATAAATCTAAGCTACTGCTGCCTGTAGCCTCGTCTTCCGGCTTGGACTGTGTTACTCTGGTTCAAATATAGGAGTCCTACCTGGATGGCGAGCACAGCTGAATCATCCTATGTGGGAGGGAGAGTGCTCCAACTCTGTGCCTGGAGCTGCCACACCTGTTCTTTGGGTAGCTGGGGAGAGAAGGGAAGAGGCACCTGCGAGGACCATTCTGACCTCATCAAATGAACCCAGTGTTTATGCCATGTTGTTGCTGTTCAGTCGTTTCAGTTGTGCCTGACTCTTTGTGGTTTTCTTGGCAGAGATACAGGAGTAGTTTGCCATTTCCTTCTCCAGGGACAAACAGGGTGACTTGCCCAAGGTCACACACAGGAATTTTCAGAGGCTGGATTTGGCCTCAGCTCTACCTGACTTCTAGCCCTTCATTCTGTTCACTGTACCACTTCGTTGTCTCATTTATGCCTTTGTTTCTGGCAGATTCTCAAAAGAGTAGAATAACCATTTTCAGAGCTGGCTGAGTTCACCCTCTTAATGCTAGGCCACTGGACAGTTTGTCCAGGGCTGCCTCTTCTCCTCCAGGAAGGGCCGAATAGGGTAGACTCTCCTGCCCAGGCCAGTCCAATGTGTATTTATTAAGTGCCTACTAAGTGCTACAAAGATGAAAATGAAAACAGTTCCTGCCTTTAAGGAGCTTAAATTCTACCTGTGGGTTACTTGTCTCTTTGTCTTCTAAGCGAGTTCCATTCTCTAAAGCAGCTTGATTGTTTCTCATTTACTGCCCCTCCCTTGCCCTCCAGGTCTCCCTTACACCACCACCCCCCCCCCCCCCATCCCCTTTTCCAAAATCTTTACCGAAGGATGGTGGTGGTTGGGTGCTGTCAGTTGGATGGAGATGTCACGTGCTGGATGGGTCAGCTGTTAATCCAATTTGGTCTTCACAGGGATTCTTGGGTTAAGAGAATCCCTGTGCTCAGTGGTGTCCTTGGTGGCTCTGCCTGATTTATGCCACTGTGGAGGGAAGGATGGAGGCCACTGAGATCCCACCCCACTGGCCACACTTCCGGGAGAACTGCATCAACCTGTTTTCCACGTGCCCTGCCCTGGGCCCCAGGCCCTGATTTGCTACATGGCGGAGGGGTTGGGTGGGGAGCTTCCAGGCAGGTGCCAGTGTGGGCGCTGGTAGTCAGACTAGGGTGGGAAGTAGCACCTGGATCAATGACTGAGGCTGGAGGGTGAAGGGTGGCCCAGGGTGAATATGTGTGGGATGTCCTTCTATACATTCTTCTGTGATGTTGGAGGAGAACAAGAGAGTTGTCGAGGAGAATCTTGGCTTCAGGATCAAATCTTGTCAAATCAAACAAGAAAACTCCTTTTTCTGGAGATTCTCTCAGGATTCTGAGCCACTGAAGAATAGGGTGTATTCTGTCAGTCTGTCCTTTAATCTCACTGATGTATTTCTATAGACAGAATATTACCGTCTTCAATTTTTAAAAATTAATTTTTTTCAGAAGACAAAAATTGATTTTTCTCTTCCTCTCACCCACTTAAAAAAACAAAACAAAACAAACAAACAAAAAACACCCTTGTAACAAATATCTGTACTCAAGCCAAACAAAGTCTCACATTGGTCCTGTCCAAAAATAGATCTCTTAGTCTGTACGCTGAGACCATCATCCCTCTGTCAGGAGGTGAAAAGTAGGCTTCATTAGTGGTCCTTCTTCAATTCTTTAGCTCCTTGGTACAATATGGATACTGATATATGTATGTGTGTATTCACACACTCGTAATGGACACAGACACATATGTATAGATGTGGAAGCCCAAAGAATTTGTGTCTCTGTATTTTAGTGGGAATAATACTGTTGGAATAGAGTTGGGCAGCTAGGTGATACAATGCATAGAGTTCCCCTACCCAGTCTAGAGTCAGGAACTCATCTTTCTGAGTTCAAATCTGGCTTCAGACACTTACTAGCTGTATGACTCTGGCAAGCCACCTAACTTTGTTTACCTCATCTGTAAAATGAGCTGGAGAAGGAAATGGCAAACCATTCCAGTATCTTTGCCAAGAAAACCCCAAATGAGGTCATGGAGAGTCAGAAGTGACTGAAAAATGACTGAGCAACTTTGGACTTGAGAGGCAAGAGACCTAGATCAATTCTAGATTTTGTCTTTTGCTAGACTTAGGCAAATGAATTTTTTTCTTTTTAAAAATTGTTTTTAAGATTTAAGTCTCCTCATCTTGTCCAACCTGGAAATACAGTGGCTATTTATGGGCCTAATTCCACTTCTGATCTGTAGGGGAGCTTTGACCTGCACTGTTTCCAGCCTGAGCTGGTTTGTTCCTTCTTACGGAAAGGAATAGACACTTATATAGTACCTATTACATGCCAAGCATTCGACTTAGTACTTTTTAAAAGTATTATTTCATTCTCATAATAATCTTTGGAGGTAGGTACAATTATTCCCCCCATTTACAGCTGAGGAAACTGAGACAGAGGCTAAATGACACACAGCTGGTAAATATCTGAGGCCAAATTTGATCTCAGATCTTGACTCCAGGCTCAGTGCTCTATCCACTGGGCCACCAGTTGTCTCTTAGGCAACCTGGTGCTCTCCAGCTCCCAGGGTCTCACCATGTTAATGCCAAACTTAGTTTGGGAACCCATTCAGCTCAGGACTCTGAAACTGAAGAGATTTGCCAGCCTCAGTCTCTCTCATAGTTAGGATTCTAGGCATAAGCCACCATGTCAGCCTCTAACTTTATTTTTGAGTCACAATTTTCTCATATGTAAAATAATTTTTACACTATTGTGTAAAATTGTTGTGAGGAAAGTGCAATATAAATCTTAATGTACTATAGGAATCATCTCTATATCTATTTGGCTCTCCCTGTTTTTCTGTCTACAACCTTTTCTTATTTCCTGCAAGCTTTCATCTGTGTCTCTCAAGAAGTCAATAAGTTTTTTTAAAAAAGGGTGATGTTTCCTTTGGGAAGTTTTGCTTCTATCTCCTTGCCTCTTTAATAGCCACATGGAAAGCAACTTTTTGTTATGACTGAAAATAAACTTAGACAAAAGAATCAAAGGTACAGTAAGAAGTGTTTTATTTCTGTCTACAATTATTTGCTTAGAAGATTTTTAAAGAAGAGGTCAATTAAGCTATTCCTCTGGACTGAGATATTTTTTGGACCCTGGAAATCTTCCCTTGACACTAATCAACTAAGTTCAGAGAGGAAGCTTCTATCCCAGGGGTGGGGAACCTGTGACTTCGAGGCCTTCTAGGACCTCAAGTGCAGCCCTTTGATTGAATCCAAACTTCACAGAACAAATACCCTTCATAAAAGGATTTGTTCTGTAAAACTTGGATTCGGTCAAAACGCCATACCCAAGGACCTAGAAGGCCATATGGTTCCCTGCCTCTGTTCTATCCCTTCCCCTTAGAATACAGTCTGAATTTCTTTATTCTCAACTATTGATGTCCAAGTTCTCATTACCTGGTGAGTTCTCCATGGACTCTGAACACAGATATTTCCTGTCATCCCTACTGTATTATCACTCTCTCTGGGCCCCTCTTCAAATCTATCCTCCCTTTCCCACCATGACCCATGGCACTTAGCATCAGGGTAGAAGGCTGTAGAGACCAAGGTGGAGTGGTACAGGTGCCTGACCTGTGTGCAAAGGTATATGGACACGGGTGGGGGCTCAGAGCCAAGGCTTAGGTGAGGCTTATTCATTTCTTACTTTGGAAATAAACATTATTATGCACATAACAGGCTATTAACGAATGCTTGTTGAATTTGAAATTGAGTTTTTCTGGACATTTGCCTTTCTCAGACACAAACCCTTCTCTATTGCCAGTCCTCTTTTCTTCCCCAAATCCTTTACCCATCTCTCCCCATCCCATCTCTGGCATTCGCTGGACCCCTCTAGCAGCTCTGGTCTCCCTATGGCGATCATTCATATGATTTCTCTGAGGACCCTGGGGTTCCTTCCATCTTCCTTTTTTTTACATTTCCAAGAATGGAATTTTAAGTTAGACTCCATAAGAGAACTCTTCTGTCCTTCCCCCCATGGAGGTCGCAGGCCCACTAGCCTTAGAAGCTTAGGACTAATGTGCTTCATGGGTAGGGAGACAGACAGCTGGGAAGTCCATGTCAGGACTGGTCAATTTTTTTAGCCTCAGTCTCTTGGGAAGCACGTCTGGCCTCTGCGGCTCCCTCTGGTGGCAATTCAGGGTTCAATCACTGCACTGAATGACAGGGGTCTAACCTCCCGGGGGGGGCTTTAGGGTGAATGGTGTATGGTAGGAAAACCAATAGTAAAAATAATAAAAAGAGAAAGTCTGGGGAGCCTCTAGTTAACACTTCTCACTCTCTTCTGTACCAGAGAAGCAGAATAAAGACACTGGGACAAAAATCACACAACTGTGCATTTTTTCCTTGTATTTTTGGCAATCTCTCTTTTTTTATTGTTATTTCCACTCCCTCATAAGAAGTGAAGATAGAAAGGAAGAAAACAAGAGAGAAAGCAAAGGACTTAGGGAAGACTGGCAGCACTGACCCCAAGAGAAAAGGCAGCAACCGGCAGGTGGCAGCAGTGAGACCCTGAAAAGTCATACTCAGACACTTGTTCATCATCCTGGGGAGAGAGGGAGACAAGGGAGGATTCCCATTTACTAGGGAGCTCCATGTATCCTTCCTGTGAAATGGGAGAAACATTTGGGGAAAGTGGCAATTGCAGAGAGACCAACTCTCACTGAAAAGCAGCGAGATGGTTATGACTGTGGCTGAGCTTGTTTGTACCTAGTTCTTTGCATGTTGTCTCAGACTGTAAGCTCCATCTTTTGCATTTTTTTGTATCCCTGAGCTTAGCACAGAGCCTGTAACACAGTAGTGCTTAATAAATGCTTATTGACTGTCAGAATGACATGGAAAGGGGGTAAGATCTCTCTATGGGATTCGTGCAAAATTGGTGCTTTTTAAAGGAAATTTGGGAGAGGATGCCTCCCCCCTCCCGATCTACCTCCAGAGAGACCTCCAGGTCTCTCTGATCTAGAGCTATCCCTCAAGCTTCCCTCTATAATTCATTTCTTGAACAGTTGTTCTTAAGTTCCCTCTCCCTAAATTCCCACCTCAGTTCCTAGAAGAATTTTGAGGTTCTTCCCCCCATCCCAAAACTCATCTTGGGACCCAAACTGCCCCAAAACCTCTGTCTTAGTTGACAGTGTTCAGCCTGTAGAGATTGAGAATGGTGATCAAACTCAGCAGCTAATCTCATGGTCTCAGCCTTCATGGCTGCCATCTCTGGGTTCTCACCCCCCTTCATCAGCAGACTTGAATGACTGAAAAAGCTTTTGTCACCATATAGATCAAACACTGAGGAGTTTAGCTTATCCCTTGCAGGCAGAAGTTCTAGGCCATCTCTACCCTGGGACATCCCAGTTTTGTCAAACCCCTCACTGTGCAAATTGGTATGGGAGCTCACATTCTCTTCCACTTCATGGCTGATGGATGAAAAACTCTTTGACTCTTTGGAGGCTCCGAGTTCTAGGTCCCCTAAGCCCTTACCTAGCAAAGTGGACCGCAGGAGGAGCCTTCCCAGGTCTAGGGGAAGCTCTGACCTGGGGGATGGGAAACGGATTCGCTCTTCCCCTCAGTTGCTCCCCAAGCCCCACTCCATCTTCCCTATCCCCCAAGATTAACCCCTGAGTTGGCCAGGGTGGTATGGACCCTGGTAAAGGGGCTGCCAAACCAAGAATTTCTAGATAGTACTTGAAAAACAGAAAGGGCAGCATATAGGGTACAGAGGGGAGGCAGGACATTGGGCTCCCAGGAAAAGAGGGGACCATCACCCTGTAGGTCAAGGCCACAGAGACCTATCAGGGCCTGGGTCACAGTCAGTTCCTCTCCTTGGAAGCTCTGGAGGAGCTCACAATGAAGACAGAATGGTCCTGCTTCAGCTCGAATGAAATTCTGGTCCAGGATGGTCTTCATCTGGTGGTTAGAAGGTAAGGAGTAGAGTGTGTCCCCCATGGGCCCAACCTCTGATTTTGTTGATTGTCTGTAATAAATCTGAATCCCAAGCCAGCCCTATTCTTGCTGTCCTCCACTCTCCCAGACCTCTGGTTCTGCTTCTTGCCTGCTAGGCTCCCTAGAGGTAATGTGGTACCATGTGATCTGTCTCAGTCACAATGAGGTGCTGGACTTTGGCCAAAGCAGGCTGCTTCTCTGGGCAGTTGCAAAATGGACCTTTGATGTCTGAGGCCTCTTCTAACTCTAAAACTTGATTGTGTTGTCTGGTCCTTGAACCCTGTCCTCAGTTCCCCTGCCCCTCCCCCATCTCCTTACCAGCTCTAGCTGTGAGGAGAGGATTCTCTCCTCCACAGACGTGGCCAGCCGATGTTACTGCCCTTCACTCAGCTCTGGGGACAGGCAGAGGAAAAGGATCAGAGAAGAAGGTGGAGGACAGAGGCTGAGAGGACCACTGAGTCAGCTCTAGTAGAGCTTCTAAAGGGAGTACAGGGCAGGTGAGCTGGGGAGTCTGCTTTCTTTGGGGGACAATAGAGGTGGAGGCTGGGCTATTTGCCCTTTTGCAGAGTGGAAGGAAGGCGCTACAAACACTGTTCAAACACAGGCATCATAGAAATGTGCTCTGTGGAGGCCATTCCAATGGGACCCACCTTTAGCTATCAACTTTCCTTCCCTTGGAGTGCTCCTAACAGGTAGAGAAAGCTCCCAGCCAGGACAGGGTGGAGTTTGCCTGAGGCAAACTGTATCCCCAGGGCTTCCCAGGAATCCTTGGATCACTGGCTTGGTTCATCTGGGAAAGAGAGAGCCAACAATTCAACAAACGTTTATTAAGGGATTGTTACATGCCAGGTGTTGTGCTAAGTATGGGAGATATAAAGAAAGGCAGAAGCAGGGTTGCTGCTCACAAGGAACTCACATTCTAATGGGGAGAGCCAAGAGCAAATAATGATGTCCATCCAAAATATAGAGACACTAAATGAGAGACAATCTCAGAGGAGAGGTCCTAGCAGTGGGGTTTGCTGGGAAAGGCCTCCTGAAGAAAGTGGAGTTTAAATTTTGATAGGAACACTCACTGGGCATTCCCAGGACAGGGGAAGTCTATTCCAGGGCAGGAATCATCTCTCCCCTTCCTAAAGAGGACTCTTCAAGGGAGGGGAGATGTTTCCCCCATCACATAGGGAGCTTTGTCCCCTTTCTCTGGACCTCCCTCCTGTGGGACCTAGCTACAAGTTTTCAGGGATGTGGGGAAGCTGTCTGACATCCCCCAGCCCATACCCCATACTCCTGCATCCACCCACTTCACTGTGTCCGTTAGCTCTTGCAGAGCTTTGGCCTGGCCCAGAAGCCTAGGATGGCCTCCAACAGAACTGCACTTTGGTCCAAGGTCATGCTCTTCAAAATGGGCATCTCTGCTTCCACCTCAGCTTGAAGTGCTTTGAATCCCCTAAGCTCTTTGGGAGGGTGGCTCAGGCCGTAATCCCGCTATGGAAACATCATGGCTGGGACCAGTTCCTATGTCCAGAGATTTCCTGCTAGTATTCATTCATTCAGTCAGTAGCTTTCCATACATATCTGGTCATCTGGTCCCTCCCTTTTGCCTTGGAAACTGTCTCCATTTTCAGTCCCTTTGCCTCTTTGTGTTTTCCTACTGCCCCCGGTGTGGTCCTCTCCCCTTTCCCTATCTCCTCCCCCTTCTTTATCTCCTCTTTCCTTCTCTTCTTTTCTCTTTTCTTCTCTCCACCCCTCTCCTCTCCCTTCTCCCCCTACCCTTTCTTTCTCTTCCTCTCTCCCTCTGCCTTCTCCTCCCCCTCCTTCCTCTTCTACCTTCTCTCTCCCTCCTGTCTCTTTTTCCTTCTCCATTATCCTCTCCTTCTTCCTCTCCCTCTTTCTCTGTCCCAGTCCCCCAACTCTGCCCATCAAGGCTCCAGTTCCAAAAGAACTTTTGGATAGCAATGGGGTAGAGTCCCACTTCCTTCTCTTGGATTAGAGCTTTTGGAAACTCTGGGAGAAGGCACCTCCAGTATTTCTAACTTCCTCATTGTTCAACTCTGGTTCCCAAGATGGAGCCTGGTGCTGAAGGGAGAGGACAGTTCAGCAACTTACGTCTTGTCTGGCCTGTGAGTCCTGCAGTGAGGGCAGAAGCAAAGTCAGAGACACCCTAGGAGAGGCAGACACAAAGAGACTGACAGTAGTGATTCAGATACTAATTTAACCTCTTCCCCTCTTCAGCAGATAGACTGGGGACAAGGGGGAGCAGCAGAATGACCTAAGAAGCTTTTACAGAAGAATTCCATTCCCTCCTCACTGTGCCCCACCTCCCACTCCCCACCTCCATGTATTGACGTGAAATTGATCTCATCATCTTCTTTCCACCTCCGTCACTGGCCCACAGCACCTTCACCACAGCTTTTTCCCACTTCTAGAGCTTGGGTAGCCAGGCAAACCCTTCCTGCCCAAGAGTTTCTTTACTCCTTTTAGCCCAATCAGATTATGGAAAAAAAGAGAGGGGAGAGGAGCCCCTTGGCCATATCCACCTTCAGAGGAGGTGAAAGTTTTCAGATTTTTATCTTTGAGATAGGAGATATCTGCATTGGACAGAGAAGGGGAAGGCAGAGGTTATCATTGTTTCCTTGCTATGTCCAGGAACCCAACAAGGAAGGAGGGGAGAACAGGGGTGCTTAGAGAAAGAAAAAGGGAGCAAAGGACCTGTAGTGGGGAAATTGAGAAGTGCAGGAGTGTGGAAAGAAATAACTCGAGGGAATTTTGGGCTATAGACTTTCTCTGGAGGATTGGGAAGAAAAGGGCTAGAATGGAAATCCAGGAGGAGAATGGTCTTCTGGGCCCAAATAGGAAGACAGGTTTGCTCCCTTCCTTCCCCATCCTCCCTTTATGGCAACATACCCCAATTTTTCTCTCCAGTGATAAGCTGTTTTAACCAGAAGGCCAGGATGGAGCCCAAAGGGACATTGATGACAGTATTGAAGCTAAAGGAACCCTGGAGGAAGCTGGGAGATCCACATGGGAAAGGAAAGAAAGAAAGGTAGAAATCATAATTATGACCATAACCTATATTTGTGTAATGCTCTATGGTCACAAAACACGTTGGCACACATGTACATTATCAGGTGTTTTTTAAGGATTTATTTTCTTCAGTGTTTTTGTACCTCCTTTTCCATTCTGCCAATTCTACTTTTTAGGGAGTTTTTTCTTCAGAGAATTTTTGTGCCACTTTTCCATTTGGTTATTTCTGCTTTTTAAGGAATTCTTTTCTTCAGTGAACTTTTGTATATTTTTTTCCATTTAGCCAATTCTGCTTTTCAAGTCATTCTTCTCCTCATTGAACTTTTGTACCTCTTTTGTACCTCTTTTACCATTTGGCCTAGTCTGGTTTTTTAAGGTGTCATTTTCCTCAGTATTTTTTTGTTCTTCCTTTACCAAGCAGTTGATTCTTTTTTCATGGTTTTCTTGCATTACTCTCATTTCTCTTCCTAATTTTTCCTCTGCCTCTCTTACTTGATTTTCAGAATCCTTTTTGAGCTCTCTCATGACCTGAGACCAATTCCTATTTTTCCTGGAGGTTTTGGATGGAGGAGTTTTGACTTCATTGTCCTTCGAGTGTGGGTTTTGATCTTCTTTGTCATCATAGTAACTTTCTGTGATCAGAATTTTCTTCTCTTGTTTGCTCATTTTTCCAGACATTCCTTGACTTTTAACTCTTTGCTAAAGTGGGGCTCTGCTTCCAGGAGGGTGCACTGTCCTAAGTTTTAGGGGTTTAGTGCAGCTGTTTTCAGAGATATTTCTAGGGACCTGTAAATTTTCAGTTCTTCCAAGGCAGTCTGATCTAAGGAGAGGTGTTTACTACTCTCCTGGCCTGAGCTTTTATCTTTGAATCACCACAAGCACTCTTTTCTGCTTGACTGTAATGAGGATCTTTGCTGCCCTGTGGCCACAAGCTCTGCTGTGCTAGTCAGTGCTCCTCCTCACCCTGGGATTGCCATCCAGGATGATGACCTGGATCTGAGTATGGGCAAAGCAACAGAGCCCTGCCTCAGTTGTTAGCAAAGAGGCCCCTTCTGACCAGTTGTTGACCCTCTTATCATCTGTGGTCTGAGAGCTCCAGAAACAGCTACTGCCACTGCTGATTCTAGGCCTGCTTCTAGTTTGCTGGGGCTGGGTGGATGCTGGTGTGACCTGTGCTGGCCTATGCTCTACTGTCTCAAATATGACAGACATTTCCTTCTGAACTTCTAAGTTGTCTTTGGCTGGAAAATTATTTCATCCCATCCTTTTGTGGGTTTGCCACTTCCAAATTTGTTTTAGTGCATTCTTTAAAGGTATTTGGTGGGATCTTGGGGAGAGCTCAGGTGAGTCCCTGCCTTTTCTCTGCCATTTTGGCCCATTGTTAGGTTTTTATAGTGAAAAGAATGCTGGATTCAGAATCAGAGGACCTGGGTTCAATCTTGCTGCTGACTCATCTTAAGTCACACAGCTAGGAAGCCATAGAAGTAGGAGAGGGACTAAAGAGAGAGGGACTCAGATTGAGGGGAACACAGGAGTGAGGGATAGAGTGGGGTGGAGAGAACCTCTTGTTGTTTAGTTGATTAGTCATGTCTGACTCTCCATGACCCCATTTGGGGTTTCTTGGCAAAGATACTGAAGTGGTTTACCATTTCCTTCTCCAACTCATTTTTACAGATGAGGAAACTGAGGCCAAGAGGGTTAACTGATTTTCCCAGGGGCACATAGCTAGTAAGTGTCTAAGGCTAGATTTGAACTCAGGTCTGATACTCTATCTACTGCACCACCTAGCTACCCCTAGCTGTGTGACTTTAGTTAAGTCATTTACTTTCTTTATGCCTCAGTTTCCTGAAAACTGTAAAAATGAAGATGACCTATTTTTCAAGGTTAACATGAGGCCCAAATGAGACCATAGAGGGAGAAATTCTGCAAAATATTTTAAGTATGATACAGATAAAGTCCTTGGATTTTGACCTGGCCTTAGAAGGATTGGAGGGAGAGGGGAATGGAGTGGACCTGTGATTTTATTGCTGTAGGAAACTCCCAGATGAGAAAACTCCCTCCATCAATGCAGGTCAGTAACTTCTCCACCACGTCTAGCCTCAGAGAGTAACTTAGAACACTGACTTAGTGGCTAAATAACTTGCCCAGGGTCACATAGCCAGAGTGCCAGAAGTAAAGACTTGAACTCTTCATTCACTGTGCCATGATGCCTAGGCAGCTGGGTGAATAGAAGGCTGGGCCTGGAGTCAGGAGGACCTAGTCAAGATAGAAGGGTCCACTGGGTGGCATCATACTGCACAGAGAGCTGGGCCTGGACAAAGGAAGACCCAAGTTCAAATGCAGCTGTTGACCCCAGGCCAGTCACGTAACCTCAGTTTCCCTCAGTTTCTTCAACTGTAAAATGGAAATGATTGTAGAACCTATTTCACAGGGTGGTTGAAAGCACCGAATGATACCATATTTGTAAAGTGTAAGCGCAGTGCCTGACTCACTGGAAGGGTCCTGCCTGACTCGGTGACCCCGCCTGGAGTTTTCCTGGTAAAGAGGCTGCAGTAGTTTGCCATTTCCTTCTCCAGGTCCTTTTACAGATGAGGAAACTGAGGCAGACAGGGTCACCCCCTAGTAAGTGTCTGAGGTCAGATTTGAGCTCAGGGAGATGCATCTTCTTCACCCCAGGCACTCTATCCACTATACTACCGGCTATCCCAAAGGGACCAGAGAGGCCATCAAGTCCAACAGCTTCATTTTACACAGGACAGGTGAGATCATTTATTTATTTTAATTTTTTTTTTTTTTTGGCAGTGGAGGCAATTGAGGTTAAGTGACTTGCCCAGGGTCACGCAGCTATTAAATGTCTGAATCTGAATTTGAACCCAGGTCCTTCTGACTCCAGGGCCAGTGTTCTATCCACTGCACCACCTAGTGAGATTAAATGACCTGCCAAGGATCAATAAATCAATAAACATTTATTAAGCACCTACTAAGTGCCAGGGATACAAAAACAGGGAAAAAATAGTCTGTCCCTTCAAGGTGCTCATTATCTAATAGAAGGGATAACATGCAAACAAATATACACAAAGCAATCTATATATAAGCTAATCAGGAAATAATTAAAGTAGGGAAAGCACTGGAATTAAGAAGGATTCGGGAAGGTTTCCAGTGGAAGGCAGATCACACAGCTGGCACAACTTGAACATTTGGAGTCGTCCTGAATCCAAGTCCAGTGTCCTAACATGGACACTGTGCTGGAGTAATATTAGAAAGTAATTAGGCGAAATTAGTAAATAGGAGCAATATTAAGGAGAGTGTGAAGAAAAAGGTTATAGAGCTGGGCAGGTTCAAGAGGAGAAGGCAAAGAAATGCCTTGGCTTTCCCAGTGTGAAGGAATGGGTGGGTGGGTGAGTGCTGAGAGGAGCCAGAGGCACCAGAATTCCAACCTTGAGCCCCAGGGACTTGAGGAGAGGAATGGAGATGCCAGTCCCAGCTTTCTCCAGCTTAGCATCCTTCAGCATCTCCACTGCCTCTGTCACTATATACAGATTTTCCCCACGCTCTGGAAGCTTCTTCAGGAAAGATGGCTCTGGCTTCTTTAGTTTCCTGGGAGAGCAAAAATCATGGTTTTCATTGGGCTTTGGGACTGTGCTTGGACAGCAGCTTTTCTTCCCAACCTACATCCTCTGTTGTCTAGCTGTCCCACTGTGGGCTACCCCTTCCCTATTTCTCCTGGGCTCCAGACACTAGAGTGGGACAGTCCAGACAGTCAGTGAGTGATTGCCATAGGGGCTGGGGCCTGGCTTGACCCACTCGATTTACCTGAAATGTGTATGTGTCTCTGAGTTCATTATATGGCCACTAGGTGGTACGGTGAGGAGGAAGGGACTTGAGGTCAGGAAGATCTGAGTTTGAATTCTGCCTCAGACCTTCCTAGCCAAATCACTGAATCTCACTCAGACTCAGTTTCTTCAATTGTAAATCAGGGATAATCCTAGCACCTACCTCCCAGAGTTTGTGAGGATCAAACAAGATAACATATGTGAAACACTATGCAATCCTTCAAGTGTTATATGAATGCTAGGTCTTAATTATTCACATGTGCCTATGTGGGGGGGGGTCTCTCTGAGTGTCTGTATTTAGGTATCTTTGTGTGTCCATGAGTGCTTGTGACTGTGTTTTTGAATTTTTGAAAACCCATGTATTTGTGGATTTGTTTGTGAGCATCAGAGTATCTTTATGTCTTTACCAGCTTGTGTTTACAGAAAGAGAGCAGGGCTGGAACCCATTAGGGAGATCCCTGTGCTCTGGCTCTTATCTTCTCTCCTTCAGCCATCCCTTACCAACCTGGACCTTACCACTTCTTTAAGGATTCCATCTGATCCATGATGCTGAGCTTCTGAATCTCCAGGCAGTTTTTATGGGAGCCACTAGCAGAAACAGTGATATCTACGGGTATCCCAATGGCTGCAGTCTTCACTCCAGCCTCCATGTTCTCTTCACTGTTCCCTTGAATTGCGATCTTTATATCTTTTCTTGGTGCTGCCAGATAGAGACCCCAGAGCTCATCTTGTTATCCTGTAAATAAACTTCCACCAAAAAGTACCTGGATTTCCTCTCAGTAACAGATGCCCTCCTTTCTTTCCTCTAAAGGCAAAGAACAATAATTGAAAAAAAATCCAGAGTGGCTCAAACTTGAGGGTAGGGAATTTAAACAGCCTGTCTTCAGGACAGAGAAGGGACAACAAAAAAGCAGGATTCCTAAAACCACTGCAAAGGTATTAGCTACCAGATTAGGAGTTGCACATGACATCCAAATGAGAATGGTTCCTGATCCTCTAAAGGAAAGGTCATGACCTAGAACGGGGGTTCTTAACCTTTTTTGTGTTGTGGACACCTTGGACACTCTGGTGAAGCCTATGGACCTGACCTCAGTAGAATGTTTTTGAAGGCATAAAATAAAATATGTTGAGTTACAAAGGAAAACGGTTATATTGAATACTTAAAAAAAAAAATAAGACCAGAGACCCTTGCTTAAGAACACCAGATCTAGAATAAGGGCCTCTGAGCTAAAAGGAGGACATTGATAGGGACCATCTGGGAGCCACCATTTTGTGATTTAGTCCTGTACCCAGCTACTGAGTGACATGAGTTTGTATCTGTAATTTCCCTAACTGTACAGTGAAATGAATAGACACTGGCTAAGACATGAATAGACACTGGTTAACCAGAAACCTTAAGAGAGCTCATGATCTTCTAAGTCTGCCTTTTCTCCCAATTACCCTCTTTGGGTTGATAGCCTCACCATTCTTGTCTATACTTAGACTCGTATAAGTCTTCTCTCTTTGTCATCATTCACATCTGCTCAGTTGCCACAGGCTATATTAGTACTTTCTAGCCTCCTCCATTTTCCCTCTTCTCCCTTCTTTTTTTCTCTTCCTCCCTCTGAGCCTCCTCTTTTTCTTCTCTTCTCTTCTTTTTCCTTCTTCCTGCCTTCCTTTCTCCTCTCTCCCTCTCCCTTCCTTTGTTCTCCCTCCTTCCTTCCTCCTTTCTCCTCCTTCCTCTCCCAGTTTCTTCCCTTTTCTCCTTTGTCCACTTTCCTTCTTTCATTTTCTCCCTTCTCTCTGGAGTCCTTTCAAGACTTCTTTTGTCCAGTTCAATCACTTACCAGTTGTGTCCCACTCTTTGCTACCCCATTTGGGTGTTCTTGGCAAAGATATTGGAGTGTTTTGCCATTTCCCTCTCCAGCTTATTTTACAGATCAGGAAACTGAGGCAAACAGGGTTGAGTAATTTGTCCAGGGTCACACAGCTAATAAGTGTGTGAGGCTGGATTTGAACTCACTGATTCCAGGCCCTTTGCTGTATCCACTGTACCACCCAACTGCTTTCTCTCAAGCTACCAGTCCTAGATTATTCTAACAGCTTCTTTACTGGTATCCTTGTATCTAGTTTCTTCCCTCTCCAGTCCGTCTTGAACAGTTGTGATCATGTCATTTATCTAAAAAAACTTTAACTGTCTGACTATTGGTTATAGGAATACATATATACACACACATACATAGATGTGTGTATATACATACACATACAAACATACACATGTACATATATTGCCATAACATGGTACAATGGAATGAACACTAGCCCTGAAGTCAGAGGATCTTGATTCATAGACCCTATGTGATCTTAGGCAAATCACTTAACCACATTTGGCCTCAGTTTCCTCATCTGTGAAGTTGGGGAATTGGATCAGACCATTGAGATCCTTTCTCATCTTAGATTCATAAACTTATGGCTGGATTTTGAAGACCCTTCACAATCTGAGTCCAAACCATCCTTCTAGCCTCATGCCATATTACTCCCCTTCAAATACTCCATTTTCTAAATTCTTTTTTTAGCTGGTCCTTGATATTACCCTACCAACTCTGCTCTGTGCCTGGAATACACTTTATCCTTATCTCTATTTGTTAAAATGGTTTTTCCCCTTCAGGTGCTACCTTTTCCACGAAGCCTTTAGGTATCATTCTCTCTCAGCTGAAAATAGCGTTTTCTCTTCTTCCTCAAATTTCCTTGAAGTACTTTGAACTTTTCATTTGCTCAGATTGTACTCTACAATGTGTTATGCTTGTGTGTTACATGTATTCTGTCCCTGCCTCCTCCTTATCAGGGCTCTGGACATTTTCTCTGGCTGTTTCCCATGCATGGAAAACTCTCTTCCATTCCAACTACTAACCTCCCTCAAGTAAAATCCTAGCTTCCACAGGAATCCTTCTCTAACCCCTTTTAATTTCAGTGCTTTCCCTCTGTTAATTATTTCCTTTTCATCCTACATGTAGCTTGTTTTGTATGTTTTCCCCTTTATTAAATCATAATCTCCTTTAGGGCAGGGGCTGTCTTTTGCCTCTTTTTGTATCCTCCGGGCTTAGCCTGCAGTGTATTAGGTAAATAAGTGTTTATTGACTGATTAAATGTAAGATTCTTGAGGGCAAGCCCCCTTTTTTTTTAAGTCTTTGGGGCAGCTAGGTGGTGCAGTGGATAGAGCACCAGTGCAGGAGTCAGGAGTACCTGAGTTCAAATCTCACCTCAGACACTTGATACTCACTAGCTGTGTGATCTTGGGCAAGTCACTTAATCCCAAGTGCCTCATCCTGGGTCATCTCCAGTCATCACTGGATTCAGATAGTTCTGGAGGAGAAGTGAGGCTGGTGACCTGCACAGCCCTCCCTCACTCAAACAAGTGCAAGTCATGTCATTATTTCTCTGATGGCATGATCTTCGGCAATGAAGGACGAACACACTTTCCTAGCCTTATAGATAGGAGATGTTTAATAAACTGAGAAAAGGTCTTTCTGGAGAGCTGTGTTTTCTGGATAGATGATGGTTTATCCCTTTAAGAATTGCAACTTCTGTTTTATTCAAGCCTTTTAGGATTGTTGTTTGTTCAGTTGTTTTCAGTCATGTCTGAAACAGTGACCTCATTTGGGGTTCTGTCGGCAGAGATACTGGAGTATTTTGCTCTTTCCTTCTCCAGCTTGTTTTACAGATGAGGAAACGAAGGCAAACAAGGTTAAGTGACTTGCCCAGGGTCATACAGTCATTGTCTGAGACCAGATTTGAACTCAGGAAAATGAGTCTTCTTGACTCCAGACCCAGCACTCTATCCATTGTGCCACCTTTACAATTATGTACCCCATACTTCCCACCTTATTAAACACAGTGTACTACATATAATTTAACCAACATGGTACTATATTTTGAGTGATGTCCTGTACTAAATGGTCCCAGATAGCTTTCTGATTTCTTATGTCTCCTTTGTATGAATTTCCTTTTTCCTTTCTAACTCAGGCTATGAGCCATCTTTTTTCCATGCTGTTACCTGAGTTCAAGTCCTTTCTCTTACATATCATGACTATGTAATTCTAGGCCAGTCACTCAAACTCTTAGAGCTCTAGGCAATTCTCTAAGATAAGTGAAGGAGAGAAGCTAACTGACATTGACAGAGGGATTTTCTTCACCTGGGAATTCCCTGTGCTAGTGAAGTGACTGTTCTAGTCCTAATCCCTAACCCTAGGGATTAGGAAGGGAAGGGAAGGGAAGGGAAGGGCAGTAAGTGAAGCTGCCTCTGTCCATGGCACAGCTGTTCCATGCTAGGGCCTTGGTAGCAAATGTCCATGAAGATAGACTC
Organism: Notamacropus eugenii; assembly: GCF_028372415.1. NCBI lineage: Eukaryota > Metazoa > Chordata > Mammalia > Diprotodontia > Macropodidae > Notamacropus > Notamacropus eugenii. The sequence continues at coordinate 355,515,320 of NC_092873.1, read as the reverse complement.
ACTGGGAACATTGCTGGTGTATGTTTGGGGAGATTGTAGTTGTTGAGAAGGGGTGAAGATAGAGAGGAGGAGCCGGGTGATGGGGTGCCTTTCAGGTGTTGTGCCTTATATCTTCCCTTTGGGAATGAGCATCAGGAGATTGGTGGTATTTGTGTCCCCCAGCTTCAATATCCCCGTGGCTACCCCATGCTGCTCCCTGCTGGTTGGAGGTGGGGAAGAGGCGTGGCTGTGATGACAAGTTTTGGGTCAGAATATATTATATCTCTGAGAACACACTCTCTTGGCCACTTTCCAACCCCAAAGGCAGCTAGGTGGCACAGTCGATAGAGGGTTAGAGTTAGGAAGACCTGAGTTCAAATCCTGTCTCTGACATTTCTGAGCTATGTGATCCTGGGTAAGTCACTTAACCTTGGCCTACTTCAGTTTCCTCATCTGTAAAATGGGGATAATAATAGCATCTACCCCAGAATTATTGTAAGGATCAAACACGGTAACATTGTAAAGTCTTAGCACAGTGCCTGGAACATGGTAGGTGCTTAACAAATACTTGTTTTCTTCCTTTTTTTCTCCCTCCTTCCTTTCATCCATATGGATATAGATATGTCAGTGGTCCCCAAGACCCAGGCAGTTAGAGGTCAGGGACCCTGATGCCAACAGAAAGATACCCTCCCACACACACCCTTTAACTGTGGGTGGTGGTAGTCAAAGAGGGAACTCATGATCTCCAGAGTGAGAACTTCCTAGGCTGCCCCCACTTAATTACATCCCACTCCACTCCAGTTGTTTGTGCCTTTTCTCCTTACCTACTTGCTACTAATTCATTTAGTGTGCACTCAATTTATATTCACTTCTAGATATGATAACATTCCAAGTCAGTGCCTTGGATCTGTGCCTTATCCCTTTTTTCTCTGTATGCCCTTTTTAGTGTCTGTGATTTGAGAGTTTTTCCCCCCCAGACCTCTTTGAGATTCACAAGACCAGTGTGTCACCGGGTGAGTGCCTCTGATGGAGCCTTCACCCCCTCTCCCTGCCTGGCTGTGTTCCCCTTCTCACCCCACACCCCTTTCCATATCTGAAACGTTAGAAACGTTAGGAACATCCAACCCCATGCTGTAATTGATGAGGCATCAGCCACCAATTCCTGGTGTCTCCCTGACTGTGACTTCAGAAATAGGCAACCAATCTGATGTACTAAATGAGATCCTCCCTCTCCTAAAAAAAACAACCCCCAAAACCCCTGGCCCTTCCTTCCCTGGGTTGCTGAGTTGCCCTGATGTTTGAAGGATGGAACCCATATGTCCCCATATTGAAAGCAGCAATGAGGAGAGCTTGGCCTGACTTGGGTGTGCCAAGTCCAGAGGGAATACTCTTGAAGAACCATCAACCCCCTGCTTTCTTCTGCCATGGTCTCATGAGGAAAGAAGTGGTGGCCAGATGAGGTCCCTCTGGAGACAGAGACCCACTTATATCCTTTGCCCTTGACTTTTCCTCCATTCCTCATGACCTTGGGTTAGATATTATCATTTTCCTTGTATGAGTTAAAATGCCTGGGACCAGACTTGTGATTTCACTGGCATAGGGAAAGTTCCTTGTGAGAAAACACTTTAAGCCAGTGTAGGTCAGCACCTTCTCTGTAGCTCAGAGTGACAGCCTGGAGCATGGAGAGATTGTGCCTTGCCCTGGGTCACACAGCCAGTATGCTCTAGAGGTGGATTTCAAATCTGGGCCTTCATGACTCTAAGGCCAGCTCTCATCCACTAAGCCGCCCTACTTCTTTGTGACTTAAAACATGCTTGCAATCAGAGTCTCTTGTTTTTAGCATCACTGGCCAGTCTGCCTCTTTTAGAGATGTGTGTTAGTCCCAAAGCAGTTGTAGTGAGCTGGTACAGTGTCTTCCCTGCCTGATATCAGGGCTTTCTCCAAAAGTTGGCACTCAAGACCAAAAGGAAATGGGCAATTGAATAAACCAGTGGTTGGGTTTTTCTCCTTCTCCCACCTCAGTACATGAATGCAATAGCTTGAGGACAGTATATGTAGCTGGCGTGTGTCCAGGGTCTTCTGCATGAGTGCTGTGTTCCTGATCATGGAAGGGATGTGTGTGTATGTGTGTGTGTGTGCATGTATGTGGGGGGGAGTACTATTATGGATGACTATACCTGGCAGCTTAGTTCCGGCTTCTAGCACATCTCTGAGAGAGAGATCTGTCTTGACATATTGGGCTCCCCAGAATAGTGTGCCCTTCCTCTTCCTCCACACCAAGCAGAAGGGCCGGAAGTGTGAAACATCAATGATGCTGCCCAGGGCAATCAGGTCCCCCATTGGATTCAGTTTCCATACCAAGGCCTGGGTGGTGTTTCAAAACATTGGAGCCATGCTTCCTAAGACCTGGCAGAGAATGTTGGAGGATGGAATGAACCAAGAACAGGTTATCTCTGCCTTTACCCGGCCACCCCCACTCTTCTCAGCCTTGACCTGGATTCTTTCCCCTATCCCTTGTGGGAGACCCTCCCTAAAACTGGATAATAGTCACACCTGGATGGCAGTATATTTGGCACTTTCCTCTCACTCCTGGACATCACCCAGGACCCCAGCCCACTGTTGGCCCCATCTTCCCAAAGTCTCCCACATCTTCTGACACTATACTCACTGCCCCACTTTGGGAGAGTTCCCACTTACCCCTGCCCTTGCATGGCATAGAGCAGACAATTTTGCCTCGCTTCTCTGACTTAGCTGAAGCAGCTGTTTCTGACTCCCACCTCCCCAGACCCTGCATCTCACAGATCTTAATCCAGGGACCTGAAGAGAGAGAAGCAAAGAGAACAGATGTCTCTCCCCATATGGTTCCCCAAATCCCATCTCTTACTGGACTTCTCATTCATTTGCTCCTCTCCCCATCCCTTGTATTTTCATGAACTTATAGAGGAGAGGGAAATTGGGTAGAGGACAGGCCAATGTGAAGGAGGAGAATGTTGCTTCCCCTCCCTCACCACTACCACAAATGTCTATGCCAGAGATAGATCCTCTCAGACCCAAAGAGCCCTCACTTGCTGAATCCCTTGTCTTTTTACCAGCTCACCTTTGGGAGATTAGAAGTGCCCAAATGGTTTCAGGGTAAGACTTTAGGCCAAAGGAGATCCTTCTCTCTGCAGAGTTTAGTCTCACCACTCACTGGATACCTCTCAGGTATGATGGGCACATCAAATGGGGCTCCTGGTATCCTTGTTAATGGAGAGATAGGCGTGCGCCACCTGTCCCCACCCTTATGTCCCCATAGAGTTCACTTCCCAGAAGTTAGCAAAACTTGCCCCAACCTGCCCCTAGGGAGTGGGGAGGGAAGGAGCAATGGTGAATCTGACAGTGTTTATATGGTGGGGTAAGGGGGGATAGAGGAAGGGGGCATCTGGCCCAAAGAGTGTTCATGAAAAGTTCATGTCCTTTCCCCTTGAGAAGCCTATTAGGGACAAAATGGCTGATCATAAGTGCTGCCAATTTGTCAGCCAAAAGAATGCCAGACCCTTGGCATTTCTGAGTGGTTGGGGAATGGGTTATTAGATTTCTACCATTTCCTAGTGAAAGAGGAAGGGGAAGGGGAGACAGAAGGTTTCAATCCCTTCTTGGACGGGTCAGTCTAGAAGAAATTAGGAGAACTTAAAAGTGAAGAATACAGAGCCCATTCACCCAAAAGACTGGGTATGATTTTTTTTTTTTTTGGAAGGTGTGAGGGTGCGAGGTTCCAAAGGCAAAACTATGGGAGGAGGCACCAGAAAAAAGACAGGACAAGTAAAGAAAGGGATCAGGTGTGGGAGAGAGTGGATAGAAATTGACAGAGGAGGAACCAGATTTCATCTCTCATGAACTCCCACCCCTTGACCCTGCCCATGGGCCTGTATCCCACATAGGTTGGGGATGCTGAGAACATGGCCCTTATCTCCAGTTTCCATTGGCACCCACAAGCCACCCAGAGACAGCCCTCTCTCTCCCAGGAGCAGTTTGAGGGTGGTCCTCTGTGAGTGCATTGGGAAAGGAAATGGCATTTTGAGATGTCCCCAAGGAACTAGAAGAGTCATTTCAGCTCATTGGCAGCCAGCTCTGCTCAGAGTCTTCCTGGAACTTCCACTAAACTCCAAGCAGATTTAAGTTCAGGGACCAACTTTCCCCCACCTTCTTCTGCAGTTCCCCTGGGGAGAAGATAAGGAATGTTGGTCCTTCCCCTCTTCTTTTCAGGACTGGGGAGACTGGATGGTACAGGTCGCTGAGACGATGAGGTGAGGGGGGTAGATAGAAGAAACATAGTACCAGTTGTCAATCTCCTCCTACTGACCAATATCTGAACATACCCTCTCATTTCCCAACCCCCAAGATTCCCCAGTCTATCATCACTAATTCATAGCTCAGTTCATGTTTCTTGTGTCTCTGCTCAAATAGACTCTGGTATCAGGAGGTAGAGGGTGGGAGGGAAGGTGGAGACAGGGATCGAGTCCAGCATGGAGGTCCCAAGGGTGGAGGTGAGGTTACCAGGAGAACTGTAAGCCAAGACTACCTGCCCTATCCACCACAGCAAGAAACTATGGGAAAGGTATTCAAGAAGCTACAAATTGTACTTCTATTGAATGTTCTCTGATACACTAGTTATGGTGGTAAAGGGGACTTATCAGACCACATACCCTCATCTTCCCCTACCTCCATCCCCACTCCCAGCCTGATGTATGATGAGATCTTTCCTTTAACAAGGAAGTAGCATTAGTAAGGGGGAGGGGAGGAGCAGTCCTGTGTATAAGAGCTAAGACAGAGAGGTAGTGATTCTGCATGGGGAACAGGGTTGGAACTAGGGCTGGCTGGGGAAAGGACAAAGGATGAGCTAAGGAAGGGAGAACCTTGGGACAGGAGATTGGGAAAGGGGGTACTAAGGTTTAGCTGACTATCAGTGCGGAAAGAAGGAGGCAGAGAGGGCAGAGGGTCAATACTTAGGGGAGACAGAGCTGGCCAAGAGGAGACAGAGAAGAGATGTAGATAATAGAAGTGGGAGAGACAGCAGTGGATGGAGCAGCAGCATTAGGAATACAAGGGGTCTAAGGTGAATAGGATGGGAGAAGGTGGTCAGAGAAGCACTGTCCAGGAGCAAAAGGGAAAGGAATAATTCGAGCATCAAATGACAGTGCTGAGCATGGATGAATCCTCAGAGCGGGCTGGCAGGGTAGGAGGCAGTTTTGGTGGACGACGGGCTTCTTCCCGATTCCTCCGCACGTAGTGCACAAGATAGGACACTACTAGTGCAAGCCAGCCTCCCATGGTGACAAGCAGGGCGGCATCTGTGCCTCGCCGGGCCCCACCTCTCCCAGTTCCACACATTTCTGCCTCCTCTATCAGTGACAGAAACTCCCGTCCCACCAGCTCTGGCCGAGCACTTGGTCCGCAGACAATGCCTGCCCCAGTACCTGGAGCCAACCTCACCCATCTCAGCACCTCCTGAAGGGCACAGTCACAGCGCCATGGATTGGCAGACAGGTTCACTTGGATCTGTAATTCCTTAAAGGCCTCAGCAGGCACAGATGTCAGTTGGTTGGCAGAGAGATCCAGGTATCTCAGAGTGTTCCCCAGACCCTGGAAGGCAGCATCCGAGAGGCGGACGAGGACATTGTGCGACAGGTCTAGCTCAGCCAGGGCAGGAAGATGCTGGAAGGCACCAGCAGGCACAGATGCCAGCCGATTGGCATCTAGGTAGAGTTTACGGGTGTCATTTGGGATGCCCAGAGGCACAGCAACCAAGCCAGCCTGGCTGCAACGGAATGTACGCTCACCAGCTTCCTCTGCCACATAGCAGCCCCGGGGAGGTGCCCAGGCACTGGGCATAGTGCCCTCCATGTCCATCACCAACAAGAGGAGGAAGGAAAGATGAATGGTTGGCCGGATCATGACCAAAGATCAGCATAGTTCTCAGGCTAGGCAGGACCTGAAGAAGGTAATTGCCCCCCCACAAAAAAAGAATAAAAAATACTCCCACTGATCCTGCTCAGGAGGTATCCAGGAAGGAGTCCTAGTCCTTGCTTTGTGGGATCTCTCTTGGTCTAGGTGGGGTGATCTCTCTAAATTCTATCCATAAGGTCCCTAGTGGGTCAAGGGGCCCCTCTGTGGGATCTTCATCTGAGGTCCCATTGTTGGGTTACTGGAAATCTCGAGGGGTCCTAAATCCTTCCCTGTGTCTCCATGCCCTCATTTGGGACACTGTTTTCTATCCCCCCCTTCCATTTCAGGGGCTGACAGGCTGATGAGGTAGTCAGGCAGATCTCTATGGTGCTGGGAATTCGGCTGAAACTAAAGGAAAGGGACTGTGAGGGATGAGGAAAAAATGAAATGATAGTAAGATCCAGAACAGTTGGAGAGACTTGGGCCTTCTCCCTTCTGGCCCCTGCCCCCATCCTTTATCCTCTTTCAACTTTTCTTTTTTTTTCACTAACCTTACCTACCATAACCTCTCTCCCCCTTTCTCAAGACCTACCTTACTCCTTTCTTTTCCCCTTTCTTTCTTTGTCTTTTCTTCTCAAAACTTCTCACCCCAGCCTGCATAAGAACTTGTTTCTCTGCAGCTTTTACTTCTCTTGGAAAGAGCTGTCTTCCCTCAGCTCATCATGGGAAACCCCAGCTTTATCTTCCAGGAACCAAACTGAAAGCAATTAGAATAGGGAGGGTTCTGGGACAGTATTGGGTTTCCCCCACCATGTGACTCTAAAACCAGAGCCCCAGGTGTTGGTTACCTGAGCAGAGACAGAGCACTTCAGAATGGAGTTAGGGTGTCCAGATCCCTGACTCCATCTTTGAACCAGAGAACCGTTAGACCATCTTTCTACCGAGGCTGATTCTCTGTCTGACTCTGTCAGCTCAGGAAAGACCACAGTACCAACTTTCATAGGATCATAGCTCTAGTTATGGAAGGGGTCACAAGCCCAATCTCATTGAGGGATCTAAGTAGTCCTAGGATGGTTAGGACTTGCCCAACGTCAGTAATTGTCAGGTGGATTTGAACCCAGGTCCCCTGACACTGCCATCAATGTTCTTTCCACTGAACTGAGTCACCTGCCTCCTTTTGTTTTATTCGGGTTTTCTAATATGGCAACCTACATCATCTTCTCTCAAGACCCTTATTTCTGACATGGCCCCATCCCCCATGCTCACCTTCATAGTGACACTCCCCTATAGTAAAGCAAAGCCTAATAGCACCTCCCGATTTCCTGACACTCCCCTAAGTGTCACTAGCCCCAGCCCACTCCAACTTCTAGCTTCAGTGCCCCAGGAAACTGTATTCTGGAGTGAGGATGGGGTGAGCTACCCACACTCCCTCCATGGGGAAGAACTCTCTATCTTGCTCATTCCAGCCCACAGATGTAGGGAGACTCACTCCAGCCCCTGCTGACTACTCCCCTGCCTTCATTCCCCTCTCCCTTTTCCCACCTTTTGGCTCCCCTGGCCTCTACCCCAGCTGTCTCATGTGTCTGTCTACCTACATTCTATAGAATTCCTCCCATCAATACTAAATAGCATCTCCATGCCCCTTCCAAACAGCTCTTAGAGAGCATGGATCTTCATTCAGCCTTCACCTCTGTCCACTTCTGTTCACTTCTGTTCTGAAAGATAGGGAAGACAAAGGCGTGTGTATGTATGTGTGTGTGGGGGGGGTGTGTGTGTGGGAGATATGAAGGGTATAAGGAAGTATGAATACTAGAAACGCCAACAAAAGTTATTGTGAGTGTGACTCAAGAGGGCACTCATTAGACAAAACCTCTTTTCACTGAGGGGACACTTGATCCCCCTGGGAAGCATTGGATCATAGGATTATAGATTTAGAACTGAGTCCAATCTCTTCATCTTAACAGATGAGGAAACTGAGGTGCAGATAAAGTGATTTGACCAAGGTCACACATTTAGTAAGTGTTGAACCCAAGTCTTTCCGACTCTAAATCCAATGTCCTATATACTACATTGAACTGCTTCATTAGCTATGGATAATCCATACATTGAATTCTGACTCTTTGTAAAGTTATGTTGTAATAATTCCTCCATCAAATAAAAAAAAAGGAAAAATTATGCCCAAAGGGCTACAAAACTGTACAATACTCTTTAACCCAGCCATACCATTTCTAAGTCTGTATCCCAAAGAGATCATAAAAATGGGAAAAGGACCCACATGTACAAAAGTATTTATAGCAGCTCTTTTTGTGTTGCCCAAGAATTGGAAATTGAGAGCATACCCATCAATTGGCTGAATAAATTGTGCTTTACGAATATAGCGTAATTTTATTGTTCCACAAGAAATGATGAGCAGGCGGACTTCAAAAAAACCTGATATTGAGTGAGGTGAACAGAACCAGAAGAACATTGTACACGGTAACAGTGACAGTGGTTGATGACTGACTGTGATAGACAGCCTTTCTCAGCAATGCAACGATCTAAGGCAACTCCAAAAGACTCATAATGGAAAATGCCATCCACTTCCAGGGAAAGAATTATGGCGTCTGAAGGCATATCGAAGTATTCTATTTGTTCTCTCTCTCTTTTTTTTGTTTCTTCTTTCTCACAGTTTCTCCCATTTAGTTATAATAATTCTTCATTACAACCCAACTAATGTGAAAATAATAAAAAAAATACCTCTATCTATGAGGTAGCATAATCAAACAGCATACTGGCGAAAGTTTGACTGCCCTCTCCTCCTCTGTCCTTGTTTATCTAATCTCCATTATTTTCAGTTCTTGCTGTAAAACCTTGAACAAATTATTTCCCTTTTTGGACCTCAGTTTCCTCCTCTGTAAAACGAGAAGATTGGATCAGATGATCTATTAAGGTCCCTCCTAGCTTTAGTATTCTATGATTTCAAATCTTTCTTGGCTGGACCAGTCTACTAGAACCTATGGAGAAGATGAGAGGAGAGGTAATCTCTCAGAAAAAGGGCAGTAGTCCAGTGTGTGTGTGTGTGTGTGTGTGTGTGTGTGTGTGTGTGTGTGTGTGTGTGTGTGTGTGTGTGAGAGTGTGTGTGTGTGTGTGTGTGTGTGTGTGTATGTGTGTGCATGGAGGGGCAGTGGAGTTAGCACTTTTTCAATTCTAATTTTTTTTCAGTTGTTTGTTGTCCTGGTTTGTTTGTTTTTTGTTTTTTGTTTTTTTACTGTGCATCAGTTCATATAAGTCTTCTCAGGATTGTCTGAAATGGTACCTTTTAATTTGTTTTGGAAATTCAATTTTTTTTCAGCTCCAAAGTCACTCCCTTCCTTTTTCATTACCCACTGAGAAGGCAAGAAAAACAATACCCATTACAAATATATGTAGTCAATATTTTATCATTTCTTAGAGCTCAATAATATTCCATTGCAATCACATACCACAATTGTTGAGCACCCCCTTAATTTCCATTTCTTTGCTATTACAAATATTGCTTCTTTAAGTGAAAACTTTGAATATATGTGTATCCAGTTTGTTTCTGGATTATATTACCTGGGCAGCAAGATATGATCTAGGGGAATATCAGTTTATGAAGCCAGTTAGCAGTATGCCTTCTTATACCTCAGGATAATTTGCAAATTTAATTCTCCCTTTCTGAATAAATCTTTATTCATCAGCTACAGACTGAGAAGAGAAGATGTAGAGGCTGAGAAGATGAGTGCAGGCTAAAGCTAAAAGCCCATGAAATGTTGGGGTTCAGGTTCAGGGACTAGAAGAGGGTGGGGAACTTCAAGTTTGGATTCAGGCAAAGGGCTGCACTTGAGGACCTAGATGGCCACATGGGGCCTTGAGGCAACAAGTTTCACACCCTGTCATTGGCTTCTCTCCTCCCCTTGCCTCCTCTCCTTTCCTCTCTGTTCCTCTCCTCCTTCTCATCCCCTTTCTTCTCCTCTCTCTTCCCATCCTTTCCTCTTTTCTCTCCTCTTCTCCCATCTCCTTCCCTTTCTTCTTCTCTCTCTTTCCCTCCCTTCATCTTTCCGCCTCTCCACTCTCCTCCTTTCTTCTCTTCCTTCCTATCCCTCACCTCTCACCTGGATAATTATAACAGCCTCCTAATTGATTTCCATATCCAGCCTGATCTCCAACTGTGGTTTGCACAGCTGCCAAAATGGTACTCCTAAAGCATGAATCTTGCCATGTCATTCCATTGCTCTAGAAGCTTTAGAAAGTCCTTATTGCATCCAGGATAAGATACAAACTCCTTGTCATTTAAAGTCCTTCACAGTCTGGTTCCACTCAATCTTCCAGATGGTCTCAAATGACTTCCCCTCCCATATTATCCAATTTGATGTACTCTGTACATGACACTTCATTTTCCATCTGTGTCTTAGTGAAGGTTCTTCAATGCCTGCAATGCTCTCTTTCTTCACCTCCACCTCTGCAGTCTCCTTCAAGGTTCAGCTCACCTATGAGAGGCCTTTCCTGTATTTTATATGCATTTTATCTTACTTGTCTGTGTACAAGTTGTTTCTTTCCAGTAGAATGTCAACTCCTTGAAGGCAGAAGCATCTTTATTTCCATTTCTAAATCCCAAGCACCTAGCACGATGTCTCCACTTTTAATTCCTTACCTTCCATCCTCTTGGTATCCATCCTTTTACCAATCCTAGCACTGGATGGTTCTCACCATCTACCTTCTCTGATTAAAGAAGTTACACAACTATGTTTAATGAGTTAACACAAATTTGTGTTATCTAATCTCAACCAAGTCTTCATTGGGTTTTTTTTGTGTGTGTTTTTAAAATTTAAATTAAAAATGTTTTCCAAGTCCTCATTGTTGCATGCCAGTCCTTTTGTACTTTCCTGACTATCACACTCCCTACTGCCACCTACACTACACCTTCTCCAGAAGAAGGCTCAGCGGAGGACCTAGACTCATACTACAAAAATAATTGAAGCCATCTGTTTCAAGCTTCCTCATCTCCCCACTTCTACACCTCAGATTCCCTGCAGATCAAACACTATCCCTTATTCTTTCCTCCTTTGTTCCACTCTCAGAGGAAGAGGTAGACCTTTTAGCTATGGTTAACCCTCAAATTTGTGTCCTTGACTCATCTTCCCCTGCCCCAGTTTCCTCCCCTGGGATCCTTCCTTGTGATCACTCATCTTCATTTTCCAGACCATTTGCTTCATCTCTTCTGCCAACAAACATGTCCAGGTCTACCTCATCCTTCGCTTGATCCCCCCATCTTCACAGACTTTATCTCTCCTCCCTTTCAGAGCCAAATTTATTAAAAAAGTCCATAGTCATTGCTCTCCCTTTCTCCCTTTTCACTCATTTTTCAGTCCCTTTCAGTCTTGCTTCCAGTTCCATGACTTGACTGAAACTACTTTTTCCAAGATCACCAATGATTCTATCAACTGGTAAACCCAGTATTTTCCCCCCAGTTCTCCTTCTCCTTGTGCAACATTTAGCACATTTGGCTACCACCTCCTGCTGGGTACTATCCTCTCGGAGTTTCATGACACCATGCCTTTCCTAGTTCTCTCTATCTGATTGCTCCTTCTCAGTCTTCTTTGCTGGATCTGTATCCTGTTTCCTAAGCCTGAGTATTCCTAAGATTCTGTCCTGTGCCTTATCCTTTTTTCTCTACTCTCTTTAGAAAATCTTATCAGCTCCCATGGGTTGATCATCTTTATGAAAAAAATGTTGCAAAGTACTTATCTAGTCCTCATGACTCTCTGCACCTTCAAGTTCTGTGGGACAGCTCTCTTTTGATGTCCTGTGGACCTCTTAAACATAACATGTCCTATACAGAACTCAGTATTTTTCCTCTTATGCCCACCCCTTCTTCTAACTTCTCTGCTTTCCTCAGGGCTACTCATACCTTTCTAGTCACCCAGGGTTGCAACCTTAAAGTTATCTTTCTCATCATATCCAGTCAGTTACTAAGTCATATCAATTTTACCTCCACAATACCTTTCCAAATCCATCCCCTCCTCTCCATTTACATGGCCACCACTCAGGTCTTCATCACCATTTACCTACGTAATTGCGATAGTCTCCTATTTGGTTTCTCTCTCCTCTACAAGCCATCACACAGCTTTTAAATCAACATTTATAAAACACAAACCTGACCACGGTCACTTCTCAGCTCCAGAAATCTCAAATAATAAGTGATCTAAAGTAAATAGTTTTCAAAAAATTAATAGAAACTTGGGTGGCTATTTGAAAATATAACCCAAATTACTAGTAGTAAGAGAGATGTAAATTAAAGCAACTCTGAGGTTTCTCCTGATGTCTAGAAAATTGGTAGTGACTAAGGAATGAGACTAGTCAATGGTGGAGGGTGGAAAGTTGAGTACACTAATATCTTATTGGTGTAGCTATGAACTGTTCTAATGGTCCTGGACATCATATTGGAATTATGTAAGAAAAATAACTAAACTGTTCATATTTACCAAGCAATCCATGCCTGAATAGATAAGGGAGGTCAAAGGCAGAAACAGAGTTCCAAAATGTGCCAATCAATTCTCAGCAGTACTCTATTGCCATAGTACAGGCCCAGAAACAAAGTGGGTGCCTGACAATTGGAGGATGGTTGAAAAAACCCAAACTATGGCATTTGAATATAATATAGTATTATTGTGCAGCAAGAGATGGTGACAATAAGGAATTCAAGTGAAACATGGGAAGGTCTGAATGACTTCATGCAGAATGAAATTAGAAGAATCAAAAAAACTGTGGAAATAATGATTTCAACTTAGTAAATGAAAATATCACTCAAAGGAAGATGGAATGTAAGGAACTGAAAAATCAAAGATGGGTTCCAAAAAGCACATAACACAATCTCTCTCTCCCCACTGCATGCTGTGTATTAGATGCAGTCACTCAGTTTCCTCTTTTTCTTGATTGTTTTTCATTGTTATAAGGGGAGGATTCAATTTGGAGGGGATTTTCCAACCCCCCCCCCAAGACTTGATTTAAAAACAAAAGACATCAATTAAATGAATTTTGTTTGAAAGAAGCTTCAGTGGCTCCCTATTATCTCCGAAAACAACCCAAACCCAAACCCCATCAACTCCTATAATTGGCATTTAAAGCCTTTCCCAGTCTGGCTCCAGCCTATCCCTCCAGACTTATCTCACATTACTCTCCCTCACACACTCTACTTTCCAGACAAACAAGCCTACCCAAGTTTCATGCACATGATAATCCTTCTCTTGCCTCTGGCAGTTCTTTACACAAGCTTTGTTCCCCCAAACCTCTCTCTCCTACCTCCTCCCTAGGTTCTTTCAAGGTTTAACTTAAGTACTACCTTTAAGAAGGCTTTCTTGAATCCCCCAGTTATTAATGCCCCTCCAATTACTTTGTATTTATTCTGCATATATCTGGTACCATTTTTCTGTGTACAGCTGTTTCTTCTTGAAAGAGGAGACTGCTTTGTTTTTGTCTTTGTACCCACAGTGCCTTGACTCTTAGCCAAATAATAAATGCTTTCTGAATTGAATTGAACACCCAGAGGAAAGCAACCAGAGTAGTGAAGAGCCTTAAGATCATGCCATATAGGGAACATGCCCAAGTCTCCAACATTCCGGAAAAACCAACACTTGCTTGACTTTACCTACCATTGCCTCGAACTATCATCCCAGATCTCTTCTTCCTCCCTCATCCCCTATATCTATTCACTTACCAAGGTATGTTTATTTTACCTCTACCACATCTGTTGCTAATAACCTTTTCTCATTTGTTTTAAAAAAATTTGTTTTGAACTGATAATGTTTAATATAAAATTTTGGAATAATCTCTTTGTTCTCTCTGAAGCAAACTCAGAGAATGCCTCTTCCTATGTCAGCAAAAGCCAGCCAAAGCTGACTCTGCACTCCTTGGGAGACCTTTAACCTATGACATATCTTGAATAATGGGACTTTCCTTTTGTGTGGGATGGCTCAGGTCCCTACATAAATCAATTACTCAGAGGCCTCTCAAAGTGATGACAGAAAAGAGATTTATTCGATTCTCGAGAATCTGGACAATCCTACAGCAGTTCACCTGGAGTAGGAGAGCCGAAGACAAAGAAAGGGCAGTGATTTATATAGACTCTAACGCAAGTCCCTCCCCCCCCCCCCCCCACTGACCATTATTCTCATTAGCTGAGAATATGATCTTACATTCTAGACACAAAATCTAACCAATCCCTTTTGAAATGAAGACATTGAAGAATTAGGTAAACTTTATCCAATCATTGAGACCCTAATGTACTACACAGTTTTATATCCTTATATGGAATTATTCTGTTCTAAAAATATAGTAACCTTGAGCCTCTCAGTCTTACCTCACCCCTGGGAGAAGAACTACAATCTGGGAAGTCTTCACTAAACCTATCCCACTCACTTTGTATCTTATTATCTATAGACACATACTATGTTATGACATATCTTGAATAATGGACACATACTATGTTATGGGATATTAATGGTAAAGAAAAAATAGGCATCCTGGGTTTCTATTGAACATTGTTTGCCCTTTCCTGCATCAGTTATCTGTTTGGGGCAGGAAGCCTGCCACTTACTAGTGGTGGGATTTCCGAGACATATGTTTACCCAGCTGGGAATCTCAAGATTTGACTGACATTGCTTTGTTAATTGTCCTGTCTTACTGAATTTATGATCTGCTTAATTAGGAGGTTTCTTTCTCACAGCAAAATGTACTTAAGACAGATGATTTCTGTACTAGGTAGTCAGAGTCACCTCTGACTCCATAGCACTATGTAACTGTTTTCTTTATGGGGAATTGATTAATTAATTAATTCATAAAATGTATGCATTTAGCCTGTTGCCTTTCTTAACCAAGTTTTCAGGTCAACAGAACTTAAGCATCAAAAAAGGGCATTTCCATATGCCCAGACAAAAAAAAAAAGGATTCTAAAGGAAATACACCAAACCAAAAAGAGAATGAAATTGTGAATCTCTGTTTCATATCTCTTGCTTTACTGTATATGTATACACAAACATATATATAACGTCTTCCATTAATGACTATCAAAACTTTGTGTTTGTCTGTGCTTCCTCCTGAAATCCTTTCTTCTTTATTTTTCTAGGTATCTTTAAAAAATATTACATTGACTTTCATTATTTTGGCACCACTATTGATACAACAGTTGCTCCTTTCCCCCAATTAAAAACTAAAGAGAAAAAAAAAAGCCCTTGAAACAAATAAACAGAGAAGCAAAAAAAATTCACACAGTGACTAGATGTCTCTTTCTGTATCTTGCATACCCCACCTCCTCTTGAGAGCAATCATCTCCTCTTCTTTTAGCTGTTGCAGTAGTAGTCTGTCATCAATCATTCAGTTATTGAACATTTATTAAGCACCTACTATGTGCCAAGCACTATGCTAAGAGCTGAGGACACAAAGAAAGACAAAAGACAGTCCTGCTCTCAAGATCTCACAAGTCTAATGGGGAAAGCAACATGCAGACAGGTATGTATAAACAACAAGTAGATAGGATAAATTGGAGATAATTAACAGAGGGAAGGTACTAGTATTAAGGGGCATCAGAGGAGGTCTTATAAAATGTGGGATTTTAGCAATAACTTGAAGCCAGGAGGTATAGGTGAGGAGGGAGAGAATTCCAGGCATGGAGAACAGTCAGTGAAAATGCCTTGAGGAGAGATGCAACATCTTGTCCCAAGGACAGCAAAGAGGCCAGAGTACATGGTGTAACTCCAAGAAGACTGGAAAAAATGGTGGTGGGGGAGGGTATGGAAAGCCTGCCAGACAATCCAATCTGTCCTTCATACAGCTGCCAAATTGATATTCCCAAAGCACAAGTCTTACTTGAACAATCTGGCTCCTCTTATCTTTCAAGACTAATTTCACCTTACTTCCCCTCACTTACTGTACCCTACTTGAAGTTCCTAGTATATGGCATTGCATTTCCCTTGTCTGTGACTTTGCATGGAGTGTTCTTAATGCTAGGAACACACACCTTCCTCACCTCTTCTTCTTAGAATTCTTAGCATCCTTTGAAGTCTTCCTTGATTCCCTCTCTCCCTTCCAAGTGTAAGTGCTTTTCTCCTCTCTCTCTCTTTCCTCCCCTTTCTTCCCCTCTCCCCCACCATTATTGTGTATTAACTTTGTACATGCTTTAGATCTACTTATAGGTATGTGTCTTCAGTACTCAGGACAGAGGTAAGGCAGGCTTTATTTTTTCCTTTGCTCTACCCTACCCACCCTGCTGGCTGAGTCACCTCTCTTCCCCTATCTAGGTGGAGCCTTCCTTTCCAAAAGATATGGCCTTGGGGGAAGGACCCCAGGCTGGCCCCTGAGCTACTGCCTCAGTTTTAGCTAAAGTCTCAATGTCCAGTCTGATATGGGGGAATAAGAGCAGAGGAAAGGAAAAAAGGTTAAAGGTAGCAGAAGAAGTTTGGTAGTTAGCCCAGCATCTTAGTAATTTGTCCTTCCCCAAGTCAGCTGCTATACCACTACAAAGCAAGGTCCCAGGACAGTGTTTTGGTATTCCTTGCCATCTAGAAAAAGGGCAAACACCATAGTCCTTTCTTCCCATCCCCACCCAAGGGGGCTTCTGAGATACCTGATCCTCTTAAGAGCACCAGTGAGACATTTTTAAAAATACTTAAAAGAAATTTAGAAGGGAGCACAAAACCCAAAGGACAATTTTGTTATTACCTTGCTAAATTTAGTATTTGTTGAAAAAAAACAAAAACAACCCAGCACGTAAAAGGCTTCATAGATTCTCTTTTCCATTCCCTGTTTTACATTGAAACGTCTGCATTTGTTGATGATTACTAAGTTCATAATTTTAAAAAGTTATCTTGTTTATATGACTTGTTTTGCCTATTAGTAGAATAGGCAAAAGGAGATGGGGTGGGGGATGGGAGGGGCATTATGAATACTCTCTCAAAGAAATTCACTTGCTGATAATCAAAACTTTTTCAGGGAAGACAAGAACACCTCTAAACCTGTATGTTCCCCAAATATCAGTCCTCTGTTTTCTTTTTTTCTGTTCTCATTATTGACTTGACAGACTCCTACAACTTCCATTATCATCCTTATATGCAACATCCCTGTCCCTTTCCCCCTATGCCCTCCTACCAAAGTCTCAAAGTAGGAATTTAGAGCAGTAGATTTAGAGCTGGAAGGAATCAACACCTTCATTTTACTGATGTGGAAATGCAGAGAGGTCAAGTCAATCAACTAGTCACCTAGCATTCTTTAAGAATCTATCATCCATGCATGACTTTTTGTTTGCAGATGATTCTGTACTCCATGTAGTCTCTGAGGCTGAGATGCCACAGAATATAGATTGGTTCTCTGCTGCTTGTGCTAATTTTGGCCTAACACTAAGAAAATAAATGTTCTTCACCAGTCAGCACTATGCCATTCATATGTAGAACCATTGATTACAGCAAATGGAGAAAATTTGAATACTGCAGATAAGTTCACTTACATTGACAGATACTTTCTGGGGATATGTACATAGGTGATGGGGTGGATGCACACATTGCCAGAGCTGGCTCAGTGTTTGGTAGGCTCTAAAGGAAAGTGTGGGAAAGAAGAGATATTAGAGAGTCTACCAAACTGAAGGTCTACAGAGCTGTTGTGCTGACCTCATTGTTGTATGCCTATGAAACCTAGACAGTATATCAGGGCCATGTCAGGAAACCAAATCTCTTCCATTTAAATTATCTTAGGAAGACTCTGAAGATGACCTGGCGAGATAAAGTACTGAACACTGAGGTCCTTTCTCAAGCTGAACTGCCAAGCATTCAAAACCTAATCCAGAGAGCATAACTGGTGGGCTGGCCATGTTATTCAAATGTCAAATTCACGTTTGCCTAAAAGACTATTTTATGAAGAACTCCCACAAGACAAGCGCTCACATGGAGGTCAGAAGAGCGATATAAGGACACTCCAAGAGTCTGTCTGAAGAACTTTGGAATAGATTGTGGGAGATGGCAGACACTGGCACAGAACCATCTGGAAGGTTAATGGTGGTTGGGGGCAAGAGTTAAAGTCTTCCTCAACCATTAAGAGGACTCTGTACCTTTTGCTAATTTCTATCGAGGCACTGGGTCAGAGGGTCGTGCTCTCCAGCTCTGAAAAGAATATATATGCTCTGAGGTGAGGTTTTGCTTTGGGGCATATGGACTGGAAGTGTTTGTTTGACCAGAGGAGACTCTGGGCAGCTGCTAAGGAGCCCCTTGGCATTGAAAACCCAGATGTTGATTCTTCTCTCTCTGGCAACTACATATGTATGTAATGGTCAGACAGTGAGGTATGTATTGCTTATGATCAGACAGCTGGAAGCCCTGACTGTTGGTTTTTATTTCTCTGTTTGTATTTTCTCTGAAGATCAGGGTACTGACTTTTTCCCCTGAACTAAGTGAATGAAATATGTGCTTGATTAAAGTAGGTTGTCAACCCCTCAAAAGTTGCTTTCTTTTTAGAAAAGCAGATCAAAGAACCTGTATAGGAGGCCCTCCTGTGTATACTGGGGTGCTTGCTTTTATACCATCCTGCATGGTGTGCCCACATCGAAGAAAAGCACTGTTCCATATGAGCAAAACAGAATTGAAGTAGCTCAAAAGAAACATGAGATGCACAAATTTCAAGACATCTCCACTCCAAATGTTCACACGGGCTATTTATGTCCAACCTGTGGTAGAACCTTCTGAGCTAATCTGATCAGCCACAGTTGGATGTTGACTCTGACATAGTGATGTCATTTTGGTCCTTTTTGAGTATAAAGGATAACAGTTATTATGTGTCAGGTATTGTGCTAAGCTCAGACTCAGCTAGGCTCAGACTTGCCCAAGGGCACAGAGGAATAAGCCAAAAAAAACTGCATTTGAACTGACCACCTCTGACTCTAGATTCAGCATTCATTTTCCCGTGTCACATCTATAAATGGTCATCACGTCATATTTCACATGTCCCGCAGGGAACTTATTATTTGTCCCTCCATGAACAACTCTCCCTTATGACTTCTTTATTTGCTATCAACATTCTTTCAATTTAAACTTTTCATTCCTAAAACTGAGTTCTGCATTTAGACTAATTCCTCACTTTAGACTATTACAATGACTTCCTAATTGTTCTTTCTCTTTCTAGGTTCTTCATTCTATACACCATGGCCAGAATCTTCTTCCTAAAATAATGAGAGCCAGTGTGCTATGGAGGAAAAGCTTGCTGAATTTGGAATCAGAGGACTTGGGTTTGAATTCTGGTTCTACTGCTTCCTGTCTGTGTGATCTTAGACAAGTCACTTAAACCTCTTTGGGCTTCAGTTTCCTCATCTTCTACATCTGACCCTATAGGGGACATTGTGATCAGTGCTTGGCCCTATTCAGCTCTCAGGACCTTAGACATGTAGATATCAATCAAGTGCTCAGCCATACTCTTAAAACAGTTAGGTGGCTCAGTGGATAGAGTGCTGGGCCTGGAGTCAGGAAGATCTGAGTTCAAATCTAGCCTCTGATAGCTACTAGCTGTGTGACCCTGGCCAAGTCACTTAACTTCTGTTTGCCTCAGTGTCCACAACTATAAAATGAGGATAATAATAACATCTATCTCCTAGGGTTGTTATGCGATCAAATTATATGATATTTCTAAAGTGCTTAGTACAATGCCTGGAACATAGTAGATCCTTAGTAAATGCTTATTCCCTTCCCCTTCCTGCTCTGGAGTAACTATAACATTCCAGTGTCCTAGTCTCTGCATTCTGAGAGGCTGACACCCTGTCATGCTTTACTTGTTCCCCTTTGCGAGAGGGTCCAGGTCTAGGGTAGGAGTACCACTTGTAACAGGGATGATCAGGGGAATCCCTGATGTGTTAGACTGGGATCCTTCCCATGGAACTAGACATGTCCTCTCATCTTTTTCTGAGGAGCACTCACACGGCAACTCCTGATTGGCCCTCCAGTGACTGGTTGGTTGTATCAAAGGTGGTTAGTAACTGAGCTTTGGAGGGTATGGATTGTGGTGGAGGAACCTCTTGGTAGTCTATAAGGAGTGATAGAGATTGTACCTGTCATTTCATTCGAATAGAGCAGTCCCAATCTCTCAATGCAGGTTGGTCCTTTTTTTTTTTGTAACTTAGAATCTTAGATCAGAAGTTCTTAAGCTTTTTAGATGTCATGGACCCCTTTGGCAGTATGAGGAAGCCTATGGATTCCTTAAAATAATTTTCTTTTTGTTACCCCTGCTCCAATATGGGAGTCTCTTTTTATTGGTGAAGGTGAATGCCTTGCCCTGCATGAGGGACAGAGCGGTGTTAGTGAGAGGTGAGATAGCTCTAGCCTTCTCCAATCCCACTTTGGGGGATTCTTCAAATGAGAGTCTTTTTTGAGAGTTGAGTTGGCTTCTAGCTTGGAGAGAGAAGATGGAAGAGGCCAACCCCATTTCAAGTTGCTCTGGGAAATCATGAGAGTAGCAAGTAGTCTCTATCATGTCCCTATTTCTAGATTGCTACTCTAGAAACTTCAGAGTTTCCCCTTGGGTGAGATCCTAGATCCTCTCAGTTGGTTGAACAGAACCCTCCTAGCATAAGAGTGATTATCAATAGTAGCTGTTGCTGTTTCCCTCCCAGCCTGATGTCTTTTCCTTTTCTTTGCCTCATTAAAGGGGTCATGCCCTGGCTACTTCTTAAACAGGCCTGTTCAAAGAATGGGAGTTACCTCACCCTCAGTAAGTACCTGCATAGACCTTGACCTAAAGGGGCCAAGGTCTCCCAGTGCATCCTGGGTCATCTCCAGTCATCCTGATGAATATCTGGTCACTGGATTCAGATGGCTCTGGAGGAGAAGTGAGACTAGTGACCTGCACAGCCCTCCCTCACTCAAAACAAAGTCAAGTGTAAGTCATGTCATTATTTCTCTGATGGCATGGTCTTCTTCAGCAACAAAGGACAAACAAACACAACCTTCCCAATGGGAGAGTTCCTTCATTCTGTCTGTTGTTTTATGAATACCTTCTCTGATTTCTGCTTTGCTGTGATTTGGATAGATGGACTCCTTTGCTATTCTCTACATATGTTCATTGTAGAACTGGTTTTAGATGAAATAGAGATCAATTGACCCTTCTCTGCAATGCAAGGTTGTAAGACGACTCCAAAAGACTCATGATGGAAGATGCTGTCCAGAAAGAGCGATGCAGTCTGAAGGCAGATTGAAGCATATTGTTTGCTCTCTCTTTCTTTGTTTGGTTTCTTCTTTATTGTAGTCCATTCCATTGGTACTAATCCTTCTTTGCAACATGACTAATGTGAAAATATGTTTAATGTGAATATATATGTAGAGCCTATATCAGATTGCATGCTGTCTTGGGAAGGGGGGAGGGGTGGGATGGGAAGAAAGTTTGGAACTCAAAAGCTTGTAGGACTGAATGTTGTAAACTAAAAATAAATCAATTAATTAAAAAAAAAGAGGTCAAGTCTTGGATATAGAACTTGGGATTCCCTTGCCCCCAAATGACAAAGCAGTCAGAAATTAGATGGAACCTGGTTATATCCCCTTGACAAACAATATTTAAGAGAGCAGAAAGACATATTTCTAGGTTGATGCCTCCTCTCTTTGAAGAGGTGAGGGTGGTGGCCTCCAGCTCTAAACTCCTGCTTCCCCTTCTGGCAGGAATGAAAGTCTCCTTGAAGAATTTTGGGAAGAGGAGGTGAGAGATGTCTATTGTGCCTCCCTTAGAGCCAACTAAGGACAGTCTTCTCTATACTTGGAACCCTCTCTTCATGGGGACCTCCATATCATTACATTCTAAAAATTCATAATTGGGAGGGCAGAGCCAAGATGTCGGAGTAGAAAGACATATATATGCAGACTCTCCCCACACAACCCATAAAATACCTATAGAGAGGGACTCTCAACAAATTCTGGAGCAGCAGAAGTGGAGAACAACAGAGTGGAGGAGATTTCCAGCCCAGGGTGACCTGAAAGGCCCATGGGAATTTCACAGGAGGTGGAGTGGAGCCCAGCTCAGCCTTGGCCGTGTGGCTCAGCCTTGGCCATGTGGCACAGCTCCAGGAGGAGGACACATCAGGGGTGGAATCTCTAGTTTCAGTAGCAGCACCCGAAGATCCCTCAACCCACAGGTGCCAAAGGTCAGTGACAGGGTTTTTTCAGCTGGTCAGGAAGGGAGAAGGACCTTCCCATAGCTCTGACCTCAGGCAGCGGCCACAGAGGCCACATCAGGCAGGCAGCAATAGTTCCCACAGCAGCTCCTACAGCAGCCCGCATCCATTGTTGGACCATAAAACCCCTGGGGCACTGAGGAGCTAATTATTACCTTGGCCCTGTGTAGAGGCCCTGAGGGAGCTGGTCTTTGTCTCACACTGAATGGCGGCCCTGCCCCCACAGCTTGACTGTATCCCAGCCCCCCAGTGCTGGCTTGGTGGAACTGGAGGCCAGGTGGCTGTGGAGAGAAAATTGCTAAGATACTGGGCTCAAAAATCTGTCCCTACTCCCAGACCAGTGTACATGCTTGATTGTGCCACTTTGGAGGAACTGAGATCTTACAGATTCCCAGAGTATACCCTACTCTTGACAAAGGACCCAAAAGTCAAGTAACTGGTTGGGAAAATGCTCCAAAAAGGGGGAAAAAAATAAGACTATAGAAGGTTATTTTCTTGGTGAACAGATATCTTCTCCCATCCTTTCAGATGAGGAAGAATAATGCTTACCATCAGGGAAAGACAAAAAGTCAAGGCTTCTGTATCCCAAACATCCAAAATAAATATTCAATGGGCTCAGGCCATGGAAGAGCTCAAAAACGATTTTGAAAATCAAGTAAGAGCGGTGGAAGAAAAATTGGGAAGAGAAATGAGAGAGATGCAAGAAAAGCATGAAAAGCAGGTCAACACCCTGCTAAAGGAGACCCAAAAAAATGCTGAAGAAAGTAACACCTTTAAAAATAGGCTAACTCAATTGGCAAAAGAGGTCCAAAAAGCCAATGAGGAGAAGAACGTTTTAAAAAGCAGAATTAGCCAAATGGAAAAGGAGGTTCAAAAACTCACTGAAAAAAATAGTTCTTGAAAAATTAGAATGGAACAGATGGAGGCTAATGACTTTATGAGAAACCAAGAAATCACAAAACAAAACCAAAAGAATGAAAAAATGGAAGATAATGTGAAATATCTCATTGGAAAAACAACTGACCTGGAAAATAGATCCAGGAGAGACAATTTAAAAATTATGGGACTACCTGAAAGCCATGATCAAAAAAAGAGCCTAGACATCATCTTTCATGAATTATCAAGGAAAAGTGCCCTGATATTCTAGAACCAAGGGGCAAAATAAATATTGAAAGATCACCTCCTGAAAGAGATCCAAAAAAAGAAACTCCTAGGAACATTGTGGCCAAATTCCAGAGTTCCCTGGTCAAGGAGAAAATATTGCAAGCAGCTAGAAAGAAACAATTCAAGTATTGTGGAAATACAATCAGGATAACACAAGATCTAGCAGCTTCTACATTAAGGGATAGAAGGGTGTGGAATATTATATCCCAAAAGTCAAAGGAACTAGGACTAAAACCAAGAATCACCTACCCAGCAAAACTGAGTATAATACTTCAGGGAAAAAAATGGTCTTTCAATGAAATAGAGGACTTTCAAGCATTCTTGATGAAAAGACCAGAGCTGAAAAGAAAATTTGACTTTCAAACACAAGAATCAAGAGAAGCATGAAAAGATAAACAGTGAAGAGAAATCATAAGGGACTTACTAAAGTTGAACTGTTTACATTCCTACATGGAAAGACAATATTTTAAACTCTTGAAACTTTTTTCAGTATCTGGGTAGTTGGTGGGATTACACAGAGAGAGAGAGAGACAGAGAGCACAGGATGAATTGAATAGGATGGGATTATATCTTTAAAAAATGAAATTAAGGGGTGAGAGAGAAACATATTGGAAGAAGAAAGGGAAAAATGGAATGGGGTAAATCATCTCTCATAAAAGAGGCAAGTAAAAGACTTTTCAGTGGAGGGAAAAAGGTGGGAGTTGAGAGAAAAAACATGAAGCTTACTCTCATCACATTCGACTAAAGGAAGGAATAAAATTCACACTCATTTTGGTATGAAAATCTATCTTACAATACAGGAAAGTGGGGGAGAAGGGTTTAAGCAGGGTGGGGGGATGATGGAAGGGAGGGCAATGGGAGGAGAGAGCAATTAGAAGTCAACACTCTTGGGGAGAGACAGGGTCAAAAGAGAGAGCAGAAGAAATGGGGGGCAGGATAGAATTGAGGAAAATATATATATAGTTAGTCTTACACAACAGGACTATTATGGAAGTCATTTGCAAAACTACACAGATATGGCCTATAATGAATTGCTTCACTTCCCAAAGGGGATGGGTGGGGAGGGAGGGATGAAGAGAAGCTGGAACTCAAAGTTTTAGGAATAACTGTTGGGTATTGTTCTTGCATACAACTAGGAAACAAGAAATACAGGTAATGGGATATAGAAAGTTATCTTGCCCTACAGGACAAAAGAGAAGATGGGGATAAGGGAAGGGAGGAATGTTAGAAAGGAGGGCAGATTGGTGATAGGGGTAATTAGAATGCTTGGTGTTTTGGGGTGGGGGGAGGGGAGAAATGGCTAGAAAATTTGGAACCCAAAATTTTGTGGAAATGAATGTTGAAAACTTAAATAAATAAATTGAAATAAAAAATTAAAAATTCATAATTGGAGAAAATGCTTCATTTCAGTTGACAATTAGTGAAAATAAAGACGCAACTTAATTCCATCCACATTCAAGGATCCCCAAAACCTATATATGCCCTACATGTTCTTGAGCCCCAGGTTAAGAACCCCAAGCTTAGACATCTGCTTAAAAATATCGAGACCTTTGATGGCTTGCCCAGGGTCACAAAGTCAATACTTATCAGATCATGGCAGGGCTTGACCTCAATGCATCTTAGTTGGGGGGCCAACTCTCTATTTCTCCTCTTTTCCATACTTTCTCACTAGAAGAAGAGCTATGAGGATCAACTGAGATAAAATATGTGAAGTGCTTTGAGAACCTTAGAGAATTTATAGAAATGCTAGTTCTTTTTATTTTAGAGATTTCCCTGGAGTTTCTCAGGGGTGGGGGCAGAATCGGAGAACTTGACCTTGCTCTTTGGAGTCACATCCCCCAGGATGAATCCAGGTCCAAGTAAGCAGCCCAGAGCTAGTCTCATCTGAGGCCCCCATGCAGTTATGGGGTATACACCATTTAAGTCAATGACCCAGCACCCATCTTATCAGTTATTCCAGCTATTCCTTTTAGAGCAGCAGTATGGAAAGAGTGCCAGGCTTGGAGTTTAAAAAGACCTGAGTTCAAATTTAACCTCAGATACCTACTACTTATGTGACCCTGGACAAGTCACTTAACCCTGTTTGCCTCAGTTTCCTCATCTGCAAAATGAGCTAGAGAAGAAAATGGCAAATCCCTCCAGGATTTCTACCAAGAAAACCTCAAATGGGGTCATGAAAAGTTGGACATGACTGTACAGCAACAAAGCTATTCTGTTACCTCATTGTTTCCTTTAAAGAACTTTAAAAAGACATGTTGGTATAAAAGTTTTACTTAAAATAGTAGAAATGAATCACACAACTACATGTGCTTGTCCCCAAAACTTTAGATAAGTGGGGCACAGGTGCTTATCCCCAAAGCTTTATGGTGGTGTGGGGGTGGAATACCCATAAGTGCTACTGTAAAGTGAGGGGTTTGGATTAGGTGATCTCTAAGTCCTGTCCAGATCTTAATATAGAATCCTTTGATCACTTTACTCATTTGTCAGTTCATTCACTCATTCAAGAAATGTTTATTGAATGCCTTCTATGGACAATGCCCCATGATTCTTTTTACAATCTTTAATAATTCCTCATAGCCTAGAGACTAACATCTTGACTCCCCAGCTCTGCATTCTGCCCACAATCTACCTTTCCAATCTTACCTCCTATTTCTCCTTTATACAAATTCTGTCCTAGCCAAA
This sequence comes from Notamacropus eugenii, assembly GCF_028372415.1. Classification (NCBI taxonomy): domain Eukaryota; kingdom Metazoa; phylum Chordata; class Mammalia; order Diprotodontia; family Macropodidae; genus Notamacropus; species Notamacropus eugenii. The sequence goes on along the minus strand of NC_092873.1, from coordinate 355,489,387 downwards.
CTGGTCTGCCCTGGTCCGACAACATCTGAAGCATTGCGTTCAAGTTTAAGAAGGACATTGATGAACTGGATTGCATCCAGAAGATGGAGAAGAACCTGGAGACCATCTCACATGAGGGTTAATGAAAAGAACTAGAAATCTTTAGTCTGGAGAAAGAGAAGATAAAGGAAGAACAAAATAACTATATGCAAGTATTTCATGTGGAGGAAGGATTAGACTTTGACCCAAGGGAAGTAACATGAGCCAGGGGGTGGAAATTACAAAGATAGGCTGGAGGTCAGGAATAAAAAAAAATCTAACAATTAGTCATCCGAAATAGAATAGACTGCCCTAGAAGTGGGGTGTCCTCTCCCTTGGTGGAGGTCTTTAAGCAATGACTACACGATGTGTATTTATCAATATCCTCTTAATGGAGATTCCTTTTAGGTATGGGTTGGATTAAAATGGTTGTTGAGGTCTTTGACCATTCTAGATTCCAGATTTCTTTTTTTTAATTAATTAATTTATTTTTAGTTTTCAACATTCACTTCCATAAGTTTTAAATTTTCTCCCCCTTCCCAAGACAGCATGCAATCTGATATAGGCTCTACATATACATTCCTGTTTAACATATTTTCACATCAGTCGTGTTGTATAGAAGAATTAGAATGAATGGAAGGAGCCATGATTCCAGATTTCTTGTTGTCCCTTGAACACACCTCGTATTTATCTTCTCCCTTGTAAATCTCTTTCTTCGTACTGTTTTCCTTCCCCTCCCTTGTTTTGCCATTTCCCCATATGCAGAATGTGGATACCAGTGATGGCTTAGAGCCCCTCCCGAGAGAGCCTTCCAATACTTTGTATTCCTTACAATAGTTGACCTGTGAGACCCTCCCACCCCCCTGGCCCAGGTGGTTCCTCAGCATTTCCTGCATCACAGTATTGCCTGGCAGTTCTTCATCCCTCTGAGACTGATTGTGTTTGTCTGATTCCAGGTTCCTCCAGGCTCCTGGCTCCCAGGAGTCTCTGGGAACACTGCCCTGGCCCTATTCCCTTTGCTACCCCAAAATAGTCCACAACAGGGACATGTCCCAGAGATTAGGGAGGTGGAAAAAAGGAAAAAAAGAAGGGAGGAATGACTTGTCCAACAGGCTTGCCAATTTAGGGCCTCTTTCATCCCCTGTGCTTCCTGCTACACCCCCATAAACCCCCACTCCCTCTCTACTATCCTGGCAGACTTCTTCAACGTCCCTCTGTCCTTTTGTCTGTCTCTCCTTTCTTGTGTTTGTCCAGCCTACATGCCTGGCATTCCCTCAACAGAAACAACAAAAGGTACCTCCTTGCTATTATGACGTGCTTCTGAGATGACACTTTTAAATAACGGGGTTGAAAGTGTCCCAAGACAGACTGAGGGACAGAGTGAGGCTTTCCCTAAGTCTTTCTTTACTCTCCTCAAGTAAAGGGACTTCCTTCCCCCAGTTTTTCTAGTCCTTATGTAGGGAAATATTTTGACTGCTTACGTATTTATTATTATTATGTTCATAAATAGTGTTTATTATTCTGTTCTCCGTGTCTTTGTTGTCTTTGGCTACCAGGCCCCAGAAAGCAGAGAACTTGTCTTCCTTCCTCACTCTTGGTGTTCCTCAGGGCAGAGAAGGCCTATGAAGTGTACTTTGCTGGGGCATAGCCAGACAGGTGCTTGATAAGAGTGTAGGATGGAGGAGGAGGAAGAAAAAGGAAAATGTGACTAAGTAGCTACTGAACAGGGATTGGACCGTGATTTTTTCTTTAACTAGGAAAAGAGGAAACTCCCTCTACCAATGCAAGTCAGCACATTCTCTGTAGCTTATAATATTAGAGCCAGGGTTCTTAACAGTTTTTTGTATCATGACCCCTTCTGGCAGGCTGGTAAAGCCTATGAACCTTCTCATAATAATGCTTTTAAATGCCTAAAAGAAATACATAGCACCACAAAGGAAATCAATTATACTGAAATATAATTATAAAAATATTAAAAAAACTTACTGGACTCCAGATTAAGAACCCTTGTTTTACAGAGTTACCTGTGGAATTGAGAGGTTACATGACTTGTCCAGGGTCACACTGCCAGAATGTGTAAGGGGCAGGGGATGAAACTGGGTTTACCTGGTTCTAAGGTTGATTCTCTGTACACTCTACCTCTCTATAGCTATAAAGTAGCTATGAAGGACAGAAAAAGACCTGTATGACGTAGTAACTATGAGGCAGAAATGTGCTGTCATGGTGGGAAATACTATGATGATATTAGGATGGATCATGAGAAGTTGGCGCTATTAAGAGGCAGTGAGTCCAACCATTTTCACAGCTGTAATGTGTTTGCATTCATGAAACACATTTGTTATGATTTCAGTGTATCCAATTTGAGTCCCCTAGCTCCAAAAAGGATGTGGGGAATTTGAAGATCCCTCTGGAAGAGAGGGATAAAAATGATGAAAAGATTGAAGATTGGGGCTTGGAGTAAACAATAAAGGAACCGGGGTTGGTTAACCTAAGAAAGAGAAATGACTTGAGAAGTCCTTATACAATCACTATACAGTCACTTTCCATATTCTTCAAAAGCCTGAGCAGGTAGAAATAGGTTTGAGTCAGGGTGATTCAGGTTGCAAGACAGGAAGAACGCTTTGACATAACATCTTGGAATGGGCAACCTAGTTACATTGTTCTCGATAGTATTTTTAGGAGACCACAAATGTCTCTTTGCATGAAATGGGTATGATGTTCTCCAGTCTAACTCTAAATCTGAAGGTTGGATCAAATAGTTCTGTTGTTGTCATTATACTTATTTTTAAGAAGATAGACATCAAGAAAAACAAATAATCAAATAAACATGTCTAGCCAAGGTTGGAGTTGGTCTATAGGGACCTTACCAAGAAGTTCCTCTGAAAACTTCTGGTAACTCCAAGGATGCATGTGACTTAGTACTAAAGGGTTTGTGTTTTGAAATGACAAAATTTATTTTTTATTATTTATTATTTTTTTATTATTTATCAGCTACTCAATAGGAAGAATCAGTGTTCTGAATCTTTAAAAGAGAAAGTCCATTTCTTAGCTGTGCTGTTCTCCTCTAGAAGAAAATCATGTCAGAACCATCCTAGCCTCTCCTGTGAGGGGTGAGAGAGAGACAGCACCCTCTCCCCCCAATACTTTAGCATAGTGGCAGGTGGGTTCATGGGAACCAGAGCTGGGATTCAGCTAGGTAAGCTAGGTTAGAGGTAGGGCCTCTGGCTGCTTCTTCTGTTTTATGTTTCTTGTCTAGATGGTAGGTGATGGAATAGTGATCCTGCGATGGATGTGTACAGCCTTGGAAGCAGCCTTGTGAACTAAGAGGTCAGGAGATCCTGGATCACTGACTAGTGGCAGAGGGAGTTTCTGAACCGGAGAAGATAAGTTTCAAGAAGGCGATGAAACTAAGCCCTGGCCTGGCTTGCTAGAAAACATGAACTTTGAGGGAATTGTTTGAGCTGTGTAAAGCAGGGTGAAATGTAACAATGCCTATTTAGCAATCCTGATAGTCACTTTGTGTTTAGACATTTACGTTTCAACCTCCCCGTATAACTGTCATAACATATAACAGGTTATATGACAAGAGGAGGTCATCCCCCAGGAGTTCAAGGATGCCTCCATTGTCCATCTCTATAAGGGTAAAGGGAATAGACTGTCCTGCGACAATCATGAGGGGGTCTCTCTCTTAGTCATTGCTGGCAAAATTCTTGCTAGAGTCCTGCTTAATAGGCTGATCCTTCACCTGGAAGATGATCATCTACCTGAGAGCCAGTGTGGCTTCAGAATGGGCCAAGGAACAGTCAATATGGTGTTCACTGCTCAACAACTCCAGGAGAAATGCCAGGAGCTGTACAGAGGTCTGTATACAACGTTTGTAGATCTGATCAAGGCCTTTGACACAGTTAGTTGTGAAGGCTTATGGAAAATTATGTCAAAATTTGGTTGCCCAGAGAAGTTCCTCAGCATTGTATGTCAATTTCATGATGGCATGTTTGCCCAGGTTCTGGATAGTGGACAGTTCTCTTGTGCCTTCCCAGTCATCAATGGAGTGAAACAGGGCTGTGTGCTTGCTCCCATGCTTTTTAGCATGATGTTTTCAGCCATGTTGTCAAATGCTTTCAGTGAGGATGAACACAACATCAAGTGTTCTTCAGTTTGGTAAGTTCTTTGGTAAGTTCTGCAATTTGAAAAGGCTACAAGCCAAGACCAAAGTGGAGGGAGTGTTGGTGCATGATTTTCTGTTCGCAGATGATTGTGCACTCAATGCAACCTCTGAAGCTGAGATGCAACAAAGTATGGATCAATTCTCTGCTGCCTGTGCTAATTTTGGCCTAATAATTAACACTAAGAAAACACAGGTGCTCCATCAGCCACCACCACACCATACATATGTAGAACCATTGGTTACAGCAAATGGAGAAGTTTTGGATGCTGTGGATAAGTTCACTAACCTTGGTAGTGTACTTTCCAGGGATGTACACATTGACAATGAGACTGACACATGCATTGCCAAAGCTAGCTCAGTGTTTGGGAGGCTCTGAAGAAATGTTTGGGAGAGAAGAGGTATTAGGTATTTGACTACCAAACTGAAGATCTATGGAGCCGTTGTGCTGACCTCATTGTTGCATGCCTGTGAAACATGGATAGTCAACCAGCACCATGCCAAGAAACTGAATTGCTTCCATTTGAACTGCCTTAGTAAGATTCTGAAGATCACCTGGCAGGATAAGGTACCAGACACTGAAGCCCTTGCTTGAGTTGAACTGCCAAGCATTCAAACTATGCTTCAGAGAGCTCAACTCCGATGGTCTGTCCATGTTGTTCAAATGCAAAATGTACACTTGCCAAAAATACTATTTTATGGAGAACTTGCATGGGGCAGGCGATCACATGATGGTCAGAAGAAGCGATACAAGGACATTCTGAAGGTCTCTCTCAAGAACTTTGGATTTGACTGTGCAACATGGAAAGCACTGGTACAGGACCACTCAGCATGGCATGCCCACATCAGAAAAGGTGCTGTGCTCTATGAGCAAAGCAGAATTGAGACAGCACAAAGGAAACATAAAATGTGCAAATTTGGAGTAACCACCCCAAATGTTCACATGGACTATCTGTGCCCAATAGAGCATTCTGTACTTGTATTGGGCTGATCAGCCACAGTCATACACATTGAAACTTCACATTGTCATGGTGATGTCATTTTGGTCCTCTTCAAGAGCAAAGGACAACAACCAACCAACCATAACACTCAATCAGTCGATAAACATCTATTAGGTACCTACCAAGAGCCAGGCATTATACCAAGGGCTGGGGATACAAAAACAGGCAAAAGACAGTCCCTGCCCTCAAGCACCTCACAAGCAAACAAATATGTACAAACAAGCTACATACAGAATCTATAGGAAATAATTAAGAGAGGGAAGGCACTAGAATTAAGAGGGGGTGGGAAAAGCTTTCTGGAGAAGATGGAATTTTGTTTGGGACTTAAAGGAAACCAGGGAAATTCGTAGGCAGAGGTGAGGGAGAGCATTCTAGGCATGAGGGACAGCCAGAGAGAATGGATGTGTCTTGTTCACGGAACAGCCAGGAGTCCAGTGTCACTGGAAAACAAGAGTCCTTCGGGGTGGGTAACATGTAAGAAGACAGGAGAGGTTGAAGGGGCTAGGTTATGAATGACTTTGAGGATTTTGTATTTCATCCTGGAGGCCATAGGGAGCCACAAAAATTTATTGAGTATGGGGGTAGTAGAGGTGGGGGTAGGGAGTGAAGGTGTGACATAGTGGGAAATTTAGGAAAATCACTTTGATGGCTAAATGGAGGACAGATTGGCATGGGGAGAAACTTGAAGCAGGCAGACCCACCAGTCACCTATTGAAATAGTCCAAGTGTGAGGTGATGAGGGTTTGTATCAGGATGGTGGCAGTATCAGAGAGGAGAAGGAAACATATTTGAGAGATATCGCAAAGGTGAAATCAGCAAGCCTTGGCAACAGCTTGGGTATGGGAGTGTGTGTGTGAGAGATAGTGAGGAGTTCAGGATGACTCCTCACTTGTGAGCCTCAGAGACCGGGAGGATGGTGTTGCCCTGTACAGTAATAGAGAAGGCAGGAAGAGAGGGAAAGATAAGGGGGAAAGATATTCCCGCATGTTTGCTTATTTAAAATTCTGTCAACATACATTGAGTATAACAGTAGTTCAAAGTCACTGATTCCTGTTTCAAACTTTTCTGTCAATTCAAGTTGGTAAGGAATTTTTGTAGTCAGCAGTCATCTGTGTATATACTGTCCCATACCTGACTGACATCATGTGTTATGTACCTTTGGTGAGACCCTAGACATGATCCCAAACCAGAGCCTTAAGCAATTTTTCCCTGGGATACCACAGTAGGAGATGTAATCAGTTAAAGATGTGAGTAAAGGGAGTCCAAAACCTCTCATTAAAGGCTAGGCTGTCTCAGAACTGAACTTGGTCCAGAATGAAACATATGGGTCCAAAGCATCCCTTGGTATAGAGAAAAAGAGCATAGTATTCCAGTTCCTTGGGCTAAGCAGTTAATTACTAGATGATCTTAATTATTAGACATGAAAAATAAGGAATCAAATAATATTTAAAAATGTGGAATGTAGGATCATAGATTTAGACTGGAAAAGACCTCAAAGGTTATCTAGTCCAATTCCCTCATTTTACAAAGTGGAAACTGAGGCTAAGAGAGCTTAAGTAACTTGTTTAAGTTGACAGATAAGTAGCAAAGCCAGGATTTTAACTCTTCAATACCATCCCTCTTTTGACTGTCTTATACTGTCTTTATTTTAACACACACTTTTGCCTTTTCTTGCCTTGCCTTGCCTTGCCTGGGTCTTCCTTTCTTGTCCAGACTGGAAGTATAACAGCCTGTGGAACTGGCACCTGGGCTTTGACCCTCTGTTTCCAATGTGGGCAAATTCACTCTTCCTCAGGCAACTTGGTGCTCCACTCCCTGCCCCAATCCTGGGGAACCTCATTATTGTTCTTGGACTTAGTGGGAATACCCAATTGACTTATTGTACCATGGCTCAGAACTCCCAAGTTCAAAGGATCCACCAGCCTCAACCTTCCCAGGAACAGCAAGTATATATAAATGTGTGCCACTCTACCTGGCTGTATCCTTTCTTCTTTAAAAAAAAATTGTATTTTTATTGACATCTTTTGTTTTTACATTCACCTTCATTCCTGACTATATCTCTTTCCTTCTCTCCTACCCAGCCCTTGTAACAAAGATTTAAAAAAGATTTTTAAAAACCCAGCACATTTCAGCAAACCGAATCAACACATCCATCATGTCTAGAGAGGTATGGACAATATTCCAGACTCACAGTCCTTGACCTCTGAAGAGACTAAGGAAGTTCATTTTCTCAAAAGAGGAGAAGGGAAATATAAAATTACTGCCCTGGGTAGGAGGGGAGAACAGGATTCAGCCACATGTCTTCTCTCCCAACATTCCTACTTAATTAGCTCATGTAAGCTCAAGTAGCCTCCCTCTCAGTCTCCTCAAGAGAGGCTTCTCAGCCTCTGTGTCCCCAGTTCTTGGACCAGTAGCAGTTCTTGGCTGGGTGTATGTATTATGTTGCTTATTCTTTCTGAAAGAAAAGAAACCTTTACTGAAGTATCCTCTGGTGTTTTCTGTTCTCTTGGAGCCTTATCCTGTTCAGAAAGGTGGGAGAGCTAGGTCCTATAAAACAGATGCCCCTCAGGCCTTGCCTGCTTTTCAACAGCTCTTTGTGGTATAAGACAGGATCTTCTTAGGGTGAGACTTTACACTAACTTTGGCAGCTATCAGTACATTTCCCAAATCTTCAACTATGCAGGTTAGGTCATTCTTGGCTCATGGCCATTTGTCCAGTAATCACCTTTGGGGTTCAGACCTCTCCTGCTGCTTCATGCAAATAAGTGGGGGAAAGGTACAAAGGCAATTTATGACCTGGAAGAAAGTTCATAAACTCTGCTGGCTTCTCAAATTTTTTTCCTGGTCTTTTCATACACAAATGAATTATGTGATTATTCTTCACAAGGTACAAATGAGTTTACTCAAAGTTTTAGAGTCTTTATAAGATGCAAAAAATGATCCATTCAAATCTGAAAAGAGTTTATTCTGCACAGTGCTCCATTTGCATATACATATATTTATATCACAAATAATTCTTTTTTTTTTTTGAGGCAATAAGGTTAAGCGACTTGCCCAGGGTCACACAGCTAGTAAGTGTATAAAGCCACATTTGAACTCAGGTACTCTGAGTCCAGGGCCAGTGCTCTGTCCACTGAGCCACCTAGCTGCCCCACAAATAGTTCTTTAAGAAAAGATTCAGTACTATGCCCAAAGAGCTATAAAAATGTGCATACCCTTTGACCCAGCAATATCATTTCTAGGGCTGTATCCCAAAGAGATCATAAGAATTGGAAAAGGACCCACATGTATAAAAGTATTTATAGCAACTCTTTTTGTGGTGGCCAAGAACTAGAAACTGAGGGAATGCCCATCAATTGGGGAATGGCTGAACAAGTTGAGGTACATATGAATGTAATGGAATACTATTGTGCTATATGAAATGACAAACAGGAGGATTTCAGAAAAACCTGGAAAGACTTCTAGACTTATATGAACTGATCCTGAGTGAAATGAGCAGAACCAGGAGAACTTTATACACAGTAATAGTCACAGTGTTCAAGGACTGATAGACTTAGCCCTTCTGATAGACTTAGCCCTTCACAGCAATGCAAGTACTTAAAACATTTCCAAAGGACTTGATGCAAAATGCCATCCACATCTAGAGAAAGAACTATGGAAATGAAATGTAGAATGAAGCAGACTATTTTCTCTTGTGTTATGTTTTGTTTTTTCTCATGGTTTCTCCCATTCGTTTCAATTCTTCTATGCAATGTGACTAACGTGAAAATGTGTTTAATAAGAATGTATGTGTAGAATCCATATAAGATTGCATGCTGTCTTGGGCAAGGAGGGGAAGAAAATTTGATACTTATGGAAATGATTGTTGAAAACTGAAAACAAATAAATTAATAAAGAAATTCAACAACAACAACAAAAGAAAAGATTCAGTAGATACCACTGGATTGGCTGTACCTGCCTAGTAGAATCCCTAAGTTTCCTTTTGAAACACAGCTCCAGGACTGCCTCTTCTGTTGTTCAGTCGTTCCAGTCAGATCCCACTTTGGGTTTTCTTGGCAAAGATACTGGAATGGTTTGCCATTTCCTTCTCCAGCTCATTTTATAGATGAGGAAAATAAGGCAAACAGTATTAAGTGCCCAGAGTCACACAGGCAGTAAGTGTCTGAGGCCAGACTGGAAGTCAGGCTCCAGGCCTGGTGCTCTAGCCACTGTGCCACCTAATGGCCCCCAGTCACTTCCTATGGAAAGCATTTATTGATTCCTCAAGTTATTAATGCTTTCTCTTGATTTTCCCAAAACTTTGTATTTATTCTGCATATGTTTTGTATGCATTTATCTGTGTATACTTCCTCCCCCACCCCTTTTCCAGTTACATGTAAATTCCTTGAGGAAAGGGATTATTATTATTTTTTATCTTTATAATTTCAATCCCTAATACTTTCCCTGATATATGTTGAGTAGTGGCTTCATACCCACACTGATGAGATCACAGGCCCATTAAATATTATAGTAGGGGCAGCTAGGTGGTTCAGTGGATGAAGCACCAACCCTGGAGTCAGGAGGACCTGAGTTCACATATGGCTTCATACACTTACTAGCTGTGTGACCCTGGGCAAGTCAATTAACCCTGATTGCCCTCCTATCCAAAAAAAAAAAAAAAAAAAGAATTACAGTAGTGTGAGTTACAGCTCTCACAGGATCTCATAAGGTGGGACTTAGGAAAGAGGGCTCCCCAGTAACTCAGATCCAAGTCATAACACGAAAATTTGTAGGGTGAGTTTGCAGCAGTTCTTCAGGATTTGGAATTTCATAACATGGTATGAAGTCATGACATGACTCTTACCATTTCTGGCACTGACAAAGTAGCTGAGGGTAGAATATTCATAGAATCACAAAATGTTACACTAGAAGCGGCCTTAGAGATCCATCTAGTGCAGGATTCTTTAGTCAGTCAACAAACATTTATTAAGTGCCTACTATGTGCTAGGCACTTGCTTAGCCCTGGGGGCACAAAACCCTGAAAAAGACAATTCCTGCCCTATAACTATGTACAAACAAGCTACATACAGGGTAAATTGGACATAATCAACAAAGGAAAAGCACTAATATTTAAGAGAGTTTGGGAAAGGCTTCTGGTCAAAGGCAGGATGTTAAATAGGACTTAAAGGAAGCCAGGGAAGCCAGAAGGTGGAGATTAGGAGGGTGAGAATTCCATGCATTAGGGACAGTAAGTGACAATACCTGGAGCTGAAAGATGGAGTATCTTGTTTGTGGAGCAACCAGGTGAGTGTCACTGGATCACAGAGTCTATGGGAGTGAGTAATGTATAGGAAGGCTAGAATGCTAGGAGGAGACTAGGTTATGAAGAGCTTTGAACACCACACATAGGATTTTATATTTCATGCTGGAGGTGATAGTTTATTAGAGTTTATTGAATATGGAGGTGACATGGTTAGACCTGTGCTTCCGGAGGGTCACTTTGACAGCTGAGTGGAGGATGGACTAGAGCGGAGAGAGACTTGTGGCAGGGGCAAAGAGCAGGCTACTGCAGTAGTCTGGCATGAGGTTCATGTACCAGGGAGGTGGCAGTGTTATAGGAGAGAAGTGGGCATATAGAAGAGATGTTATGAAGGTAGAAAGGACAGGACTGACAACTGATCAGATATGGGGGGGTGAGAGACTAAGCAGTTGAGGATGACCTAGGTTCTGAGACTGGGTGACTAGGAAGATGGTGGTAATGGGATATAGTCTCTGGGAACCCCCTTGAGCTCTCCCTGAATCTTCCCACTTGTTTTGACTTTTCATGTCCAAATCTGTTACCCTTAACCTAGCCTAGCCCTCCATTGTTTGTTCTTATCAAGATCCTCCTTAAACCCCTCTTCTAGTTACCCCAGACTACTTGGCCAACTCTAGATCTCTCCCACAATCTTTCTATATATAAGATCCGTCTTGACTCCATGAAAATGCACAGATTCAATCTAGTTCAGGTTCCATCTGGCCTGCTTTGTCAATAATTGACAAGTATCACGAATGCTTAGATTCCTTAAGAGTCTACCCAAGATGGTGGATCTTAAAGAAACTGTTTTCTTTGACTGAAAGAAGGCTTGAGTCGAATTCATTTGGGCAGGATCCAGTATGTTGGTATTTGGGGTCCTGAGCTCCCTTAAACCTCAACATTTGTACTTTCAACAGTAATTGGGAAGTTAGTAAAAGGGGAGGTTATTTATTTTGGGGGGGGGTGGTGGGTGGGGAGAATGACTTTGATTTTGGACATGTTGAGTTTAAAATTTCTATTCTACATCCAATTTGTGATTTCAACAGGCAGTTGGAGGCTTGAGACTAGAAGTCGGCAGAGAGGTTAGGGTTGAATAAATAGATTTGAGAATCATTAAGCATAGGCAAGACAATTGAGTCCTTGGAAAATGGAGGGATCACCAAGTAAAATAGTGTGGAAGAAGAGGGGTCAGGATAGAACCCACTGGGACACTCATGGTTAGTGGGTATGACCTGGGTGAAGATCCAGCAAAGGAGATTGAGAAGGAGCAGTCAGAAAGGTAGGAGAACTGATGGGGTGATGGAACCTGACCCCTGAATTTTCCCATAGATTTCAGTAGCCCAGATCATTGGGCACCTCCACCTAAGGTATCTGGCCCACCCCAGCCCACCTAGATCATTTAATGAACTTACATGACCATCCTTTCACTCTCCTCTTGGTCCATTCCAGGCTATTTACCACTCCTTAATCCCATCTAGACACTTTCATTGTCTTTACCTGGCCCACCAGAAACTATTTACCACTCTTCAATCCCAACCAGATCTTCTCACTGTCCTTTCTTGTACATAAATGTCAATCTTACCCCCATTAAATTTTGCAGATTAATTTAGAATCTTGCCCACTTCTACTGGCTTTATAGTACTGCAGATTTACTAGGAATCTTGCCTGCCATACTGATGTTACAATAAACCTCGCTACTTTGATTTAAAGAAGGCTTGCATGATTGAATTCCTTCCAGACAGACCTCTGTACCCTTGCATTTCATGGTTCCTAGCACCCCAAAGCATAACAGAACCAAGAGAGTAGTGTCACAAAAACCTAGAGAGAAGGGTATCAAGAAGAGGATAACTGATAGTGTCAAAGGCCATTGGATTTGTAAGTTAAGAGACAGTAACTTTGCAGAGAGCAGTTTTAGTTGAATGATAAGATTGGAAGCCAGATTATAGGGTCTGAAGAGAGGAAAGTAAGAAGAAAGGAAGTAAAGGACATTTTATCCTTCTCACAGTAAATATTTGCTTTGAAAGTATCTTATTTTATTTGTAGTTGTTGTGGTCAAACTCTCAAGGTTAGTTGATGCCTTGGGTCAGGGAAGGAAATTGAAATGTGAAGTGTTCTGACTCTCAGGACAGAGCTTTGCCCAGTCTTCTTCTTTTGTAATGAGGCAAATTCTTTTGATGACTCATTATTTTTGCTGGCTTATTACCTACAATATTGTATGGAACTGTATGGAACATCATTGCTCTAGAACCATCTGTGCAGATTCTAATTCAATCTTTCCACTGTAAATCTTCATCTGTGAAAAATTCAAATTAAGATATGTATCTTCCCCTCTTGTGTGCCCTTCTAAAGAGTGACAAAATAATAATTCCTCATATATGCTTCCTTCAAAAACATCTTACATAAAGTAACAACTGTGCTACGTTAGAAACATCAGTTGATAAGGGAATTTTATGAATTTCATCCCTATACTTTTTCCCATGAACTCTTTCTGACATTTTAATAGCAGCAGGCAACATGAGATCTTCTCCTATCTCATAGGCCTTATTGTTTTTGCAATTCATTAAGTGTAAGATGCAAGTAATTAACTTTTCATTGACAGCAACATATTCCTCAAAAAATTGTTTTTCTTTATTTGAAGATTTTAAAAGTCATTCAAAATATTCCTTTGGTTTACTCCATTACACTGCATGCTTGGTATTAAGATGTCATTTTAGTTTGACTGGTTTCATGCTCTCCACAGCCAATATTTTGTTACAAATTAAGCAAAGAGATTTTTTTTCACATCATCATCATCATTAGAAGTAAATTCATATTGCAAAGAATTATTCAACATATTTTCTTTTTCTTGTCAATGTAAGTGTACTATGGTTAGTTGGTTGGTTATTGTCCTTTGTTCTTGAAGAGGACCAAAATGACATCATCAGGATAAAATGAAGTTTCAATGTGCATGGCTGCGGCTGATCAGACCAATACAAGCTCAGAACGCTCTACCACAGATTGGGCACATATAGTCCTTGTGAACATTTGGGGTGGTTACTCCAAATTTGCACATTCTATGTTTCCTTTGTGCTGTCTCGATTCTGCTTTGCTCATAGAGCACAACACCTTTTCTGATGTGAGCATGCCATGCTGAGTGGTCCTGTGAAAGCATCTCCTATGTCGTACAGTCAAATCCAAAGTTCTTGAGAGAGACCTTCAGAATGTCCTTGTATCACTTCTTCTGATCATCATCTGATCGCCTGCCCATGTGGGTTCTCCATATAATACTCTTTTTGGCAAGTGTACATTTTGCATTTGAACAAAATGGTCAGCCCGTCGGAGTTGTGCTCTCTGAAGCATAATTTATTGATTGGCAGTTTAGTTTGAGCAATGACCTCAGTCTCTGGTACCTTATCCTGCCAGCTGATCTTCAGAATCTTCCTAAGACAGTTCAAATGGAAGCGATTCAGCTTGCTGGCATGGTGCTGGTAGACTGTCCATGTTTCATAGGCATACAACAATGAGGTCAGCACAACGGCTTTGTGGACCTTCAGTTTGATAGTCAGTCTAATACCTCTTCTTTCCCAAACTTTTCTTCAGAGTCTCCCAAACACTGAGCTAGCTCTGGCAATGCATGTGTCAACCTCATTGGTAATATGTACATCTCTGGAAAGTACACTATCAAGGTAAGTGAATTTATTCACAGCTTTCAAAACTTCTTTCCTTTCATGTGGCAAAGCACCTGGTGCTGATTCTATTCCAGCTGAGATTTACAAGGTAGGGAGACCATTGCTCACACAAAAGCTGACTGAAATATTTCAGGTTATATGGCAAGAGGAGGTCATCCCCCAGGAGTTCAAGGATGCCTCCATTGTCCATCTCTATAAAGGTAAAGGGAATAGACTGTCCTGCGACAATCATGAGGGGGTCTCTCTCTTAGTCATTGCTGGCAAAATTCTTGCTAGAGTCCTGCTTAATAGGCTGATCCTTCACCTGGAAGATGGTCATCTACCTGAGAGCCAGTGTGGCTTCAGAATGGGCCAAGGAACAGTCAATATGGTGTTCACTGCTCAACAACTCCAGGAGAAATGCCAGGAGCAGAACAGAGGTCTGTATACAACGTTTGTAGATCAGATTGAGGCCTTTGACACAGTTAGTTGTGAAGGCTTATGGAAAATTATGTCAAAATTTGGTTGCCCAGAGAAGTTCCTCAGCATTGTATGTCAATTTCATGATGGCATGTTTGCCCAGGTTCTGGATAGTGGACAGTTCTCTTGTGCCTTCCCAGTCATCAATGGAGTGAAACAGGGCTGTGTGCTTGCTCCCATGCTTTTTAGCATGATGTTTTCAGCCATGTTGTCAAATGCTTTCAGTGAGGATGAACACAACATCAAGTGTTCTTCAGTTTGGTAAGTTCTTTGGTAAGTTCTGCAATTTGAAAAGGCTACAAGCCAAGACCAAAGTGGAGGGAGTGTTGGTGCATGATTTTCTGTTCGCAGATGATTGTGCACTCAATGCAACCTCTGAAGCTGAGATGCAACAAAGTATGGATCAATTCTCTGCTGCCTGTGCTAATTTTGGCCTAATAATTAACACCAAGAAAACACAGGTGCTCCATCAGCCACCACCACACCATCTATACATGGAATCATCAGTTACAACAAATGGAGGAAGTGAAACCTGGTAGTGAAGACTCTGCTGCATTTTCATCAGTATTTTTACCTCTTCTGTCTAAATTTCGCCACTTATCCATAATTGACAAATATTTTTGTCCTAAAATACAAATAAATATTTCTAATAATTTCTCAAATAAATACTTGCTTTAGTAGTGATTTAGAAATCACATTTGTTTGTGCTTAACTTTTAAAAGACTGATGTTCACACTTACATACACATATAGTGGTGACAGTGGAGAAATATTATAAAAGGGCTTTTGTCTTTACTTGCTGCAATTAAACACGTTTCTGTAGAAGAAGAAGAAAACAGCAATTTTTAAAGACAAATATTCTAACACAATACAATCCAAAGATATACTAATTTGATACTTACATGCTGGGAGGAAAATATTAAAAATCTTTATTTTCCATAATTAAACTTTTATGTTGCTGTAAGTGGAGAAAAATTTGTACCTACAGTAAAAAGCGCTGCAACTCCTAACACACAGAAGTCTCGAACGTGAACCAGGTGTGTCTGGCAGAGTTTGTTGGCAACGTGTGGCATGACAGCATGCACCGTGCAAAATGTCCATACAGGGTGTTCAGAACCAAGGCCGCAGCCGGGGAAGTTGCTGGACGCAACACCTGGCAAGCGTTGCCAGAGACACCCGGGACTCCTCATGGGTTTGATTTTGAATTAAGTTTCGGCCCTTGGGCCGTCAGAAACCTTTTACTCTGCCAAGTTTTTCGGCAACCCCCACGTTCAGTTACTCGGCCCCATAAGGAGTGGCGATGGGCAGGTTAAGAAGGACTGGACACCCTTCATCTTACACAGGAGGAAGCCGAGAAAGTGACTCGCCCAAGTTCCCCAAGGCGTTATTAACAAAGAGGAGCCTGGGACCCCCGGGGCCAGACTCCAGATCCTGTGCTCTTCCCTCTATCCCACGCACTCTCCCTAGCTGGCCTATTAGCTCTGTGACCTTGGACAATCAGTTCACTGGTCCACGTCTCGGTTTTCTCTGTAAAATAGGATATTATCTGAGGCTCAGTTGCAGTCATGCATGTAAAAGGCATTGGAAACCGAGCATTTTAGGGTAAACACAAGCTTTTCTTGTGAATATTTAGATTCCACATCTCGGAGGCGAGCCTGCGGTTCCGGAGGCAGATCCCCCGCTGGAGAAGTTACTGTGGATACAGGTGGGACTTGGCGGCGAGGCTGTGCGCCAGGACGGAGAACTACAACTCCCAGCAGGCCAAGCGCCTGACTCCTGTCGGTGACGTCACGGGCGTCGCGGGCTGGTGACGCGTCAAGCTCTGCCAGCGGGGTTGCTGCTGTCGCTCTTACCGCTGTCGCCGCTGGGAGTTACTACTGTTCAAAGAAGACACGGCCCCCAGCCACCTCCAGCCCGCCGCCCCGGGCTCCTCGACCGTCTGGTGAGGAGGTGAGGCAGGACAGGAGCTGGAGGGGGCTGGAAAGGCAGGGGGCAGTTGGTTGAGAGGGAGCTAGGGTGTCTGGGGTCCCGGCTAGGGGTAGCAGGACCCCAGCTCGAGGATGGGCGGGATGTGTGTGCGCATGTTCAAGGTGGGGGGGTCGGATAAAAAGGGGTTTAGAGGAGGGGGCCGAAGAGGGGAGTTCAGAGGAGGGGGTATGCGCATGTGCAAGAGGGGGCCAAAAAAAGGGGGGGTCAGAGGAGGGGTGTGCGCATGTGCAAAGGGGTCAAGGGGGGGACTATGCAAGGGAGAGGTCAGGGGAGGGGGCGTGTGCCTGTGAAAGTGAGGAATAAAGGATGGGAGGGGGTGTGTGCACATGTGTAAGGGGCCAGCAGGGGGCGTGTGTATGTGCAAAGGGGAGGTCAGGGAAGAGGGGTGGGCGGTCAGAAGGGGTGTGTGTGCCCTGGGTAAGTAGGATCAGAGGTGGGGGCGTGCGCATGTGTAAAGGGGGGTCAGAAGAGGGTGTCGGGGAGGGGAGTGGGCATGTGTAAGGGGGGGCGGTCAGAGGAGAGAGTGGGCGGGGGGGGGCTTGTGCATGTGTGAGAGGCTCTAGGAGGAGGGTGTTAAGGGAAGGGGTGTGATGACGTGGGAAGCGGAGTTGAGTCGGGGGTCCAGATGTGGACACGTGTGTGGAAGGGGGGGTTGTGGTCAGGGCGGCTTAGGCATATGTGTAGGAGGGGCCGCGGTGAGGAGCCGAGGAGGGCTTAACAGGGTGATTGTGACCCTGTGTAGGGGGAGAATCGAAGAGAAAGATCGTGGGGATGGCGTGGAGAGGTGGTTTGTCCCTGTAGATGAGGGGAGTGGGGCAGCATGCCCGTCCGTATGGGGAGGTGTCTGTGTGTATGGGGGTTCCCGGCTCTACTGGATGATGAGGAGACGGCCGTGTGCACGGGGACCCTCGGGTAGGGGGGAGGGAAATCGCGACCGTGGGACTGAGGGAGGTAGGATACTGTGCAGAAAGCTGGAGAGAGTGTCTCTTTGGGGGATAAAGGTTTGGCTACTTTGGGGTTAGGGTGAGTGGAACAGTCAGTGCAGACTGGGTGAGGGACTGGGGTTTGGAAGGAAGTGGAGAGTCATGAAGTGGTGGGTCTGTGTTGTGGAGCTGCGTCTGGGGCGGAGGTGGTGGTGGTGGGGCGGTCCTAGCTCAGAAATCCCCAATTTTAGTTGAAAACTCCTCCCCCTTCTCTTGCTTCTCTCTGCCCCAACTCCTCCCCCGTACCTTTAGCTGTGTACTGAAGCAGCTGTTTCCTAGTCTGAGAGGAACGGCCTCTGAGGTGAGTGGAAGAGGGGAAAGGGTCGTAAGGGGGGAGGTAGTGTAGTTACTTGGAGAGGAGTCACATTCCCTAGCTTGGGTGACAAAGAAAGGGTCTGAATTTTTAACCCCCCAAAGAGCACGCAGGTTGTTTTTAAGGCTACTTCTTTCTTAGCTGCTCTTGGAGTCTGTGGAAGGGTTGTGTGTAGGAGAGGGGTTGAGGGGTTGGAGCATTCTTATGTGGCTACCAAACTACAGGCATCTCATCTGGTATCAGGTTGGATGTCCAGCAAGGCAAAGGTGTATGTTCTGGGAAGGGTTGTGTGGCAAGGGATTGCTTAACAGAACTGCCCCAGGCTGTAGTTTGGCACAGATCAGGTTATGAAACCAAAATGAAGGAGCCACAGGCATTAGGACTTCTCAGCCCTTGCTGCTGGTGTGAACTCTTTACAGGCTCACTACAGGACTTCTTTTCACCCTAAGGCTTACAGACCCTCCTTCCTGGCTGGTGGTCTCTAGGTCCTGGTTGGACTCCAGGAATGGGAAATACTAGATTGCCATTTCCTTTATGGGAACTGTTGGGCCTTTTAACAGCAGGTGTGCATATAAGGCTCCCTGACTCTCTTGTCTGTCGGTCTGTTTTTCTCTTCCCTGGGACTCCTGGCGGTTTCTGCCCTCCCATGTCTGTTACCTGTACATTGCCTTTGAGAATTTCATTGAGCTACCCAACCTGGATTAAACTGGGACCTGGATAACAGCTGGAATGGAAGTCATTGCTGCTGTTCTCTCCTCTTCCTCTCCCTGCTATTAATCTGTCAACAGGTATTTTCTGTGTGCCAGGGACTGTGCTAAGCGTTGGAGATATTAGGGAAAAGCAAAGACTGTCATTATCTTGAAAATGTCCTGAAAGAGTTTACATTTTAATGGGGAAGACAACATATCCCCATATAGGTTCATATGAGATACATACAAAATAGATGAAAGATCCCATTGAGAGGAAGTTGCTAGCAGCTGGGGGGACTGGGAAAGGCTTCCTGTGCAGGTGGTGTTTGGACTGAGTCTTGAAGGAAGCTCTGCATACTGAGAGGCAGAGAGGAGGAGGAAGAGCATATGGGGGAACAGCCAGTACAAAGGCACAGAGATGGGAGATGATGTCTCTTGTGTGAGGAGCAGCAGGGTGGCTGAATCATAGAATATATGGAGGGAGAAATGTGAGAGAAGACTGGAAAGAGAAAAGGAACCAGGTTGTGAAGAGCTCTGTGCCGAGCTGTGCACACTTTTGCACTTGATCTTAGATGCAATAGGAGCCACTAGTGTAGGAGGAGTGGGGAAAGGGGAGACAGTCAGTTTTGTTCTTTAAGAAAATCACTTTGACAGCTATATGTGGAGGATTGATAAATTGGAGTCTCCATTTGGAGACAGAATATTTAGGATGCTATTGTAATAGTTGAGGTGGGAGGTGACAGGGAGCTAAGGTGGTAACTATATGAGTAGATGGAAGGAGCTTGTATGTTTGACATGTTACAGAGAAATGTCAAAATTTAGCAACTGATTGTATATATGAGATGAGTGAGATTGGTTGAGGATGACACTGAAGTTGTGAATTGGAGTTCCTGAAAGGATAGTGGTACCATAGGCAGAAAAGGAGGGTTCAGATGGGGGATGGGCTTGATGGGGAAAAGCTAATGAGTTGTATTCTAGACATGGTAAGTTAATATTCAGAACCAGGACTCAGAAGAAAGACTAGGACTGGATATAAGGATCTGGCAGTCATCTCCAGAGTTAATAATTAAACTTATGGAAGATGATGAGGTCACCAAGTCATAGAGTATAGAGGGAGGAGAGAGGAGAGCTCAGGAGTGAGCTTTGAGATAGATCCACTTAGTGGATGTGACATGGATAAAGAGGCAGCAGAGGAGACTGAGAAGTGGTTACTCAGCCTAGAGATGAAAAAAAGACCCAGAGAAGGTGGTGATTAACAGTGTCATTGCTGCAAGAGAAGTCTAAAAGGATTAGGATTGAGAAGAAGCCATTAGATTTGGCTAATAGAGATCTTTGGCAAGTTTGAAGAGAGGAGTTTCAGTTGAATGATGAGCTTGGAAACTAGATTGCTTAGAATTTGTTTAGAAAAGAGTGAGAGGAGAGCAGTAGATCGCTTTTTCAAGGAGTTTAGCTGAGAAGGAAAAGAGAGTCTTTAAGCCTATAGCTAGAAGAATGGTTGGATCAAGTGAGAGTCAAATTTTTTTAAGGATTCGAGGAATTTGGATATGTTTTATAGGCAACAGGGAGAGATAGAAGATTAGAGAGAATCAGGAGAGATAGAAAAGGGGATGGGATCAGGGATTCATGTAGAAAGCTTGGCTTTGGGAAGGGGAAGGGCCAGCTCTTCAGACACTGAAATAACAGAAGATAATGGTAGTGTCCTGAGGGTAAGGAATGATTGTTGGCCCCATATTAAAGTATCCTGGGGGCTGTTGGTGTTCTTGTCATTGTGTGTGTGTGTGTGTGTGTGTGTGTGTGTGTGTGTATGTATGTATGTATGTATGGATTCATTTTATTCTCCATGATACTTGGGATCCTAGGATCATACAACCCTAATGACTAGGCAGTGACTGGATGGATCCCAATCAGAACTCTAAAGGTAATGGAGATCAATGACTCCCTGGATATTGGTTCTTATGAATCAAACTGCCCCAGAAGCACCTTGTCTGGGGAATAGCACACACCTTCACCTTTATTCCACCCTCCTACCCCCATGCTTGGGCCAGTAAACAACTGAGCTACTTCCAGTGTTCTAGCTTCTTGTATTCTTGTTTGGCTTAATTACCAGATTTAATAGGCTGTAGTGATTAGTCCCCCTGGAAGCTTAACCTATCCAGGTTTCACTCTGGGGCCAGACTTCCTTGGACTTTGTAACCCCATGTGGATATGTGTTTGTTATGGAGAATGAAAGTTTCTCTTGAGATCTTAAAACCCTAAGCCTGGGAAAGTGACATGTTGGGAGGTTTGCCCTAAATGTCTTACGAAATTTAGAGGCTAGGACCCAAGATATCTGACTCTTGACAGTGTAGAAACTCTGGGCAAAGGTAGTCTGCCTCCTAGAGCTGATCAGCTCTGTTGAATGAGGAAATGGGGCAAGTTCACTCTTGGGTTTGGTTGGGATAATATTCCTTGAAGGTACCTTCCTTGTTCCCCTATGTCCTCAAGAGATATGAGACCATTGCTTTAGGAAAAAGCCTTGTGGTCTCTCCAGGCACCTCCGAGGTCTCAAATGGGCCTTGCTGTCATCCCCCTCCCTTCCTGAGCAATCAGTAAAAGTTCCTCTAGCCAAACAGGAGATACTATCTGCTCCATCCTCCACCAGGATGCTAGGGTCATCAGGGAAACAAGAACAGCCAAGCTGGGAGCAAGGGAGCCCCCCTGGAAATTTTAACAGACAGAAAACAAATGACAGGCCTTTTGAAGTGAATCAGAGGCTGGGGAGAGGGGGTCTCCTCTGAATGAAGTGAATGAAGAAGTCCCTACCAGTCAAGAACTGGCAAAATGTGGAACCTGAAGAGAAGGACTTTCCTGGGTGCCTTTCTCAGCATGGAGCTGTATGAACTTCAAAGGGGAAGGCTGAAGCCCACAGACCAGGAGTTAGGAGGTGCTCAGAGAGGAGCATCTACTGGGAAAGTCACTTTGTTTTATGTGTGTGTGCGTGTGTGTGTGTATATATGTTTGTATATATATATGTGACTGCATGCTTCATTGATCCCATACTTAATTCTTCCTCAAACATGTTTAAACAAAAACCTTCACTAAAAAAAAAAAGATCTTCCTCTTGCCCTTAGCTCCTCTGGAAAATAAATTGACTGCCCACTTCTGGATGCTTTGACTTGTTTTTTTCCAACTCCTGTGAGAGTCAGAATGGCCTGGGAAGCAGGAGAACTTGTTGGGCTCCCACAAGTGGATGTAGAAATGCCAAATGGTGTGAAAAGGTGCCACCACCTCCTGTTTCCAATTGGAGACGCAAACCAGAATAAAAGGAGGGACAGAGGAAGGGGTACATATTGGAGACGCATGGCTTTGTGTTTCTGATGGCCCCACGTACAGGAAGGAGGTTGGTGAACTGGCCAGAAGGCTCCCTTTCTTTTCTGCTTCAGATTAGGAAGGTTGGCAGCGGTAGTGTCTGTCTGTAAGGCTTGGCATTTAAGGTTGATGGCATCCAGAGAATTTCTTTGAAGGGAGAATGGCACCCCTAGATGGGCTGACCAGTACAACTCCCCATCTGGATCTCCTAATTTGTGGGGTAGAGAGGCAGGAGCAGGATCTCATTGGAAATTGTCTTTGCCTTGCCAATCTCTTAACCCTGCATTTACCTTTTGTGTTGGGAGCAGCATGCCTTTATCAGTTTGGGGGATGACTTGTGGAAAAGTTACTAGAAGAGACACTTCTGCTCCTGGGCCTGCAGATGTGATCGTCCCCCTCTTCCTTTTGATCCTGTATCCCGTGGGTTGGGAGTTGGGACAGGAGAAGGAGGTACAAGTTGTCTCTGAGATATAGGGGCAGCCTCAAAGTTGGGGTTCCTGTTGTGCCCCCATCAGAATGGTTAAGGTAGAGATTAGGACAAGAGGGAGGGTTCTTAGAGTGTCCTTGGCCCTCTGGCAAGGGTAATTTCTTTTCCTTCTGCAAGTTTTATGAAGAAAGGATTATTTCCATTCTGATAGGGGTAGAAGGACTATGGGAATTGGTCTTCCATTGTAGGCTCCTGCTGCATTCTATTTCTGATTCCTTCTCTGCTTGTGGGTAGAGGTCAGAGGACTTGGGAACAACATTTCCAGCTGCTTCCGGCTTCTGACTTCCCAAAGGACTTGTCCCAATGGGGGCGTGTTGAGTGGGGGTGGTGTTTATCTCTACCTTGCAGTATGAAATAGCCAAGCCGAGTTCATATTGATTTCTCTCCTTTTCCCTCCTCAGGCTTAGAAATTAACCAGGTGAATAGAGGGGAGACTGTAGGCAAGGCCAGGGAAGAACCTTCTCTGCTACCTTTTTTGGGGGAGAATCTGAATCTATGGGAAGTGGAAGACGGGGTTCTCCTGACTCTCCTCAGGAGACCTTGAGACTTGTGCTGGGAGAACCCAGAGCAAATATTTGACCCCAAGTCTACCTCCCAATCCCTATGAACTGGTTTCAGAGCTGCGGCCCAGGGGCGGCAAGATGAATGTGGGCACGGCGCACAGTGAGGTCAACCCCAACACAAGGGTGATGAACAGTCGAGGCATCTGGCTCTCCTATGTGCTGGCCATCGGGCTGCTCCACATCGTGCTGCTCAGTATTCCTTTTGTCAGCGTACCTGTCGTCTGGACCCTTACCAACCTCATCCACAACATGGTGAGGATCCTTGCTGTGCCCTAGTTCTTAGTGCCTGATTAAATTGGTTGTATTCCTAGCCTGACTCAGGTATGCTGACTGTTCCAGATGTGATCTGGCCGTGATAGCCAGCAGGCTGTCATGGGGACAAGGTATTTTCTTACCTACTGTTAAACAAATGACTGGGCCCTGATTTGGCTCTTGTTGTAGATGAGGTCAGCTCCTTGGCTCCTATCTTAGAGTAACCTCCCCCCTACAGCTGTGCAGATCTCTAGGAGAGATTTGTGATAAAAACAGGTTTATAGGAATGGTAACACAGAACAAGAGAGCCGTGGAAAGCTGAGCTGAGGACCAGGAAGAATGGTCTCTAACCGGGAGGTCCTTACTCTTGGCCCTTTGTTGGTCCCTTCACACCCACTATTTTTGATCAGTCATTGTCTTGGGCTAGAATCTTTGTCTATTCTCCTTTTTTGATTCCCGTCATCTCTGGCCATTCCTCACCAACCTAAACCACTGAACCAGATTTAATGTAGTATCATCTGCTGGGGAGCTTGGACTTCTGCCCATTTTAAAAGAAATTAGGGACAGAAACCCATTTCTCCTTGATTCCTGTGGGAAGATGCACCCTAGCCACTGTCAGGGAGGCCAGGACCAGGCTGTCTGCATTGGATGCTCATGCTGTTCCCCTCTCCCCTTGTGCATTTTGACTTGAGCTGTCACTGCACTTCTCTGCCCTTTTACCCAGACATGCAGTCATCCTCTAGGGTTCAGTCTTCTCCCTTTTGCCAATCTCTTATTGCCAGTCACACAGTCTTTGCCCCTTGGCCTATAACCTGCCTAGCACTGGCAGGACTAAGCTCTTCATCTCATGACTTTCTTCCCAGATTGTATTTAGCTCGCAGGGGTGGGGGTGGTATGTGTATGTATGTGTGTGTCTAATTAACTCCTCTATGTGGAATCTCCAAGTGGCTCTGATACAAGCCTCCTTCCTCCAGGGTATGTACATCTTTCTACATACAGTAAAGGGAACACCCTTTGAGACACCTGACCAGGGTAAGGCCCGGCTGCTTACTCACTGGGAACAGATGGACTATGGGGTACAGTTCACGGCCTCCCGCAAGTTCCTGACCATCACACCGATCGTGCTGTGAGTGCCCAGGGCGTGGGGTTATTGCTTAATGTTGCCTTAGACATAGCCAGGGTAGCTCTTCAGAATAGAATGATGTGATACAGGCTCTTTAGGACCTGACATGATATAGGCCTTGAGGGAAAGAGGGAGGGAACCTTTTTTAAAAGATTGAGGGGACTGGAGTAGAGGCTTTACTATCCCTCAGACTCTTCCCTTGGAGTAGGGCTCTTTATTTTCTGTGCCTTTACCAGTAACGTCTCATGAGATCTAACTCATGGGCCAAGAGGAGGCAAGAAAGAGGATGACATAGACAGTGTGCCTTGAGGGGCCCTAGTAACCACCAGCAATTTTGGGGCCTTGCCCTCCATCCTCACTGACAATCCAGAAACATAGTCCCCTTTTGTTCACCTTTCTTCTCTCAGTGAGTGGGGCACACTTTCATGTCAGGACCTCATTCATGCCTCTTGCTCTTTTTCCCAATCAGGTATTTCCTAACCAGCTTCTATACCAAGTACGACCAGCTTCACTTCATCCTCAACACAGTGTCCCTGATGAGTGTACTGATCCCCAAGCTGCCTCAGCTCCACGGCGTTCGGATTTTTGGGATTAATAAGTACTGAGGGCCCAGCCCCCTCCTTGCCCTGCCCAAGGGGAATCTGAGGAGATGAAGATGAAGGGGGCCTCCGTGCAGATGCCCAGAGATTGGTGTTGAGCCTGTGGGCCTAATTAAAGCTCTCCCTTCCCCTTACTTTCCCCACCCCTCCCCCCCCAGTAGTCAAAATGGAGTAGCCTTTAGTGGGGTTACAGAGGGGGGTTCTCCCCTGTTCCCTGCTCCCCTCTCAGTGGCTTTGTCCCCTTTTTGATTTTTCCTATTTGAATAGAGAATAAATGTGGGAGGGGTTGTGTGGTACTTCAGTAGGCTCAGTGACTTGGGCTGAGGAGGGATACAGGATGTTTGGAAACCCCATGCATTCACTGTAACTCTGACCAATGCACTTTAACCCCCCCTGGGCAGGGGGCAGAGGAAATGGTACAGCCTCTAGATTATATTTCACTTTAATTCTCTTGGTTGACACTCAGATTGTGTGTGTGTGTGTGTGTGTGTGTGTGTGTGTGTGTGTGTGTGTGTGTGTGTGTGTGTGACAGAGAGAAAAACACATATGAGTCTATGCATGTGATTCTACCTTTCAGGGCAGAACAATGTCTGTCTATCCACCAACTCGAGTCCTTTAGGTACACAAAAGATCAAGGAAAAGGTGTTTAAGCACTTGGAGTGAGGAAGGTACTGTGTGAGTAGGCAAGGAATCAGGGGTTGGTTAGGCCCCAACGTGGGAAGAACCTAAGGCTCTGGCTTAGCCTAGGGTGGAACTAAGGGCTGTGTGTGTGTGTGTGTGTGTGTGTGTGGTGAATTTATGATGCTGGGAAAGGAGCAGAAAGGAGAGTTACAAACAGAGGCTCCTTTTCTTGGTTCTTGAGCCAGTTTCGAGGGGAGGAGGCATAGAGAACTCATCTGCTGAATGTGAGGTGGGGAGGTGAAAGGCCAAGGTTGAGCCCATCACCTCCATTAGTAGCTCATCATTGGGCTGTAGTGTTGAGGCAAAGGAATAGGTGAGTCCTCAAAGGATTGATGTCACCTACTGATGAGGGCCATGGAGGGGAGTGAGCACAGAGCCTGCCCTGCACTGGTTTTCTTTGAAATACAGCTACTGCCTTTGGAAATGAAGTGAAGTAAGGAGAGGGGTAGATAGTGCCACCTCTGGTTGGGTAGTAGAAGAGTGTCCTCCCCTCAGCCTGCCTTTCCTCACCTCCCTCTTAGCAACGTTTGGCTGGATCCTTTGGGGCATACAGCGTAGGTCGCAAGGATGGATGGGTACATTGTCAGTGTTGGTTGATTAGCCCCTTATTTTTCCTGCTCTTGGAGCTGGCACACTTCAGGCAGACATGGCCTACCTCCCAGAGCTTTTCTTCCTGGTAGTGATGCCACTGAGAGAAGGAAAGAAGTGAGACTCAGGAGGAAATGCAGGAGATTTACTCTGGAGAAAAAGGGGATGAGAGAACATGTGTGCTTCTGCACACATGTGCACGTGTGTTCTATGTACAAGATTCATAGTGAGTTCCCTGTGAATTCTCCCTGTGAGTTCTGGGACACCTTCTAGTCCTTCCCCAAAGCGTGAGGGAAGAGGGGTGATCACTATGCCTTGTTCTCTGCCTCTTGTTCCCCCTCCCTCACAACTCCTATCCCATGTATTATAGGGAACTTTCAACTCAAAACCTTTCTAAGACAGTGTGAATAGAATTTTTACTCCCTCTTTGTACAGTATTCTGGAAGAAGCAAATAAAAGGCAGTGTGTTCCTGTCCTCCACTTGTGTGGTCTCTGTGTCCTGTTGGTGGGTGTTTGGTGTTCAGAGTGGGGAATAGGTGGGACATGGGCCAAGTCTTATCTAATTTCTGTAACCTCCTCACCACCTGGTGTGCTGCTCAGCACAGACCTTCCATAGCTGGGGATGGAGAAGTTTACTTCTTTAGCTGCCTCCATCCTAGGCATTGCCTCCATCCTAGGCATTGCCCCCACCAGCCACAGTGGTGTTCCCCAACAAGGCAAACCCAGGAACTCACCGTGGGCAGGACTGGGCTTTGGAGTCCCAGAATTCTCAGTTAAGTGCCAGGTGCTGTCCATCTGTCTCTCTTGGCCTCACTCCACTAAAAAACTTAGGGGATCACCTTTTGGTGGAGGTGGAGGCGGAGTTGGATGACCTGAAATATGGATACCATGCCCTTCTTCACAATTCAAATTCCAATTCCCACCCAACAAGCCGCATGTAGCTGAGAACAAAAGGAGAAGCGTAACTTGTAGAGGTTGTAGAGGTTGGTGTGGGGAGTCTGTGGGAATGAGGGAGCAACAATTCAGTTTGATTTGCCCTT
This sequence comes from Notamacropus eugenii, assembly GCF_028372415.1. Taxonomy (NCBI): domain Eukaryota; kingdom Metazoa; phylum Chordata; class Mammalia; order Diprotodontia; family Macropodidae; genus Notamacropus; species Notamacropus eugenii. The sequence continues at coordinate 355,462,147 of NC_092873.1, read as the reverse complement.
TGTCTGGTTGGCTCTTGGCCCAATGGATTTTCTGGCCCAGTTGCAAGGTCATTGTCTTCTCAGCTGTTTACTTTGTGTCTACACCACAGTGGCCTAGAGGAGGGGTAATGTGACTATAAGGAGGAGCAGTCCATAACCAGGACCATTTGACTAGGTCTCTGGAAGGTCCGTGCTGCTAGAGTACTCCACACTTCCACTGTAATGTCTGGCCCCCACCTGTGTGGCTGAGCTGTCATTTGTTCATGGCAATGTTATCCTACACCCAAACCTCTCTTCTAGGGTCGTTTGCCCCCTTCCCTCTGTCCCCTCTCTCAGGGAGCTTGTCTTCCTGTAGTCTCTTAGTCCCTTCTCCTAACCCATCCAGCACCCTGACAGGTGTGATCCAACCTTTAGATGTCACTGCTTGAGCTACCCCATCTTATCCCCCTGTTTCACTTCCACCTTAGTCCAAATGAACCAGGACTTCCTACCCTGCTTCCTGAGATCAAGAAAAAGGGGCCGGTAACACCCTTCAGATTCATATCCCCTTGATTTGTATATATGGGTGAGGGTTTGAATAATTTTCTGAATTTGACAAATGTCAAGAAACATGAACATTTCCATATAGAAAGAACAGAAAAAAGATTACATTTAGAATCAAACCTATTATAGCTTTCATTTAAAAAAAATGATTATTTGTATATGTTGTATAAAGTTCAACGTTTTAGTTTGAGAACTGTCATCCTTATCTTTTCTCCCGAACCTCCTGTTTTGTGCATTTAAAAAATGCTTCAATGCTCTTTCTTCCTTATTTTTGGTATCACTATTAATAGTCCCACATTTCCCCTCTCTTCCTTACAACAAATAGTCCTTGTGTAACAAGTAATCATAGTCAAGCAAAAAACATTCCCGTATTGGTTGTGTTCGAAAATTTATGTCTCAGTCTACTGCAGTCTCATCCCTCCCTGGCAGTGTGCTCTACTCATCCACCTCCAGGAGTCATAGGTGGTAATTGTGTGGATCAAAATTCGTGTCTTTCAGATCTTTTTCCAAACAGTGTCATAGTTACAGTAGAAATGGTCTTGGTCCTGCTCACTTAACTTTGTATTAGAACATAGAAATTTCCCTAGGTTTCTCTGAATCCATCCCTTTATAATTCCTTAGAATGCAATAATCTATAACATTAACTATCATTTATCCATCTTCAGCTTCCCAATTAATGGACAACCATTTTGTACCAAATTCTACAAATGAATCATTTGTATTTTATAGTAACATGTTACCATAAATATTTTTGGACATCCATGGTCCTTTATCTCCTTTTGTTGGTCTCTAATGTATAATCTTCATCGCGTCTCCTTCAGTTTAAAGGCTGAGATGGTGCCTGGGTCTCTGCCCATATCTGACATTTAAATTTTTTAAAAAGTCATGAACTTAATAAAAAACTATATACAAAAAAAGGAATAAGGTCATCACGAAGCTATGAACTTATTGTCTTGTGAATTTTAACAAAGGAACAAAGTAACAGCCAATAAACACCATATTCACTTTTGTCCCCCTTCCTTCCACCTGAAGCTACCTTACCTAAGGTTGTTTGATCTTTTTTTGTTCTGGTTCGGTGTCACTTTCACTAATCCTTTTCATATGTTTTGCTTTTCATATTTATCTTTTTTATGGTAAAATAATGCATTATGTTCGCATAATATTATTGATTCAGCCATTTTCCAATAGATGGACACATTGATTCTTTCTATTTTCCCCTCACCATCACAAAGAAAACAGCAGAATTTCCAAAGGTATTGCAAATACAAAAAACAGAAGGAATCTGTTTTACATAGGTTCTTTTCTTATCTTCATGCTATATTGAGGATAAAGCCAACCTTGGAAGTTGGTCCCCAAGATAAAGGTCTTTCTGCCCCACTCAACAAATGGAGGAGGGGCCTCATATAGCCAGCTTGTAACCTGTGGAAGTTTCATTTTTCTTTCTGGGCCTCCTTGAGATGGGCTGGCCAGGATCCGTGCTAGACTATTCAGAGTAAACAAATTTCTGGAGCACCACAACTACAGAGTAGTAGCCCATTCATTGAGGGACAGTGAGATGCAGAGAGAGAACATCAATGAGTTCAGGAATCGACCATTTGGTCCTCTCACTAGGGGATTAAAGGATTCCTGGTGTCCTTTGGGTCATGGAATTAGGGAGACATCCTGGTGATTCTCAGACATTTGACTTCGGCAAATACAAATTGGAAAGCAGATTTTAGAAGTGACTTCTGGGATAGCTCATGGGAATGGAGCTTAGGATGCAAGCAGGAAAGTCTATCCATGAAGGTTCTGATGACCAGGAGAAACAGGTGATTCATAACAACAGCAAACATTTTTACAGCACTTTACATGTTTTATAGATGAGAAAGCCAAGACCCAGAAAAGTTAAGTGATTTGCTCACGGTCACAACTACGAAGTATCTGAAGGGAGTTTCAAACCCAGGTCTCTTCTGACTCCCAAGTCTAGCCCTCTCTCCTACATGTCTCTCACTAAGCAGTAGGTCTGGGAGGCTGTTGCAGGTGTTGGAAGGTGGCCCAGAGGGAACAGGATTCAGGGAATTAGGAGAGTCCTTGAGCCATGAAGGACAGCAGAGGAATCAAGGGTAAACTATCTGAATGGAGGGAAGGAGTTTAAGAAAGGAGGTAATGCCAAATGCCCTAAGGGGAACAAATGGATATTCTGGAGAACTGGAAGGACAGAGGCAGCTGGGAGGAGCAGGCTTCATTCTGGAAGTCTCTTTATTTTATAATTGGCCAAGGGGGCATTTTCTGAAACCTGGGGCCCTCCGTTTGTAAACTTTGACTTTTAGGGCTCCTTGCTTTTCATTCTTTGCCATCCTTTTTCTTTCAGTTTCTTTTAAGGGACTATCTTTATCATCTCTGAACTAAAGGAAGTCCAGAGGTGGGCCAAATGTTCCATGTAGGCCTATAGTCCAAATTGGGAAGGAGAGGGGAATAAGCATTTATATGGGGCCTGCTACCTGCCAGGCACTCTAAGTACTTTACGGTATTATCTCATTTGATCCTTACAACAGCCCTATGAAGTAGGTACTGTTATGATCCTCATTTTACAGTTGAGGAAACTGAGGCAAACAGGTGAAGTGATTTACTCAGGGTCACACAGCTAGTAAGTGTCTGAGTCTGCATTTGAACTCAGACCTTTCTGACCTCAGGCCCAGCTGCCTAGAGGCATTTTTCTCTGGCAGTGCAGTTTCCCTGAAGCTGGTCTCATAGACCCTCACTATTCCTCAACAGTTGCCTCACAGACAATGTCTTGCATATTTGAGATGGTCACTGGAAAATTGGTCCATGAATTAATCAGAAGGGAGACCTAATTCCCCTTGACAGCCTCACTGATGTGGACGGCGTGGTTGCACTCTCGTGCAAAAGAAAGCGCTTTTTCCCTTTCTTTAAACCTCGGTACTGGAAGACAGGGCTTACTGTGGATGACCTTCTGGAGTTCTCTGACAAGCTGGACTGTGTCTCCACAGGTCAGTATGATGTGGGCCACAGGGAGAGGGATGGGATACTGGGACCCATCATCTGAACTGACAGCCGAATGCCAGGCAATGGTCTGAGACAAAAGTGAGATGGTCCCTACTTCCCAGAGGTGTCACTTTCTCCTGGGGAACACAACATGTAAATGTAAATATATAAATAAATGTAATATGTAAATAGATATAAAATATAAATATAAATATATAAATGTAATACATGTAAGTATATATAACATTATATATAAAATGCAAATGTGTAAATATAACACAAATATATAAAATATAAATTATATACATACATATAGGCATACACACGCATATAAACACACACAAAGTGAATACTTGGGGAGAAGGGGACTAGTAAGAGGACCAGGAAAGACCTGGAAAAGGTAGGATTTGAGATGAGTCTTAAAGGAAACCAGGGATTCTAAGAGGCAAAGATGAAGAAAGGGTGCATTCTACATGTGGGAAACAGCCAATGGAAAAGTCTAGAGATGAGACCTGTTGGAGAGAGAGGAGAGGTCATAGGTCAAGAAGTATGGCAGGGTATATTTTGATATGGGAAAAATCAGTATAAGAAAATCCCTGCCTCTCCCATTTATTAGATCTGTTGTCTTGTGCAAATTATTTTCCCTCTCTGTGACTCATTTTCATTATCTGTAAAATGGGGACACTAATGTCTCTAATATTTAGCTCACAGAATTGTTGTGAGGCTCAAATACAATACTTTATGCCCAGTGCTTTGTAAACTTTGCTATATACATGTCAGCTATTATTAAAGACATAGAGCTGCCAAAAAAAAAAAGAAAGAAAGAAAAGAAAATCCAAGCTTATCCCCAAATCTGACTTGAAAATAATAATTGTTATAGCCAACATTTCTATGGTGTCTATTTTATGCCAGGCACTGTGCTAATAAGTCCTTCACAATTATTATCTCACTTGATCCTCACAATAGCCCTGGGAAGTAGGTGCTATTAAAAAAGGTACTTTTAGAAAAAAAGATGTGAGTTCCACCTGAATCTAAAAATCAACACTTGAACAATCCCAACATGTGGCCATGTAGCCTCTACTTGGAGGCTAGTGAGGACAGACACATGACCTCCACTGATAATTGTTTGGAAGCTTTTCCTGGTATTGAACCCAAATCTGCCTCTGCAACATGTACCCAATTTGTGGTTCTGCCCTTTGGGACCAAGCAGAACAAGGCTGCTCTCTCTTTCATAAGACTAAACTTCAAATACCCCAAAACGATCATATTTTCCCTTCCAACCCAGTCTTCTCTTGGCAGACTTCTCCCAAGTTTCTCAAATGATCCTCGTATGGCATAAAATTTCTAGTCCTTTCCCCTTCCTGGTCACATTTCCCAGGGCTCAAGCCAGTTTATCAATATCTTTTCTAGAATGGGATGACCTGTAGTGAATACAACATAGTCTGAATAGGATAGGGTACAGCTAAGCTATCTTCTCTCATGCTTTGGACCCTGTGCCTTTTTTAATGCCAGCTAAGATTGCATCTGCTTTGTCATGCTGTTGACTCCTACTCGGCTGAGCCAATAGTTCACTAAAATCCCCAGATCATTTTCGTGGAAACTTGTGTAGTTAGACTTGTAATGATGGAACTGATTTTTGGTATCTAAATGTAGAACATTACTTAACTATAAATATTACTTCTTATTTGATTTAATTTTCTTAGATTCAGATCAGTGTTCTGGCCTGCTGAGATCAAAATAGACACTTTTGAGGAAAGGAGTGGGTGCAGACACCAGTCTGAGAATTATTGGATTCTTCATTTAACAAAAAGAATTCATGTTAAAATAGTTCCTGTAATGTATTTTTAAGTTTGTGTTTGTTACACATTTATTTGCCTCCTAACTAGTTTGCTTGCCTTACTTAGGTCTTCTCAAAGCTGTGCTTTACATGTTTGCCAAGAAAGGCTTTCCAAGACACATGTCTGATCATGTTACTCACCTACCTGAAATCCTTTGGTGTTGACTATAAACAGTAAAAATCCAAATGCCCAGCACTGAAGGTTTTCCACAGTTTGGTTCAAACCAGTCTTCCTTCCTTTTTCCGTCCTGCTTTCTGTTCCTTCCTTCCTTTCTTCTTTCATTTTCCCAGTTAGAACTTGGCCTGTTTAGTTTGCTTTTTATTTTTTTCCAATTATTTCTTTGTTTTTAACATTTTTTCTTTTTAAATTTTGACTTCCAAATTCTTTCCCCTCCATCCCTTCTTCCACCCAAGCATTATGGCAAAAAATTTGAAATCAATTAAACATGGGAAATAATGTAAAACATATTTCCATATTAACCATATATTTTTTTTAAAAAGCAAGAAGAAACAAATTGAGAAAATTATACTTCAATTTGCATTCAGAGTCCACCAGTTCTTTGTTTGGAGATGGATAGCAATTTTTCATCATGTGTCCTTTGGAATTGTCTTGGATCATTGTATAGAGAATAGCTAAGTCTTTCACAGTTGATTATCATTACAACATTGCTATTACTGTGCACATTGATCTCCTAGTTCTTCTCACTTTACTTTGCATCAGTTCATATAGGTCCTTCCAGGCCTCTCTGAAGTCTTCCTGTTCGTCATTTCTTAGAGCACAATCATGTTCCATCATGATCACATACTATAATTTGTTCAGCTGTTCCCCAATGGGTGGGCATTCTCTCAGTTTCCAATTCTTTGCCACCACAAAAAGAGCTGCTATAAATATTTTTATACATATAAGTCCTTTTCCTTTTTCTTTGATCTCCTTGGGGTCAAAGGAGTAGTATTGCTGGATCAAAGGGTATGCACCATCAAACCAACCTTTCCAGCTTTATTTAACATCATCCCCTTTCATACACTCTGTTTTTTAGCCAAGCTGGACTGCTAGCTGTTTCATCAGATTTAAAAAGTATTCTTTCCAGACCTGGAATTTACTCCTTCCTCATCTCAGTCATTCAAATCCTTACCTTACTTCTGTGCTCAGCTCAGGAGCCACTTGAGATTCTTTAGGGACCCACATAGTTCCAATTCTCCCGCCCTTACCTCTCAATCACATCCATAATTCCCTCCAGGATACCTGGAGGGAATAAGAAGGGAGCCTGGCAGTAAACATCCTTGGGAAAGTAGGACCCTAGGAAAAAAAAGGTTGTTTCAATTGGTCCTTTCTGGAAAAAGGATAATGGCTATCTCTTGGTTCATCAGAAACCTATTATCTCTGCCTTTTCTTTCCTTTTCTTCTCCAGAGGTGGAAGAGAAAAAGAATTATAGGATTGAGGACAATGTGAAAATGAAGATGAATATTACATTAAATATATCCCAAGTCACATCCTTAGATGGGAAAGCTGAGTTCTCTACAGGGCGTGATTTCAAGTTAAACTCCCTTGAGATCTCCCAGGAAGGAAAGGAGTCTTTGCCCCATCGGTGAGGCTGTGCCTTTGGGATAGGAAAAGGTAGAGGCTGCTTTGGTTGGGAGGGTGGTCAGGGGTCTCTGCAGATTACACCAGGGCTGCCCATTCCCATTCTTCCCATAAGATTTTTACCCTGTTTCCCCCATAGGGCAAGAGCTACAAAGTGCATATCTTGAGGACACAACTTGCATAGGAGGCATCTGAAGGATGGGACACTAAGGGAAGTGAAGGAAAAGGTGAGAGGCCCCCCTACATACTCATCCCAGCTTGGCTGGAGAGGAGGGGTGAGCAGTAGGGCATGTGGGCAATGCTCAGGTAGAATTTCAAAGAGTTGTTTTGTGGGGTAATTGAGAGGACCACAGAGTCACACCTTTGTTTCCTCTCATCCTTCTCTTGACCACCAGGTAAATGTGACCTTGGTCCCTCTCCTGAGCATCCTGTTTAATGACTGTGGGAGCTCCATGTCACAATGGGGTGATGCCATGCTGTACTTTCTTGAGGCACTGACAGGTGAGAAAAGGGTTAGGATGGGATCTTGGAGGTGGGTGAGGAGTCAGGCCAGCATTTATTTGGGGAGCTGATTGTTCCTCCCACTGCCTCTTTGAATAAACTGTCATTTCACAGAGATAAGGGGGCCACTTCTATATTCCTCTTTTGACTGGCCTCTGGGAGGTTGACAGGGCCCCCTTCCCAACCCAGCCTAGGCACCTTGGTGTTACATTTGGTAGAGTTCTGGACCTGGAGTCAGGAAGACCTGAGTTTGAATCCTGTATCAGACACTTACTATTTGGGTGATCCTGGACAAGTCAATTAACCTCTTTCAGCCTCAGTTTCCTCATTTGTAAAATGGGGTTAATAATAGCCTTTCCCTTATAGGACTGTTGTTTCAGTTATGTCCAATACTTGGCGACTCTATTTGGGGTTTGTCATTTCCTACTCTAGCTCATTTTACAGATGAGGAAACTGAAGCAAAGAGGGTCAAGTGAGAGCCTCCCAGGGTCTCACAGCTACGAAGCATCTGAGATCATTTGAACTCATGAAGATGAGTCTTCCTAGATTCCAAGCCTTGTGCTCTCTCTGCTGTATCACATAGCTGCCCCTAAAGTGCTATGTAAATGCTACCTATTATTATTATCCCAGCTGGATGACTCCCCATCCAACATTTCTAGCTGCCCCTGAAGAGTTACCTTATAGTGCTTACCAGCCTGTGACCTAATCTGGGAAGCAAGACCCACACCCTTTTCTTCTTCATCTACCTCTGCTCTCTGCCCGCAGAACTAAAAGAGTTACAACAGAAGCTGCTGGCCATGGCTGTGGAGGAGGGGGTCTTGTCTGAGGCGATGAAGTTGGTCAGATAGTCTGGGTTTCCTTGGGAAGGAGCTCTGAGGCTGGGGGATAGGGAGGAGGGGTGTGGAAAAAGAGCTGCTGCTGCTTTTCAAATGAAAAAGAGGCACCCCGGCTTGGTCAGAGAGAGAGAGGACTCAGAACATGGCCCCTCCTGGCTATGTCTGTCACTGGAGTGGGTAGGTATGATGCAATTGGGATTCTTGTATGGGTACAGATTGGATTAGGGGCCTCTAGAGTTGAGGGAACTGAAAAGACGCAGAAAAAGAGGGAAGGGGAAGACAGAGCTTGGTCTCAGTGTCTTTAAATCTGTTGGACATCATGGAGTCTTCAAGTTGGAAATGACCTTTGAGTTGGTCATCTTAATGGCCTATATATAGCATAAATCCTTTTCTTCCAGGTGAAGGACATCCTAACGCAGACCTCCAAGAGTGGGCCAGGATCATTCTCTCTGAAGGCCAACTCAGTCACCTACACCCTTGTGAGAATGTGTGAAACAGAGTACAAGCTCAGTGTCACCTGGAAATCAGAGACATATCACACACTCTGTGCCCTCTCCACAGCCCTTTCTGTCCTGCTTCTATTAGCTCAAGGTCCCAGTTCTATCCTCTGATTTTGTTTCCCAGGGTTGAGTAATTTAAATCTCAAATCACCAGATTATTGATCAAAATAACTTCACATAATTTTATTCCAAAGAACAAAGAAAATGACGAGAGACATGCAGTATTCTATCTTTTGTGCAGTAGATTGTAAACTCCCTGAGGATAAGGACTCTTTAATTTTTGCCTTTGTAATAAATCAGTTTCACAGAATATCGGAGTTGAAAGGGACTGTAGAGGTCACCTAATCCAGCCTGTACCTTGAACACTCTAAATTGATTCTGTATCTTTTTTCATTGATCCTATTTACAGTTAATCGATTTTGTCCTATAACTACCTAAGACATGGTTCTTTGTCTCTGAACTTAGTTCAGAAATTCAGCTGGCTATAATGAGTTAAGTTTAAAAATCCAGTTCTCCTACTAATTACTGTCTTATTCTTGCCTCAAGAAAATCTTCTATCCCTGAGGGATGCAGGTAGATACCAAGGGGTTTGGTCCACTATCTCTGATTTTGCAAGTGGACTCAAACAATGAACATTTCTTAGTCACACAAGTTCAGCTGAGTTAGTTAAAAGAAAACTTGTTATCCTTTATAAATTCAGCTCCTGAAAAATTCTGTGACATCTGTTTGCTATCTTTGAACGCCTACAAGCCGACTGGATATATTTCCACAAGATATTTTGTCCATTCTTGCCTGTCTTGTACAATTAACTACCTCTTAGGAGTCAGGGAGTCTGCTATCCCTGTGGCTGCAGGATGCAGATAGATCCCATAGATCAATCAAACTTTCCTCTAAGACAGAGAAGCATAGTTTCTGGCCCTATCTGAGTGTTAGTGCTCTTTTCTTAATATAACCGATCATGTTGTCTTCACTCCCATGATGCTGCCAGCCCTAAAACTCACCTATCCGGTTCTGTTCTTTGTTAAACATATACATATATATTTATATATATAGAATCTGTGCCTCTTCCTTTGGGTCACTGACAGCACTGACCCGTGGGTTCACATCTTCCCAATCAATTGATAAAGCTCAGATTTCTGGACCTCAATTTACCTTTATTAAATCTATTGAGACAACCAGAACAAGAATCCTGTCCATACTATATTCAATGACCATCAAGCTTTTGCTTGAAGACCTCCTGCAAGAGGGCACCCCTTAGACAGGCATGCAACAAGCATTTATTAAATGCTTACTATATGCCAGGCACTGTGCTAAATACCGGGGATACAAACACAAGTAAAACAGGACAGTCTCTGCCCTCAAAGAGCTTCCATTCTAAGGGGGATGAACAAGACACAAAAGGGAACTAAAAAAGGTTGGGGTGAGGTACAGACGCAGAGGCATGGTGTGGAAGTCCAGAAAATCAGAAACCCAGCCAGGTGGGGAATGAAGGTTGGCCAACCCAAAATGGAGGCACCAGGAGGGATTCACCAATGGGAGATTTTAGGGCCAAGCATGGCATGGGAGGAGGATGTGCTAGAGTGAGAAGGCTACATGGGAGGATGGTTATTCCCAGCTGAGGATGACCCAGGTGCTGAGAAGTCTCCTGGGTGAGACTGCAGCTGGGTCTGCTGTTTTAAAGTCCATAAAAGTCAGAAGCACAGACAATCAGGGGAATACTGATTACTGTACCAGTCAACCCATTCATTCTGCTTTGGGTCAACTCCAGTAGTTATGTTTTTTCCATATCCAGCCTCCATCTGTCTCTCTCACTACTACTCCTCTTAGTTTTGCTGCCTGGAACCAATCAAAATGTACCTAACCCTCTTCCACATAAATCCAAAGGAATTATTAAGCATCAACTTTGTGTCAGGGAATTGTACTATAGGTACAATGTCCAAAATGAAACAGTATCTGCCTTCAAGGATTTTATGTTGGCGGAGTGGGGAGGGAGGAAAACATATTTGCGTATTGCACACTGGTGGTTGTTAGTTACCAGCAAAACACTGACGAATCTGGATCAGAACCAAGGACAGAATCTTAAAGACCTTCCTTCTTTCTCCCTCCCTTCCCAGTATGAAACATATATGCAAAATAAATAAATAAATATGCAAAATATCAGGTAATTTCCCTTGGTGGGGAGGAGGAATTAGCAGCTGGAGGGAATAGGAAAGACCTCAGGTGGCTAGCAAAGTAGATTGAGTACTGGACCTGAAGTCAGAAAGCCCTGACTTCAACTTTTGATTCAAACACTAACTGCATGATCTTGAGCAAGTCACTTAATCTCTGCCACAGTTTCCTCATCTGTAAAATGGGAATAATAATAGCACCTGTCTCCCAGGGTTGTGAGGATCAAATGAGATAATATTTGGAAAGCTGTGTGTAAACCTTAAAGCATTTTATATAAATGCTACCTGCTATTATTATTATTTCTAAGGAGGTGACATTTGAGCTGAACTCTGAAGGAAACTAGGGTTTCTAAAAGGTTTATGTGTAAGGGAGTCAAGACTTCAGTCCAGCATGAGGGGCAGCTGAATATTTGCTCTAAATCTCTATTGTTTGGAGAATGCAAATTAAAGCAGCTCTGAGGTCCTACCTCACACTTATCATATTGGCTAAAATGCTAGAAAAGGAAAATGACAAATGCTGAAGGGGATATGGAAAAATAGGGACACTGAATCATTGTTGATGGAGTTGTGAACCGATCCAAACATTCTGGAAAACAATTTGGAACCACGCCTAAAGGGCTATAAAACTGTGCTCTCCTTTTGACCCGGCAATACCACCACTAAGTCTGTATGCCAGAGATCAAGAAAAAAAAAATAAAGGAAAAAAATTCATATGTACACATATATTTATAGCAGTTCTTTTTGTGGTGGCAAAGAATTGGAAACTGAGGGCATATCCATCTGATAGGGAATGATTGTGGTATATGATTGGAATGGAATACTATTGAACTGTAAGAAATGATAAGAGGAATTGTAATTGAAAAGGATTACGTAGACTGTGCAGTACTTTAGGTTTGGATCTTAAGATAACAATGACATGCACTAAAACAAGCTTAAGACAATTAAGTTTTATCACTACAAATAATGCAAGTTAGCAAGTGTATACACATAAACAGTAGATAATAGTTAAGACAGAATAGAAAAAGAAAAAGTATACATCACCAGCCAAGTCTGAGCTCCAACATTTTGGCGACAGGGGAGACCGAAAGGGGCAGCAGTCGGCAAAGATCCTGACAGGCAGAGTAGAAGCAAGTGTTCCCATTTCTGCAGCAAAGCCCTCCAAAGATCCCTCTCTCATTCAGTCCTTAATACATATAACTTCAGGGAAAAGAGGACCGTTAGAACAAAGAAGGTACTCTGGCCAAAAGTTCTAGCTGTTGACTTTGATATATGTGCCCAAGGACGGGTCAGGTCCTTGAACACAGACACTTTTTCCCTTAAGGACTTTTATGACTCTTAAGATAAGGGTCTCTTCACCCTGGCTACATGTTTCTTTAATTCTGCTGCTTCCCCTGGCACTCCCAGTTAAGCATATCAACTTTAAATTACATTCCTTGTGTTAGGTCATGTGGCAGTCATTCTAGGGACTGGGGAGAATCTTCCTTTCCTCCACAGGGATGAGTTCAGAAAAACCTGGGGAGACTTATATGAACCGAAGCAAAGTGAAGTGAGCAGAATTAGGAGACCATCGTATACAACAGCAGCAATGGTGTGATGATAAACTATGAAAGACTAATTTTTCTAACCAATACAACAATCCACAACAGTTCAAAGTATTCATGATGAAAAATGTATCCACCTCTAGAGAGAGAACTGATGGGCACCGAGTGCAGATTGAAACATACATATTTCTTTCTTCCTTTCTTTTTTCTTTTGCAGTATAGCTAATGTGGAAATATGTTTTGCGTGACTTCATATAAATGTTGGTTATTGTACTTCTTGCCTGCTCAATGGGTGGGAAAGGGGGTGGTGGAAGGGAGAGAATTTGGAACTCAAAAAATTTTAAAATAATAATAAAAAATAAAACACAACCTGTTTTTATAATTCCATGACAATAATTTCCACTGTGGCTGGGAGGCAGTGCACTTGACCTCTCTTTGATGTCCATGGCAGTCTCTGTGAAATGACTGGTCAATCTTTTAGGACCTTCCTAGCTCTGATAATCTATGATGCTATGATTCTAAGCTTTGTCTTTGTTATTCTCTATGTTGCTTCCCTTCCAGTAGGATCTAAACTCCTCAAGAGTAGAGATTATTTTATTTTTTTCATCTTACTCAGTGCCTTGTCCATAGTAGGCACTTAATGTTTGTTGAATTCAATTGAATGTGTTGCCCTTCACTGAATGAGCCACTGAATTTCTTTCCAGAGCATGGAGCAGTAGGACTTTTCATCCATCAGTAGAATGAAATTTCAACACTTCTCTGAGTTCCCCAATTTCTCCTACTATATGGCATTGTTACCCTGTTTTCACTGGGGTTGGGTGAACAGAGTTAGGAATAAAAATAATGGGGGAAAGGAAGAGGAGGGAATAGGAATGTCTCACCACACTTAGCACCTGGGCGATGAACTAACGATGTCAAGGTGAATGGGGGTAATCAGTACCCTCAATGGAACAGAGGTCCTTGGTTCCACTTTTGTTCAGTGATACTTGCAAAGCAATATATTCTGTAGCCAATAGGTTCTAGTAAGAGTGACCCACGACTGTCTTTGCTCCATAATATCCAGTAGGTTAGTTCCTCAGGGTCCACATCTCTTAGACCAGCATATGGTACCATGCCCATGAAAAGAGAAGAAATGATAGTCTGTCTGTTTCTCTTATTTGTACATAAGGGAGAGTGGTTAGGAGACAATCTGATGAGTTCTTTAGTCATCCTGATGTGATTAATGGGTAAGGATCTTTGATTAGAGGTATCTCAAGGGCACCCTTGAGGTGGACATATGCATTGCCTCCTTACTAAGAACTCACAGAATCTCTTTCATGGGGCGACTTTTCTATTTATGGTCCAATGCATGGAAGATATGCTCACTTTTCACTTTTCAGGACTTGCCCTTCTACTTGTACCTTTCTCTGAAGTTCCACAAGAGATGGAGAGGGGGTTTCTTCCTTTCTCTCCTTCCCAAGCAATAATGGTGACTTACTGCAGAAAAAAACATGGCATTGACAGACATCTACTTTCTTGGCAGAAGACCTTCCCTTTGATTTTACTGAGAAAACTGAACTCATTTCATATGAGTTCCCTCCTTTTTCTTTCATCTCAAAACCCCTTGACATTATCTCCTGCTCTTTCCTGCTTTCCTCCAGTCTTCTCACTGTCACTGTTCTACATGTGTGCTTGATACCATTACCTCCTGTCAATCATTGTAGTATCCACCCCAAATGTTCACATGGAATATCTGTGCCCAGTCTGTGGTAGATCATTCTGAGCTTGTATGGGTCTGATCAGCCGCAGTTGGACACATTGAAACTTGACTTCATAGTGATGTCACTTTGGCCCTGCAAGTGGGAATTTTTTCATTCTTGGCATTTGTATCTCTAGAGCCTAGCACAGTGGCTGGTATATAGTAGGTGCTTAATCAATACTTGTTGATTGACTGATATGCTTGTATTGAGAGGAGAAATTCAGGGATACTGTTCCTGAACCAAACTCTTAAGTAAAGGTGAGGAGTGAGGAGGGGAAGGAGATGAAAAATTCTCTAGGTAGCCATGCTCCTGTAAACTAGTCTCCCAGCCATAGAAAGGAAATTTCCCGGGCAGCAGCTTCAGCAGTTTTAGGAGATGCCTCAGGGAATTCCAAATTTAAGAGTTGAATTCAAGGGTTCTAGCACCAGTCTCCAATAGGGAAAGATTTCCCCAACTTTGTGCTCTTTGAAGAAATAAGAACTGAAGGTTATCTTTTAAACTAAAAGCTATCTCTTAGGGGAAGGGTGAGGCAAGAGACCTGCATCTTGCCAACCCTCGTTGCCATGGCTGTGAGTTTCTCAATCAGTGCAGGTTGGAGGTGAATGGGGAACTTGACCAGCAGCCCTTAAAATATGCCAGTGACTGGAGTCATACGGACAAAGTTCTATTCTGAGGCCTGACCCCTTGGGGGTATAGCCCATGACCCACAACCTTCCTCCTCCTAGGACTCTGGGTTCATTTGAACTGGGGCCAGAATTCCATGAGGGTCAGTTTCTTTGTCATTTTCTCCCCTGGAGTTAATCCAGGAAAATCTCCAAAATAAGACTTAGGTAGAACTCTAAGTTTCCTCAAATGTGAGCAACAAAGTTCCCAACACCCACACAGACATTTAAAGTATATTATGGGTATTATGGATGGGACAGATTTTTATTTCATCCATCACAGAAAATGCGAAAGATATAAATGATTCATAGGAACCCATCAACATCCAAATACAGAGACATAAAATACACAAATGTGGTGAGACTTTGGGTTTATTCTCCTGATCCAAAAGCCCACTAGCACTTGAGGTCCCTAGGACAAGGCTGGCTATGTTTCCCCCTCAGGATTCTAGGAGTTTTTATCCTACTTTGATTTGCTGAAGTCTCCATTCTGGTGTGTTCTCCTCACTACCAATCTCGGAGTACCGTTATCACTTTCTCCTACCATCGATTGACCCAGTGATTAGTGTCTTGGCAAGAAAAAAAAGTAAAAATATAGCAGTGATGGGCTATATACAATTCGGCATCCCTTATTTTTTCGAATACTATTTTATGTTTTTCCCCAATTACAAGTAAAATAATTTTTTAACAATTTTGAAAATTTTGAGTTGCAAATTCTCTCTCTCCTCCCTCCTTCCCTCCCTTCCCTCCTTCCCTCCCCCTTCCCTGAGATGGTAAGCAATTTTATAGAGATTATACATATGCAACCATGCACCCTTTAATTGCTACTGGAGAATTAGAACTTTTCTGGGCTCTTGCAGTATTTTTGTTTCTTCAGTCAAGGATCTCTGGAGTTATTACTCTCTGACTCTTACCTAATCTGTCACCTCTATTTCCAATCTGGTTACTCTTCTGATCCAGATCATCAAATGTGTTTTTAAAAAGTAGTTTCAAATTAAGTAAACATCATTTTCTCACAGCTCAGTCCTCCAACAGACTTTTATCATCCACTGAAAACAGCCATCCAGGAGCGAAGCAATAGCCCAGCAAAACTTCAGGGAAAACAGAAAAGTCGTTTAGAACCCTTCCTAAGAATGTGGAGGGAGGGGAATAAGCATTTTATATCACCCACTATGGGCCAAGCACTAGGTTAAGTGCTTTTTACAAATATTATCTCATTTGATCCTCAAACAATTCTGATATTCTTATTTTCATTTTATAGCTGAGGAAAGGGAGATTAAGCAACCTGCCCAGAGATTACTGTTGTTCAGACATTTTTTAGTCATGTTGGACTCTTTGTGACCCTATTCAGACCCAAGTCTTTCTCCAGTTCATTTTACAGATGAGAGAACTGATACAAACAAGGTTAAGCGACTTGCCCAGGATCACACAGCTAGTAAATGACTGAGGTCAGATTTAAATTCAGATTTTCCTGACTCCAGACTCAGAGATCTATTCACCGTATCACCAGTTGCCACTAGCTCTGGAAACTTAATCACTATCAAGACTACGAGATACGATTATAGCAAGTGTGACATGTCTGTACATCCTTGTATTTCAAAAAAGATGGTAGGGAAGCAGGCAGGAAGCTGTGGCTTGACCACAAGAGATCAGAACAATGAAAACAAATTACAGTGTACAATGAGGACCAGAATCCAAAATAACCAGACTTTGAAGAGCCCCAGAGACAGGGGACCACTTTCAATTCAGTCAGTATCAAATAATAGATTACAAAAGAATTATTGTATGTTTAATTAAAAAAAAAGAATTAAGGAAAAAGAAGAAAAAAAAATCTAAACTGCTAAATGACCCCCTGTCATTCCTGATAAACTTGTCTGTTCCAGATAAACTTGGATCACATCTTCTTCCTTCATAGCCAGCTCTGTTGGAAAATGACTATCTGCATTTGTTTGACCTCCAAAGGGAAACCTGAGTTCTTTGGAACGTTCTGTTTTGGACAGTATGATGCTTTAAGTTTCTTGAGGTATGTTGCAATTTTCACTTTGAAGTAAATTTCACTGCTATCTGGAACAATGACTTTGAGCTTAATTCCTTCTATGTTTTTATCTCCCCTCACCCTCAAGTTCTCAACAGCTGGGTGGTGTAGTTCATAGATTGCTGGGCCTGGAGTTAGGAAATTGTGAGTTCTAATGCCACCTCAGACACTCACTACCTGTGTGACTCTAAGCTTGTCACAACCTCTGACTGCCTTGGTTTCCTCAACTGTAAAGATGGAGTAAGCATTAGCATCTACCTCATAGGGTTGTTGTGACGATCAACTGAGGTAATGATTTTAAAAGAGCTTAGCCCAGGACCTGGCACTGGTGCTTAATAAACACTTCTTTTCTTCCCTTCCGTGCTCAGCTGAAGATGTTACTTCCTGGTCAAAGATGGCAATGGATGCTTCTCCCCAAGGGGTGGTTTGGGGTGGGGGTGAGGAGTTGAGTCTTAGTGTGATACCAGCTTGAGGAAGTTGAGATCTCTCTTTCTGAGACTCAGAAAGCTATCTCCCTTCTCCACAGCACAACACAGCAGCCACAGAGACTTCCACACAGTTATCAAATTAAGCTGTTAAAGTCAGTTAACTTTTACAAAGAGATATTTACTGAGAAGATATATGAAGAACAGAAACAGAAAGCACTCTCTCATTCTCGGAATCTGTGACGGTGTTTGTTGGCATTGTTCATCCTTGGTTCTGGAAGGGAACCAAGGCTATCAAGGGTGATGTCTTAACTTGTCCTTAAATTAAGATTTTAATGAGGCAAAGTTGCAGCCTGATTCTCTCTTCCAGAGTCATCAAAGTCCTTTGGCAAGACAAAAGGACGACTGGCATGGCCTGGGATGCAGTCGATAACTGTGGCGTCTTTGATGTCTGATCAAGATCTAAGTAGTTCGTCCACCTTTATGGCTGTTCCAATATGTTGGAACAGATTGTTCTCATCCATCCATTCCACCAGGGATAGTCTCCACGTTAAATTCTTTAATGATACTTCAAGTAGTGAGTAATTGTCCAAATATGTTACAGATATTTTCCCTCTGTGACAACAAGTGTGTGCAGGTTTGACGCATTATTGGTTTGTTTCTGGAATGATTTGAAGCCATTATGATCACATGCATAGCTTTGCATTCCTGCAGTGATTACATCAAATTCTGACCATTTCTGACCGAGCACAAGGTATTCTTGCAGCTTTTCAACCTGTCATCAAATTGTTTCCAAAATGTCAAAAGAATTCGATACTCAGGTATGAACCAATTCCCAAAGGATGTTTAGGCACCTGCACATATCCTCATTTGTTCTGTACATTGCATCAGAGTAGAATCCTTATTCCCTCTGTAATTGTACCTCATCACCACCTGATCAAGCTGTTAGTAAATGTTTGTGTTCTTTCAGTGCAATTATCAGACTATTTGGAACCCATGATCACTTGGCATGCACATTACCAGTCATCATGAAATTATCATGGGCCATCAAAAACAAACCTTTTATCAGCCAATAAACATTTATTCAGTGCCAGCTATACCAGGCACCGTGCTAAGTGCTGGAAAAAACAAAGAAAAGACAAAAGGTAGTTCTTGAGCTTGAGGAGCTCACAATCTAATGAATATTGCTTCTCACTGTAATATCAAAGCTGCTTTCTGATTTAAGGCTCATCCTTTGCTTCTGTTTTTATTACTCTATCTGATAGATTTTCAAATGAACTGGTTGGCAATACTGATCAGTCATTGGTTAGAGTTGCTGTGAAAATGTAACTTGTATGATAGTGGTAGGACAGAGGACAGTCCTCTGATGAGATTCTGTACAAAGGTTAGTTTATATATAAACATTGCCAAAAATGAAGCAATATGCAATTAAACTGGAAGTATATTTGTCATTTAAAATAGCACTTATTAACCAGGAGAAAAGTAAATATTCTAAATCATAATTAACTATTCATTTACTTAATCAACTAGCAGGGGAGTATAATATATAAATAACTTGAGAACAAGCTGGCATTACCTTCAAGCTACCTGACACATGGCTCTGTCAAATGATATTCAAGACAGGTGCTGGTTTTCTCAAAGGCTATAGTGTCCTTACTGCTCTTCAGAGGGTCCCTTGTCTACAGATTTTTAGACTACTCCTTCCTCCTCTCCCTCCATCCTCTCCAAGGTTACACAGTTCATGGCATCTATTGGCCCAGGGTTTGATATAGATCTAGGAGTAAAGCATAGATTATGCTTCCAAATTTCTAAAAATCTTCATCTCTGACCTCAAGCACCCATCCTACACTTGGGGAACTTTGTGTTCTCAACCTACCAACTCCAGTCATAGGCTCAATTTATTTAAAATTATTGTTCTCTTTTGTTGTTATAAATCTGACAAATGTCAACAAACAACATCTCCATATATAAATATAATGACTAGAACATGTAAGACTCTTCTGAAGCCTGTTTCCAGAAGAGTGATGATGACCTATAATGGATCTGCTTAGAGATACTTTGGAGTATGTGTGGAAATTCAGAGTCTAGTTTCTAGTCTGGTAACTATATAAAAAAAGAGCAGCCATTTTGATTGGCTGTAGTTTTGGAATCAGAACAGAAGATGCCTTCAAAAAAGCTAAAAAAAACTTGCTAATTTCTCTAAAATCCTGAAAATCAGGGTATCCAAAAAACCCCAAAGATTCTGAGTGGAGTGCCTCTCTGAGTTCCCGCAAATGCAAAGAGCCCAATTTTTGTCTTGTATGAGCTCCTGTCACAATCTCAAGTTCAGGTCAGCTACACTCCCCCCTCAACGATCTAAGGGTAACCCTGAGGAGCTAAAGTATCTCTTCTCTAATGCTATTAACTCAATCCCTGTATCCCTAGTGATTATGTTTCGCCTCCCCCACTCTTAACCACTAGAAAGTAGAGTCCCAGGTCCCTTTAACCACTTAATAGCAATTAAATTTTAGACTGGGATTTTTACTTTGAAAATATTGCAAGAATAAAAGTACAACATTTCTCCCCAAGACCTCTGAGGCAGATTGAGGTATCCTATACAACCTCAATCTTTGGATAGAGTAGATTCAAACTCAGCATAGTTTGGACACAGAAGCGGTCCTTTCAAGTTTCCACTGGATAAGACCTCATGTCAGTTACTGCTGGGCTAGGTTCTAAAGTTGCTTCTCCATGTTTGGGGCATTATTAATGCGGCTGGTGGCAAAACCCAAAATGAACTCAACTCCTAAACTCCCTAAGTACTGGACAATTGGACGCTCAGATGCCCAGACTCCTTGACATCTCATTCTCCTGACTTTTCAAACTCACAAAGTGGAAGCCTCTTAATTCTTTAACATAAAACAAAAGGACAAACACCAAGACTCATTTCACGGGTCTACATGTCATCTTTGGAGGGAGAGGACCCAAGGCCTTTGACCTTTCAGTGTCATCTCTCTGGATTCCATAGAAAATCCACCAAGAAAGAAAGAAAAAAAAAACTGAGGTCAACTAAGGTCTTTGAAGGTGCCTTGAGTTCTGATGCTGCCCACCACATTGTTACCAGACCAGAATCAGTTACAGAATTTCTACATATATATCACAATACTTCTATTACAAGTCATCACAGCCTTTCCGGAAGCGGGTTTCCCTGACTCTTCAATGTAGCATCAGAGGTGCTCTGTGTATGTGTCCATCCCCTCTTTCACAAAAACAAAAAAAAAACAAACACAAACACAGAAAAAGAGAATTCTACATGAAGTAGCAAATCCCTACCATAAAGAGCTTACCTTTTATAAAAAGTTGTAATAGATTGAATATAGCAGTTCTGAAACTGTCCTGCTAGCCTATGCCCCGCTCTGAACTTCTTTCTGCTTTCTTCTGTGTTTTACAAAAAAAATTCACTATCTTTTATTTTCCATTTTTCCCCCATTTCTCTTACTAATGCCCTCTCCCACCCAGAATTTTCTCCTTGGGAAAAAAGTAACTGTGGTCCCTTGTAACAATAAGTATAGTCAAGCAAAACAAGTCCATACATTGACTGAAAAGGTACATATCATTCTGCCCTTCTAGTCCATCCCCTGTCTGTCAAGAAATGGGAACCATGATTCATTATTTAGCTTCTAAAGTCATGGCTGGTCATTGAATCTGTCAGTTCTGAAGTCTCCCAGAATTGTTTGTCTTTACAGTGCTCTAATCATTGTATACACCATTCTAGTTCTGTTCACTTTACTTTGTATCAATTCATATAAATCTTCTAAAGTTTTTATGAATCCATTCCTCTTGTACTTTCTTATAGAACAACAATATTCCATTACATTCATATACTATAATTTGCACAACCAATTGATGGACACTAACTCTGTTTCCAGCTTTTTGCTACTGCAAAAAGTGCTGCCATAAATATTTTCATATATATATGTCCTTTTCCTCTTCCTTGATCTCGCTGGTGAATAAGCCTAGTAGTGGCATTGCAGGGTCAATAATTGTGCTCATTTGGTTCCAAACTGCTTTCTAGAATGGCTGGGCCAATTCACAGCTCCACCAATGACAATTGACTAATATACTTTACCTTTACAACTCCTCCAACAGCTGTCATTTAAAAAACATTTGATCAGCTGTGCCAATAGGATGGATCTGAAGTAGAACTGAAGAATTTTAATTTGCATTTCTCTCATCATTAGTGAATGGACATAGCTTGCCTTTTTTTCTTTTGATAATTGCTTGTTTATGTCTTTTGGCCATTTATCTATTAGGTGATAGCTTTTTTAATCTTATACATTTTTAATCAATTTCATATACATCTTAGAGCTCAAAGCTTTAAAGATTTTCCCTCAGTTAACTGTCTCATTTCTAATTTTAACTGCATTTTGTTTGTGCAAAACATTTTCAGTTTTATGTACTTCAAATTGTCCATTTTATCTGCTATGACCATCTCTTACTTATCCCTTTGTTTGGTTATAGAGTCTTCCCCTTTCCATAGTGATGAAAGTTATCCTTCTCCATGTTTGTCTAATTTGTGTACGGTATGACCCTTTGTATCTAGGTCACATTTAACTTTGGAGCTTATTGTGAGATGCTGTGTGAAAAATTGGTCCAATCTCAATTTTTGCCAGATTGCTTTCTAGAGTCTCCAGCAGTATTTGTCTTATCTCAGTAGTTGGGTCTTTGGATTAAACCCTGTGCTACAATGTTAACTTTTAGATCTTATGCATTTATCTAACCTGTACCACAGATAAACATTTTTATTTTTTAACCAGTACCAAATAGTTCTGATGATTACTATTTTGTAATATAGTTTTGAGATATCTTTCTGGTACCACCTCTTCCTTCCTATTTCTTTTGAGATTCTTGACCTTTTCCCAAACTCTATATGAATTTTGTTATAGTTTTTTTCTTGTTATGATGTAATTCTTTGTTACTTTGATTGGTATGGCACTGATTCTTCAAATTAATTTAAGTAATATTCTCATTTTTATTATATTAACACGGCTCAGCTATGAACAATATCTCCTGTATTTCAGTAGAGATTTGCATTCATATAATTCCTGTGCATCTTGGTAATTAAGTTCCCAAGTATTTTATACATTCTGTAGTTCTTTTAAATGAAATTTCTTTTTTGTCTTTTCCTCCTGGGGTTTATTGATAAGATACAGGAAGACTGATGATTTTTGTGGGTTTCTTTTGCATTCATTAATTTTGTTGAAGTTATTTCAATTCATAGTTGTTTAATTAATTTGTTTCAATTAATTTTCAGTTGAATCTCTAGGGTTCCCTAAGTAAGCCATCACATCATCTGCAAAAAGTGATCATTTTGTTTCCTCTTTGCCTAAACTTATTCCCTCACTTTCTTTTTTTTCTCTTAGTACTATAGTTAGTATAGCTAAAACTATATCAAATGATAATGGTGACGATGGAAATCATTGCTTTACTCTTATTCTTACTAGAAAGGTCTCTGGCATTTATCTATTACAGATACTACTGACTTTTGCTTTTATATGGATGTAATATATCATATAAAGGAAAATTCCATTTGTTTCTAAATTTTAATGTATTTTTAAAACAGAGTGATGCATTTTGTTAGAAAATTTTTCTGCATCTATTTTATATCTATTCATATAATTGTGTAATTTTTGTTTTTGTTAACCATACATTCTATTATATTTACAGTTTTCCTAATATTGAAGCAACCTTGCATTCCTGTTATAACTCTGACTTTAATCAGTGTTTAAATATATTGCTGTCTCTATTTTGATAATATTTTATTCAATATTTTTGTATTGATATTCATTAGGGATATTTGTCTATAGTTTTATTTGTTAAATTATTTGGTCTTAAACATGAATTCTTTAAAATCCCTTATCAGTCATGATTTATTATGTTGGGGACAATAAAGTACTTGCTTAATATTTCTGCTTTTCTGCATTTATTTTTGAACTGATGCAAAGTGCACTGAGTAGAACCAGGAGAACATTGTACACACATTGTAAGATGACCAACTGTGAATGGCTCCTTCCAGCAATACAACGGTCCAAGACAACTCTGAAAGACTTGTGATGACAAATGCTATTCATGCCCAGAGAAAGAATGGATGGAGTCTGAATACAGATTGAAGCATATTTTTTAAATTTTTATTTTTCTTGGGTTTTTATTTTGATCTGTTTTCTTTTACAACCTGACTAATATGGAAATATGTTTTGTATGATTATACATGTATAGCCTATATAAAATTGCTTACCTTTTCAATAAGGGGGTGGGGAGGTGTGAGGGCAAGCAAAGTAGGTTCTTTTTGCTGTTTTTGCTTATACCAAGAAGTATAACGCCTCTGAATAATATGATTAAGGAGGATCTTTCCCACCCACTGATGGGACTGACTGTTGGTTGAGGGAAGCTTGATTAGGGGAGTTGTTTTGTAGGAGGGTTCCAAGTACCTTTTGTTTTTTCTACTGAGGCACAGGGTCAGAAGGTCATGCCCTTTGGCTCTGAAAAGTGTATAAATACTCTGAGGGTGAGGTTTTACTTTGAGACTTAGTTTTTGGAAGAAGGGTTGATTGCCAGATGGGAGTCTGGGAAGCCATTACGCAGCCTCCTGGCTTTGAAAACCCAGATGTTGAGGCTTCCCTCTCTGGTAAAGATGTATGTATGTTAATGGTCAAGGAGTTTGGAAGCACTGTTGATTTCTGTTTTCTCTGAAATTTTGATTTTGATTTTCTCTGATACCTGTGCTTGATTAAAGTGATTGTTAACCCTTCAAAAGTTGTCTTTCCTTTTAGAGAAGCAGATCAAAGGACCTGTGGTAGCAGGACCCCCCTGTGTATGTTGGGGTGCTTACTGATACAGGGGGGAGGGAGAGAATTTGGAATTCAATTTTCAAAACAAATGCTGAAAATTGTTTTTACATGTAATTGGGGAAAAATAAAATTAAAAAAAATTTTTTAAAGAAGCTTTATGTAACAGACTTGTGGTTTCATGTGCAATTCTCTGTTTTTTGAGACATAGAAATATTCATATTTATTGGTGTCTAATTCAGAATTACAAAAAATACGTTTTTTAAAAGAAAAATGTGATGAAAGAAAGAAAATACGATTGTTAGAAGTGAGCCCATCTAACAAGCCCCCAACAGAGAGAAACATGCTCACCTTAAACAAAGGACAATACCTGTTGTGAAATCAGGAAAGCGTTTATGAATCTTTATGTCCATTCCCTGTGATTAGACGGGTAGCCTCCCCAGTAAGGTTACCTGATGATTACAACACGTTCAGAAAGATGGGGTTTCTTATACTATTTTCTGAACTTTGGATCTCCCCCCACACTGTCCCCTGGCCTTGTGACTCCATGTTCTCCTCTCTGATAGGCCCTTCCTCACACACCTCCTTGGGTCTGCTCATTAGTTTTTGATCTCTATCCTATCCATGCTAGGTCACAATTCTTATCTCTTAGCAATGTGGAAAACAGAACTTCCTTGCCTCCCGCAATAATCAATATTGGTAATTTATAATGGAAATGTTCTGCTTCTACTCTTACTCATGCCCCTTTTCTTTTCACCTTGCCCATCGCCTTGCACTTGTTTTTAATACTATTTTTCTTTCCTTTTAATTCCTCTTTCCAATCCACTCTCTAAATCTGGTTTGTTTCTATTTCCTCCTCAACTTTATTCTTCCTCTTTATTTCCTTTCTCCCTGTTCCTATTTTCCTACTTTTGAGGGAGGGCTGTGCAAGGTCTGACTTTGACCTATTCTATAACAAACTGTGTGTGCGTGCGCACATGAGTGTGTTTTTAAAAAACCTCTTTTGTTTGTATGAGTGAAGTTCATGAGATGCTTGCTCATCACGCCCTTTCTTCTATGTTTATATTTTCTTCAAATTCATTTTGGTTATAAGAAATACTAAGTTCCTCTCACTTCTTCCTTTCTTTCTTAACTTCTTCCTTTTCCTTTACCCTTTCTTTCCTTTTTTTAAACAATCAAAATAGAACAAATTATGCCCCTTACCTGACCCCCAGTCTGTATTTGTTTTTTCTTAACTTCTTTTGTGATTCTTGAAAATAGTGAGATTCTGAAGGGACAAATTGTTCATCATTTAGTCCTTTCCAACTATTCAAATGTATTTGCCTTTCTAAGTGTCTCAACACCTGTATATTCATTTCAGAATTTTTACTTTTATTTTTTAATCAGGAATTCTTGATTTTATTCTATTAAAGATCCATATTTTCTCCCTAAAGGGTTATGCTCAGTCTTGCCAGGTAAGTTATTTTTGGTTGTTAACCTTTATCTTTTGCCTTTTGGAATATCACTTTCTAAGATTTTCTTTCCTCTACAGTAATTGCAACACAAAATTGTGTGATTCTGACTCTAACTCAACTTTTTATTTCTGGATGCTAGCACTACTTTTACCTTTGACGTGGAAGTTCTGGATTTTGGCAATGACATTGGGGACATTTTAAATTTGGAGTCACTTTCAGGTAACTTGTGGATTCTTCCCATTTTTCCTTTGTCTTTTGATTCCAATATGTCTAGGAAGTTTTCTTTTATGATGTCTTGAAAGATTTTTTTTAAGGTTTGGTTATAATTTTCAAGGAGTTTAATGATTCTGAAATGATTCCCCAACTCATGATGAGCAACTTAGAGGAAGGGTAATGACAAGGACCTGCATCATCCATTCAGTAGCAACTATAGCCAAATAATAGCAAACAACTATTTTTTTTGAAGTGGTGTGATAAATTAATGAGACAGTTTAGACAATTTCAAGGGTTTCCATTTAGTCTTACTGATAATAGCCAGCATAGGTAATTCCACAAATGCCCATACAGATTCTGACTTTTAAGAACACATTATATCTATTCCTATAATAGTGACCAACACCAAGACCCAAACAGGTCTTCTATTTACCTCCACCTGCTCAAGGGTATGCTATCCCTTCAGAGTCTTCATCTCAAGACCCCAGTAGAAACAGGGCTACTCCTATGGATCTACTGAAGGTTCCTTAGCATAATAATAGCTAGTTGCCAGTTTCCCTCTTTTCCTCTGGCTTTCTAAGCCATAGTGACAGGATACACAGCCTGTGTCTTTGTGAGATTAGCTTGAGCCTCTTGGGGGGTGGGGAGCCTTAACCTTCATCCTAAATTGGGAGTGGGAAAATCTCAGTAGTCTCCCAAATCTGGATACAGAATTACGTGGCTCAGAATGACAAGGTGGTGTGAAGAAGAACCAGCCATTGTGGGTCCTTTTTGGAATGTCCTTAATTTGGGTCAGGCAGAAGGATCCTGATTGCCCCTTCTTGCATGGCCCAGTATAGTTTTACTAACTCTCTCATACCACCAATCTTCTCATCAACCCCATGTTTCAAAAACCAAATTGAAAGTCTGAAATGGAAAGAGCTATCATTATCCTCCAGCCAACTTACTATGGATGTGGGCACAAAACCTCCTCCCATCATTCCCCAAAGGATTCATTTGAAGGGATGGCTCCATTTGCTCAGCCTGCTGAGACTTCCCTAATCTCCTGGCTCATAGATTTGTCTGGAAGGGAAGGCTCAAGTCTGATGTCACTGGACTTGAAAGAGGCTAGTCATAAGAAGTGGAAGGTCGTAGAAGGGTCATAATTTTAGACTACCAATGAATTTTACTAAAATTTCTCAGGCACCAACTTCCTGTTGGCTGGGTCTTTTATACTTCAGAAGGTGAAACAAATCAAATTAAAAATTAAAGCCCTAGTACGGTGGGCCAGCAAAATTCTGAGGATGGCCTCCCTGCCCTCTTAAAGGAAAACTAGCCCCAAACAGATGTCACTCCTACCTCACTTATCTTCTGAAATTCATGGGAAGAGGGGACCCCTTAGAGACTCTGTAGCAAGACCTAAGTTCAAAGAGACTTAGCTGGTTTTTAAAGAATGCCTTGGTTTAGTCCCTTGTTTCTTGCATCTATCTCGTCTAAAGGGTCACAGAGTCATATGTTGGACATAGAAGCAGCCCTACAATATCACTGAATATAACCTCATCTCATTACAAAGGAGGAAACTGAGATCCAAAAAGTTGGGAGTGACTTGCCTAAGGTCATACAGGTAGCAATGAGCAGATCTGGGAGTCAAATAGCCCCAAAGTTCCAAAAGCATTGCCATTTTGCCAGCTAAGGGTTTAAAGTAGGGTGGATCTCAGTCCAGAACCCCTCTGAGATTGAACCAGAACTGACTGGCCTGTAGTCTAATGTTAGCAGAGACAACTCGACCATCACTTTATACCTCTCTCTGTCATTGTGTGGCCTATAGATAAAAGGAATCAGAGGACTGTAAGAGTCAGAAGGAACTTGACCACTAAGAGATCACTGATTCCAACCCCCGCATTTTACTGATGGGGAAACTGAGAGACCCAAGGAGGCAGAACTGTAATAATTTTGGCACCCAGGATATACTTCACAAAAAATTCTCCTGGAGCAATAATGGCCACAAATAAACTTTTACATGCAAATTCAGTTGAGGAGGTGGAAAGAGACCCAAGGATACTTCAAGGTTTCTTCTGGGGAAGCTGTGAGGTAGGCAGCAGGCAATGGTGAGGCTGGGCAGGAGCTCACATGGATAAACACCTGTTAGATTTCTATTTTAATTATTCTTGCTAACTAGTGATAAACTCAACTATTTCTAAGTTTATGGAAAGATAAGTATTCTTATTACCCTCCAAATTTGGTGTAAAAGGGCCAAAGCTTCAATGGCCCCACCTTTTTTAGGTCACTTTAAAGCAGAGGTTCTTAACTTGGGGTCCATGAATTTGTTTTAAAAGATATTTCGATAAGTTTTGACATGCTTGGTTTCCTTTGTAATCCTATGTATTTTATTTTATGCACTTAAAAAGGAGGCCACAGGTTTCCTCAGACTGCCCCAGGAGTCCATGACACACAAAAAGATTAAGAACCCTTGCTTTAGAGTAAGGAAGTATTATATTTGTACATTTGGCCATTTAGTAATTTAGTGGCAGAGACAGGACTAGAATTCATGTCTTCTGATTCTAAGAATATTCTCCTCTTTGCTACATCATGTTGCCTCTCCAGTAATTATGACATCATCATCATCTCATTAATATTGGATGGACTTGAATATTTGCCATCATTAGTATCAAGGAATCCAGATGTGTGTCCTCTACACTGTGAAATCTCCTCTATACTACAGTTGCTGGCTAAGGTTGTAGGATATGTATATTTACATTTTAAAAAATTTATATCATTCATTCTCTAATTATTAATATCTCCTAATTTATATTTTAAATGATATTAAGTAATACATAATTGTATATGAATATGCAAAATATATTTTAAGACATTTTTTGGAGGAAATTCACTACTTATTTACAATTTTTTAATCCACAATTTCCCATACAAATGTTAAAAATTAAAAATATAAAATAAAATAAAACCACCACTTGAGAACATGTATCTTTCTTTAATCCAGCTAAGGAGGGACCACAAGACTTCTTCCTCTGGGTATGGACCACCTGAGGTACCCATGCCAAAGGAAGGGGGAGAAAAGAGCTATGAAGAATGCCTAAGAAACAGCTACAGAGAGAAACACAGCACCATAGTGGTTGGAGTTTACTGGCAAAGAAGCTTGGGGGGGGGGGAGTTACAAGGGGGAATGCTGCTTGGTTTTCTGGGAGGACAGCTGTTCTCTTAGCCATCTCAAATCCCACACTGTACAGTTCTGATGAGATGAAGCTATTTATATAGTGCCTACTACATGCCAACCATTGTGCTAAACACTTTACAAAACATTATTCCATTTGATCCTCACAACCACCCTGGGAGGCGGGTACTATATTACCCCCACTTTATAGATGAGGAAATGGCAGCAGACAGAGGTTAAGTGACTTACCCAAGGTCACAAAGCTAGTAAGTGTCTGAGGTCACATTTGAACTCAGGTCTTCGTGACTCCAGGTCTAGTACTCATTTCTTGATATACTCCCTCAGCACATATGAAACTCCCCCCTCTCCATTCCATGTAACAAAGAAAAAGGGAAAATCTGATCGATAAAAATGACTAAATCTGAAATGGCATACAGTGTTCCACCTCTGTAGCTTCTCACCTTCCTACCACTAGAGGGTATGTTTCATTATTTGTCTTCTAGGACCAAGACTGTTTATTGCAATGAATCTTGAGTCATTTTCATTTACGTTATTTTGACCATTATGTGAATTGTTTTAGAAGTTCTGCTTCCTTTGCTCTGCACCAGTTCATACAGCTCTTCAAACACTTTGCTGAATTCCTCGTACTTTATGTAATGAAGTTGTAACATTTACACACAATTTGTTCAGCCTTTTTCCAGTCAAAGTGTACCCACTTTCCCTTTTTTTTTACTACCACAAAAACTGAATGCCTCTTATTTTTCCCCCTTGCTTTTTAACTCTTTTTTAATCAAACCTGAGTATAGTTACTCCTGGATTCTGATTCAAGCCAGAACTCAGCACTGTTATGATGCAGACCCAGAGATTATTCAGCAACCTCATCTATTTGTCTAAAACCTGCCTCAAGTTAGATCCCCTTTTCTGTAAATATCATCTTCGACCCTGACCTTCTGAGCTACACTTTGGCAGCAGATGTCTGCAGCCTCAGGGGCTTTCAGTCTGAACCTCATTGCTGTGCAATGGATATTAGAAATATGATGGCTTCTTGCCAGCTGCAGTGTTATAACTCAGGAGTACAAAGATTCTTTCTTTGTTTTCCTGCACTTTTAATTCTGGGTAATGGGTGACTGAGGAAATAATAGACTTGCTGCAGTGAAAAAAACCAGACTGACCACTGAAGTCTGTATAAACTTGTTTTGGGAAACACATCTATTGGGACTTCTTCCTTCTTAATTGTGTCTGTAAGGATTAGAGTTTATTCCAGGACTGTGGTGCTTTTGTTCTAGTAATCAATCAGCAAGCATTTCTTAATGCTTACTTTGTGCCAGCATGGTGCTAAGCACTGGGGATACAAAAAAACCCCAAAGAATAAACCAAGAAAAAAACCCTGCTCTTGAAGAGTTCACAGTCTGATGGGGGAGACAACATGCAAACAATTATGTATAAATAAGATTATATATATACATATATATATACATACACACACACACACACACACACACACACACACACAGGATAATTTGAAATCATCAGACGAAGGGTGATAGCATCAAGGAGGACCAGAAAAGACTTCTTATAGAAGATGGGATTTCAGCAGGGACTTGAAGGAAGTCAGAGAAGCCAAGAAATGGTGATGAGGAGGGAAAACATTCCAGGTATCGGGAAGAGCTGGGGAAAATGCCTGGAGTAGGGAGATAATGGCTTGTATAAGGAACCCCAATAGAATACATGGAGAGGAGTAAGGTATAAGGAGACTTAGAAAAGAGCTTGTGAAAAGTTTTTAAAAACCAAAGATTTTGTATTTGATCTGGAGGTAAGAGGGAGCCGCATCAGTTTACTGAAGAGGTGAGGAGGGGCACAAACAACAAAATAAAAACAGAAAGCCCACAAGACTCCAAGTTGGAAGGAATTGTAGAAGTCTGGCCTCCATGCACTTCAGAGGAGAAAAATCAAAGTTCAAGGTCACTTCAGCATACTGCCTCCCCCAGCTGGAGGTTTTGGGTACTGCTCTCTAACATCCCAGAGCTGTTAGGATGACAGTGTCTCTATTTTCCCATTGCTTGGACTAGCCCCAGCCTGTCCTCTGGCATACTCTGACTCCACAACTCTCCTAGTTCAGCCATTGCTGAGCTACCCTTTATTCTCTCCAGGTGAGAGATTTTGTACAAGAGCTCTCATAGTAAATAAGAGAAAGGCTGTAGAACCACTGCGTTGGTTGGTTGTTATCCTTCATTCTCCAAGAGGACCAAAATGACAACACCATGATAAAGTGAAGTTTTGGTGTGTCCGACTGTGGCTGATCAGACCAATACGAGCTTGGAATGCTCTACCACAGATTGGGCACAGATAGTTGGTGTGAATATTTGAGGTGGTTACTCCAAATCTGTGCATCCTATGTTTCCTTTGTAATGAACCAATGAGTACATCACTGTTGAGATGTGGAGCACAGAATCCTTATCTTCCACTATTCCTTTTCTAACCATGGATGCTTAACTTAATCTCCTGGGTCTAAGGAGCCCCATTCTTCTTTAACTGATTGGTCTGTTTGCCTCAGTTTGGCTTGTGGTCACCTACAAAATCCTTCCTCTTTTCTTAAATGCCCTTACCTGGCTTCCATCTCTGCTATTTTTCTGCTTTAGAACTGGCTTCAGTGTCTCCTGCCAAATTCAGCCTGGCTCTGAGTTACCTCTGGTTTTTTTGTTTTTTAAATTGTTTTTATTCTGAACTTAACAAATATTAAATAAAACAAACATTTCTATGTGCAAAGTAGAAAAAAGAGGATTATACATGAAGCTGGGAGTTGTCTATCATGTAGTTTGTTTTCCCTTTTACATGTATACATAAGTTAAATATGTAAATTTCAAAGCTGCCCTACTTATCTCTCTTTTCTTCTGGTCTTCCTTCTGTTCTCTTCTTTGCCTTAAAAAATACTTTAATGACCCTCTTTTTTTCTTTTTTCTTTTTTAATGGCAACGATATCACTTCTCTCTCTTTCCTAATACTTCTCCCCACCACTGGAGAAAGAAAAAAGAAAACCAACCTCTTGTGAATGGTTAAGCAAAACAAATTCTCCCACTGGCAATATCTAAAATTATATTCTGAAATTCTGAAATTATTCCCAATGTTAGCCAAAACAACAGATTTCTCCTTACCTCCTTTTCTACTTTTGTTTCCAATGTACTTTTATTACTTTATAAATCAAGCAACTTGAATCAATAGAATTATGACTAACATTATGTTTTGCTCTAGTAATAGAATACAAACATTACAATTACGGTATTCAGAAATTATATTCTTCCCTTTGAGTCCAATCACATCTTTCTCAGGAGGGAAAAACATGCTTTCTCCTCCTTTGGAATCATGGTTGCTCATTTCATTGTACCAAGTTCTTCAGTCCTACAAAGTTGTTTTGCTTTACAATGTGGTTATTGCCTAAATTGTTCACTGGATTCGGTTCATACAAGTCTTCCCATGTTTCTCTGACACTGTCCCTTTCATCATTTCTCATGGGGCAGTAATGTCCCATTCATGTACTACATCCGTATATCACATGTTGTTCAGCTATTTTGTCAATTGATAGGAACCTTCTTTGCTCCCAGCTTTTTGCTTACTATGTTTCCCTTAACTTATATGTTTGTATTTCAAACAGACACAGTTCTGGTCTTTTCATCAGAAATGCTTGAAAATACGTTTTATTCTCTTGCAGGATTATACTCAGTTATTCTTGGTTATAAGGCTTTCTCTTTTGCCTTCTGGAATACCATTCAAAACATTCCTCTCACTTTCAGTGGACTTCTGTGATTCTGGCTCTGCGTCCTTGAAGGGTACTTGAAGTTCTTCTGGATGCACGACCTAGAACTTTAATTTTGGCTATGATGTTCCTGGCAGGTTCGTTTTGGGTTTCTTTCAGGAGATGACTGGTGGATCTTTTCTATTTTCATTTTAAACTCTGGTTCTAATAGTTCTGGGCAGTTTTCATTCGTGATTTCCTGAAATATGGGTGTCTAGGCTTTTTTAAAAACCACAGTTTTCAGGTAATCCAATGATCCTAAGACTATCTATCCTTTACCTATTTTCCTGTTTAATATTTTAGATAGGAAATAACTTTATACTCTATTCTATTTTTTCAGTTTTTAATTTTTAGTATTTTTTTCTTGTCTTATGAAGCTGACAATTTCTGTCTCAATTGAATTTTCAAGGAATTGTTTACTTGGGTAAGGGTCTTTACCTCCTATACTAAGATGTTCATTGTGCTTTCAGTTATTTCCTCTATAATTTTCCTTTTCTTTTCCATCCTTTCCTTTAGTGTTCTCATTTAATTTATGTAACTTTTAAACTCTTGCTTAATTTCTTCCAGGAATTCTTTTAGAGCTTGTGACACAGCTGCATTTTGTTTAGAGCTTTGCTTGTAGGTTCTGTGGAGTTCTTCAGGATTTGTGTCTTGGCAACTCTGGCTCTACAATATTTGTGGTTGAAAGTTTTATGCCTTTTTTTCTAGTCTTACTTCCTAAATTGAGAGTTTGTGCCAGGGTCAGGCTGAGTACACTTCTGGAAGAAAGGACAGGACTTTGTTTGGTCCTGTCCTATATTATATGGAATTCTGCCATTGCTTTTTTCCAAGTGATAGATTCCTTGAAAATTAGATTGACAGCTGTGTACTCCAGTTGTCCCTGGCTTGCCTCTCGGATCAATGTTCCTTTTCCCCAGAGCACCTAGCTTCAGGCTCCTGGTCCACCTATGGTCTGTATACTAGAAGACTACTGTGATTTGGGCTCTTAGGCGGGGCTTTTATAATTGGACCCTTCTGCTGGGCTTTCAGCCTTCTAGAGTGTGTGTGTGTGGGTGTGTGTGGGTGTGTATGTATGTAATTAGACTGGCACAATGTAACTATTACAGCTTCTCTTTGGATTTTTAAATCATTACTTGGTCTGATATTTTTTTCATCCTTGCCAGAGGCATTGCATGAGAGCTGGACTATTCTGTTTCCTTTCACTCTTCCATCTTGAGGAGGTCTCCTTTCAGTTAATTTTTACAGTTGGGCAAACTGATCCCCTGGGGATGCAATTGAATATTTCACATTTGCTCCAGTCCAAGCCTCACTGCCATCTTCATCTATTTCTTAGTCATTTCCTCCCTACAAGTGTCCACCCAAAGCCCAATTTAGCAGATTTTCTTTAAAAAGACCAATCAGTCAACTAGAATTTATTAAGACCCTACCATGCAAGAAGCACTTCCAGGGTTTCAGAGAGATTACAATTTAATGGGGGGAAACAAGATGCAAATAAATAAAAAAGATACATAAAGGATAAATTGGAGATAATCAACAGAAGGAAGGCATTAGCATGAAGATGTTTGGGGAAGCCTTCTTGTAAAAAGTAGGGCATTAGTGGAGACTTGAAGGAAGACAGGAGGCACAGATGAGGAGAAAGAGAGAGTTCCAGGAACAAGGGAGAGCCAGTAAAAATGCCTGGAATTGGGAGATGGAATGTCTTATGGGAAGAACAGAAAAGGAGGTCAGGGTCACTGGATTGCAGAGTACACGGTAAAGTGTAATGTGTAAAACAATGAAGTCGGTAGGAAGGGGCCAAGTTATGGAGGGCTATAAAAAAAAGATTTTATATTTGAACGTGGAAGTAATAAGGAATCATTGGAGTTGACTGAGTGTGGGGAGTGACTTGGTAACATACACATTAGAAACAAATATATAAATTTCACTAACATTAAGGGAAGGGTCAGTTAAATTTCAAAATGTGAGCTTAAAACCCAAGAGTAGTGCCCTCTGTACATGCAATCATGCCCCCTGGGATCCAAAACATGACAATGCAAATACAACTCGTACAGAGAAACCATTGCAGGATGTTCTAGATATTTTGCGATCTTCTAGGACAAGGGGAAAAGCCAAGCATGAACTGAAATAACATCAAATAGGGCAAGGAGCATTTTCATATTTCCATTCCACTGGTTGAATTCACCCACAGTTCTGCTTTTCTTCATACATTTTCTTTCTTTTTTGACAAAGGCTAGTTAGGCAGCAAGGTGGCAAAGTGGACAGAGCATATGCTTGGAGTCAGGAAGGCCCATCTTCCTGAGTTCAAATCTGGCTCCAGACACTTACTAGCTGTGTGACTCTGGGCAAGTCACTTAACCCAGCTGGCCTCAGTTTCCTCATCTGTAAAATAACTGGAGAAGGAAACTACTCTTGTATCTCTGCCCAAAAAAATCCAAAATGGGGTCACAAAGAGTCAAACACAACTAAATAACAAGAAGTTGGTTTCACAATTAATCTTTCAAAAACAGGTAATTGTCCTTTTTTGTTAAGCTGTTTTGCTCAAGGAAGGTCTGTTATAAGATAATGAGGCCAAAGACTATTAGGAGATACTATAGTGCTACTTTGGGTAGCCTGTGGATATTTTTCCTTCTTTTCTGTCTTTTTTATTTTTTAACTAATCTGTCTATATAAAATGATTTGAGAGTAGACCTATCAGCAAAAAGAAGCCAGCTGAAATTCATATTCATTCAACAAGCATTTATTAAACACCTATTAAATGTAAAATGCCAGGGGAGTTATCATAGCACACAGTTTCTACCCCCCTATTC
This sequence comes from Notamacropus eugenii, assembly GCF_028372415.1. Classification (NCBI taxonomy): domain Eukaryota; kingdom Metazoa; phylum Chordata; class Mammalia; order Diprotodontia; family Macropodidae; genus Notamacropus; species Notamacropus eugenii. Next base: position 355,426,577 of record NC_092873.1, on the reverse strand, counting down.
CTAAAATGCTATGAAGAAATATGAAAAGACCATGATGAAAAATGGTGAAAAATTTCTTAGTCCATTTTCCATAAATTTAATGTGAATCAAAACAAGAAATAAACTAATACAGCTTAAAACTTCTCATTCACTTAAAGCGCACCTCATTTTTTCTCTCAACCATACAAGATGTCCATTCAGCAGATTTATGCTGCCTCTAGGGTCATTTTATTTACATTAATGCCCCTAGTCTGCAGTCTGCTGCAATACACAAACTCAGCATAGCTTCCATCAGACCACATTTGATCATTTCTTCTCCTGGACATTCTGGAAGAATAACTGGAGGAGACAGATTTATTATACATGTCAAACAATGACACTGAAGCAAGAAATTGAAGATGATCTGAGGATGATCTTATCGTTTACATAAAGTAGAACATCTAAGATCAAACCCTTCAGAGTTAACATACAACAGTAATAAATACTCAGAAAGCTCCTTAAGGTGACTAGATCTGTCCTAGGCTAAGAGACAAGAAAGTCCGTAGTCTCTCCTTCTCAGATAGTGATACTCCTGAAGGCAGGTTATGTTTATACAGAGTACTTCAATACTTCATGGATCTGTGATCCTCTTATAAGGGGGTGGATCGAGAGAATTCCTTGATCAATTCAATGCCCTTAAAGGGAGGGGAGCCTTAGATTGCACAGGTGGGAATCCCTTCCAGTGACACGTCTCAGTCCTTCAACAACATAGTAGTTTTGTGAGTTGCTAAGGCTGAAATTTTTTTTAATTAGCTGAAAATTTTATCACCACATGATCAGTTTCTCTGGACTTAGCTAGGCTCAGCCCTGGATAACAGCCCATTATCCAGCCTGTTCTCAATCCTGGACTTCAAGGACCCAGAGCCATTGACATGACACAATGAAGCACTGGAAAACATTTCTGGGGGAGATGCAGACAAAGTAAATAGATTTAAAACATATTCAATTTGTGGTAGCTAAGTGGGGTAATCGATTGAGAACCAGCCCTGGAATCAGGAGGACCTGAGGTCAAATCTGGCTTTGGATATTTATTAGCTGTGTTACCCTGGGCAAGTCACTTAATCCTGCTTCCAAATATATATATATATATATATGTATGTATGTATGTATGTATATGTATACACACACACATATTCAAAAAGCATTTATTTAGTGCCTACTGTGTACTACTTCTGGGTAATTAATTATTGTAGATTTTTTTCTTCAGCAAATTAAATATTTCCACTTATTCATTGCTGTGCAGTCATTTTTAAGTCATGTCCAACTCTTCAAGACCCCATTTAGGGTTTTCTTGGCAAAGATACTGGAGTGGTTTACTATTTCCTTCTCCAGCTCATTTAACAGATGAGGAAACTGAAGCCAACAGGATTAAATGGCTTATTCAGGGTCTCACATCTAGTAATTATCTGAGGCCAGATTTGAACTTAGGAAGGTGAACCTTCCTGATTCCAGGCCCAGTACTCTAGCCACTGCATTACTTGTTCAGTAGGCCCTCAAAATTTGCTTCCTATTTTGTGCTCTGGGCCAAGTAAAGCCATGAGATCTTCCCCCTGCTTTGAAGAGCACTCGTGACATGGCACTGAGGCCTCAAAGCACAGTACCTCAAGGGTAACACACTGATGCAGAAAGTGTTAAAAAACCAAAACAAATGGGGAATAACATGTGCAGTAGCTTATTATTAATAATTCAGTGGTTTCAGAAAACATTACTGAAGCAGTAAAATTAAAAAAAAAAAACCTGTTCAGCTATAACTCCTCTGATGGGTGGGACCTGGGATTTCTGAGAACCCCCAGCACTCGTGGGATTTGCCCAGTCCCTTGAGGGAACTAGGCCATGGGATTTCCCTGGGCAGGCTGGCTGAATTGCTTTCTGCCACAGCTCCAGCTTCCCCTGATATTACAAGAGGTGATCTCTTTGCCTGTTCAGGACCTTATTTTACAATGCTGCAGCTATGCCAACTGAGACAGAGATAAAAAGCAGGTTCACACTTTTCCTCTAGGTTTACTGTTCCATAAAACAAAAGCCCAACATTTGTTTGTTTTTTTAATTTGAATGGCTTATTTTTGTAGAGGACAAGGGGAAGGGGGCATTGCACTAATATTTCATTGGTAAATATTCCCCCAAAGTTGTGGTTTGATGAGAAAAATTTATCCCCGGCCAATACTCTCAATGATCAACATGTATGATAAGTCTCTGTTACAGGCATGTATGATAGTATGGTGCTATGGGCCAATACAAAAGGGGTACCCACTCAGTCCTCAAGGCACTATCATGGCTCAGCATCAGAAACTGTTCTGTTTTTATCAGGGGAAATGACATCAAGGAAGAAGCACTAATATCTACCTTGTCCCTATACTTTACAAACCAAGGGACCTTTCCTTCTGAGTCACAGCTGAAACCCTCCTATCTTCTCCTGCATTAGGATGGGAGCATCTCACTTCTCTGGCACCTTAGGTGGTGCAGTGCATAGAGTACCAGGTCTGGAGTCAGGAAGACTCATCTTCCTGTTTTCAAATCCAGCCTGAGACACTTACTAGCTGTGTGATGCTCAACAAGTTACTTACTGCTGTTTGCTTCAGTTTTCTCATCTGCAAAATGAGCTGGAGAAGAAAATGGCAAACTACTCCAGTATCTTTGCCAAGAAACCCCAAATGGGGTCACTAAGAGTCATACACAACTGAAAAATAACCGAAGAGTCTTACTTTTCTAGGTGTATTTCCAGTACAGTGTTGTGCACATAGTAAAGTTTAATCAATGGTTTATGTCAGTCCTTTCCTCAAGGACTAACAATCTTAGGATTCAAGACATACAGAAATGAAAAAGAATCTTAGAATTGGAAGAATTTTAGAACCATCTAGTTCAATTCTTTCATTTTTGTAGGAGAAATTTGAAAAGCTCAGAAATAGAAATAATTTTTAAAATGTGTAAGATTAAACACCACAGTGGGTAGAGACAATGAGAAAAGGTTACAAGGGGGAGGGATTTGTGTTGGCTGTGGTGGTTAGGGAAGGTTTAAGAAGAGACTGGAACTTTATCTAGGGCTCAGGATGGATGGACAGATGAACAGATGAACAGATATACAGAAGGACAGGCAGATAGAAAGAAGAAATCATTCCAAGAAAGGGGAAAAGCATGAGAAGAGGTGTGGGAGATTGTGAAGAGGTTTCGGTGGTTGGAGTGAATGCTTAAAGTGTTTGAAACCTAGGAGTTTCTAGCAGGATATGACACTGGATGTCAACTCAGCTCATTGTAGAAGTAGCAGGAGATAACAGATTAAAAAAGGAAACTTAGGACCTGGTGGTGGAAGGCCTTGAGTGCCTAAGGACTTTGATATATTTATTTATTCAACAGATGGTGGGAAATCACCAAAAGTTTTTGAACAGGGAAACTCGCTTCCCCATTTCTTTTCTCTTTCTCTGGTCTCTCTCCTTTTTTTTCTTTTCCCTGTTTCTCTTTGTTCTCTGCCTGATTTTCCTTCTCCCTGCCTGAATGCTTCTATTTGGCCCTGGTTTAACATCCTTTAGCATTCATAATTGGTACAACACTAAAGTACAGTGCATTTTTGTAATGTGTATTCAAATTTATCCCTCTCAACTTTATAATTTTTTTGGAAGGGAGACATTTTTTATTTTAAAAAAGCTAAATTAAGATGAAATTTTTTTCTGTGTTGGGGCTCTTAATTTGAAGAAAGGGGTGGTCCTTTGGGGAAAAAATGTGCTGCACCACTGATATAAAGAAGAATGGGGATAGGAACTGGACTTGTGATTTTATTAGTAAAGGGAACCACCAAGAGGAAACTTTCTACCAAGATAGGTCAGCACCTTCTTTGGAATTAACAGTCTTAGAGAGCTACATCTAGCAAATTGGATAGTTAAATGACTTTCCCAGGGTCTCACAGCCAGGCTATGTCATAGGTAGGACTTGTACTCAGGTATTCCTGGTATCAAAGCTAGTTTTCTATCTGTTACACCATTCTGATATAAAGATATCAGATGTAAAGGTAGCAGTTTTAATAAAGTGATAAATATCTGTGTCCGAACAGAAGGGATGTATATTTTAAAAATGCTTCCTAAGGTCAGTCAACACAACTAGACTACTTCGTGGAAATTTTTTCAATAGTATTAATTCAATGAGACTCCAATTCAGTAAATGTTTATTAAGAACCTGCTATGTGCAGAAGCACTGAGCCAGGTTCTAGAGGAGATCTAAAGTTTATATAAGGTGAGCATCTCTGCCTTAAAAGGGGTTTATAGCATATTGGGGTACAAAACATGTACCAATGACTGGAACACTGACATGCTTAAAAGGCATTTGGCTGAGCCAAATCCATAAAACCTGAGGAGTCAACTATCAGTACAAACATTATATTCATAGTTCTTGAAACTCTAGAAAAGTTTTTAGGATTCCTTGGTTTCTTTCTACTGCCACTTGTACTAATGGCCCAAAGGTCTCATTCATGTAAACATCTAAGAATTACCCTTAATTTCTTGGTGTATCTTATATAGTAGATAAACATTAGAGGTTCTGAGTTTATAAACTTCAGAATTTAAATTTCAAAGGAGAATGACATCCTACCTGAACGAACATGCTCTGAAGTCCAGGTTTGATTAAAAATAATTGGTGTATATGATAACTAGTAACTTGCAAAGATGCTTATATACAGACAGTATCAACATATACTGACCAGATTAACTCCTTGTGTTAGAAAGGAAAAGCTTCTATAAATATATACACTTAATTTTATTAAAGAGAAAAGGCCATAAACATTAATAGCAAGAAATACTTACAAAATAGCTATTAATTTAGCAATTAGATATACTCCCTTAAAATTTAACTAATCTAAATTCAGCTTTTGCATGACATAGTACAAACACACAATAAGAACTGTATTGTTTCATTCTGGCAAGGGTGACACAAGCTTTCTATTCGCAAAAAAAAGAATAATTTTTTAAAAACTCCTTCACGCTTTGACAAGATCTTTTATTTTTGCCTATAGCTAAAGGACAAAATCATGAAACATGAGATTTATACTTTAGATTCAAGCAGGCTCGGTTTGTGACCTACTTAACAAAGATTATTTTACAGGGTAATATTACGGTAAATCTGGGTGAAAAGTGAGCCAGTTGTTATCACCATCATATGAGCTGAAGACGCTGTAAATTTTCCATTAGTAACTTTAGAAAGATAATGTAGCTGATTGTTACAACACAGGAATAAACCAACGAACTTTGAAAAAAATGAAGGAAATGGTGACCTTCTTCAAAACAGGAACAACTTGCAAATTCCCTTACTGAAACAGTATTCTTTTACTTGCTTAAAATGATGACTGAAGTTGCAAAAGAAATGCTAAATAATTTCATGGAGTTAAGATGTCAATAAAAATGCATATAGAAATTAAAAGTATCTAAGCCCTACCTACACATGCTATTCTCTCTGCACTCTTTCCTATGGGCTCAATTATCACAATATGTCAATAACTTTCAAATCTGTACTTTTGATCTCAACCTCTTTGCAGGCTCCTGTTCTCATATATCTAACTGTCCACTGGATATCTCCACCTGTTACCTTACATTCTACACATCCCATCAGAATGTGAGTTCCTTGAGTTGTTAGGCCACTGGTCTACCATTTTCCTAGTCATCCACATCTGAAACTGTGGGAGTAATTTTTGAAGTGTCTATTGGCTTATAGCCAATCAATTGCTCTGTCCTGTTGATTGGCCTCCACAATATCTCTTCCTTTCCATCACTGCTGCCACCAGCTTAGATACTGCCCTCATAAATCCTAGGCTGATCAACTGTAATAGGCTCCTACCTGGTTTTTCAGTTTCTAGTCTTCCCTTCTCCAAGCTGTCCTTCATATAATTGCCAGAGTAATCAAACTTATGGACCACTCTCATCCCAGTCCTTCTCCACTCAAAAACTTCTGTTTTACATTGTCTATCAAATAAAGTATAAATTCTTTACCCTGCCATTCAAGGCTCTTAATAATCTCACTCTAACCTTCCAGATATGCTTAGGGAGAGGGGGAAACATTCTAGATAAATTGGACTACTGTTCATAGTTTCTTTCATATCTAGATCTTTCTGTTGTTAGCATTGATGATGGTCAGCATCGACTTTTCTCTTTCCATATCGCCAGCTGAACACTTCCCACTTTTTCTTAAAGTCCAGATCAGAAGCTACCTGTCCTCCCTGATCTTTCCAGCTGGAAGACAGATATCTCCAAATCTCTCATAGTACTTTGCTATACCACATTCTGCCAAGTATTATTATTTATATGCTCACACACTGCAGGCTCCTAGAGGGCAGGGACTAGGTTTTGTTTATCTTTGAATCCCCTAGGTACAATGCCTTGCTTGCATGCAGTAAGGGAGTTAACAATGGTAGTTGTGTGTGTTCGTCCTTCATTGCCAAAGAAGACCATGCCATCAGAGAAATAATGACATGACTTGAACTTGACTTTGTTTTGAGTGAGTGAGGGCTGTGCAGGTCACCAGCCTCACTTCTCCTCCAGAGCCCTCTGAATCCAGTGATGACTGGAGATGACCCGGGATGAGGCAATTAGGGTTAAATGACTTGCCCAAGGTCACACAGCTAGTGAGTATCAAGTGTCTGAGGTTGAGATTTGAACTCAGGTCCTCCTGACTCCTACACTGGTGATCTATCCACTGTACCACCTAGCTGCCATAATAATAGTAGTTGGATTGATTGAACATTATGAAAACTACTACTGAATACAATCAGCAGTCAATACCCAAATAAGAAGGGAAAGGGGCAACATATTTTTTGGAAAATATACTGAATAGCAAAAGTCATCACATATATATAACTTTTAATCAGCAAAGCACTCCTTCTTCAGCTTTTCTATTAGAAAAACAATTTAGAATATCAGTACATTGATAAAAAAAATTCCAGTTCAGAATAGCTGATTTTGCAACAGTTGGATATATATATGTATATACATATATATATGTAAAACAAAATCAAAACTAGAAAGAAAAGAAATAGCTTTTTGTTCCTATTATAGAAATATGTATTTCTAGCTACCAATGTACTTTCAAAGTATATGTCATCATATTGCTTCTATATCAATTTCACCATACTATCATCGCTTTTCTTCAACTTTATACAGTCCCTTAGTTTAAGTTTTCATTTGTTTTTAAGCAAAGTACAGAGCAGTTGCTGGACTCTGTTACTTGCACAAACCAAAAACTTCCTAATTCTGGCTTGCTTTGTATTCTGACTGCATTCAAATTATCTGGTCCCTGAAAAATGCCTATTTGTCATCTTTTGGAACATTCAGAATTAGTGTCTTCCAAAGATTCAAGGGTAACAATCATTAGGGTGAAATCTGATGTGAACAGATGACCAACCTTCCTCCTTTTTCCACATCCTCTCTTCCCCTCCACAAACCAAGTAATGATATTTTCACCTTGTCTTCAATTTTCCAGTTTTATGTTTTAGTTTGTGGGCAAGTTTTAGCTCCATAGTTGTGGGCAGTTAAGCAGGCTTGACAAGTTACATCAGTGTCAGGACTATATGTTCTTGGATCACAAGCCACTACAGAGAAAACAAATATACAAAGTAGATTTCCACACTGTTAATAAGCACTGATGGTAAATACAACCTACCTAGTTCATGCAACTCTTAGACGGAGGAACATCTGGTCAATCAGAGAAAGATTATTATTTCTGATAGTGCCTTAAATTCTATAATTAGATGATGTTAAACAGAAGGGACAGGTATTCTAATTTTAACTTGATTTTTTATTAGCTTTTATTCTAGCTGTTTTTACAATGTGTTCTTACAGTGCTCTACTTAAATTATGTGCATATGAACTTATTCTCAATTTATTCTTGATAGAACTATTCAAGTTCCCTTCATCATATAGTCATTTAGATTATGTCTCATACAAATGGAGTCTCATTAATGAATACTACTAGTAAGATCATTATTTGGAATGTTCTGAATGGACATTCCAATGGAATGGAAAAGTCCCAAGCAGGGACCTTTACTTCCTTCAGTTAAATTTAAGACAATCATGTGAGCAACATGGTAGAAAGATGCTTAATCCAATATTCAATTCAGTAAGTCCAAGTTATTCATCTATTCTTTTGATGATAACATTGTATTAAAAAGTAGGCATTCAAACTTTATAATTACCGCAGCAGCTAGCACAGTCACTGTGTAGAATATCATTTTTCCCAAAGCCTGGTTGACAGCTGTCAATGCGTATAACTTTAAGACTGTGGTCAACAAAATGGATATTAGGTATATAGTAAAATTCGTGTTTCAGAATATCTGTCTGTTTAAGAAAGAACTCCTCTATGCGATCTCTTGCCTAAGATTTGGAAAATACCAGAAAGAAGAACAATCAATTATTAAAAGCTTGTACCAATGCTTCCCTTTTACTAGACAGTACCAAATACAGGAGAGTGATATTCTGTACAATAAAGGAGTTCCTGAAGAGCTCGGTGTAAATTGAATTTTCTGTAAATATAATGTTTTGGATTCAGGAAGGAAATCCTTCATCACAGCAACTTCACATTTATGTCTGTCTTATGGTCACAAAGCATGGTATTTATTTTACTTAAAGGAGACATTTTGTAAATATCTTTGATATGATTTGAAGGTGATTATTCTTTATCTCCTCAATATATTTGAGATAATTTACTTAAGATACAGGTCTATGTCACTCTCTTACTTAAAAACCTCCAGTAGCTCCTTACTGCCTTGAAGAAAAAATGCAAACTCCTTAGGATGACCCTCAAGGCCCTCTCCAGTCTGCCTTCTACCTACCTATTCCAGCCTTCTCATACTCCTCCCTCTTCCTGGTCCTTCCTTCCTTCTGTCCATCCTTCCATCTCCCATTGCATCTGGGGCCACCTCCCGTCGTCCCAAACTATATCTTGTCACTGGCCCCAGATGGGTCTGGAGGAGATAGTGAGGTTGGTGACTTTGCACAGCCCTGTCTCACTGAAATCCAATTCACTTGCAAGTCATGGCATTACCTTCCTGATGTCACAGGCCTCTTCGAGAATGAAGGACAATCCTCAACAATAACAGCAACCCTACATTTCAGAAACATCGGTCTAAGAGCTATTTTCCTAACTTAAAACTCCTCCACAAGTCATCCTCCACACCTCCAATGCACTTTCTCCTCACCCCCAAAGCTAAGAATCCTTACCTTCCTTCAAGGTTTAGTCTTTCCTGATTCCTTGGTGATTGGTCTATCCCTCCATTTTCCTTGTATTCCCTATTTGGGTGTGTAGGACAGAAGCTACTAGAGGACATGGACTACTCCATTTTTGTCTTTGCATTTCTAGAACTTGCACAGAGTAGGCACTTAGAACATATCCAGTTTGAATTGGAATTATATGCTAGTGGAGAGTCATGGTAGCATGGATGATTCAAAACCTTAAATAACTGATCTCAAGGGAATTACAAAATAGTAAGATGAATAAAATAATTACTTGAGTTTCAATGTATTTTTCTATTGGCAGATTTACCCTCCAAATTCTGAGCCTAACTTAGTGTATGTGTTGTTGTTTGGGGAGCAAAACAGTTTGAATATGGGGATTATTAAATAATTAAGCCTCTCCCAATCCGACTGATGAAATCACAGGACATAAGGGGCAGTAATAGAGACAACGAAGCATAAGGACATGCCCTTTTCATATTTTGAGTGACCTGATTATAAAAGGCATGAAATTTTGACTTATTTGTACCCCATAAAATATGTATACCTTTCAGCCATCATTAGCGTATGAAAGGACCAGGAAACTGGGAAGACAATGGGCAAAGGCAACAGACAACCCCTGGACTGGTGGTGGTGGTGGTGGTGGTGTTAGTGGAGAGGACAGCTTTTCTGAGATTGGAGAAAAAAATCCAATTCCTGAGAAGTCCTTCACTTTTTCCCTTGTGCCTCTTGGAAAATGCGGAAATGGAACAAAGGCATTTCTCTTTCCCTGACCTCCATCTGAAACGGCATTTTGTAACAGAAGTCCATAGTTCTACATTAATATCAAAATCAGTTTGTATTTTTCTGAGCTTCCACTAAAGATACTGATGTGTCCTCATGATTTAATGACAGGTTCTTAAGCATTATGCCATCAGAACTCAAGGATTAGAAGGTCCTGAAGCACAAGATCAGCAACAGGTTGTGTCTGAGGGCTAGTCTAGCCAAGATTAGACAGGCTATCACCAGACTATAGGTCACCAACAGATTTTATTTTAAACTGAAGTGATGCATGAAACTGTCTTCGAAGAAGAGAGAGGCTGAAATCTGCATTGGAAGAGAGAATGCTCTCATTGATAAAATCATGGATCTTTTGGAGTAATTCAAATTTAAAATTAATGAATATCTTTTTTTCTGTCCCCCATTCTCATAGGATTAGAGAATGACAGATTCAGAACTTGAAGTTTAGTCAGTTGCTAACATTTATTAAGCACCTACTATGTGCCAGGAACTGTGATAAGAGCTGGCTTTGCAGAAGTGACCCTAGAGGGGAGACAGTTAATACTGGTGTTGCACATGACACTCTCTCCTTCCCTGGTTTCTTTGACACTGTTCTTTTTGCCATTCTCAACCTATCCTGTAGCTGCTCCTTGTCTCCTGTGCTAGCTCCTCATGAACGTTCTGCTTCTTAATTGTGAGTATTCTGCAAGGTTTTGTCTTAGACCCTCTTGTCTGCTCTCTCTACAATCTTTCCTGTCTAATGTTCATCTCATTTATTTCCATGTCAATTATTACTAATTGGGAGTCAAATGATTCTCAAATTTATATCTCTATTCTCAAACTCTCTCCGGAGTTCTAGCTCCCTATCTCCAGCTGACTTTGAGAATATTGCTACTTGAGGTGCTAGCAGGACATGCGAATTCAATATGTCTAAGGCTGAACTTATCATTTTCCTCTCTAAGCTCACTTTTCTTAAGCTTACAGTTTCTCTATTTCTATTAATGGTACCCGGATCTGCCAACATTCTGGATTTGTAGCCTTGGAGACATCTTTGACTCTTCCCTCTCACACATATCCAATTGGTTGGCAAGCCCTATTTACTTTACCTTATCTCTTGGATCTAGCTCCTCCTCTCCACTTACTTTCATTTCCCTTCTAGTTCTAAATCTATGATCTATTATCTTCCTGCCTTCACTGACATAATGACCTCCTAGTGTGTCTTCTTGCCTGAAATCTATCCCTTTATTATCCATCTTCCACACAAACTACCAGACTAATCTTCCTAAGGTACCACTGTGATCAAACCATTCCTCTGCTAAAGAAGCAACATGGGAATGAGAAGACTGTTGGATCTGTAATTAGGAAGATTTAAGTATGAATCTTGCCTCTGATACTTATTATGTATGTGGCCAGGGACAAGTAAGGTAATCTCTGAGCCTCAGTTCTCTTATGTTTAAATATAGTCCATGCTTAGACCACATCCCTAACCTCCAAGAATGTCATGGTTGCTCTAGTTGTATCTCACTGTCTGAAGAACAAAGAATAAAAATTCTGTCCTGTTCTCACAGAAAAATTAAATAAAATTAAGGGTATTATATATAATGAGAAAGTATTATGCTATGTTCCAGGTGTTTAATTTTTAGAAAATGTGAAAAAAGAGACATAGCATTTTAAATGCTGATCAATTTGTATAGTAGAATAAGAACTATAAAGCACATCTTTTCATCAAATAAGATACATGTATCCTATCTAATGAAATAATTGTGAGGAATGCTCTACAATTGCCTCCCAGGACTACTTTAGAAAGCCAAGAATAAGAGATAATAATACTTGTCATTTGAGCTTTTTTTTAATCTTAAGAGGACCTTCTTTAAATCTACTTGTCCTTCAGATGTTGCTGTGAAAATAGCAGAGGCTGCCGTGCAAACAGAAAGTTTCAAAATGAATTTAACGAAAAAAGAAATTTAGTTGGTTTTAATATGTAAATGAACCAAAGTTTTCCACATTTTTTTACCTTGTCCTGATATTCCCACCTGGTGAACTTTAGCGTTAGTGATTTCTTCACAGTTAACAGAAAGTTTTCTGCAAGTTGATTTCCACTCTGGTGGAAAAGGTCTTACTAGAGAAAAAAATAACAAGTTCAATAAGGACTATATTGGCATATTCCAAAGATGTTCAATGAACCATCCTAAGAATAAAGGGAAGCAGTTCTGGATAACCATTGGTAACTGTGGTTTTACTCCACCTATGGGCTAATGAGAGGAACTACAAGGAATAGACTACAAGTTCTTTCTGGAGGATTTAGGGCTAGAAAGGACCTTAAAGCATCATGTAGTCTAGCCTACTCATTTTACAAATGAAGAAACTGAGGCTCAGGATTTAAGTGACCAGGGTCACATGGGTAGTAGGTATCAGTGTTGGAATTCGTACATTAGTCCCTCTGACACCAACTCCAGCCCTCTTCTCACTATACCACATGACTTTTACTTAAAATGACATAATTCTACAAGTGCAGTAATATAGTGATCAGCAGCAGTACTGACAAAGGTTATACTGCATATAATCAGGTTGTCTTGCAAAGTGTAAGTAAACAATACATCAAAATTTGAGGTGAAATCCAAAATTAATCAAACAAAACAGCAAGGAAAATGATGGTAAGATTAAAACTCTAACCACTACAAAGCTAGGCAATATTTGTTACCCATACCCTAGAGCATTCAATATTAAGTATAATATTTAGATGACACAATGTATCAGTCAGTATTCCATTCCACAGGGGCAACTAGGTGACACAGTACTTGGAATCCAAAGACTCATCTTCCTGAGCTCAAATTTGGCCACAGACACTTCTGAGCTGTGAGACCTAGGGCAAGTCACTTGACCCTGTTTGCCTCAGATCCTCTTCCGTAAAATGAACTGGACAAGAAAATGGCAAACCATTCCAGTGTCTTTGCCAAGAAAACCTCAAATGGTACCATGAAGAGTTGGACATGACTAAAACGATTCAATAAATTCCACCACAAAGCTATTAATGATAGTCACCATCTTAATGGTTTGCTATAGATCAAGATGATGCTACCTACTAAATAAAATACTTTAAAAATTCTACCTTGAAAGGCTATGAACAGCTCATTCTTGAGGCCATGTTGTTTTGGAATTTCAAGGAAATGGCATTTATATGATGGTGCTTCAATGTGGCATGTCAAATCAAAGATGATTTCATTTAAGATCTTCATCAGTAATTGGAAGAACTGAGAATTTTTTTTTCCACTACAAGAATCTGTGGTAAATCGTACAGTCATCTGATATGCATAATCAGGTTCCTGGTATCCTAAAGCAGATGGAAATATAAATAATGTATGTTCAGTATGATTTTCTTTGCTACACATATCAGTTGCAAATAAACAAAATTTACCAACCCAGAAAAATTGCTTTGCCACCTTGTCCTTCATCCAAGATCCATAAATAGTCACAGTAATAAAATCACTATTTTTATTTGTGCCAGAAAGAATGACTATGAGGAATACAGAGGAACATGAGACTTATGGGAATTCATACAGAGCAAAGAAAGCAGAACCGGGGAAACAAAATACATGACTATAACGATGTAAACAAAACAACACTAAACAGTAGTTGGAACCTAGAAAGAACCAGTCTTTGTTCCAGAGAATATACTCACCTGCTATCAGTAGAGTCTGGGGCCATGGCAGTGACTATGACGTGTGCAGACATAACAGCACATTTTGTTGGTCAGTTATGTGCAACTTTTTGTTATGAAGAAGGGCTCTTATGGGGGATGGTATATTCTTTTCACCTGGCTTAAGTAATTTACTTACCCAGCACAAATAGGGAAGTTACTTCTGTAAGTTGGCAATTGGTAAATTGATAAGAAGAGTAAACTCTATTAAGAAGACTATTAACAACACTGAGTCTTCCTCACTTTCTTCCTTAGCTACTTTCTGTGCTTGCAGGCCTGTTCTGAAATAGAGATGGAGTAGGGAAGAAACAAAACCATACGCTACTATTTGCTGTGGCCATTATTTCATTCAAATAGGGCTGTGGAAATGAACGACGATACTTGGGGATAGGTGGGCGATTTCTGAATTAGCAGAAGAGTTATCAGCTCAGTCTTGTGAAATATGATAGTTATTTTCTGCCTGTAGATCTAAAAAGGATTTGAGTGTGGTAATCAGAGGAATTCCCGATTTTCTGGAATTCCTTGCATGGCACACCTCCTACAGAGCTGGACATGTGCTCTGGTCCCTTGTTGAAAGACATGTGCCTTGCTGAGAAGATACAGTAACTCCTGACTGAATAAATGAAACTTTCATTCAACACTGACTAGGTGCAAAGCACAGCACTCAAGTGCTGGGGATGCACCTAGAAAAGTCAGACAGTTTTTGATCTCAAGTAACTCACATTCTAATGCAAGAGAAAACATATCTGAAAGGTTTCCATTACAAATCAGATGGAAAAGTTCCATGTTACTAAGGTCAGCAGATGGTAATGCCTCTCCTGTAAGGTCATAAAATACTCTGAGACTCTGATGCTGCACCATCTGACAGTGCCAAAGACTTTGGTGACAAGAATCTTCCTTTCTGACTGGTCCACAATGCCCAAGTTTGCACTGAAAATGACTTGTTACTGTGGGGTATAAGGGGCAGGGTGATAGATTTTTGCCAAAGAACCTCTTCCCTTGCTAGTTAGTCTTTCAAGAGTGAGGCTTCCCTCTTTAGTCCTCTTTCAGGCCCTTTTATTGGCATGTACTTTCCTTCTCTTGGATTTTGAGGGTGAGGAAGTAAGTGATTTATCTCTCTCTCTTCTCCCCCTAAAATGCAAGGGTGGCAATGCAATCACGGCAGGTAATGCATGTCTGCCTGGGTGACCTCCTGAGTTCTGGAGGCTTTCTCGTCCTTTAATGCTTTCTTCCCTTAGCCTAAGCCGGTGACAAGGAAACCTGAAAAATGAGCTTTCCTATCCAGAGTTCTGAAGTCAGGAGATTCTAGGGTTAATATCTTAACCTTTTTAGCACTTTTAAGGAGAGAGATACTCTGTTCTTATCCCATCAACTTATTCTGTCCACTCAGTCAACATGAACGGAAAGTTTCAACAATAAAAAAAAAATTGATAGAAAGTTAAGATTTTGACTGAGTAAACATGCCTAAATGTTGTGTAGATTTTTGTTGTTTCTGTTGTTTTAATTGTCTCTTACTCTTTTTAACCTCATTTGGCATGTTCCTGGCAAAGATACTGGAGCAGTTTGCCATTTCCTCGTCCAGCTCATTTTACAGATGAGGAAACTAAGGCAAACAATCTAAGCGACTTGTCTAGGGTCACACAGCTAGTAAGTATCTGAGGTCAGATTTGAACTCAGGAAGATGAATATTCTTGAGTTTAAGCCTGGTACTATAGCCACTAGACCACCCAGCAGCCTCATCTGTAGATCAATTATGCCCTACATTAAAATTATAGTTTAATAGACTCCACTAAATGTTGAAATCATGCACTGATTGAAATGTTTTTACATACTTACCAAATACCATAAATGTATACATGTTATATAGCTCTTGTTCTTTTTGTGTTTCTTCACTGATGATTTTATAGGTAAGAGTACATATATAATGTCCAGACATAAATTCTTGAAAATTTGTAATCATTAGCTTTCCTAGTGAAGTTAGGTTTATATGACTTTCCTCTAAATAAAAAGACCAAATTTGAGAGTTATTAAGGACATAAATGATTCAAAACCTGATGATACATGTAAATACATTATCGAAAATTAGTTTTACTAAAACATAATCTATTACAATCTTGATAGTGCTGTAGTACAGAAATTTTGCTATACTTACAGGGGAAAAAAAGCAGGCACTGTAACTAGGGGCATTTTTGTATCGTAATAGTTTTTATATTTTGGATTTCTTTGATACTAAATCTTTCCTGAAAAAAAAGTTAATTCTACCTTCTTAATTTATCTATGCCAATAATTCAGATGGGGCAGGTAGGTGGTGCAGTGGATACAATGCCAAGCCAGGAGTCAGGAAGACTCATCCTCAGTAATTCAAATCTTCCCTCAGAATACTAGCTGTGTGACCCTGGGCAAATTATTTAATCCTGCTAGCTTCAGTTTTCTTATCTATAAAATGAATTGGAAAAGGAAATAGCAAACCACTCTAGTATCTTTACCAAGAAAACTAGGGCAGCTAGGTGGTGCAGTGGATAGAAGACCCAGCGTAGGAGTCAGGAGAACCTGAGTTCAAATCTCACCTCAGACCCTTGACACTCACTAGCTGTGTGACCTTGGACAAGTCACTTAACCCCAACTGCCTCATCCTGGGTCATCTCCAGTCATCCTGATGAATATCTGGTCACTGTATTCAGATGACTCTGGAGGAGAAGTGAAGCTAGTGACCTGCACAGCCCTCCCTCACTCAAAACAAAGTCAAGTGCAAGTCATGTCATTACTTCTCTGATGGCATGGTCTTCTTTGGCAACAAAGGACAAACACACACACCAAGAAAACCCCAAATGGGGTCACAAATGAGTTGGACATGACTGAAAACAACTGAACCACCACCACAATTAATTTAGAGAGGAATTACACTTTTCTTTCCTTAAGTACCATAAACCTCTGAGAAATCTGCCTCTTCTAACTTCTCTCTTGCTACTAATGATATAACAAATTCTCCCAGTTACTCAAGCTCAAGATTCTTCTTTCTTCCTCATGCCCATAGCTAATCACTTTCCAAATTCTGTCCTTTTCACCCCTACAGTATCTATGAATTTCAGCTCCAAAGGCTTAGACTTTCATTACCTCTCACTAGCTCTATTATATGCTTCTTAGCTTGTCTCCCTGTCTCCAGTCTCTATTTTTTCCAATCTGTTTCTCTTCATCACTCCCGATAAAAAAAAACAAAACAAAACCTTTAGTTTTTATCCCCTGCCTACTGAATAACATCCCTAATTCCTTCACTTGGGATTCAGGACCACAATCCAACCTATATAGGTTTATACAGCTAACATCCACTATTTCAATTTTAAATTACAAAAGAAAAGTCATTTAACTTCTTTTCACTTTTTACTCAATGTTCCTACCATTGAGTCCCAAGGGAGTCAAAGACAGAAAGAAAGATCCCATATATATACAAAAATATTCATAGTAGTACTTTTCTTTAGCCCAAAACAAAACAAAAACACTGGAAATAAAGTGGGACCCATTGATTGGGGAACAGCTGAACAAACTGTGGTATATGATACAATGAAATTTTATTACTCTATAAGATATAAATATGAATAATTTGGGAAAACACAGTAAGACTTGTATCAACTGAAACAAAGAAAGCAGAACTTGGAGAACAACATACAGTGACCATGATTAATTTAAGCAAAAACAAAAGAATAAATGCTTTCTTGGTTCCACGGAATAGCTGATGAAGTATCTCCTTCCTCTCCAAGATGGGTGACTATGGGTATGGAATACTGCAGCTAGGTGGCATAGTGGACAGGGTGCTAGACCTGGAGTTAGAAAGACCCATATTTAAATCTGGCTCCAGACACTTATTAGCTGTATGGCTGTGGGCAAACCACTTAACCTTTGCCTCAGTTTCCTCAGCTACAAAATGGAGATAATAATAGCACTTATCTCCTAGAATTATCAGGATAAAATGGGATGGTGTTAGTAAAGTGTTTTTGCATTATTTTAAAGGGCTAAATAAATGCTGGCTATCATTATTGTCAATAGACATGTGTTATGTCAGTCCCTTTTAATTAACACTGTTACAGGGAGGGTTCTGGGCTTTGGTGACTTCAGTTGAAAAAAAAAACAACCCCAAAACAAAAGGCATCAAACTCACCACCACCAAAAGGCAAATTCAACGTTCTTGATCTTATCCTGTTCTTTCCTACACCTGGGCTTTTGCAAACACTCTTCTTCATACCTGAAATTGTCTCTTTCCCTCTTCTCTACTGAAATCCCTTTCTGAAAGGAACAGCTCAGGTACCAGCTCCACCAAGAAACCTCCTCTGATTCGCCCTTCCTGAAATCATTTCTGCTTTTCCCATCTCTTAGGATCAAACCTCTCCTGGGCAATGTCACATTACAGCATGTTATTGTTGTTTTAAATAATGTATTATTGATATTCTTCTCTTCCCTTCTATTAGATTACAAGCTCCTTAAAGGTAGGGGCTATGTCTTCTTTCATTTTTGTTATAGCCAGTGCCTAGCGCTCTATCCACTGCACCACCTACGTCATGTCTTCCCATGTCACTCTGGACAAGTCCCTTAATCATGCTAGATTTCAGTTTCTTCACAGATAATGTAAAGGGATCATAAGATCATATATTTAGGGCTAGAAGGGACCTTAAAAGCTATCAAGTGCAAGTCCCTAATTTTTACAGATGAGACTGAGGCACAGAGAGGTTAAGTGACTTGCCCAGGGTCACACAGCTAGTAAATTTACGAGGCTGGATTCAAACTCAGGCCTCTGAGGTCAGCTTTCTTTATACACCATCCCATCCTGCCTCTCACTAGCTACATAATATAAAAATACCTAGAGAAAAAATACATAGGTTAACAAGAATGGCCTTACATATTTACTGTTCTCTACAAATGATCCATCTCATAGTAGTTCACACAGGGACAGTGACAGGAAACTGTTCTGATAGGTCAAACATCCTGATGATGGTTAATAATCAACTATTTGTTACAAAGAATCAGGTCAAACATATAGCAAGCAGGAAATGAACAGATTCTACAGTAACCAAGAACTCTTAAATGAAGTGAAAAACATTCCTTTTTATCAACTGTAAGAATGGAATATTGTTTTCATAGGGTATTCTATGGAGGATGGCTGGGTTGCTCTGGGATAATAGAATCGGATTTTTAACTACATAACCAAATAATCAAGAGATGTATATTTTTGCAAAAGGAACAGCCAATTTGAGGTGTGATAGGGGACTCCATGAATAAAGTAAACCTAGACAATTCAAAACTCCCATTTAGCCAATACTTTTCTCATCAAAACTTTGACCAAAGCTTTTAACACCTGCACACCAGGAGAGTTTTTTGAGGATAAATTTCAGGTGTTGTAAGAAGATTTAAACTTTAAGGGTAAAGAGTTAATACCTAAACACTACAAGCATCACCTAATCCCTTGTAGTTTTCAGAGGTAGGTTACCAGTGTTCCCACTACCTAAGGGTTTACAGAAAGCAGTGACTGAGCAAAACACAAGATATCTTCCCCAAGGACAGAAAATCACAGAATTATGAATTTATATTTGGAAGGGACCTAAGAAGTCATTTGGTCTATCCTTTTCATTTAATAGATGAGAAACCCGACTTTGCCCACATTCACACCAGCAGTAAGGCCAGGCAGAGCAAATGAAACTGAGGTTCAAATCCCATTACCCATGTATTGTTCTACCCAATGCACTCAAAAATGCTAACATTATTAAAAATGAAGGCAAGTTGTTTCTAGTTTCGTTTCTGTTTCCCTCGTGCCTGATATAGTGACTTGGATATAACAGGCATTTAATACATGGACTGGTTGGGATTAAATGTACTCAAGTAATTTACCTTTTAAATGCTGTCCAGTCGGTCCCATCCACAAAGATATGGGGTCTACTATTTCTGTTTGAGAAAGCTTCATATCCATGCAGATAAGAAATGGACTATTTTGGTGCATTTTTACATAGATTTTCACTAATATAGAAGAAAAAAGATAAATAAATTAGCATTCTAGTAAAATGACACAAAACTACCTAGCACTTCTCTATCTTTAAATTACTATAGTAAATTATTAGTGCCTAAGTATTAAAAATCAAATGTTTCCAAAGAAAAATAAACTCCTTTCAACTTCTAAGTCAACTGATACGGTCTCCTTGGATCCAGTTTCTCACCTCTATAATCCCTCCCCCACTCATCTGCTAGCTTGATATTCGTAAAGAACAGGTAAGGGTCCATTACTAGCCTTCTCAATGAACCACAGCAGGTCCCTATCACCTATAGGATAAAATAAAAGCTCATCTGCTTGGCATTTAGAGTCTGAAGTCTAACTCCATCCTATCTTTCCAAATAAATTATACATTCCTTTCTCTTTCTACAATTCAACCAAACTAGCCACCTTACTGTTCCCCTTTAAGGAAACATTCTATCTTCAAACTCTGGACCTTTTCGCAAATGCTACACCCTTCCCTCACCCCCAACTCCACCAAAATATACTTCCTCTTCCACCTCTTGTAACCAACCCCCAGCTCCCCCGAAAGCTCAGCTCTAGTACTACTGGAAGCCTGATTTACCCTCCCCCACCTTGGTACCACCTCACCCTATTTTGAATTAATTTTGTATATATTTTGTATTTACTAAGCTGTGGATGTTCTTCTTCCACCCCCCCCCCACCCCCCCACTATAAGTTCCCTGAACAGGGATGATAACAGTCACATGTCCCCAGATCCCATAGTGTCTGGCATATTCCTTCTGCCTCTCATAAAGGTATCTTTTTTGCTGTTCTAGACATTGTTCACATTAAAGTATTCTTTCCTTCTTTTCTGAAACACTGGACTTTGAACTTTAAAAATTTTTTCTTAACCAGAAAAGACATGTAATGCAACTTTGCCGGTATAGATTCAGAGCCCTAAAATATCACAGACTGGGATGGGCCAATGAAGTTGGGATGGTTTAGCAAGGGAGTTAACTAATTGTGAAGTTTGAACAAGATTTTCATGGGTAGACCCAATGACAATTTTGTGTTTCAGTATAAGTCACCTCCATGTTGTTAATTTAGAGTAATAAATAGGAATGTAGGATGGTCTGGGACCACAGCCACTGTCTGCTACTTTGTTTCTGATTTAACAAGAGGACCACACTACCATGCTGTGACCCTTTGGGTTATCACAGTTAGGAAAGTTACTGTCAAGTTTACTGAGTCTCAGTGTTCCCTTCTGTCAAAAAGGAATGACAATTTATTCCCATTTTAAGGCAACACTGTAAGAAAGATTATCAAAATACAGAGCTGGATTCTGTAGGGCTTAGCGCCCTGTAGTCTATTACCTGGGTGTCCTATGTTGCCATAAATGTAATTTTGGATTTCTGGGACAGAAAGCTGCTCTCCTACTCCTAAGAAAGAAAACAACAAGGTCTTGTTAGTGAGATTTAGGGTCCAAGGGAGGTCATGAGGTCAATAAACTGAAGGAACGAGATACGATAAGATTTAATTCCCAGTAGGGATTTAGTATCAGAAGAATCTTACCCCGGGTCTGCCATTAATCGGTTGTGGGACCTTGGCCAAATCACTTCCCCTCTTTTGTGCCTCCGTCAGTTTAGTCAAGTGGGGGACAGGAGACTTGTTCTTTAAGAAAACCCCATCCAAGAATAATGAGCAAAAGGAACTGCAGGGGGGCTCCATCCGGAGGGGTGTGGGTCAGTGGGGGTAGGAGGTGTAGGCTCCTCCTTTGAGGGATGAGACATCCCGGCCTACCTCCTGCAAAGTACAGGAACACGGCGGAGAGCAGGACCCAGCCTTGCTTCATGGCCTAGAGACTTTCCTCCAGGAGAAGATGGGGTTGGGAGGGAGGCGTGGGGGGGGGGGGGAGCGCGATGGCCTCCTCACCTTGGCTTCAGCCCACCCTCCCCCAGCCTCCTCCCCATTAACTAAGTGTTCCCTGGAAACCGCTCCCGGCCTTCCGCCCGCGCTCGGGTAATCTGGCCTAGACCAAGGTACAGAATCTCGTGCTGCGGCTGGGCCGCGCGCTGGCTGGAGATCAGGTCTGGGCCTCTCGCGGGCTGGGCCTCGAGCTGGCTGGGGCTGCCGCACGCTGGCTGGGGCTCGGGGCTGGGCCTCGCGCACGGTGGGGCTCGGGGCTGGGCCTCGCGCTAGGGGCCGTAGCTGGTGGTCGGGGCTGGATTGCGTGCTGGAGTCTGGTTGCATCGCGCGCAGTACGTCTAGCCGCGCACTGGGGGGACTGCATCGAGCTTAGGCCGTACGGTCTTCCGCAGGGGGCCGAACAGTGCGCTGGACGCAGGGCACGCGGTAGGAGAGGCCTCTCTTATGAGGGGTTTCTTCGAATGGTGGGAGTGACGTCATACAATGAACTGGCCCAGGCATCCGACGCGGGTCCCGTGGGAGGGAAAGGCGGCCTCTCTCGCCCCCATTACAAGCAGAAAGAAAGGAGGGTGCGAATGTTAGAAGAGAGGAGAGAGGGGAAAGGCGCGAAGGCTCTTCTAACGGTGGAGTGGAGGGAGGAGGGAGCGATGACACAGCTACCCCTGCCCTCTAGGGTCGCCAACGTGTGAGGAGAATTCTCGCCTAGAACCGCTCGAAGAGCCCGCCTCGCGTGGGAACTCCCTCCTCCTGCCTTCTCACGGAACCTTGTCTGAAAGCAAGCACCTGCCATTCTTCCCCCCAGCCCCCACCCCAAGCCTAAGTCCGTCCAGACGTGCCGTCGGGAGGGCGCAAAGCGAGGCCTGGAAAAGGGGGCAGGTGTGAAGGAGGCTCCCCGGCCTCCTCCTCTAGTCCGGACTTGGCCGCGCCTAGAAGGGAAGGCGTTCTCATCAGTTGCCCTGGCAACCAGAGCGTGGCTATTCCCTCCCCCACTTTCCACTTCCCCCTCCCCCCAACACTGCGAATTCCCCCATAGGAAGGTATTAGAGAGCACGTGAACAGCCCCAGATCAGCAGGCGCCCCCAATATCAAGGCTAAGCCTCAGAGGCCCCTTGAGATCCCTGGGGTACGGTGGGGTGGGGATGGGGATGGGGAAGGGGAGGGGAGCAATGAGAGAGTGGCCTCTTCCGTTTTTGTAGTCTCTCCTTCACCAGGGAGGGACAGCCCCTGCCTGTTTCTGATTTGGGGCATGTTTGTGGGTGGGAGAGAGCCCCAGGTTCAGACAGGGTGCAGAATGATTATTTGGGGTGAGGTGGAGGGGTTTCAGTTTTCGTTCCTTTGAGACGAGGCAGTCCTAGGACTCTTTCAGATGGTCCAAGAGGAGCCTTTGTCAGTGATTTTCAATTTGAGTCAGTGGTAGTGTGAAAAGTGATTCGGTGAGTCAGACCCACCCTTGGTCGGTTACCCCGAGTCTCCAGATTCGAGTCTCAGTCTCAACTGTCCCCTGGTTCTGGAGGAGATGGGAGCAAATTTAGCCTCAATTTCTATTCTGTTGCTCAGAAACGTGTTATTCCAGTTTTACTCACTATTACCATAATACCCAATCTTTCAGTATCTCCCAAATGATTATAAACATTTTAATTACATAAGTTTTGTTAGGTTGGTGAGAGAAACGAATCAAATACTAGGCAAGGGATGAACAAAGTAATCACTAGTCATTGAAACTGGATTTTTTCCACCGACCTTCCAATTGATTCATACAGTAGTACTCTCTTGGGAGTTTGAAATAACCTAATATTTAACCCAGACTTTAAGAAGCAGATTTTGAATTGTGTGCTTAAAACATATGCATAAAATATAGTTGCAGGAGAGAGAGAAAAGTATTTTTAAACAAACAACCATTCATCCTCACACCATCCCTGTAAAGTTTTACAGTTCCTCTTCTACTTTTTAAGGTGCTATTTTTGCCTTTAGAAACTAACAAATAACAAATTTCCCCTTTCCGCACTAAAATTAGTGTTTTACAGCAATGCTGTGAAATTGGCATTATCCTTTGAAACTGCGACCAAAACAAGGCATTGAGATGCTACTATTTTGTCATAATCTTAAAAGAAAACGCGAGTTTATACAGTCATTTAACATTATTATTGAGTGCCTTGTACTGGGCACAGGACATATTTAGGGGCAAAGGAAAATAAACACAAAACCAAAACATGTATTCCTCAGCTGCAAATGTGAATATGTTCTGACATGGCCTGCTAATGTAGTAACCTCATTAATATTAACAACTTTCAGCCCCAAATATAGGACACCTACACATGCAAGCAAGCAAAGCATATGTCTAACAAAGGCTTGCAATAGCTTATTTTAGAATCATTCATTTCTGTAATATTTTGGTGACTGAGAGATGACAGGCCAAATTGTTTTTGACTTACTTTGTGTGTAAAATCATCTAGTTAACTATTGTTTTTCTCAAAAAAGAATATAAGCTCTTTAACAGCAGGGATTTTTTTTTTTTAATCTATCTATCTTAGCACAGTCTTTGGCACATAGTAGGTAGTTTTAATAAATGCTTGTGGAATGAACAAAGAGGTCCCAGAAGGGGGAGAAAAGTGAATTACTTAACTCTATAAATGAAAATAGTTGTTTTTGAGATGGTGCCATGACAATGCCTTTGTTAGTCATTTAGAACCTTTCAAAAAAATTCTATTAAGAATCATAGGCACATAGAATTTGGAGCTGGAAGGGGATTTAGAGATTACCTAGTCCAATTTTATCATTTTACAAACAAATGAACTGAGGCCCATTCAACTTAAGTGGCTTGCCCAAGTTAACATATACAATGGTTGGATTTCAGATCAGGTCCTTTGATTCCAAATCTGTTCATCTTTCTCTTGCACTCCATACCCCCTAAGAGATATTTTTGTTTGTACATCTCATGATGCTAAACAAAAATGCTGATATAGTTGCAGGGTCATATAGTGCTTAGAGTGCAAGACTTGAAATTAAGAAGATTTGGTTTCAAATTCTAACTCATATACTTGCTGTGTGACCCTGGGCAAGTCACTTAACTTCTCTGAGCCTCAGTCACTTCATTTATAAAATAGAGATAATAATAGAATTTATATCAGAGACTTATTGTGAGGGTCAAGTAAGAACATGTATAAAGTTCTTTGAATATCTTAATACATTATGTGTTGTTGAGTCATGTCCAACTCTTTGTGACCCCATCTGGGGTTTTCTTGGCAAAGATACTGGAGAAGTCTGCCGTTTCCTTCGATGAGGAAACTGAGGCAAAGAGGGTTAAGTGACTTGCTCAGGATCACACAACTAAGAAGTGTCTGAGGGCAGATTTGAACTCACAAAGATTAGTTTTCCTGACTCCAGACTTGGTACACTATCCACTGTGCCAACCACCTGCCCTCAAAACACTATGTTACAAGCTATTATTATTAGATACGGTTTTTTCTGAAATATGCATGATCAGCAAATCTACTATCATTCTTTTCTAGAGCTCAAAATTAATGAGGAAGTAGGTACAAATGTTTTGTTTTAATCCATTTCATAACAGAAACACTTATACTTGAAAACAGAGGTTCTTAACAGGGGTCCATGTACCCATTGGTCCATTGATATATTTAAAGGAATCCATAAATTTGGAAAATATTACATCTTTATTTTATTTTGTGTATTTAAAAATATTTTGAAAAGGGTTCTATAAGTTTTCCCAGACTGCCAAAGGTGTTTATGATACCCACAAAAACAGGCTAAGAAACCTTGGTCTAAAACATCTTTTGAAAACAAATCATTTTTATTTTGAATGCAATAAAAATGGGTTTTCCCATACGTATAGTAAGGAGAAGATTGTATGTGAAACTATAAATCTCTCACATGCAGCTTGCTTTTGTGAAACATCTTGTCAAGAATTGGCAGATAGAGTTCTGTAGACCTATTTTAATAAACATATAAAAACAGTTTATAATTAGTGTATCGAATATATGTAAGTGAATACTTTTAAAGCATTTTATAATAGTTTGTTCCCTTAAATAGGTTAAATGGTTTTCTGCAATTTTGTTTACTCCATTAGTTAGGTTAGTATATGAAGAATGGTTCTTCCCTTTCCTCCTCCCTACTAATTAATTCTTCTTGCCTTTCTTGTTCTGAAATAAAAGAGAAAGTTAAGTAAAACAAAAACAAAAACATGAAAAACTCAACATCTTGTTGGAGGTTTGACATTCGGTAGTTTTGAGTATAAAATATTCAACAAATCCAAGTGTAGCCCCTAACGTCCAGGAACAGAGGCAACACACCAGCCCCAGGAGGAACCATCTTGGTTTCCAATCCTTTACAGCTTTTTTCAAAACATCACTTGGCTCCCATATGGATCACTTGGAGAATTTGTACTTAGTTTTTGGTTTTTTTTTTTTTACTGCTGTTTTTAACATGTGCTTAAGACTGCAGTGCTTAAGAACACAAAAGAATAAAATATCTGAAATGGAAAGGTTAAAAAATGACTTAGTATTAGTACTTTGAACCAAGTGAGTTCTAATGATTATCTGTTCCCAGTCTCTTTTTAAGTCCAAGACATATTCAACCCAAATTTAACAAACATTTATCATTAGCCTATTAAGAGCTAGGTGCTGAGAAATAAAGACTAGGCGCTATCTCTGCCCTCAAGTAGCTTCTAGATGGGAATGGGGAGAGGATAGGTGGAGATAATTATGCAAATAATTATAATACAAGTTGGAATATAAATTCTAGGAGTCCAGAATGAGTGGTGTATTAGAAATCTGTGGGAGACTTTATTTAAACATGCTTTAAATGAAGAGTTACAAGAAAACAAACCAAATCAACAACAACAACAGAAAAAAAACCCTCCCTAAAACAGTATTATACATTCACACGCGTTCTTCGAACAATAAGAGTTTTTGTAACTCTTTAACCCAGTCCTTAATGCATAGTTTCCTTTACGAAGTAACAAAGTAACATCCACTCTTCCACCACCCCTTCTCTTTCCAAAAAAAGAGGCTCACGTTTCGGTTCATGAGTTTGCGACTGAAGAGGGAAAACTAAAAGGAATGTATGATTCTCAGGCACCCCTTTGTAATAAAAGTCCTTTAAAAAGGCCACCACCAGCCAGCGCCGCTCTAACCTCATGCACAGAAGTCGTACCTAGTTCCTGTCACTTTAAAGCACCGCTGACGCCACTCGAATGTATCCAGAGGGGAAGTCCCTGCTCAGGGAATCTCCCGCCAGCTGCAGTGCAGGATCCCAGCGACTCTGGAGTAGCACGTGGAGCAGCAGCAGCCCCAGCAGCACGAGCAGCCCCAGCAGCAGCGGCAGGATGGAAGGTGAGAGGAGAACCTCATTCTTTTGAGGAGTCTTTGAAAAACTCCGTCAGTTAAGGGAGTCCCTGCTCTCGGTTTTACTTCTGTTTATTTTGCAGAAAAGTCAATAGGATCTATTTCAGAGGGCAAAAGCTTGAAGGTTGCACCCCTTTGGTGCAACGACCCTTTTGTTGTCCTTAAGTTGATTTTACACGAGGTTGTCAGAAATTAGATGGCAACCCGTTAGATAGCAAAGAATCCTTACGTTGTGAGGTGCCCTATTGCTACAAAACTAGGAAACAGAGTAGACTCGCTTTGGAGTATTAAGTGCCCATTGGGATAGGGCTAATTTTGAAGCACTCGCTTTGAAGGAAAGTAGGTACTCTCTGTTTGTTGGCTTGTTTGTTTGATAGCAGTTTAGTAAGAAAAAAAAAGTATACGAGTTATTTTTGTTGGCATGTATAGATCTTGGAACTGGCTTCTTTTTCTTTTCCCACCAAGATCGTCCAAAGCATCTGCCAATAAGTTAGGCTCACCTTATGGGAAATTTTCATTTTCTACTGTTAGAAAAGTACATGCTGTCCTTTTTTCTGGTAAAAATTTTGCAGTGCATGTTTCTTTGAAATTATGAAGATCTGAACTCTGATACTTATAAAATCCCACTCAAAGGGGCATTTTCAACTTTGAGAAAATGAGCAATCCAAGTTTCAGAAAATTTGAAAATGGCCTGTGTAGCTCAAGTTGAAACTGTTCATTTGAAGGGATGGGTTTTTGAAGAATCTAGATTTGTAAGACAAAATATCTTCCATTTACAAGAAGGTAAGTTGAAACCTCAAGTTGTCGAAATGCTGAATATCCTGAATTTATTTTTCTTTTGCCTTTGAAGGATTTCTATTAGTGTGAATGAAAACTATTTTTGGTGGTTAAGGATGAGAGTGTCAAATGTGGATACACATAGTATTAAAAGCAGCATTCGTGTTCAGCCATATGAAAGTTACTGAAATGAAAAACTTATATTGATGGTTTCATACCATAGTTGGATGCATTATCAATCATCATAATCATAGGTTCTTTCAATTTGCTTTCTTTTCCTCATTTTTTTAAAAAAATTTTTCTTGGCTGTCCTGATGCATGAAAACATTTCTGTCCAACTCAACATATCTTCCCAAGTCAGCCAGCACAATAATGATGGAAGGTGAGCCAAGATAAATGATTTGTTGAATAGGAGACTCAAAATGTATGACCATCACAGCACTTGACACGTCTTTTCATGTGAAATAGATTGCTTATTTGCCAAAATATCAGACTGTAGGATTAAATGATCAAGATGTAGGATAAAAATAACTATAAGAAAATCTGAAAACATTTTTAATGTATTTTTAAAATGTGAATGCTGCAGTGGTTAGAAACATAAAGGAATAAATCTAGACTGTGAGAAAAAATAGTTTTTAAAAAGTCCATTTAAAATATTTAAATCAACAAGTAGGTACTTTTCAAATGGAAGGACATTGTCACTTTTAAGAATTTGTTCCTATGGAGTTATCAGCCTGAAATTAGATTTTTCCCATCCTTAACAGTGTTGCTTCTTGGTCTTCACTTGTGAAAACCTGAAAAGTCCATGGGACTGAGGGGGTTGCCTTCCTACATGTTGATAAAAGTGGATTTATTATGTATGAAGAGAAGAAACAGATTTGTCTGAATAATGGAATTTAGGATACCTGTATTCTAAAAGGGATTTTTAGAGAATAAACAAGGAAGACAGAGGCAAAGTTGCTATTTGCAGATTTAATTATGGATCCATTTTAGTAAGTAGAAAAATGAAGTAGGAAATAAAGGACCTGTGATCAGTTTTGAGTTGAGAAATGTCAAGGGTTAGGTACAATATTCATTGTACCAAAACCCCATTGCAACAAATGAACACCAAAAACGTAAACCAAAAACACCACAAGAAAAGAAGATGGGATATATTTGACTTGGTCAATTGCAAGCGTTTTGAGGGCAGGGCACTATTGAGTAAGTGCCACTTAGTTGGCTGTGGGCACTCACCACTGATTGATGTGGCTCTTGGTTTTTTTAAATAAGTAAAATAATGTCCTTACGTATGTTGACATTTTTAATCCTACTTCTCTGTATTGGGATTTGACCTCTTTCAAATGTGAGACACTTAGAAAGAATGCCATTGAATTGCATTTTTTCCTGTCCATTTTTTGGAGTGATGGCAAATTTAACATCTCTTACCTATTATAAAATTGTAACTGAAGAGTGCAGATAAGATACTTGAAATGTAGAAATATGTGTAGTTATTCGTTTTGCTTTCTGCACTGGAGGAGTTAGATGAAAAAGGATCTTTGAAGATAGCTACCCAAGAGGTTGAACAATACTACCCTGGATCTGAAGGCAGACCTGACTAAAGCTTGCCTTAGACACTCACTAGCTGCACAACCCTGGACAAATCATTTAAATACTCTGTCTCATTTTCCTCATCAGCAAATTGGGTGGGGGTGGGAGGAGGTGTTAGATTTCCAGTTCTAAGTCTATGATCCTATGGTAAAAGTGCAAATCTTGACATACCAATGCAGGAATATTAATGCATATTATAAATCAGTCCTGAAAACCTTTATTTATTATCCTTGCTGAAAATTTGTGGCTCTAAGTATTTTCCTCCAAAGGCCATTTTATATTTTACTGAGTTGGGAGTACCTTTTATAGCTATTTTTTGCATAATCAATTTTCGGATATTTTTATCATGTCAGTTATCTGATATTTCAATCTCAATAAAGCATTCCACATAAGTATTAACTGAAGTTCACTCTTTTAATACTAAAAGGTTTCTTTAGATTTTCCATTGAAAACACTTGAGACATCTCCTTTAGAGTATGTTGAACATAAGTTAATCATTTCTTAGTGACAAAGAATTATAAAGATATCAATTTTGCTGTCTTGTATTAGCATTTTGGGAATATAGTAGAGTATTGATCCACTTAGGGTATGTGGAGCCATAAAATCGTGTTTTAAATGGACCCAATTTGTGCCTTATTAGTATTAGTTCTTCTGTCTGCATTTTATAGTTCTTCTGTCTCCTCCCTCTGCTGTTAGTTGTCATATTTGGTTGATGTTGGTGTGCTCTCTGGCTTCTAATGTACTATTTTATTTTCCATATCTCCCTGGGTGACGACCTAAGGGCCTTTTTTTAAGCATTGGGCTTGGAGTTAGGAAGATTTGAATTCAAATCCAGCCTTAGATACTTACTGCCTGTGTAACTCCGGGCAAGTCATTTAACCTCTGTTTGCTTCAGTTTCCTTATCTTTCAGATGGGCTTGTTGTGAGGATCAAATGAGATAATATTTGTAAAGCACTTAGCACAGTGTCTGGCACATAATAAATGCTATATAAAGGCTAGCTATGATTATTACTACAAAGTCCTTGCAGCATAATCTATAACCGCTATCTTCAAAAACACTAAGAAGTTTTTTTAGTATTTGGATTTGCTTCTGTTCTAAATAGTTGTGGTTGATACATTAACCTTCAATTATTTGAAATTTTTTTATATGTATGTACATATATATATATAGAGAGAGAGAGACAGAGACAGAGAGAGAGAGAGAGAGAGAGAGAGAGAGAGAGACTGACTGTTGAGGGAAATATCCTCTTCCCTTATACCACATAGAAACTGAATGGAGGCTAAAATGAACGAAAATTATAAACTGGGTCTAAGGGACTTTAATACAAGCCACAGATAGTTCCAGTGGGAACCAGTTCTAGTGGGACCTCAGTTTATTTCAGAAGATAATGTTTTTCAGTAGAGACTTTTATTGACAGATATTGGAACCATCATTTCATAGAATGTAATCATTCAAATGAATACTTAAATGACTTAGAAACATTAAATGTCATGGAAAAGTGCCACCATTAACAGTAAACATTTTATTCCATTATTTGGCTCGAATATTATAACGATGACAAAAGCAACAATTTTCTTCATATCTGCAAAGATTCAAGAAAACATTACTCCTGAAAAGTGTGGATCAAATATTGATCAGATGTTGGCCTGCCCATAAATTTGATTGGGATGGTTCTATACATAGGACGTATGTTTTTTCTGTTGAATATTTGAATAAATTTCATTCCATTAAAACCTTTCTATTGAAAATACAGTTGTGTGCGTCATCACTTATTTGGAAACAAGAGGTAATTGTCAGATCTTCCATTGAGTATATATTTTTTTCACTGTCTCATCTGTTACATTGTTATCCAGTTTTTAATGATTGATGATAAGGATGATGATAATAGCCAGTATTTATATAGTGCCTACTACAGTCATTCTGCTAAACACTTTATAAAAATTATCACATTTGAGCCTCATAAGAAGCTTGGGAGGTAGATGGGAGGAATTATTATTCCCACTTCACAAATGGGGAAACTGAGTCTGAGAGAGGTTAAGTGACTTGGCCAGCATCATGGCAGTAAGTGTCTGAGGCTAATTGAAACTCATATCTTCCCAACTCCAGGCCCAGTGCTCTATCCACTGATAACCACTAACTGCCTGTTTTTTTTAAAGAGTTAGTAAACTGTTTTGCAGGTAGTTTAAGATTCTGTGTTTTGTGGGTTTTATAAAGAGGTTCCCTAAGTGTCCTTTGAATAATCAAAGAAAGATAATTGTTTTAAAATGATCTTAATTTTTATTATATTTTAATTTTCTGAAAATTGGTAGTTTACATTTGACATGTCATTGGTGACTTTTTTAAATTAATATTTGATTTGCTAGTATATCTCATTTCCTAGTGATATTGGCTAAGAGAGTTTACTGTATTTTTTAAAAGGCTAAGTTGATGCCTTATTTCTCTAACTGAACAAAATTACTAGAGAATCCAAAGTGGTTAACTTTGTGTGAGGAATTAATGTTATATAAAGTATTGTATATGAATCTCATCTCCATATAAGATATGAGAAGTGATTAGTTAACTTTTATGGAGCAATATTGTTTACTTATTTTAATTAATTGACAATTAGTACATCTTCTGACTCTTGATACCACTTGGGAATTATTATAAAGCAACCAAATGAGTATTCACTAATGGTTACTCTTTAGGATTGCTAACAACAGCTGTTTTATGTAGGTTTTAAAATTCAGCTGAATACATGTATGATTTTATTTGAAACTCACAACAACTCTGTGAAATAAGTGCTATAGTAAGACTTTTCTTTATCATATTTCTGGCAGTCTATGCAATATGTTCTTTATCATATTCCTGGAAATCTATACAATATGGAATAGCAAGCTTTCATTTTATAAGGTTTCTACTGAAAAAATTTGAGCAAGAAGATACACATTGTGTTAATCTGTTAAAAAAAAAAAAACTTAAAAATTTTGATGAGGGAAGAGAATGTTGACTAAAAGGGAATTTTTTAT
This sequence comes from Notamacropus eugenii, assembly GCF_028372415.1. Classification (NCBI taxonomy): domain Eukaryota; kingdom Metazoa; phylum Chordata; class Mammalia; order Diprotodontia; family Macropodidae; genus Notamacropus; species Notamacropus eugenii. The sequence goes on along the minus strand of NC_092873.1, from coordinate 355,394,269 downwards.
GTTCTAAGTTTACTTTATTCATGGAGTCCCCTATCTCATCCCTAGATGGCTGTTCTTTTTGCAAAAACATACATCCCTTGATTATTTGGTTATGTGATTTTTTTAAAGTTCTATTCTCTCTGTTATATCAGAGCAACACAGCTATCCTCCATAGAATACCCTATGAAAACAGTGCTGCATTCTTACAGTTGGTAAAAAGGAATGTTTTTCACTTCATTTCAGAGCTCTCTGTTACTGCAGAATCTGTTCATTTCCTGCTTGCTATATGTTTGACCCGATTCGTTGTAACAAATAGTGATTATTAACTGTTATCAGGATATTTGACCTATCAAAGCAGTTTCCTGTAACTGTCACTGTATGAACCACTGTGGGATGGATCATTTGTAGAGAACAATAAATATGTAAGTCATTCCTATTAAGCTATATATTTTTTCTCTAGGTTTTTCATATTATATAGCTAGTGAGAGGGAGCATGGGATAGTGCATAAAGAGATCTAACCTCAGAGTTAAGCTTGGGTTTGAATCCAGCCTTATAAATTTACTAACCATGTGACTCTGGGCACTTAACTTCCCTGTGCCTCAGTTTCCTCATCTGTAAAAATTAGGGATTTACACTTAATAGCTGGTAAGGTTCCTTCTAACCCTAAATATATAATCTTATGATCCCTTTACTTTATCAGTGAAAAACTGAAATCTAGCCTGATTAAAGGGCTTGTTCAGGTGACATGGGCAGAGTTAGGTGGAGCAGTGGATGAAGTGCTGGGCCTGGGTCAGGAGGACTCATCTCCCCGAGTTGAAATCTGGCCTCAGACATTTCCTAGCTGAGGGACCCTGGGCAGGTCACTGAACCTTGTTTGCCTCAATTCCCTCAAAATGGCAAACCATTGTAGTGTCTTTGCCAAGCAAACCTCAAATGGAGTCATGAAGAGTCAGACAGGATGGAAAAATTACCGAATGACAGTACTCAGAGTGACAGGCATCTTTTCTATGTCTAAATTCAATGCTTTTCATGGTGTGTCTTCTTAGAGGTCATTGAGTTCAGTGAGGTCAATAGAGGTTATTTGTCTCGTCCAAAGTCATAGATGATTAGAGTGAAATACAGCATAGAACTCCAGCATCCTAACAACCAGGCAAGGATTCTTATGCCTCATAGTGCTCTCAAATAGCATTTTGGTTATATGAATCTTATATTCTATGATTCGTTCCAGGAAACAATTCTCTTACCTTCAAGGTAGATTTACGGACTGTTTTAGCAGAATGAAAGAAAAGGTAACCTCCAAATTATGCACATTCCTCTTTAAAACAATTTGTAGAATTCGTACCAATAAATGGCTGGAATTATAATATTTTAAAACTATTTAGCTTTTGAATAAAGATGAGAGATTGAATTTAAGGAACTTTTTATGCTGTCATAATACATATTGATAGCACTGAAATGTCAGTTCTGATTCCCACACCAAACTTTTAGCCTCAGACAAAAATCCTACCCTGTTTTGTAGCTACAGACCAAGTTCCAGCCATTTGTCCCCCATTTGCATGCCCTTGGTTAGAGAGGGATCGAAGGAGACTGTTTGGTTTTATCGTCTTAAACTTTTTTTTAGTTTATTTATTGCATCATTTGGGCAGAAATTGCTGTTTGTCATTCCAGTTCATATTTATATACCCAATTTATTGTTAGCAGACAACTGACCTTGGAGTCATGAAGATCTGAGTTCAGATCCCATCTCAGACAATTACTAGCCATATGAGGCTGAATGAGTCACTGAATTTGTCAACTTCAGTTACCTCATTGGGAAAATAGGGATACCAATAAGCATCTACCCTGAGAGGATCAAATAAGCACTTTGCAAACCTTAAAGCACTATATGTGTGCAAGCTAAAACAACTGAAATGTGAACATAAATTTTCATTGATGTTTACAATATTCTCATAATTCAACAAATGAGTGCCTACTGTGTGTTAGGAATTGCAACAGGTGCTGTATAAAATATAAAGTTATGAAACATTCTAAATTACAAGCACCTTGAGGAAAGTTATAGTTGAGAAGGATATCTCTTCTCCCCTTAGAACTGCCCAACACCTGCTGTGAGGGACATGCAGTAGAAAGTACAGTAGATATGCTGAAAGGGCTATAAAACTATGCGTACTTTTTGATCCAGCAATGCCTCTACTAGGTCTACACCCCTAAGACATCCAGAAAGGGAAAAAGTCCGATTTGTACAAAAATATTTATAGTGGCTCTTTTTGTGGTGGCTAAGAACTGGAAATCAAAGGGATGCCCATCAATTGGGGGAATGACTAAACAAACTGTGAGTGTAATGAATAAGAAATTACAAGCAGGATGATTTCAGAAAAGCCTGGAGTTACATGAACTGATGCATAGTGAAATGAGTAGAACCAGGAGAAAGTTGTACGCAGTAACAACAACATTGTTCGATGAAGAACTGTGAATGACTTGGCTATTCCCAGCAATATAATGATCCAAGACAATCTTAAAGGATTCATGATAGTGTATGCCATCCACTTCCAGAGAAAGAAGTGATATTGACTGAATACAGAATGAACCGTGCTATTTTTTCACTTATTTCATTTTTTTCTTTTATTCGAGTCTTCTTATATAAAGTGACTAATATGGAAATGTTTTACCTACTTGTACATGTATATCCTATATCTGGTAGTTTACTGTCTCAGGGAAGGAGGGAGGGATAGAATTTGGAACTCAAAACTTTAAATAAACATGTAAAAAAAAAAGTGTAGTAGGAAGAGAGGACTGGACATGGGAGTCAATAGAATTGGTCTCAAAGCCTGACAGCAATATTAATAGTTACTCACATTTACATGATGATTTACAAAGGACTTTCCTCACCACAATTCCAAAAGGTTAGTAGTATAAGTATTATTATCATGGGCTCATAGCTATAGAATTCAAGGGACCTCAGAGGCCAACCTCTTTATCAGACAGATGAGAAAATGGGAACCCTGAGAGGTTAGGTGATTCACCCAGTCACATGATTCGTATCACAGGTGGAATTTGAACCCAAGACCTGTGACTTCAGGACAATGCCCTTTTCACTGTAGTACCGTATTTTACATCAGAGGAGTCTAGAGCCTCAAGATGTGAAGTGACTTGTTGTCAGGCAGGCAGCTAGTAAGTGTTTCTAGAGTAGGATTTAAATCTACGTTTTCTAACTCTGTGTCCAGCCCTCTATCTATTCTGCCATCCTAAGCCAACCCCTTAGTCTCTCAGAGTCCATTTTCCCTCATTTGCAAAACAAAGATAATACTTTGCAAAATGTCATGAGAAAATAAATGCAATCCACAACCACGTAAAAGATTGCTCCAAATTCATTAATAACAAGAGAATTGAAAAACAAAACAGCTCAGAGGTTTTGATGAAGGTGAGACATAGTTCATTTTGTAGGGGTCATGGGAAGACAGGCACACTAATACACTGTTAGTGGAGCTGTGGATTGGTCTAACCATTCTGGAAAGTAATTTGTAATTTTGCTAAGAAAGTGACCGAAATATCCATACCTTTTGACCCAGAGATTGTACTGCTAGTCATATACCTCACAGAGGTTAAAAATAGAAAGAAAGATCCCATTTGCACCAAAACATCCCTAGCAGCACTTTTTATTTTAGCAAAGAATTAGAAACAAAGTAGATGTCCATCAATTGTGGAATGCATAGATAAATTGTAGTACATGAATGTAATATAATATTATTGTGCCTAAGAAACTACGAAGACAAAGAATACAGAGAAGCCAGTAAGACTTTTTTATATCAACTGATACAAAGTGAAGTAAGCAGAACCTGGAAATTACACAGATAATGACTAGAGCAGTGTTAATTGCAGAGCAAAAGACCTGAAGCTGAAAGCTGAATAATTATGTCCAAGCTAGACCCTAAAGAAAAGATGTGAAAATATACCTGCTTCCATTCTTTGCAGAAGTAGGGAACTGTGGATGTGAAATATTGTACATACAACCCAACTAAGTTGGTTTGATGCGTTGCTTGGTTATGCAGAGCAGATTTTTTTTTTTGTTGCAAAGGAAGGCTGTCTGTATAGGATAGTGATATATCTGTGAAGGAAAACTCTATGGAAATGAAATATATCAATAAAAATTGAAGTGGCTTCTAAGTGTTTCAGACACTTCATACATATATGTTAATTATTCTAGATTCAGAATTATAGATGTCATAGCCCATCCATTCAGAAACTCAAATAATCATCATTATTTTTAAAACATTTCACACAAAAAGACAAATGATGGATGAATAAAAAAGCTAATATAAGGAATTATTTCAACCAGGTAATTTTCAGGGTGCTTTGAGTCTGCTGAGTCATCCTTTAGCACCTTTACGGTAGTTTTTTTGTTGTTGTCATTTCAGTTGTATCTGATGCTTCATTTTGGGTTTTCTTGGCAAAGACACTGGAGTGGTTTACCATTTCCTTGTCCAGTCCAGTTGACAGATGAGGAAACTGAGGCAAACAGGGTTAAGTGACATACCTAGGGTCATACAGCTTGTGTCTGAAGCCAAATTTGAACTCAGGTCTTCCTGATTCCAGGCCTAGCACTCTATCTACTTTGCTACTGACCAATAATTACTGATGTCCATAAGGATAACCCTAAAGCATTCTTAGACTCATCTTTCTATTTAGGCACTAAGTCATTCTATGCCTAGATTTAATGACACCTACTCTGTTCCTTCTGAAACATTTGACATCCTACTTATAGTATGTAGTAAGGTATCGTAGAGTGAAGTGTAGGACTCCTAGTAAAGAGATTTGGGTTCAAATACCAGCTCTCATAGCTATGCAACTCTAGTTAAGCCTCTTAACTTTTCAGTTTATTCTTTCATCAGAAAAAAATGGGTTACGAATATTTTCCCTGTCTACTTCACAGAATTCCTGGGAAGGAAGTACTGGGTAGATCTTAAAGCTTTAATAGGTTCTTGATGTCTTTTGAAAATGCTGCTATGATTCTGCCCTCCTCTGCTCAGAAATCTTCAGTGGCTCCTCAGTTCTTTAGTTCAGCAGTCAATTAATTATTCTAGATTCAGAAGTATGGATGTCACTATGCTTCTACAGATGGACCCCAAGATGCCTTTAGAGCCTCATCTTAATACCTTCCTACATTAGTTTTTTTTAAGTTTTGGATTCTGTCCCTCTTCAGACCTTTAGGGTTATTTGCATTCCTAGGCATTATTCTTCCTCATGTATGTGCCATTTACTCTACTTAGAAAGTCCAGACCTTTCTTCCATATTTGTCCATCAGAATTTTATTCAAATATCCAAAGTTCAACCCAAATACTAGTTTATTTGCAATGCTTTTTCTGACCCCCTGCCTTCCAAGCTGGAAAGTACTTCCTCCCCAACCCATAGTACTATGGTATTTAGTGCTTTTCGTAGATACTGTTTTCTGTTGTACAGATTTATGTGCACCTGATTTCCCTTACTGAATTGTGAGTCTCTTGAGGGTAGGGACCAGATTTTGTATAACTTTATAACTGTGTAACATGGCACCCACCTCAGTTCCTATATTTAGCATGGATTTAGTATGTTCCCAGTAACCGTTCAGTAAGGTAACTTTGGAATCATCAAAAATAGATTGATTATGTTTATTTTTTATATGTGTGTGTGTTTTAAGTGCATTTTATTATAGGGATAGGAATGGGACCTGTAATTTCATTACTATAGAGAACTCCAAGGTGAGGAAACTCCTTTTACCAGTGCAGGTTGGAGCACCTTCTCTGTACTTTAGCCTTAGAGAGTTGCCTAGAACACTAAGGTGTTAAGTGACTCCTTTTGGATCATAAACCCAGTATGTGTTAGAGGCAGGACTTTGAACCCAGGTCTTCCTGGCTTTGAGGATGCTTTATTATATTAAAATTATTTTAAAATTGTGAGCTTATGGTTTTTTCTCTTAACTAGAATAGATCAATATACAAGTATCTCATTGTTCAATCATACATGAGAAGCAGAAATGCATTCTAACATAAGAGATGCTATAACCACAGACCACTTGGAAAATCATCTGAGGGCTTTGGATGACATTTGATGGTCTGAAGAAACCCATTCCTTTTCTGGAAAAATGATAACATCTATGTCTAATAAGCTGTAGGTCCAACATGACTAATGTGGAAATATGCTTTGCATGACTGTACAGGTATAACCTATATAAAATTGTTTGACTTCTCAATGAGGGGATAGGGAAGAGAGAGATAGAATTTGAAATGTAAAAAAAGAATGTAAAAATTGTTTTTACATGAAATTGGAAAAAGTAAAATGTTTTTTAAAACAGTGGGTCCGAATTTGTTAGAAAATGTTAAGAACTGAGAAAGAGTTTGAAAAGTCAACTTGAATGTAAGTTTTGGTTGGTAAGAATTAGAATATCATTGAGAATAATTTCTTTATTTAGTTGGAATGAGTTCGTGAAGAAAACCTCAAGGTAATAATGCCTGTTCAATTTGTAACTGATACAGACATAACTTTTCCCTTTCCTCTGAGTGGCACAGTTCCTTGTACAAGTCCTCAGCAAATATATGTTGAATTTCCTATAATTGACTAAATTAATGCAGCATAGAAATGATAAAGTAACTTTGAATATGAAACCTTTTTTAAATGTGGAAAAAATGACCATGCGCTAATCACAACATTGATGTGCTACAAATTTCTAAATATTTGGAATTATTCTGTAGTCTTTGTTGGAGATTTTAAAAGATTGTTGCTGGTATTTTTTCTTTAAAGATACTTTTGTTTACTGTCACTTAACAAAGAGAGAAAACTGGACAACTTGTTGAAAGAAAGTTATAAAAATGTATAAAAAATGTGTCCCTGGTATCTTAGCATTTCCACCATTGAAATTATTTTAGCTCAAACGTTTTGAAACAAAGCCATAACATGTGAAATGCCCATTCTTTTCCTACTTACCACTTAGTGTAGTTCCTTGCACATAGTAGGTACTCAACAAATGTGTGTTGAATATCATCGAGACTCCTTTATTTAGGGATAAATATATAGAGATAATTGACAAAGAGAGGATCTATTATTTTATTAATGTAGGAAACTCCTGGATAAAGAAGTCTCCTCTACCAGTGCAGGTTGGCATGTTCTCTGCAACTTAGGTAGCTGCCTAGAAAAATGAGAGATTAAGTAACTAATCCAAGGTAACCCTGCCAATATGTATTTTACACAGGATTTGAACTCAGACCTTCCTTGTTCTGAGGGCAGCTTTCTATTCACTAAGCTGCACTGTCCCTCCAATAATATGTATACATGCATATATTATGTTTTATATAAATGTGTATATGTACATATTCTATACAATATGTTATATTTCATATAAAGTATATAAGCTTTTTAATAGCTTAAAATTGCACTGACTTTTGTTATACTGTGTATATGCGTTTATGCAGTGTGTGTATGTGTATACACACATACCAGTTATCTTAGAGCTGAAGAGCTTATAAATATGAACATGTGTATGTACATGTGGACAATATGTTCACATACATACATATGTGTGTGAAGATAGTACCATCATGTTCCTAAAAACTTAGGGTAGAGAAAGGCAGGATAGGGTAGGAGTTCGTGAAGTCACCCAGCCACCCTAGAATTGGACTCCTTTCCCCATTATCTCCTGCCATCCATAGCTTCCTCTAGAGCAGGGGTTCTTGGCCTGGGGTCCACAGTTTTTCAAGAGGTCCATAGATGGATTTCAAAGAGGTCTGTCAACTTTGATGGGAAAAAAATTCCATCCCTATTTTCACTCACTTTTGGTTCCCTTTTTAATCTTATGTATTTTATTTTATGCTTTAAAAAAGTTCTGAAATGTAATCAATAGGTTTTGCCAGATCATCAGAGGGCTGTACTGCACAAAGATGGTTCAGAATTAATGCTCTAGAGACTACCTGCGGAGAAAAATACAAGAAAATGTTGTCAAAAGAGGACCAGAATGGCTTGGGCTAAGTAAAAGACAGTAGGGGTAAAGTGGAAAGAATTCTACATTTGGAGTCAGAGACCTGGGTTCGAATCCATGCTCTGACATTTGCTATCTGTGTGACTTTAGACCAGTCACATCATTTCTCTGGTGTTCTGTTTGCTCATACATTGAGGAGATTGGACTGGATGACCTCTAAGGTAGCTTTCATCTGTAAATTTATGATCCTGTACTCTGATTAATGACCTTGAAGAAGTAGATCTCTTGTATGTTGACTAATGTCTTCTAGCCCCCAAATAAAGATTAGTTATATAATTTGGGGGGAGGAATTTAATGGCATTTAATGGTGCTTGCTGTCATAGTGATTATCCTAATGTTTAGAGAGAACTTTAAATACCATTTAATTTTCTAAAAAAGATTATGTTACAGTGGGGAAGACTTATTGAAATAAATGCAAGAGAGCTTTTTATTTCTCAGTTGTGATAGTAACACTGTGACCTTGGATAAATCACTTAATTCAGTGAATACTTATCATGTGCAGAGCAAGTCACTAAGTTTAGATAAATGGGGTTCCTGCCTTAGTGGAGCTTATACTGTAGTAGGAAGACAGGATATAAACATGGGTAACTATAATGCACAGTATTATATAATAAGGATATTACAAAGTTGCAAAACAAGCTATTCCATGAGATTACAAGTTTGAGATTAGAGAAAGTGACTTGAGTTGGATTTCAAAGGAAGGAAAGGAATTCAATAGTTTTAGGGGAGGCAGAAAAGGAGAATAAGAATAAGGCAGGAAAGGCGTTAGAGTGGTGTCATATTGGAAGTCAAAAGTATTTTAACTTAATATGCAGAGGGATCCAGTGAAGGATTTTTGAGGAGAGGATTAGTATGAGTAGATCCAAGCATATTTAATAGTTGAATATTTCAGTGGGTTGGTGGATTCATCGCTGAGTAAAGCTTCCAACAGTACATCACAACCCTCTGACACTTTCTAACAGATTTTGACTCTTGTTCATATTCTTTTCTAAGTCCTACATAAAGGAGTCATGCAGACCTTCTCCTGACTCTTTTAACATTGGCACTTGGGTTGTTTGACTTTCCTGCCTCGGAAAAGAAGCTGAAGAGGATCATAAACTCCTGGATAATATCTTTTATGCCATTTCTTGTAGGCATGAAACAATGACCTAACAATGATAAAGATGATTCTGGCAGGGAAATGAAAGATTGATGGAAGAGGATGGGGAGGGGAGGCAGAAAAACCTGTTAAAAATGATTCATATGATTATTGAAGGAACCTTAGAAGTCATCTACTCAAACCTCATATTACAGAAGACATTGAAGACTCAGACAAGTGAGGTCACTTGAATAAATTCATATAGGTAATAATATGAGATTTGAACTGAGATATCCTCTCCCTTTAAATCTAGCATTTGTTCCTTTTGTACCCTGCTGCTGCAGGACAGATGGAAACGATGTAACGGAGGTTGAATGGATAATCCTTGGCTGCTGACTGGATGTGAAAGATGAGGAAAGAGTCAAGGATAACCCCAGGGTTTTGACCGTGGGAGATTGGGTTGAACAATGGTGCCACAGACAGAAATAGTCAAGTCAGAAAGAACAGGTTTCGTGAAGAAGATAAAAGCTTAGTGTCATACACGTTGAGTTTAAGGTGCCTGTGGGACATTCAAGTGGAGATGTTCCAGAAACAGTTGGAGATTCTGGGCTGGAACTCAGAAGCAGAGTCAGGGACTAGAGCGATATATTTGGGAGTCATTTGCATAGAAGGTGGTAGTTGAAGCCACCTGAAAGCAAAGGAGATTGCCAAGGGACAGAATATAGAGGGTAAAGAGAGGAGGACCAAGGACAGGTCCTTGGGGCCTGCCCATGTTAAGGGGTTTGGAAGAAAACAAAGAAAGAAGAGAAGAAGCCATTCTGTTGGTGGGAAAAGAATCTGGAAAGTGTGATGTTTAATGAGGGGAGAGAATGTCTTACTTGGGAGTAAGGTTAGAGGGTGGCTATCAGTGTCAAAAGTTGTAAATGGACTAGTGAGGAAGAAGACTGGAAAAGACCATTGAGTTTGGTGATGAGAAGCTGTTGGTGCTTTTTGAGAGAACAGTTTTTCCTAACGTGGTCAGGACTAAAGCTAAATTGTAAGGGGTTAAATGAAGAGTAAGGTAGTGGAGGCATGGAGTATGTACAACTTTTAAAAGAAGTTTAGGGGGAATATGATGAGATAACAGATAGGGCAAAAAGTTCAAGGAAAAGCTTTCTTTTTTTCTCTTTCCTTCCTTAATTCTTCCTTCCTTCCTTTCTTTTCTTCTTTCTTTAGTTCTTTCTTGGGTTAAGGAGGTTTATATGAGCTTGTAGACAAATGGGAAGGCACCACTGGAGAGGGAGAGTTAGAAAATGCAAAAACGAAGGAGGGGCAGATGCCTATAATATGGTTCTGAGGAGGATAGGAGGGAAGTGAGATCTGGGGTACAAATAAAGGTCAAAGGTGTAACTATTAGGAAGGATCAGAGAAAAACTGGATGCTGTTGCTAAGAGGGTTTGTGCTTTTGAGGCTAAATAATCTATTTTAAGTATGGAGGGAAAAGGTGCAAATAAGAGTTTGAAGAGCTAAGAAAAGGTCTGGAATGGATTCCATCATGATTGAGATACAGCAAGTCAATCATTATAGAGTAAAAATACTATACAGCACTCAAAAGGACTCAAATTAAATTATTTATCATAAGTGTGTATTGAGTGAAATTAACTTCACTTGATAATTTTTCTCTTGGATACTTGGCACTACTCAAGTGGGAACAGAGTAAATTGTATGGTGAAGATTATACAGTTCTGGGATAGTGGAAGGTAAGGAGTGCAAGGAATTCCAGTCCCTGGGGTCACTCCCTTGTAGATGGAGCTCCTGTGTATAAATAAAAGGAAAGCTATAGGAGAGACTACTAAGTAGTGCAGTAGATAGAGCACTAGGCCTGGAGTCAGGAAGATCTGAGTTCAAATTTGACCTCATATACTTACAAGTTGTGTGACCCTGGGCAAGTCACTTAACTCTGTTGGCCTTAGTTTTCTCATCTGTAAAATGAGCTGGGGAAGAAAATGGCAAATCACTTCACTATCTTTGTCAAGAAAATCCTCAAACTGGGTCATAAAGAGTCAGACATAACTGAAAAATGGTTGAATTAAACAGTAGGAACATTGAACTAGGAAACTAGATGGGTCAAAGGAGCTAAAGGATTTAGGACATGGTGACAGATAAGGGTGAAAAGTAGATTTAGAGGAAGAGAGTGGGAGAGGTGAAAGGAGTAGGAGGTTGAATTGGAGAGTCCAGTCTTCAAAGTTTGGGATTTTGGAAGTGTTGTAGTTTTGAGAGACAGCTTTGAAGGAATATTCCTATAAAGCCAGATAGTAAAGTCATATTCTGTACCTCAGTTTTACTTTCTGTGAAAAGGGAGAATAAATAGTACATTTCATATCTCCCATGTAGAGTTTCTTTCTGGGAATATTTTCAGAATAACTGCAGTCATTCATCTTAAATGAATGATTGAATTATTTGGAGGAAAATATTCTATTCTTGCTCTTCAAACATTTTAAGCAGGCATTTAACCTGGAATCTGTAAACTTGGTTTTAAAAAATATATATTTTGCTAACTGTATTTCATTATTATTGGTTTCTTTGTAATCCCATGTGTTGTATTTATATATTTAAAACATGATTCTGAGAAGGAGTTTCTAGACTTCACCAGATTGTCCACAAGTTCCATGAAAAAAAGGTAAGAAAAAGGGTAAGAACACTTGGTTTAGAGGAACACCTTGTCGATACTTCATGTAGGCTACATATGTAGCTTTCCATTTCATATAACTTTATCTGTGGTATTGGAGCATAAGTATGATGTATATGTGACATCGATAAAGACCACTGCTTACATATTCTCAGCAATAGTGATTAATGGTCCATGGCCACAGCAGTGTTTGTTGTCCATGGTGTTAGATAGCTATTAGGAGAGCATTTCTTCTTCTCTAAGCTTTTGCCTTTGTTTTCCATTCCTCTTTCTTTTCTTTTAACCATAGCAATTTGGGATAAAAGAAACAGCCAAGAACCAAAAGAACATGATAATTTGATAATTTTGTTTTATAAAGATGAAAAGAAATATCAACAGATAGACCTTGCTGGCAGCTGGCAGCCACCAACCTTGTTGGCAGCTGGCAAATTCAGAATAGGATTCTATTCTAGGATTTGATATTTTGTTCTCCATTAGTGCCCACATTTCCTACTGGGAAAGCAGAAGACTGAGTAGAGATCTATTCTGTGAAGTTGAGAGCAGAATCTTTTAAACACTATCTTGACTTCAAGAGTGACTTGAGAATTCAGAAATAATGTTGCCATCCATCTGAACTGTGACTAAACTTACAAATTTTAGGAAGTTAAATCAATGAAAATGGGTACCATTTTGAAAACAAGGTAATTTAAGGGAGGAAGCACTAAAGAAAGAATGTTTACACAGGAACTTTGAACAGATCACAATGAACTATATACATCTGCCATCAAAAGTTTTTAGTTGTAATTATAAGCTGTGCTCTTTCATTTTGAAGTTAGGATGTCTGAGGAAAAAGCTCTGGCTTCTCTCCAAAAATTCTAGTTGGAGAAATGTTTTCTATGACATCTCTCTTGATTAAAAGTACACGCTAATGGGATTAAAACAAGCTTAAGACTTGTATTGCTCAGTGATAACTTGTTAAAATTCCCAGGATTTACATTGATGTTTGAAAATATTAGTAGAACACACTTTGAAATTCATGATCAAAGTTTGGGTTAGTAGGCTGTAATCAGAAGCTGCAAGATAAATAATCTGAACTTTAGAATATACTATATCTATTAATCTAAAATTCATAATAATTTTAATAGTCTCTGAAAAAGTAAGCATCAAGGGGTGAAGTCTTAATGGAAAACTTATAATAATTTAATTAAACTTATAATAATTTAACTAAACTTATAGAAAATAGCATTAGAATGATATTTCTTTAGTAAGTCACAACAACTTTCTGATGTATATACATAATATAGCAGTAGCTGTATATTTGGAATTGTGCACATGACTCAGTTATCCATATTTCATCAGGATTTTTAGCATTATTTGGGAAACTTTCTCACAACATGTTGCATGTTGCACCTGTTGCAAAGTCATGACAATTTATTCAAATAAAATAACTTTACAAAGCGCTTAAACGTTTTTGGCCCTCAACAAGACTTTTTGAATGACTAAATAATGAAAAATATTGATAATTCTACATGGTTATTCTGAGATTACATTGTGGGAGTTTGGAAAGTAATATTAGAAATTAGCCTTCGTGTGTGTTCATCCTTCATTGCTGAAGAAGACCCACCATCAGAGAAAGGATGACATGACTTGCACTTGACTTTGTTTTGAGTGAGGGAGGGCTGTGCAGGTCACCAGCCTCACTTCTCCTCCAGAGCCATCTGAAACCAGCGACCAGATATTCATCAGGATGACTGGAGATGACCCAGGATGAGGCAGTTGGGGTTAAGTGACTTGCCCAAGGTCACACAGCTAGTGAGCGTGAAGGGTCTGAGGTGAGATTTGAACTCAGGTCCTCCTGACTCCTGCACTGGTGCTCTATCCACTGCACCACCTAGCTGCCCCCAGAAGTTAGCCATTATTCAGATGTTTAATGGTACTCAACTTTTTTTTATCTTGATGGGAAGTGCAAGCTTGAAAGATTATTTGATTCTTTTTTTCTTTGGCCTTGCCCCAGAGCTCTCGTGTCAAAATAGCTTACCAGTGGTGTCAATACAGATCAGTAGAGAAATTAGATACTAGATGGTTCATTGATATTGGCATTAACTTGAATGCTTTTGGTAATTTAGGGCTGGTGAAAGTTGCACAATTAAGATTATGACAAGATTAATAAAATCCAAAGTTTTTCCATCTGTTGTCAGATAAATTGAGGATTCATTAGAAAAGATTGCTGCCAGAAACCGGGAAATATCCCTGCTCAGTTCTCTAGAACACTTTTCTTCTAGAAGACATTTTGGTGCCAGATAGCATGAAAAGACCCAGCTCAATAGATAATGCCAGATGGAAACTCTTTAGGAGCTGCTTTGGGGCACATTTTAGAAGAACTAAAATAGTTAAATAAAAACTGAAATAGTTTCTGTATTCAAAGATCTTAACAAGGTAATAATCCCTTCTGTACATGAACTACTGATTCAAGAGGTGGCAAAGAGAGGGGAAAAGGGAGGGAAATGAGAACTAGAATATAGGGTTTTAATTTCATTTTCTTTAAATAAATTATTTAAACTGAAGCACTAAGTATTTTACATTACCTAAAAAGGCTACTCCTAGTTGGACTTGGATCCTTTTGTTAAACTGTAAATGCTAAGTGGTCAGAATCTCCAGTTTCTTTTGAAAGTCATCCTTGTTTTTGTGCTGATTATAGTGCACAAAGACAGCCCTAACTTGATACTTGGGGGAAAGAAATGTGTTTTAAATTGTTGAAATGTCATGTTTGGGGGGGAAGGGGAGAGAGGAAGAGAAGGATGGAATTTAGTATGCAAAACTTTGAATTAAAAATTTTTTTTAATATCAATGTTAGTGCAAGCAGGGCATTTTGGCTCTAGATAGATCACCAAATCAGGCTCTATACTGTTCTGTAGTTAACAAAAAATGCTTCCCATAAATGTTACTTAAATGTTTTTTTAGCATTTTCTTTTGTTTGCTACTAGGAATCAGTTTGGTATAAGACTAAAGTTTTATAATTGACCTTTCAACTTTCATAAATTAATTGCCCCTTCCTCTGTGTTTTGTAGCCAGTGTCTGAAAGCCAACTTGAAACAACTCCAAAATTGAGGATCAGTTTAAGCCATAGGGGAATCATGAAAATTCTGTTCTTGTAGAATGTTGTTTCCACATTATAACTGATCTCACTGAGCCTCCTCTTTGTGATTTTTGGAGAAGCTTCATTTTTCAGGGATTCTGGCACCAGAATGTTCCTTTTAAGGGAATGGTAGAGAGGATGAGGAGCTCTTTTTGAGTAGAATTTATATACCCATTTTGCAGATGGAAAAGGGACTTTCTAAAATAGTACTTTATCCTTATCCTTGCTAGATTTGGGATTATCAAACTGCTACTTGAAAAGGGTTTAAATCTATGTTGCTAATATATACAATCTCTGCTGTCTTTTTAGATACCCAGTCAACTGTGGAGCTGAGAAATTCACAGGAGCAGCCTGTGTTCACAGGTACCATCAGGTTTTCCGTCTTTAAAAATATTGTCCTTAAGCCATGAAAAGATGGAAAAATGTTCTCTTTCAGATTTTGGTATCTTGTCAATCTAGTGGAACTTATCATTTGAGAATTTGGTCACGTCTTTATGATATCAAGATAACTATTGAATTAAATCCCCAAATAAGTTGCATAAGTTGTTTGTTTGTTTCTTTTTAATCATTGTGGCAGTCAGTCCTGCTTCCTCCTACCATTTCTGGTCCAGGACTGAATTTTTCATTTTTTTCATTGGTTGTTTTGCTTCCAGTGTATCTTTATCCATTCAGGAGTTATTTGGAATGTAATGAGTTAAATTTTAATTTAATTTAGAAGAATGAAGAGTTAATATTAACTTGTCTAGTACAGTTCAGCATCTGAAAAAAAAAACCTTAAAATATCTTACATCTTTATGAATTGAATAGGATACATGGTTGAATATTGAAGGTTTGTATTATATTGAAAATTTATTTATAAGAAGTTAATAGGAACCCTTGCTTTCTGAAGAGTGAATATGTTCTTTATGCTATATATTTATGTCCAGGTGAGGTGAAATTTTTCCTCATATTGTCAAATCAACCAGTATTTATTCTCTTGATACCAAAGAAGCATTTAGTAAAAGAATAACATATTTCTTGTATCATAACAAACTACAAGTCTTTGAAAAAGATGTTTTAATAGTTTAATAGATAAATAAGTGACTACATGAATGTTTCCCTGGCAACAAGAAACCCTCTTTATCCTTTTCCCAATTTTTGTCTACCACTCTAATGTCTTTTCTTTGACTCTTCCATTATTCTTTTTTTTCTTTGTGAGTCTTTGCTTATAGCTGTTTTCATGTTGTTGTCTTCTTTCAAGTTTGTGTCATTGTCTTCCATGCCACCATAGTAATTTTCTGTGGTCTGTTCTTTTGTTGTTTGCTTATTTTCCAGCCTATTTCTTGCCTTTGAACTTCGTATTATAAAGTTGAGCTCTGCTTACCTGGGGGTGGAGAAGCGCCCTCCCTAGTTTCAGCCTTTTTCTACACTACTGTTTTCAGAGCTAGTTCTGAGAATCTGCCAGTTTTGGGTGCTTCCAAGGTAGTGTGATCCAGGAAGAGGTACGGACACTGCTCTCCTGGTCTGTGCTCTGATCTTTACTCAGGAAGGACCACCCTTCTGCTCTCCTGTAGCTGCAAACTCTAGCATTCCTATTGGCCCTGGAACTGTGACTAGGGAGCCTGTTTTCTTGTCACCTACCATAAGCACTCCTCTCTGTTCTGGAACTGCAACCCAGAACTGCATATGGACAATAGAGGGGCCAAACAGTGTCCAGTCATGTGCCCAATTTCAGCTATGGGTTCTCTGTAATCTTTCTGACCAGTTGTCCCACTCCCTCATTGTCTCTGCGCTAAGAAGTCCCAAGGCTTCCACTGTGGCTGTTCAGCTGCTTCTATAGGCGATCACTACCATTGTCGCAACCAGTTGCACTCCAGGCCTCCCTCCACCCTGGTGTCATAGACCTTTCTTGCCGACCATCTAAGTTGTCTTGGGCTAGAAAATGTCTCACCCTAACTTTTTGTTGATTGTGCTTCTCCAGAATTCTATTTGAGGTACTATTTTAAAGTTGCTGAGAGTAATACTGGGAAAGTTTGGAGAGGTTACTCTCTCTGCTCTGCCATCTTGGCTGCAGTAGTACATAGGTATTCCTGAAGCACAGTGATTGTGTCACACATCCTTCCTACTCATAATCTTGAATGGCTTCCTATTCTAGGTTAAAAACTAAAATTCTTCTCCTGTCATTTAAGAACATAAACAATCAAGCTTCCTCCAGTCTTTCCAGTCTTATTTCATGTTACTGCCCTTGCCATGCTCACTTTTCTATTCAAATTGACCTTCTCTCTGTTTTACCATGTACAACATTACATCTTTTATCTCAGTGCCATGTCTGAAATACCCTCCCTTCTTGCTTCTGCCTTTTGAAATCCATCGTCTCCTGTATAGCATGGCTCAGGTGCCACCTTCTAATTGAGGCCTCCTTGAATCAACCCTCCATCCCCCAGTTATCGGTGCTTTTACTCTCATTACTTTGTGCCTACTTGGTATTTCCTTACTGATACACACGTATCCTCCGTAGTAGAGTATGAGTTCCCTGAAGGCAGGGACTGTTTAGTGTTTGTCTTTGTAGCCCTAGCTCCTTGGACGGTCTTGATCATAATTAAATATTTGATAAATGTTTATTGAATTAAATATTGTAATCTGTGTGCCTTCTTAATTTATGAACCAATTACATTCCACATAAAACAGTACTTATATTTTATCATCTTGGATTTGTATTGTCGTCTATTCCTATGCATTTAAGTGTATGTTGCATGTTTAATTATTTCAGGAACAAGAAGGGGGGCAGCCCACTTTTTAGAACAGATGTCTTAAAAACCTCCTTGCCCTATTGTACAGATATATGATATATAGAATTTGGAACTTAGAGCTTTACAAATCAAGTGTTTAATTCAGTAATTAGCGCTTACTGACTTGCTTTACAGAATAGACTTGAGTAGATATGCTTTTTCCATGACTTCATTTACTCTTGTATGTATTCTAGTAAATATGCTGGTCCATTTGTTATCTGTTTTTTGGATTGCTGCCTTTGCTGTGTTCTACTTTCCTATACCTTTGGTTCCAGGTTAACTTTTTAATTTGTAAAAACTACAAAATTCAACAAATGTTAGGCAATAGGACTTGAGAAGTTAAAGGGAATTGCAAATATTATCCTGCTTGAGAACATAGTGTCAATTCTAGTGCGTTCAATCTAGGAAGGTGGTCAGTAGATAAGCATTTATTGACTGGTAGAAGCTGAGTAATTTTTCATTTTTTGTGCTCTGCTTAATTATTTAATTATGCTTAAATATAAATGATGGTAGGTGACCTTTATGTTTATGTAAATCTGTGTAAAACATCTTTTCAAACCTTAGGTGCTATACAGATGTTAGGCCACTTAACAGCTCATTATGCTTCCTTGAAGGAGTCTCATCATTAATTGATCAAAGAAATATAATTTTCTTTTACATGTATTTTTAAAATTAAATTTTGTTTTCGAATAAAATATCTGCCTACTCTTCCTCCCACTTCCCTTGCCCCCTAATTGAGTAAGAAAAAACCCTATAACATTTTAAAATTCAGTTTTATTTTGTGTACTCCTGCTCAAAACCCCTATCATAAATATGTATAGTCAAGCAAAAGAAATTCCTACGTTGGCCATGTCCCCCAAAAATGTCTCAGACACAAAAGTCCATCATTTCTCTATCAGAAGGGGGGCAGGACGTTTCATCATGAGTCCTCTAGAATTGTGGTTGGACACTGTTGATCAGAGTTCCCAAATTTTTCAGAGATGCTGTCTTCACCTTATTGTTAACGATTGTATAAATTGTTCTCCTGATTCTGCTCACTTCATTCTGCATCAGTTGACACAAGACTTAACTACGTTTCCCTGAAAACATGCTCTTCATCATCTCCTGCACCACAGTAGAGTATCCTCACATTCATATCCCATACTTGTTGAGCCATTCCCCACTAGATGACTGCTTCTTTAGTTTACAATTATTCGATATCACAAAAAGTTGCTGTAAGTATTTTTAGCTACATGAGTCCTCTTCCTCTTTTTTTGACCCCTTTTGAGTATAGACAGTATTGCTAGGTCAAAGACTCTTACTAGCTTTTTTTGGGAAGCGGAGCACAATTCTAAATTGTTGAGAGAAGTACTGGGAAAGTTTGGCTAGGTTACTGTCTCTGCCCTGCCATCTTGGCTGCAAGTATTCCTAAATAGGAATAGGTATTCCTAAAGCACAGTGATTGTATCACACATCCTTCCTACTCATAATCTTGAATGGCTTCCTCTTCTAGATAAAAACTAGAATTTATATTTCTAGAATGATTGGACCAGTTCAGAGCCCCACCAACATTGTATTAATGTTTTCCCCTTTCCCTTCCAACATTTGCCATTTTCCTTTTTTTCCTCAATTTAGCCAATATTTTGGGTGTGATGCAGAGTCTTGGAGTTGTTTTAATTTATGTTTCTCTAATTATTTTTTCATATGGTTATTGATAGCTTTGGTTCTTCCTCTGGAAACTGCCTTTGACCATTTATCAATTGGGGAATGGCTTCTATTCTTATAAATTTGAACCAGTTCCCTATATAACTTGTAAATGAAATGTTTATCAGAGAAATTTGCTGCAAAGATCTCTCCTTCACACACACCACCACCCCCACCACCCCCCGTTTACCTGCTTCTCTTTTAATTTAGCTGCATTGGTTTTGTTTGTACAAAAGCTTTTAAGTTTATGTAATCAGACTGTGAACCCTTCTATTTCTTGTTTGATCATGAACACTTGCCCATCCCTCTATTCATAGTTACATGGGATTTTTAAAAGCTTGCTACAGCATAGTTTTAAAATAAGTTTTTGCTGATATATTTTGTTCTTTTCATGTCATCATAATTTCCCTCGGTATCCTTCCCCTACTTCTCCCATATAAGCCATCTGTTATAACAGGTAAAAAGAAGAGGAAAAAAATCAGCATCACTGATCAGTATGTTGGAGAAGTTTGAGAGAATGTGCAGTGTACCACCTTTGTGCACCTCTCATCTCTACAGGGGAGTCGGGTGGGGGTATCTTTTCATGCCTCTTCATTTGTGTCACACCTATTCTGCATGATTTTGTAACATTCACCCTGGGGTTTTTGGTGGTGGTTCTTTCCATTTCGATTGCTGTAGTCATTTTGTATTTCGTTTTCTTGACTCTGCTTCCTTTACTCTGCATCAGCTCAAGGAGATCTTTCTGTGTTTCTCTGTATTCATCATATTTGTCATTTCTTAAAGCACAGTAGTATTTCAATACACGATTTGTGTAGCCATCCCTCAGTCAATGGATATTCCCTTTGTGTCCAATTCTTGCTGTCACAAAAAATACTGCTGTGAGTATTTTGGCATCTCTGAGAGCTTCTTATCAGTGAGCTCCTTGGGACGTAAGGCTAGCAATGTAATATCTATGAAGGGTACTGAGTGTGAACATCATTTTACACACTTTCTTTGCATCATTACAGTTAGCTTTCCAGAATGGTTCTGTTGATTCACAACTTCACCAGCAATACACTAGTGTCCCTATCTTCACCTGACTCCTGCAGCATTGGCTATTCCCATCTTTTGTCTTCTTTACCAGCTTTTTGCTACAGCCTTAGGTAGGATTTAATTACGTCTTGGGGCAGTTATATTTTTCTAGAGAAGGAATACACATTTGTGTTCTTAATAAGCCATGGGAAAATAGAACTTGATATGCAGAAGTTTTATTTCCATATCTCTTCAGAAATGCTTTTGTATTTTTAAGTTCAATACTTGGTTCTGTTTGTCATCAATTAACATTTATTGGACACAAACAGTTGCAGTATCTTACTAAATGTTATGAGAATAGGAAGTACCAAACTAAATAAAAAACAAACTCTCTTTCACATTTTAGTTCTGGTCAGAGAAATGGAATACCCACTAAGATCACGTATAAAGGAAAGCTGCATGAGCTTGAGGGCAGTGCTTAGTTTCTGAAGGTTTCATGTATTATACCAAAAAAGCTTAATATGCCACCTACTGCCAAGGGTTTGTATGAAGAAAATCATTGGTTCTCTTGTTAATAAATGTGTTATAACATGTTTAAGAGTTGAATTGTAGGTAAATGATTAAGATGATTATTATTTATACTTTCTTTTATTTAGAAGGCCAGGTGATTTTGAATGACTACAGTTCTGCCAGACCTCAAGAGGTAGAAAATATGGACAGTGGAGAAGACAATAAAGAACAGGTCCCACCCAATGAAGATGAGGATATAGGAGGTAAGATGGAATTTACTTGCCAGAAACTAATGATTAAAGATTTGATTAGTGTTCAACTTTTAAGGAAAATAAGGGACTGTCTGAGCATAGAGGAAAACAAATTATTTTGGGAAGAATAAAACCATTTAGTTCAATTACTGTGCCGTCTTAAAATTCATCTCAAAATTTCATTGTATTTTTTAGAGCATAGGATGCCTCGCCAGTCTCCTAAATAAATGCACAGCTTAAACTGAATTTGCACTTATCTTTTATATTAATGTTTATGTTGGCACAGACATATAACATAAACAATCTATATTGCTTTTTGGAGTCAGCCCTAGGATCGTTATATATAATGTGTGTCTAAGTGCGTGGTGTGTTGCAAAGACACTTTCCTAGGATCTCTTTTTTTTTATTTAAGTCTCTATAGTAAACATTTAAAGAGGTCATGAAGTAGAGCTGTGTGTCTAGAACCTCTGAGATTGAAATCACAGCACCAGTTAGCATTCCAGCTATGCCGAGCTGTACATCAGTTTGTGCCAGTTCTAAACCACAGAGACTGAAAAGTGCTGCTTGGCACAGGATGTGGTCATTTGTGCTGAGGAAGGCATATGGTGCTCTGCCAGTTCCATGAGACTTACTGAAGGTGACTTATCCATGGCATTGCATTCTCATCAAGGCAGAGAATGGCTCTAGCCTGGAATGAAGTTTTTTCAAATAAGGACTTACACATATCATAGTGTTTAAAATTGCATTCGAATTTGGAGACTATTAGATCTAGGGAGTTTAGAATTGTTTGTCAGAAATTCTCTTAGGTTTGAAATATGGCATATGATTATCCTGTTTCAGAACAATTAAAACTGACAACCCTTTCACTCCAACCCTCCCAAACTCCCAACTTAAGACATGAAACCAGAACCATTCTTTTTATTCATGTCAATTTTTGAAGAATATTGTGAAAGAATACAGTATGGTAGGTAGCTAAATGTTTGAAAATTCCCTGCACTCAGGAAATGAACCTCGATAGCAATTTGCCATCCTCTTTCAACCTATATTCAAGAAATCATTGTCATTGACCCTATTCTAAAGGAATTGGCCCAAGTGGTGAGAGAGATCCAGTCTCTGGAGCTCATGCATCTTGGGACCTAGTTAATGGTTATAGATAATAACAAGAGCTAACTAACACTTATGTACAATATTTATATATTTCAGCACTGTGTACCTGCCACACAATAGGTGCTTAATAAATAATTGTTGCCTAGTGCTTTACACATATTATTTCATTTGTTCTTCACAATACCCAGTGAGGTGGGTGCTATTATTTTATCTCTCCCTATTTTAAAGAAATTGATTCAGAATATTCATTGGAAGGTCAGATACTGAAGTTAAATACTTTGGCCACATAATGAGAGGACAGGACTCATTGGAAAAGATCCTGATGTTGGAGCGATTGAAGGCAAAAAGAAAAGGGGATGGCTGGGGATGAGATGACTAGATAGTGTCATGGAAACCAGGAACATGAACTTGGATAGACTTTGGGAGATAGTAGAGAAGAGAAGGGTGTGCATACTGTAGTCCATTGGGTCATGAAGAATGGGACAAGACTGAAGATCTGAACAACTTTTTACAAATGAAGTCATTTGAGTCAGAGAGCAGTTAAGTGACTTGCCCAAGACCACACACAGTGTCTAAGGCAAGATTCAAATTCAGGTTTGAGGATCTTAGAATCATAGATTTAGAACTCGAGAGGCACCTAGAGTCCATTGAAGCTAACCCCCTTACTTTAGAGAAGAGGTAACTGAAACCCAGAAGTTAAATGACTTATCCAGGATCATACAACCCATGTTGGAGACAGGATTTGAACTCAAACTTTCCTGACTGTAAGAGCAATGCTCTATCCAAATCAACAGACTTGAAGTGTTTACTATGTTCCAGACATTATGCTAAGTGCTGGGGATACAGATACAAGCAAAAAGAAAGGTGCTTCCATTCTAATGGAGCTGAAAAGTAGTGGTGATTAGGGGGTAGTGAAGTTAAGGGAGGGGTGTGGAAATGGTGGCCAAGCCCAGAGAGTCAGAAGTAGAGCTAGGAGAGGAATGAAGCATGGCTAGCCTGAGCCTGCCACACAATGGTGGTTCTGGGAGGACCCACCAAGGGGAGAAGGACCCACCAAGGGGAGAAGGACCCACCACAAGGTGGAGGGATGTTCCAGGGTGAGAAGATCATAGGTACTAGTAAACTTCTTGGGTGAGAAAATAGTTGAGTCCAGGGCATCAGAAACAGAACCTATATTTATACCATGCCATAAAATTTACTCAGCAGGTGAATAGGACAATTATATCTAACTATTTTATAAATCCTTTTATTCCATCTCTGAACTACTTTGTTCTGTATTTACCTACAGTGTTTTGCCCTTGATAGAATATATGCTCCTTGAGAGTAGGCGGTTTTGTTTTTTTCCTTGTATCAATAGTATTTGGCAGTGTCTGTCTCATAGGGACAGGGGACAGGGATTGAACCTATGACTTTATTCCATATAGGGAACTGCTTCCCAGGTGAAGAAACTCTTTCTGCCAATGCAGATAGGCATGTTTTTGTGGACCTAGAGACTTGCCTGAAGTACTAAGAGTTTTGATGCTTTGTCTGGGTTTACATAGCCAGCATACGTCAGAGGCTAGGAAGCCAGCTTTCCATTCATTATGCCACTGTGGCCTCTCTGCCACAGACTATGCACTTAATAAACACTTGATTGGTTAATTAGCTGACAAGCAAACTGGAGCTTTAAGAGGTTATGTGACTTGTCCAAGGTCATGTGGTATGTAGTGGCAGAGTTGGAACTCAATAGATCTTCTGACTCCAAGTCTAATGCTTATTCTACTTCATCACCCTGTTGTGGTGCCATCCCCACCCCCTCAACTATAGTTCTATAGAAACTAGGGACATCTGTGGATGGAAACTACTTTTCCCAGGTGCCATATGTCTAGGACTGCTATGCATTTCTCCTGGGCGACCAGGCATGAGGCCAGTAGTCCTAAATAATCTAGGATGGAGAATTTTCTTCCTTCCTTACCCCATACTGTTACATCCTCCTAAAAAAAGAATTGAGTGGACTAATTCTGTTTCTTAGAATTAATTCTCTATGTCACAGTTCACTTGCACACCAGTCACACCTGTGTTAATAGTGGCACTCAGTCTGGGTCATAGACTTGATAAGGACAGGGACCAGGATCTCTGCTTTTTAATGTGGAATAATAGTGATTACTGGGCATCTGGCATAAGCATCTGACAGTACAAATAATGCTTGCCTAACGTAGCCTGAGCAGCACTGCCTGAGAGATATCTAAATCCTGTCACAGACACAAACCTATATTGATGTTCAGAAGTGGACACATTGTATAATGTGATATATCTAATTCTGCTGTGTTGGGTACTGTACCCATGGTGACCAGGATATGCATCTTTCAGCAAATCCTGGCATTAGAGATAATTTTAACTAAAATGCAATAAAAATGACTACATACATTGTCAAGTACTTAGGAATTTCAGTTTAATTGTTATCATTACATTTTTAAAAGGTCATCTAGAGAAGTTTTAGAGTTGTTAGTGACAAAGAACTACCTTTATCCTGGAGTGTTTTTTATCCTGAGTAAGAGCTAATTGTGTTTTATTTTAGGTTCTAAGAGAAGTAAAGTATGTGGGTTTTTTTTTTTAATGAAATAGATCTCTTCGTGCAGATTTCCAGCAGTTAGAAGTTTGCTTTGTAGAAAACTGCAGGCAACCAGTGGAGACACTGACTTTTTTTTTTCCTGTGGTCTAGAAGAAAGCAGGACTATTTTTGCAAAAATAACTATTGGGCTAAGACCTCGACCATAGATAGCCTTTACCTCTTTAAAGGGGTTAGCTTAATATCATTAGCATTGTGGAGGAATGGTGGTGGTTGTGAAAGCAGAATTTAAAACCCAACATGATTTGGCATAAATTCCTTTATTCATCACATCCAGTAGTTATTTTTTTTTTGTAGAAACAACTTCAGATATCCCAATGTACTTACGTGTATTTGATGGAACTACAGAAATGAAGACAGATAGTGGGGGCATGAACCAGTGAGGTGGGCAGTGGGTAGCCAATGACCACCCTGGAGTTTCTTCTGCATTCCCTTTGATATGAAGCAATATATTAGAAAGAATGCTGGAATGAGAACCAGAAGACCAGATCCATATCTTCTCATCCTTCTCATCCTCTTCTTCCTAATGTTCCTATTTCTCTTGAGGGTGCCACCATCTCACCCACGTTCCTCTCAGCCTCAGAATCATCTTCAGCTCTCCCTTTTCCCTCACCCCCTACATCTAGTTGCCATATTTTGTTGATTTCACCTCCACAATACACCTCACATTCAATCCCATCTCACCATTTACACCATCATTATCCTAAATCTGACCTTCTGCATCTCTCCCCTGGACTATTGCAATAGTCTGATTGGCCTCTGGGCCTCCAGGCATTCCTCTGTTTAGTCCATTCCTTAAGTTCAAGTGTGATCATGTCAAGGTCTTCAAGAATCTCTACTGGCTTCTTTTCTCTGGGATGAAATTAAGCCTCCTATGTTTGACTTTTAAAGCCCTTTCCAATTTGGCTCCAGCCTACCTTTTGAGATTTATTGTATGTTGTATCCCTCCATGCAGGCTACAGTCTAGCCACACTGACCTACTTCTCTTCCCTTTGTACAGCATTCCATCTCTCATATCTAATATCTTATCTCTTAACATGTCTTCCATGCCTAGTATGTACTCTCTTTTTTACCTTTACCTCTTAGATTCCCTGGGTCTCCTCAAAGCTCAGTTCAGTCCAGCTGAGCCTCACTTCCCCATCCAGCTGACAGGCTTCTCCCCTAAAAGAAGAGTTCTTAAATCTTTATTGTGTGTTGGGTATGATCTGGTGAAGCCTACGGGCCCCTCTCAGAATAGTGCTCTTGAGGGTGTAAAATACTGAGGATTACAAAAAAAAAACCCTTGATTCTGTTGAAATAAAGATGCATTATTTTCTTATCCAACTTCATAGACCCTAGAAATTATTTGTATATATTTTCTATGTCCATGTTGTTTCCAGTCAACACAATGTAAACTTCTTGAAGACAGGAACTGTTTTATTCTTGTTTTTTTATCCCCATCGAGTAGTAGGCACGTAATAAATACTTCTTCAATGAATAACTGAATGAATGCAATCCTAGCCCTGCCACTTCTGAACTGTGTACCCTTGGGCAAGGTATTGTATCTCTCTAGGCCTCACTTTCCTCATCTGGAAAGTGAAAGGATTGGGCCAGGTGATCTATAACAGTGTTGAACTTGGTGCTGCAAAACTGAACCAGACTAAAATGTCATTGGGAAATACTTAACAAAATAAATAAAACTACAATAAAACATAGATAGTATTAATTTGTGGTTTTCTTAATCAACATATGACATGCAGGGATTCATTTCTATTTGAATTTAATACCATGTATCTATAAGTTCCCTATAAATTTGTCATCTTACTTTCAGTTGTTGAATGAAAAGGGTTATTTTTATTTTAGACTTTTTTTTGGTTGATAGACATTAAATCTTCTTTTTAAGTAGAAAATTCTTAGAAAAATAAATTCCTATCATAAGCATCATTTAGTTAATTCTCAAAACCTTTGTAGGTCACTCCCATCTACCTCTAGAGGTCAACCAGGAACAAACGTTTACAAATTTTTTTTAAATGACAAAGTATTAAGACTTATCAATGGTACTTCCTCTCAATATTTTCATTGGTTTTTTTTACAATTTATTTTTTATTATAGTTTAAGTTCCAAATTGTCTCCTCCATCCCTTCCTCATACTAGAGAAGGCCATCATTTGACATACACTATGTGTGTATATGTGTATGTGTATTTATATATACAACCAGACTATGCATGCTTCTATTTATCAGTTCTTTCCCTGGAGGTGAATAATATCTTCTTTCATAGGTGCTTTGTAGTTGATCTTAGTATAATATTCAGAATAATTTAGTCTTTCATAGTTGTTCTTTGAACAAGATTGCTGCATACAATGTTCTCTTGGTTCTGCAGTTTCATATTTTCAATTTTGATTGACAAGAAGTCTATAAACAAAAATTCTAGATCCAGTGACATCACTTCAGTGGCCTAGCTCAAGACCCATTTCAAGACTACTCCATCTCTCACTGATCTTCCTTCTCCTTTGAACTCCTGCAGTACTTATAGTCTGTACCAAATAATTTAACCCTTAATTATATGCATAACTTATCTTCCCACTAAGGCTAAAAGTTTCTTGAGGGGAAAGCCTCTGTTTTATACTTCTCTTTCCTCTGAAGAACCTAGAACAGTATGAAATCATTCAAGAAGCATTTATTAAGAGTTTGTTATATGCTAGGCACCATATTGAGTACTGGGGTTACAAAGAAAGACAAAAATTTGGAACATATAATACTCATAAATTCAACAAATATCTATTGATCAATGAATTATTTAGTCACAATGGCCAGCTATGTTGTTTTCACTTCTAAAAAAATTTTAGCTTTGTGAAGTGATGATTTCCAGGCCTACAAGAGTGATGTATGCCAGATTCGGTAAAGGATAAGGAATGAAGACACTTTGCCCAGCCTTTGACTCACTTGCTCAAATTGTACCATTTTTCTTTGACACTGCAAAATAGCATTTTCTACCTATGTCATTGGAGTTGTTTGAGATTTACCAGGAAAAAAGGATTAAGAGATCACTGAGTCTCCTAGTCTTTTCATTTATTATGTGTTGAGTGCTAGAATTATCACAGGCATTGAAGTAGAGAACACATAGAAACTGGAACCTGCTCCGGCTGCCTGAAAACTTATGAAATATTATGATAGCAGTAACAAAGTTTGAATCGGTGTCATGGTATTGCATGAGAACAGAATTCCCCAATTATTCCTACTTGGCCTTATTTTAGTAGAATGCAGAAAAATGAGAACCTCTGGGGGTGCTTCCAGTCAGTATAGTCAATAACATAACCAGCTTGAGGAGGAAGAAAAGAACAGCCACTCCTGGTGCAATTCTGAAAGGGGAGGGGAAGTCTAGTTGTGAGGTGGTGTGGGTAAGATGTACCTTCCCCCAGCCCAGACTCCCTCTCTCTCAGTCACCGTTGTTCTTCTGAAAGCCATTCCTCATTCTACTGCTATTCACCTCTCTTCCCTTCCCAGACTGAAGCAGTAAATGGGAATGCTGCCATGTCCATGTGGCTGATTTGTGTTTTTTTGGTATTATTTCTTTGATTCTGAAGTGTGAGGAACATAAAGCTTATTTGACACTTAACCATCTTCCTTCAATCCAGCCCTCTATATGCCCAGATTTCTCAGCCACCCTACCACTATCTTATGTCTTCCTCTTAGTTATTCACATGGTCTGTCTGCTCTGAAGCCACTATAGCTCCCAAAATGACAGGTACAGCACTGATAGCTTAGAAACCAAATCATGCTAGTAGAGTAAATACGCCTGTTTACTCTGCTTCTCTTGCAAGTCTGCCTATATTTCCCTGGAGCTCTAAGTATTGATTGTCATTCCCTATAAAACAGGAGCTTACACCATGTTGCAGTTAACCAGAGAAAATTAGTTGTAAACATATTTGTTAATGAAATAGCCCTAAGAAAAATCCCCAAACTCTGGTGCTACTTTTGACAGATTCTGTCTTGATTCCAGTGAGAAGATCCAATCTGATAATGCTTTCTGAAACTGACAGGAACGCAGCTCACAGGAGAAGACTTAAAAGTCTTTTTTTCCTTTTAGTCCCCATATATGGCAGAGGTCCTTAACTTCTAACCTTAACTTAAAAGTACCTTAAGAAGCCTATTTTCTTTCTCCTGGGAGACACAGCTCAAGTATTTAAAAGACTTTCCTTGTGATCATCTTGATTCCAGCTGAGGTACACAGTATTCTCAATGTGACAAGTGCTAAAAATGTTCAAGCTTTTGAAGGAAAAAATAGCAAGCCACATTTGTGGCTCATGGATGCTAATTGCCACCACATTTAGATGTGTGAAGGGGTCTCTGGCTGGAGTGAGATTGGAGAGGCAGACTGACTCTCGCCTAGGCGCTCACTGAGGTTCCAGTGGTACTGCTCAGCACACGCAAGTATGTGCTTCTAAAGGAAGTGCCGTTTTTTATCAGAATATTACATCTCCCAAGCCCAGATCAAGATCTGTTGCTCATGGGATGCAGGGGTTATCTCACAAAATCAGCAGTACTCTGCTGCAGAAGTTCACTCACAGGGGATTTCTGTAAGTGTTAAAACTGGGCAGGGGAGGCAATATTGCTTCAACTGTGTCAAATGGGTAAGTTTTTGAGGTGAAAAAAGTATCTTGTTGACAGAAAGCTTTTATTTTAGTTTGTGCCTCATGGATGCCAGTCAGAAAAAAGGAACCAGGAATGAGGTGTTTAACATCAGGTTGTTAAGGTAGCAGGCAACTAAAGTGAACCACGAAGGACAGTTTAAATGATCAGACATCCTTGGATCCTAAGGGTGTGTTTGTGCGTGTGTTTGTGTGTGTGCGGGCATGTGCTCCCACCTTTTATTCAAAGGAAGATGCTGGAATGAAAAAGGAAGTGAAGGAACAAGTCTGAATAAGGTGTGAATTCCAGATTGCTTCCTGATGCAATCTATTACTCAGTAATCTCCCTACAGCCTCATCCACTCTTGAAGGAGACGCAAGTTGCAGAAGATAATATTTGTTAATGGTTTGAGGTTGTCAGAAGCATCTTTTGTTTCCTAAACAGATTGTAAACTCCTTGATTTAAGGAACCAAAATTTTTTCCCTATTACAATCCTCTCACTTGTGCCTAACAACTGTACCCTGTGGATGTATAGTAGACATTCAATAAATACTTGTTAATTCAATTTAACAAACATTTTTAAAGTGTCTGTTGTATTCAAGCACCGTGAAGTGAGAAAAGGCTAGTTGTGGATGTGTGCTGGATTCTGACCATTCAAGCAATGGCTCCTGGCCTGTGGTGCTTTGGAGTTATTATAAGGAGTCCATGGATCCATACTTAATAAAGCAGCAAACATACCTGCTGCAAAGTGACTAATATCTCACACGTACAGTTATCACTATTTTTCAAATGTATATAGATGCTTCTGTGATAAAACTAAAATTCTTTACAAAGTGTTACTAAATTCAATGAAACTTTTGGTTATCATGTTTTGTTTCCTTTCTCCCAATCAACAGTAAGATATAGTACATAATAGCAAAACTCTTAAAGTGTGTGGGGCTGAGGATGGGAAGACATCTGTAAAATTATTTAATGCTTTCATGCTTGACCTGATTGGGAACCATTGTTTTAAGGCAGAGGCAACTTATAACTGGTTAAAAGCTAAACATGCATAACATGATATAAAATTGCTTCATTACTGTTAGTTTTGCTGCTTCATAGTAGTATAGGATACAAATGGTTAGCAAATTTTACAGGTTTAATGGTCTGTGAAGGTGTTGTTTCTAGTATAAATAAGTTTAACTCGGTGTTGTTTATATTTTCAAACTGTGTCCACTAAATGAGAAAAATTAGAGAGTGAGGGTCCATCCTCACCTCTGCTTTCTGCACTAACCTGGAGCTAGGAGAAGCTTCTTCCTTTACCTTTCCTGCCACCTATTCAAAAGGAAGTGTAGAAATAGAGGCAGAAGTTAGAAAAAACGGATAAAAAAAGTCATATGACTTTGTGATATACAGTAGTTTTGTTTGGAGTCTAGATATAGGGATTTTTACAATTGTTAATTGAAGAATCTAGCCTGAGACTTGAAAAATTACATTTGGTAGCTACGAGCAACATAGTACTTTAAATGTTTCTACTTAGAAGTGTCTTGCAGCATATGAATGAAGATGTCAGAACTGGTCTTAAATGATGACAGTGGTAATCCGGCCCTTGGTGTATAACCTTCAAACACCAATAAATGAGATTATCAGGATTTAACATGTGACCTTTCTCAGTCTGACTGGTAGGTCCAGATGTTTTCTGATTCAGCTGCCTTGCTGAAATCTGCTCTAAATGGCTACAGTTGGACTTGGATTTGGGGCTGCAGGAATGACAGTCTTGAAACCAGATTCTGCAGTGAGCCGTGCTATCTAAATAGTGACAGATGGGAACCTATGGTTTAATAATTAAAAATAATTTGTGACCTTACCCTTAATAGATTTGTTAATTATGTCAACCGAATAAGTAAAAATTGAATGGTAATAGGTATTTCACGATATTAGTCAGTCTGGTGGCATTAAGGACGTTGACGAGATTCGTTAGAGCCAGTCTTTTCTGCACCTGCGTCTACAGAAGCAGAAATCCCAGTCATGCTTTTTGTTCCCCCTCAAGGAAGTCCATGGCAACTCTAGAGGAGCCTGGAAACCTCTTTATTAGCCTCCTTTCAATCTTCCAGGCTTATGGCTACACTTCACATCCACTAGCCCCTTTGGCACAGAAAATGAGACAATGCTCTCTCGGTCTTCGTTCTCCCATCTACGTAGGCTGGGACTCAGGACTGTTTTCAGCATTTTTATGTAGAGTGTTTACAGTCTTGGCATCTATTTTAGCCCAGTTCTTTAGTTACAGCTCTTGAGATGCATCTGCATGAGCTTTGAATTGTTTGGGGGAGACAACTTTCCATTGGTTGTTCATTCTTGGGCAAGGGAAGGTGTGTGTGTGTGTGTGGGAGGGTGTCCTTCGTTGCCGAAAAAGACCATGCCATCAGAGAAATAATGACATGACTTGCACTTGACTGTTTTGAGTGAGGGAGGGCTGTGCAGGTCACCAGCCTCACTTCTCCTCCAGAACTATCTGAATCCAGTGATGACTGGAGATGACCCAGGCTGAGGCAGTTGGGGTTAAGTGACTTGCCCGAGGTCACACAGCTAGTGAGTGTCAAGTGTCTGAGGTGAGATTTGAACTCAGGTCCTTCTGACTCCTGCACTGGTACTCTCTATCCACTGCACTACCTAGCTGCCCCACAAGGGAAGGAGAAAGAGTGAGAAGGTGAGGAGGTTGGCATCTCCCATTCACACTTAAGCATTCATAAGATTACCCTTTGTAGATTTATTCCTCTGTCCCTACCCTAGCAAAGAGTTAGAAATTTCATCTCATCTTTATCATTTCATGACACATCTAAGAGGCATGAATAGATGAGATATTATGCATAATAGAAGAACACAGCTCCTGTTCCTGGTGAGTTAGTAGTGGTCTAATCTATAAAGGCTCCAAAAAAAGAGGGGGAGGGAGGATAAAGTGGTCTTGATAGGATGAACTTGGTTATTGTGGATTTTAGCAAGGTGTTAGAGAAGTGGCAATATAATATTGCTCATACTGGAAAAGGACTGCCAGGTCAGCTCAGCTCTCGATCAAAGGTAGCAGTAGATAGATAGATGCATGTTTGCTTTCTTGTCAAGCTATAAAAAAGTCCTATTAGTTTTAGTGGAAAATGCACAACAATTTAAAGCATATCAGTATCAGAAC
This sequence comes from Notamacropus eugenii, assembly GCF_028372415.1. Lineage (NCBI taxonomy): Eukaryota > Metazoa > Chordata > Mammalia > Diprotodontia > Macropodidae > Notamacropus > Notamacropus eugenii. Next base: position 355,361,715 of record NC_092873.1, on the reverse strand, counting down.
TCAGGGTATCCTTCTGAAAATGTCTTTCTTAGGTAAGAACTGTCATCTGATAACTAGGAGAAAAGGTGGAATTTAATTAGAGAACAATTAAGGAAGGTTTTAAATGTTGAAAAACTTATCTACTGTTTTCACGACAAAATGTATTCTCTTTCATTACTTGGACAGAATAATGAATATAATTTTGAAAGGGTCATATCACTAAATCTCTTCAGGTGGGTCATTTAAATACTGTCTGATGCTATTTTTTTTTACTGTGGATAAAGATTTTGGAGAGCATTCTACCCTCAGTATGTAATGATGTTAAAATCTGGTGGGATGTATAGCACATTTCATTAGGATGGGCACTCAGGGAATTTGATTTTTGATTTTAATTTTTAAAAAGAGAAACATTTATTATACACATGAAAGATTTTATTTGTATTCATCAAACAAAAGAAACTAAATTTACCTCGATTTTAATTTTCTTTAAATTAATCACTAAATTTTAGAACAGAAACTTTGTAGAAGGCTCCTCTCAAATCAGATCCTATCAAACCCCTCTCCTACACTGATCAACCTTTTCAGTCTTATCTTCTTGGCTAAATAAGTATCTTTCCAACCAAATTTTGCTACCCTAGCCCTGCATTTTGTCATGAAGGACCAGCAGGGGGATGTAAGGATTGGTGGACAAAGATTTAGCCTTTTAATTGACATTTTTGCTTTTCTGGACCATACCAACTAGAGCCCAAGGACCACATGCAACAGAAAACAAAATGACTAGAGGAGACAGGGAGAAAACCATATCTAGTTGATTTTTCTCTGACCCAGATGAAAATGCTGGGGTCCCTAGGCAGGAGTAAGGGCATTCTCAGGGTGAGAAGGGGGCAAGTATAGAATCAGCCTAACCCCAGCAACACTTAGGCTTCTGCTAGCAGAAGCATCACCAGAGCAGGCAAGGCAAAATTTGGAAAATGATCATCCAAGGGATGATCTAACTGCTGGGAAAGCAAATCAAGAGAAATATTTCCTTCTTTTTCCGTAACTAGAACATTATAGGAGTATGATGGGGAAGGGAATGGAAAGTAGAAGGAGGAATCAGAGAGCAGTTTGCAGTTGTCACCAGAAGAGCCACCCCTAGCAGGCATCAGTCAAATCCTGGACAGCCCCACCATAGGGAGAAAGAAGGCTGTGAGCACACTGGATGCTTGGCAAGCCTTTGCCCCACTCCCATATGTATGATGAGATGTCACACCTTATCATATCATTAAAGAACTTTTTAAAACTCTTGTTTTTAAGAAAAATTCTCAAATGTGTTCTTTCTAGGCAAAGTGAGGAGGAAAGTTCATTTTTTTTGCCTTATTACTCATAAAGTACTGTCATGTTTTAGTGCAGCATCCTGATGTGTGGCTGTTGGGGCATGAGTTGAAGGCAGTGTTAGAAGATAGTTGTTTCCCTGTTTTCAGTAATTAGATGTGTGTGTGTGTGTGTGTGTGTGTGTGTGTGTGTGTGTGTGTGTGTGAGAGAGAGAGAGAGAGAGAGAGAGAGAGAGAGAGAGAGAGAGAGAGAGAGAGAGAGAGAGAGAGAGAGAGAGAATTAAAGAATTTGCTCCAGTGTATTGGCCAGGTTCCACGCTAGTTCCACCCCACTGGCCAATATTGCCTTCACAGTTGCACATAGAGCCAGGATTCATCTTTGTTTGCAACCTTAAAGTGTGTTACTGGGCAGCTGTTTAGCAGTTGTTAACACTTCACCCTCAGGGATTCCTATATTTCAGTGACAAGGCAACCTATTTCCTGTACGTGGTGCACACATGCAGAAAAGTGTGTTATATTCCTACCATACTTCTCATTGTGTGTCCTTATAAAATAATGCTAAGTCTGTTGACTTAAAGTAGGTCCAAATTTTTATGTTATTTTCTATGTGCCTTTGAATATTATTAGTTCACTGTCAAAATGCATAGAAATTTCCTTACTCCTTCTCCTTTAGGGTTCTCTGCTTTTTCACAAATGCTTTCCAGATCCCATTGTTTCTGGTTAGTATACCCTAGCTTAGAAATATGGTTGATTTGTGTTTTGCTTATAATGCCCTAAAGTCCCAGGCCGGATTTTCACCCAAATTGCATTCAATGTGATCTGTTTTTGAAACCTCAGATCCTGACTCTGTGGTGGAGAGTGGGCAGGGCCATTGCTTCCTGCTCCTCTTAGTTGTTTGCAAACACAGAACTGTCCTGGAGGTTCCCAAGATGTCCTTAAGGGACTCAGAACATCTATGGGAGATTAACTTTGGACTCCCTTCTGATTTTGATGCTCCATAGAATTATATAAACCCAGAAGGTCAGAAAGGAAAGATCCCAACTCTGACTAGACAGAAGAAGAAACAGACCAGAGAGGGAAAGTTGCTTGCCCAGGATCACCCAGTGAGTTAGCACCTGAACTACAACTAGAACCCCAGAGGCTTAGACCAGCTTTCTATCAGTCTGTGTTACATACTTGTGGTGCCCTAGGCTTTGAGTCACCAACTCATTTTAAAGGCTAGCCCTACTCAGGCAGTGCAACCTGCCCACTCATATGTATTTAGATAGTTCCTTTACCTATGTTAACTTGGCCTTTCCATTGAATCCTGCAAACATGTATTATGTGCTGTATACGGGTTACTGTTCTAGGATCTGAGGCTATAAGGACATAACGACAAGTTAGCATTTATTAAATACCTACTGTATGCCAGGTACTGTGCTAAGCACAAAGGCAAAAACTAACCAAAGAAAACCCAAAACCAAACAACAAAATAGAGGAGACAGCATGCAAACAAATATCTGTAAATAAGATATGTACAGAATAAATTGGGGATAGACTCAGAGAGTAAGCACTAAGATTAAGGGGGACTGGGTGAGGTAAGCAAAGTAAACAGTCCTTGCCTTTCTATTGAGAGAGTGCAACAAGTATGCAAACAAGTGAATAAAAAAATCTTGTAATTGTAAGAGGCAGAAGGGGGATTAGGAAAAGCCTCATTTGTGTAGTAGGTGCACCTGAGCTGTACTTTGAAGTCCAAGAAGTGTGGGGGGAGAGGGAATGAATTCCAGATATGGCACACTGCCTGGGCAAAGACCTAGAGTCTGTAAATGGAATGTCAGAATGTGGGGAACAGCTAGCAAGAGTATGGGAAGGGGAATAATATGAAAAAAACTAGAAAGGTAAGTGGATGTCATATTGTAGAAGGCTTTAAATGTCAGAATAAAGGACTTGTATTATATCCTAAAATCAATAGGGAGCCGCTTAAGATTTTTTTGAATAGGTGAGTGATGTGGTTATATCTGTGTTTTAAGAATATCAGTTTGGAAACTGTATGAAGGTTGGTTTGGAGAAGGGAGTAACTGGAAGTGTGGAGACTGCTGTAGTAGTCTAGGCAAGAAGTAATAAGATTCTGAAATAAGGGAAAAGATGTGAGTGAAGTAAAGAGGAGAAGATGTGAGAGGTGTGATAGTGTATAGAGGATTCTCCCAGCTGTTTGGTAGAGAGGAGAGGCCCTCACTACATACTTACAATCATTATGAAAAAGATTAGCTACTTTTTGGGTAAGTCAGGAAAAATAACAGCAGATTTACTATCAATTCCATAGCTCCCAGCTCTGTCCCTTCTTTGCCCAAGTTGACCATTCTAGGTTGCCCCAAGAACACATAAAATGCCTTTGAAGAACTATTTCTTTATCATCAAATCTGCAGATGACACAAAATTAGGAGGGACAGATAGCACACTGGATCAAAAATAATCTTGACGTAGAGTATTAGTCTGAATCAAAGATGAAATTCAGTAGATTTATATAGTTTTACATGTGGGTTCAAAAATTCAGCATCACAAGTACAGGATGGGAGAGATGATTAGACAGGTGGTCTGAAAAAGAGCTGAGGGTTTCAGTGTACTGCAAGCCTAATATGAGTCAGCAGTATTATGTGGCAACCAAAATAGCTAATGGTCTTGAGCTGTGTGAAGAGAGGCACAGCTTTCAGAAATGAAGCAATGGTCCTTCTGTGCTCTGCCCTGTCTAGGCTTTCTCTGGAGTATTGGGCTCTTTGGGTTACAGTTTATGAATGACATCAACAAACTGGAGGGAGTGGGGAATAAAAAACATTTATCTATCAGGAGAGCACACAAGATAGTGAAGGACCTAAAATCCACGTGATATGAATGTTGGCTTAAGGCATTAGGGATATTCAGCCTGGAGAAGAGATTCGAATCCTCTGAATGGGGGCAGGAGGAAACAGAAGGATGAGAAAACTATCTTAAAGTAGGACTGAGAAAAGTAGGACTGAGAGATAGAAGAAGGGTTATTAAACTTGTTTCTCTCCAGGGTGGAATGGATAGAAATTGTAGAGACAAATGTGTTATTGATGTCAAGAAAAACTTCTTATCAGTCAGAGCTATCCTCCTTAGGAGGATTTTGTGAAGAAACTGGAAGACCTCTAGTTGGGTGTGTTATAGATTTGATTCCTTTCAGGTGTGCACTGAATTAGATGACTGTTGAGTTTCCATCCACCTCTAAAATCCTGGGCTACTATGAATTCTCCCATGCCCTGGGTATGGAAGCCATTCTGTCCTCTACCAAAAGCGTTTTCCTTTTCCATAGACCTGGGTAGAGAATTGAACTTAGTATTGAGATAAAGGATTTTAGAGTAAGGCAATCCAGGGCTTCTTAAACTTTTCCCATGCATGACCCCTTCAGCATTTCTTAAACTGTGGGTTGAGACCCCATATGGGGTCTAGTAATTTATTAGACAGTATGTATAGTTAATTTTTCTGTATTAAAAAAATTCCTAAAATTTTCTTTTAGTTGTATTCTAGCCCTTTTCCCCTCTATCTTTGACTTCTATAATAATAAAAAGATGACTTGGTATAGAATATATATTCATAGGAGAACTATAAAAGTTTTTCTCCTGTTTTTGTAAGTGAAATTTCCACCAGGTGCACTGCAGTCTATCAGGCATAGGAATCTCCAAATGTGTTTTTATTCATTATTTTGAAATGATAGTTTCTGAGACATAATAATATATATAGCTTAAGCTTAAAGTTATATTAAGATACTAATATTATCAAGACAAAAATAGTTTACTGAACACCTATTTTGGACAAACACTTAAGAAAGCAGTTGTATTGATTAAATTTTTCTTATTTTTTCTTGTAAGATGAAATTTCTTTTTTAGGCATGTCAATAAATGGGTTATCAGTAAGATCACAATGAAGTCATTGGTGAACGTCAGGTTAGTTCCAGTATATCTGGACAGTTTCCACATTTTAGAAAACTTAATTCTTCAGAAATTGCAGTGATACGTGGTGTGTTAGTTACTTAATTTAGAAGATTGAAGAGCAAATTTAAATGTCTGATGAGAATGTAAACTTTCACAGGTTTGCTCAAAACCTGGATTTGGTCCTAACCTATCATCTTCTGCCTCATTACCATTGAGATGATAATTATTTTTATTCTGGTAGCCTGAATCATATTTTCCATATATTCATCCCAGATTTTAAATAGATATTTTCTTTTTTTGTACTATTAGATTGTCATTTTAAATTAGGGGAAAAAAGAAAATAAAAGAATACGCTTATGTGCAAATATCAAAATCATGGTGAGGAACAAACCCCATAAATCGCTGACCAAAAATGGCTCTTGGCACTGAGACTTAAATTTTCACATTCGTCCTAACACCCAGAAAATACAACTATTTGGGATGCTTCTGTTGATGCTCAAGTTCATAGGCCATTGCTGATCATAGGCAAAGACCACACATTGAAAGATGGAGAAGTGTTCTAAGTGACCCTGTATCCAAGACTTGTCCTTACGAATCTGGAGGTTAGCATGATGTTCTTGACCAGGCTAGTGTAGAGATGTCTCAGTTGTCAAGAAGCATGCTTTGTTCTCCTCCAACAAACTTGACTAGAGACTAAGGCCCCGCAATACATGTATCTCCCTTTTTGGCTCTTTAGTGCTTCAAGCTTCTAAATCCTATTAACAGCTGTCAAAACCTGGTAAACTATTTAGATGCTTTCACAATTTGTTTAATTGGATAGTTAGGAAATGGCATGCTAGGAAAGCTTTTTTTCTTTCCTTTTTTTCTTTTTTTTTTTTTTTTTAGCCTGGCTGAACATCTGTAGCATTAGGGCCTCATTATCTCTGAATTGGCATAGCAAATCAGTGGCATCATTAAAATGCCACATTAAGATGATTAAGTTTCTTTGTTATCCAGTTGACTTTTGCATGTGCTGAGGATTTCATGGTTATGACCCCCGATCCTTGTAAAACACTTGAACAGCATCACCCTTTTGTGCCTCTGATGTTTAACAGCCTCTGTCTTCTGCTTTCTGGATTCTTCATAGTATCTATTAGCAAACTTCAGGCCATAATTCCAAACTTTATATCTGTCTCCCAGGTATCGATTTCAGCTTTCTCTCATTCAGACTGAAGGTTGAGGATCCCAGCCCCCCACCCCCTTTTCCACATGGAGATTTCTATTAATGCTCTATGGTGGACACCCAGGTTGCCTTTGCTGTTCTGCCATCCTTGATAGGCTCATCTCTCCACCGGTGCATTTTATGGTGCCTGTAGGAACAAACCAAGGCACAGTTGGCTGAGACTGATATTGCCCCTGCAGGATTTAGATGTTGGATCCTTTCCAGAACCCATTGTTTTTGCAGCGTCTCAGGTGAAACCAAAAATGTCTACTCTGGAGTGTAAGCTTTTCATGTGATAACCATCACCCCAGGAAATGAAACCATGTGCATCAGCCCCAGTGAGCCAAAGCCAGTCCTTTGTTCTCTCCTGCCTACAAAATCCTGGGTGGGGGGGGAGGGAGAAGGGGGACAAGGTGCACGTTAGTGTATGTAGTCTTCCTAAGCCCCTCACAACATGGAAAATGGGAGCATATGGACTGGAGTAGCTCTTTTTGAAAGAAGTTTAGTTTAATCTCGTTTCCTGTGGGTTAGCTTCAATTTGCACATCTTTTTTCCCTCTGGGAATTTAGAGCAATTGCCTTTACTAGCAGTTTGTGGTTTGGCCCACGTGTGTGTGTGTGTGTGTGTGTGTGTGTGTGTGTGTGTGTGTGTGTTTTCATGTTTTTCTCCCTAAGCTAAATTGGAACTATTCTCAAGAAGCAGATTAAGTATTGATAAAATAATACAGGTATACCTTTTAGAAAAACAATATAGGAAAATATGCGTTCACAAGACAGGTAAGTTATGGGGTATTTACTTTACAAAAATTCTGGGTTTTCCAGTAGCAGATTTCCCTAGTATATCAAGTGTTGGATAGCAGGTTAGTTTGTTTGTTTTAATCTCAGTAGGTAAAGCTGAAATATGAACAGTGACCCGAAGATTAATAAAAACTAAAGATAACATCTCTAAAATTAGGATGAATATCACTGGGGAAAAATAGAATTTGATTTACCAGGAACATTCTCTGTACAAAGTGAGGTGATAAAAGCGCAGATTTCTTTTTTATGGGCACTGGGTCCACAGCAACTAGATCTAATTTGTGAGATAATATTTGTAAAACACTTACTATAGTACTTGACACACAGTAGGTTTTTAATAAATGCTTATTCCCTTCTCCATCTAATTCTCCTTTTTTATTGTGAAAAATCTGTCTTCCTTGCAGAGGCCTTAAAAATTCTCCTCTTTCCACCATTTTCTGCTTTCTACTCTTAAGCAATTGAATCAAGCTTTTTCATGGTAAAAACGTTGGAAGCAGTATCCTCCTGAAGAACCTACTTGGAGTCAAGACACTAAATTAAATAACCGCCTGGGATCTTTTCCAGACCTTGATGTTCTTTAATTATGAACGTTACTGCTATTAACAAAAGCTGTGCTTGAATCCTGGCAGCATGGTGTTTCCTTTTAGCTTGCTACACATTTGGTTCTTGTTGACCATTCAGGGACACCGTGATATTGGCTAGCCCAGTATTAAACCAACAGCAAAAACAGGCTATGTTCTTTCAGTCCAGAAAGACCTTTACATCTCTCTAAACAGCCCTTCCCCCTTTCCCCCTCTCTGTGTGACTTTGAGATCTGGGCATTTGAGAGAAAGAGAAAAAAATGCTATTCCTCTGGACTTCAGACAACCATTAATTGGTCTTGGGTAAAGCCGATATGACAAAATAGCACTGAGTTGTTGGATCAGCCTCTCCAGAGCCAAATTCCTTAGGGAAGTGGCACCAAAGACCTCTATCTCTTCGTTTTCTTGTGTGCCCCACGCATGCTACATGACCTGACCAGCCCACTTCATCATCTCTCTACAGTCACTGACCACGAGACTGGCTCAGCGTTATAGCCATTTTTCTAACCAAAATGAAAAGGCACTGTCTTCTGCTGGCCCTTGCTATGTGCTGTTTTTGGTTTTCAGAGCTAAGGTTTTCCGTTGAGGTTCTTTTTAACGCCTACATGCAAACTGAAAAGCATTCAAGCTTTGGTGGGATGTCACCCACAGCTGGAGGGACAGTGGAAGGGGGTGGAAGGCACAGCCTTCAGGTGCATCCTTTAAAAAAAAAAAAACCCACCAGATTGAAGAAAACAAAGACTGGGTAGACCAAATATCCCCACCTGTGAAAAGGTAAAAATTGTCCTCTGTCCCCCCCAAAAAAAACTGGGAAATGAACATGCCCACTTAGGAGATGACCTTTCACCTGTAACCCAGACACATACAAGTGAGCAAGCATAAAGGGACATTGATAGAGGAGAATGTTGTGAACCATGACCTGTGGTGAGAAGCAGTGGAATGGAGCTTCTGAGAGATGTCTTCTCTGCTTATGGTTATGCCTCTGTCTTGCTCTATTAAGCAAACATCGCTAATATAGATGAAAGTTAAGATCTTGATAGAAGTGAAAATTGAAACTTGGGTAGAAGGTAGTACAGCTGCAGTTTGTACTTCCTCCTGTGTGGTGGCAGGAGTGGCACATACTAATGTGTTTGGAAGGGATGTAATTTTTTTAAGCCTTTCATCAAAGAGAGTGTAGGGGTTTAATGTCTGTACCATTGGGGAAGAAGAGGAAATAGTTGCCTAACAAGGAGAGTTAGAGTTGATAGAAAAATAAAAGCTGGCTTTGGAGTTAGGGAGACCTGAGCTTGAGTCATACTTCTGACACATACTGACAGGGTGACCCTGAGCAAGTCACCTTACCCCCTGTCCCAGTGCCCCAGGCAACTATCTGAGACTATAAGTGGCAAAACAGGTTCTGATGTGTACAAGCCAAGGGAGTTTCCTCCCTGGGAGTTCCCTACATCAATTAAGACACACATGTAGTTTAAAAAATAAATCCAAGGAACCACTTGATCCGTATAAGCCTAGAGAACAGATCCACATGCAGGATGCTTCCAGGCTCTCAGTGCAGCTTTGAATTGTTCAAAGAGTTTGGGGATATCAAATATGTAGAGATAGGAAGATCATTCCTGCTTCCTAGGCCCAGCTCTGTCATTAATTAGCTATATGACCTTGGGCATGTCTCCTCTTCTCCCTTGGCTTCATTTTTCTCATCTGTAAAATAAGAGTTTTGAACTACATGATCTCTTAAGATTCTTTCAAGCATTCAATTTCTATGATTCCTCTGATCAAAGGGTAACTTGGTATTTCTAAGAGCCAGAGTTTTAAGTGGTTCTTGCAAATAAAAATGAGCATTAAATATCTGAAAAATGCCATCCCTGTGAGGTCAGCTGATGCATATTTATTTACACTTTGTTAGTACCACTGAACACATTTGCCTTCCAGCTTTTTCCAGTCTTTAGCTTGAGTGGTTGATTTCTGATTGAACCTTTTTAGAGACTCTCAGTGTATGGGACAGCCTACTACTTCCTCCCTTGAGCCATCTCCCTTTCCCTCAGTCTTGTAGTTCTGGGCCCCTGGATTTAGAATTCCCATGGTCTAGGCATTACTATCTCTCTCGTATACAGAATTGAAGAACTCCTCTCCCCAGCTTCCCCCCTATATAACTCTTCAAATTAAAATGAGTCCTTGGAAGTTTAAATTATAAAGTTACAGGTCCTTTTGGCCATCTCAACCATGTTCACTAGTACTGACTCCTTCCTCCACTTTTAATTTAGCATCTTTATCAGACTCGAGAGATAGATAAGGCATGTTTTGATGATTAATGGCAGGGAGAAGAGACAAAATCTTGGCTTGGAAGCAGGAAGGCCACATTAATTGTTAATCTTTCAGTCTAAAGGAGTCTTAAATTCAGTGTAACTAGGATTCAAAGGATTCAAAAAGTATGTCCCTATATCTGAGGGCATATCTTCTAGTTCCTTTTCCACATCTCCTAAAAAAAAGGCACCAGTTTTGAGAACCAGTCCAGATTAAATCCTGTCAGTCAAAAGAGAGCAAATAGCAGCATTCTGTCATACTTAGTGACATGAGAATACTTCTTGTGTTAGTGGTCGTTAGAAATCGATTCCCTCTCCACCCCGAAGGGCTGAAATCACTCTTATCCATTCTTGGCATTCTCTTTTTGTCAGTAACGCTAAACCCCAGGAATGAGTGATCTCCTTAATGAGGTCTTCTTGTTTTTTGCGGTGATAAGTTAGCCTCAATGTTAGGCTAGCCTCATTTGGTGTCATGTTGTCATCTGTGGGTCTCTTCTCTTTGAGCTGCTTTGTTAGCTCCAGACGCCATCATTTTTCATTTCTCGCATTTTCTTCCCTGCAGATGATTCAATGAAAGTGAAAGATGAATACAGTGAAAGGGATGAGAATGCTTTAAAGCCAGACCCCATGGAAAATGCGGAAGATCCCGAAATACCTTACAGCTATCCAAGAGAATATAATGAATATGAAAGCATTAACTTGGAAAGACACGCTGTCTCTTATGACAGCGGCAGGCCAACTAGTGGAAAAATGAACTGTGATGTGTGTGGATTAGCCTGCATTAGCTTCAATGTATTGATGGTTCATAAGCGAAGCCATACTGGTAAATATTCTTCTGTTCCCCTGAGAACTGTCCTGCTACAGCCATGGACAGCGATGCAATAGATAATGGCATCAGGTGTCTTGGTATCTTGCTTTGCTTTTGCTGGATGGTTCTGGTCTTATCTGGGCATCATTTTCCCCACTGATTTCTTTCTGCTTCACCATGGCATTTCAAAAACCCTAGCAAACATCTTACAGGTTTTCTGAATGAAAGAGGCCATAGAAGATCAGAAGTCCATGAACATTTCTTCTTCAGTTAAGAAATAGGAGTTAAGTTCTGTGACTCAACTTTTAGTTCATCCTTTATATTTTGACTTTGTGGTAGGCCCAGGTTTGAAGGAAAAGGGGGTACTTTTTTTAAGGCAAATTTAAAAGCATGTGCTTTTAAAAAATAAAGGGGCAGCGGTAGAAATACATAGAAATGTAGCCCTCCTATTATTAAATGTGATTCTCTTTCCTGGACTTCTAGTATAGGGACTTTTTAAAAAATCCATTTCTCATATTTGGCCCGTTATTATGACCAGGATCCATTGGTTTTATTTGGACCATACTTACATTTTTATCATGGTGGACTTCTAAATAGAAGAGAGGAAATTATAAAACCTTACAATCTGTAAGGCACTTCCAGAAACCATCAAATTCATTCTGATAAATCAAAGAAAGATACTACTTAAGCTGCCCCCAGTGGAAAGGGTGCTTATCCTCTTCTAAAATATCTCCAAGGAAGGTAATTCTAGAGCCTATACGCTGAGGCTTTCTGCTGCCATGAAATCTCACTCCCAGCTGATCCCCAGTGTGGACAGGATTCCTCCCAAGGAGGAAATTCTATGAGGGAATCTTGCCACAGGGAGTGTGTGTGTATATATGTGTTTCTACACTTGCCTGGTGACCTGGAAGTTTCCATTTTTGTCCTTTTTAAAGGTGAACGCCCATTCCAGTGTAATCAGTGTGGGGCATCTTTTACTCAGAAAGGTAACCTCCTCCGCCACATTAAACTTCACACAGGGGAAAAACCTTTTAAGTGTCATCTCTGCAACTACGCATGCCAGAGAAGAGATGCTCTCACAGGTCACCTTAGGACACATTCTGGTAAGTGAGAGAAATGAGCATCCCATGTCTTGTGAAGAATTGACTCTTAGGCATTCTTACTCTGACTGTGGAAAATTAAAGGGTTAAATATTTAGGTTTAATCTGTCATTCATGTTCTGAAGGGTTAACAACAGCAGAGACCTCTAGGGCTAATTACACTTTCATTAAGACATTAATTGCCTTCCGTCTGGCTCATTGGGAATGATCATCTCTCTACCGTCTTTGCTCCTAGACAACAGCATAGTCAGACAGGAAGAGCTTGCCCTTTAGAAGAAGCTTTTAAACATTTTACAGAAATTCCATAGCCTAGCAGGTATTTCCTTGTAAAGAAGTTTTATGGAAAGATTAGCTTCCTGAAAAAGATCTTTCACTCAAGAGACTCTTTCTGTAAGCCAAGCACTACTCCCAACGTTAATGCTGTATTATCAAAGTTCAGTCATTTTGGTAACAGAGCTTTGCCTTGGGATTGCTTTTTGGCCCTCCTGGGATAAATTCTCAAAAGTTAACTTCTCTTTCCACTATCAGGCTTCCTAATTCTCTAGAACACCAGTAGTACACATGTGCATGACAAGTTGCATTCCCCAGTTGGTGATTCGGTCAAGGTCCCAAATATGAATTCTTTTTACATGTTCAGGGTTTTATACCCAGAAAAATAAGACAGAGTTCATGTAAATACAGTGGGGGATGAGAGGACTGGGCAATGGGAACCCAACCCTCAATACAAAAATTTGGAGCTTGATGTTCTAGATAATTATCTCAGAAATGGACTCCATTGAAAGAAACAACAAATCTTTAACCTCATTGAGATTTGCTCCTGTTCCTTTGGTTAAAATCCCATCAGTAATCAAGTACCTGACTCCAAGTAAGACTGAGGTTTTTAGGGGACAAAAAACACATATTCACCTCAAAGACTGGGATGCTTCAGATGGGTTTTAAGTGACAGAGTGAGAAGTCTCTTAAAATATGTTAAGACTGAAAGGTTAGTTGAAAAGTTGGAACTCTCTTCCATTGTCTTTGGTAGTAAGAGCCAAGAGCAGTGGAAATATTTAACATTGATCTTAGGGATTGCCAGTGACTTTAATGGAGAGACTTAAAATTTTAACTACCAACAAATGGACAGGTTGCATTGAATTTAAATTATACTAGTCGAAATAGTTTCATTATGGGATTTTTTTTTCTTTTTAACCCTCAGTAAAACAATTAAAATGGAAAGCTCATATTTTAAGGAATATATTTTATTTTCCAAAAATTTCAGCTAAAGAAAAAAATAAAAATCACAGCTGCTAATACATAATATCATGTTCATGATACATGTTTCATTAGCATCAGGAATGTCCACCATAATCTACACCCTGAGTGATACCTAAAGTTAAAGCTGTTTCTTGGATAATTCAAGGAAAGTCACTTGGAGATTAGGGATGGCAGAGGTATAGGTCTCCTGAATGGTATGGATAACCTTCTGAGGAAGCTTTTTGATTTATTCAACAAACATTTATTGAGGCTTCTTGATACTTTTCAGGATAATTCAAGGGAGAACTCCCCCTTCCCATTCTTGTTATTCAAACAGTTGGACCAGATTATCTGCTTATCTCAAAGGCTTGGGCTGTAGGGTTTTAATATTTAGTTTGGGATTGGAATTACTATAGAGATTAGTCCAACTAGCATTTCCCTGACCCAGTCTTTACTATTGTTACAACTAAATCATGAACTTTCCCAATCAGCCACAGTAAAAGGAGGAATATTTCCATTTTGCAAGGACAGCTAACCATGTTAGTGCCCTGGGCAACTCATCATTTTAATTGGCAGTGGTCTCCTAGGCAACAGCATTCCTTACCTCTAGCCAGGTTTCCACCACCACCACTACCAAAGGAGACTTTCTCTTCTGATCTTATCACTACACGCCACTGACCAACAGGAGGAATAAACACAAACATGTGAATGTCTTAGGCGAAGGAAGCCTTGATCTGAAGACAATGGCAGCTCTTAAGTTACAGTTCAGTACGTTCAAATTCCCCCTCTCTGGACAAGCATACATTACCCTTGGGAAGAATCAGGTAGCTTTCTACACTGCCTGTCTCTACTAAGACCACTAGTTATAGGATATTTGCTATCTTGTTCCACAAAAATTAAGTGCAGTAATAATTTGCAATGTCTGAATATAAAGACCCCACCCACCCACCCATGGTCAGTGAACCTAGAGTCCAAAGCTACCAGCCAAGTGGTGGTTGTCCTAGAGCCCCTAGTGGTTACTGAGTACACCTCTGCTCTTCTCCTAGTTGAGAAGCCCTACAAGTGTGAGTTTTGCGGAAGGAGTTACAAGCAGAGAAGCTCCCTTGAGGAGCATAAGGAACGATGTCGCACTTTCCTGCAGAACACTGGCATCGGTGACACTGGTGAGTTGATCAAAACTTGTAGGGATTTTTTTTTCTTTCACTAGGTCCAGGTGAAATCAAAATTCTACTCTAAAGCACTACTGATTAGAGAAATGAAAATTAAAGCAGTTCTGAGATTCTGCCTCACACCTTTCAGAGTGGTAAAGATGACCCCAAAAAAAGGTGACAAATCCTGGAGGGGCTGTGGGAAAATAGGCACATTGATGCAGTGTTGGTGGAGATGTGGATGGTTGCAACAATTCTAGAAAGCTTGGAATTATACCCCCCCAAATTATTAAACAGTGTATGCCCTTTGACCCAGCCATACAACTGCTAGGCCCGTGCCCCAAAAGTGACCAAAGAAAAAGGAAAAGGTCTTTTATGTACAAAAATCTTTATAGGTCCAGGCATTGAAGCAAAACTGCAGCTGCTAGCAGTAACAACAACAACCTTGGCACACAACAAGTGTGCTCTAGACAAACGTGAATTGTCCTAAGTGCTATCTTTAAACAAATTGTTCTCCTAGAGTGAATGATGAGTTGTTCTCTGTAGTTCACTATCAGATGTCAAATAGTTTAGAAGTTCTTAAAAACAGCAAGACTGCCAGACTGTTGAGACTAGAATAGTATGAGTCCAGGAAAAAATGAAGCTGAAATCAAATTGTACTGTGCTGGCTCTGATGTGGAAATCTTGGTTTAGATAAAGTCTTTTTTTATAATGGTAGGAGTTGGCCAACTGAATTTAGTTGGTGTGCAACTGCTTCTGCTTTTATCCTGATGGCATCTTTGGTTTTATCAGGGAGTTGGATTTCCTCCTTATTTCTAAAGAGAAGTGTTTACTCCATTTTCTTTAAACACACACACAAACAGAAGGAAAAAAAATAAAACCAAGCACTCAACTGCTATGCCAGAGAACACAAAACTAAGCAGTCTGGACCAAAGACAGAAAGAATGCCAACCAGAGTAAACCTGTCTTTTAAACAATGGGCCAGGTCCTTTTTCAACAGGAAACTTGCAAGCTTTGAAAACTCACTCTGTTCTGGAGAAATCATAGGAATGATTACAGGCATATTATGACAATAATATTATTAACGACATAATAATGTTATACTTAATAATATAATAACAAATACTATACAGGGCAGCTAGGTGACACAGTGGATAAAGTTCAAGGCCTGGAGTCAGGAAGACCTGAATTCAAAGCTGCCTTGACATTTACTGATTGTGTGACTGTGGACCAGTCACTCAACCCTCCATTCCTCCATTCCATTCCAGCGTAAAATGACCTGGAGAAGGAAATGGTAAACTACTCCAGTATCTTTGCTAAGAAAACTTCAAATGGGGTCCCCAGGATTCAGACCACTGAAACAACTGAATGACAGCTAATTACAGACTAGTCACAGGAAGGGCTTTAGAGATGATCTTGCCCAACTCCATGACTTGACAGATAAAATGACTTGCCCAAAGTCACATGCCCCTAGATCTAACCAAAAAGTGATTCTATAAATTGGAAATTGGGTAGAGCCATTCTTCCGCACACATTGACCACCATTTAGGTGATCTTTACCATCTTATAGATTTCATTTCCCATACCTTTACTAGCTATTCCCCATTAGGAATTTCAAACTAGTGGAATTACCAAAAGAAATTATTTTGTTCTCTTCAGTGATGTAAAGTGATTCAGGAAATGCTGAATTATCAAAGTTGAGTTCACTTACATTTCATAGGGTGCTTTTATGGGTGTGTACAACACACTTTTTCAAGTATCAGCATAAAAAATGTAGGCATAAGTAAGTAAAGTTTGACTTTTTTTTCTTTTTGGAGAACAGAACATGCTGTAATGGTGGTTTCATCTTGTAAAATATACACATTCATGGAACAGGAAATGGCATGGGGTAGTGAACAGAACGATGAGCTTGCTTTCAAAGAGCCTGAATTCAGGTCCCAATTCTGTTGATTACCTGTGTGACTTTGGGCAAGTCATTTAGCCTTTCTAAGCCTGAGTTTACTCATCCATAAAATGAAAATGGCTAAAACGATCATAGGATTTTAGATCCAGAACCAGAAGGGACTGTAGAGATTATTTAGTCCAGCCCCTTTCATTTTATGGAAGAGATTTCTGAGTCCCAGCAAGATTCAGCACTAAATTCTAAGGTCCTCTAGTTAAAAGGTCCTCCAGGTTAAAGAGACTACATGTCAGTCAATCAGTATGACCTAATTCTGTTGCATTTTCTAACATCTACTTGTTTCCCATGACATTTAATCCACAATGAATAGAGCTCTTACTCAACACTAAGCCATTTGCTTCACTGTTGGCGTTGTTCTTTATTCTCTCTTTCTTTCTTTAAAATATGGCATCTCAAACTAGACTTCATGGAGGACATAAGGTGGGCCTTGAGGGTATAGAAGGACTTCAGTAGGCAGAGACCACAGATTTCAGGCATGAAAGAAAGCTTGTATGAATGCATGAGGAGAGTGTCGGATGAATTCAGGGAATCGTTGGTAGTTCAGTTTGGTTGGAACAGTGTGAAAGAGAGAGAGATGACAGGAAAGATAACCTAGAGTGGAATTATTAATGGATTTAAATGTCAGGCTTTCACATTTTATCCTAAAGGTGGTAGGGAGCTGCTAAAGGTCTTTGAGCAAGAGAATGAAATAGTCCATCTGTGCATTAGGAAGATTATTTTGTCAGTGATGTGACTGATAGACTGGAGATGGGAGAGAATGCAGGCAGGCAAACCAGTGAGGAGGCTGTTACAATAGTCCAGTGGAGAGGGTAATAAAGTCCCGAAGTAGGACAGTGGAGGCAGAAAGGAGGGGTGAGTGAGAGAAGGATGGATGCGGAAGCAGAATGGACAGGAATTGAGTGTCTAGGAGTTACTCAAATGTTAAGGCTGAATGTTACATGGGGGTAGATTTGATGGAGCCATCAACAGAAATAAGGATATTGAGAGAAGGGGCAGCATTTAGGGGAGATGATTTCTGTTTGGGACATGTTGGCTTGGGGCCCTCCCAAGACATTCTGGTGGACATGTTATGCAGGAAAGTGAAAGTGCAGGACCTGAGCTCACAGATTAGAGTCATAAGATTGATTTTCTGTGAAACAGCTTAGGTTTTAGTATGGTAAAACATCCAGCCTTGCAGATTTCTTTTATCTAGAGTTGTGTTAGTAGGCATCACACATAGGGTGACCAATATATAGTCATTCTTTCATCTTAGTAAAAGCTATGGAAAAGAATGCAAGATTGTAAAAAGGCAAAATTTGTTAGATTTTCTCATTTGATTTTGTCTTTCTACCAGCATGGGGCTAATAGGTGGCTCATTCAGGCTCATATTAATTATCACATAAATTGTAAATACTTAGAGTAGAACTCAATATTTGCATATTTGTGTAGGGTGGTGAACATTTTATCAACAAACGCTTATGTATGTATTAAGCACTAGAAAAAATACAAAAATAAATAAGCTATGAGGCCTGTCCTCAGGAAAATTAGTAGGAAAGATAACATGTACACAGTTAAGCATGCATATTTAAGTAGTGCCTTAAAGCGTACAGTTTTTTATATATGTATGTATACATATATGCATATCTACATGTATACATATATGGAAGCATGCGTACATATTCCTAAAAGAGTTTTTGGATACCCTGCATACATGCATATATGTATACATATACATATATATACTCACATATGTGTATGGATAGATAAATAGTATCCTAATGAACTTTTAGGATACCCCGTACATGCTTACATGCATACATGTACACATCCACATATACACATAAATACATATATAGTTATAAAAGACTTTGCGAATACTCTGCATATACATATATAATCATGTATGTATGTTGTGTGTGCATGTTCCTAAAATATTTTTTAGGACATCCTGTATATACATACATATACACATACATATACATATTTACATTCCTAAAATACTTTCAGGAAACCCTGTATATACACACACACACACACACACACACATATGTGTATATATATATATATATATATATATATATATATATATACACACACACATAGTGTAGATAGAATCCTAAAAGACTTTGAGGATACTCTGTGTGTGTATATTTATATAGATATACAGATGTATGTATATATACACACATGTATATATGTATGTTGTATGTGTATGCATGTTCCTAAAAGACTTTGAGGACACCCTGTATACACATGCACGCACATATAAACACATAGTCTTATTTTGTTCTCATGATGTTTCTATAATATATTGACTAAGAGTATTACAGATGAGGCAGCTTCAGAGTCCAAAGATGTTAGATGATCTGCCCAGTGCAGCACAGCTTGTAAGTCCTGGAAATAGGATCCACACTGAGGTTCCTCCTGACTCTTAGGTCAGTACTCTTTCTTCTCCATCATGTTGCCTCTCTGAGGAGATTAAGTTCTATGAGATCTCTTCCACTTGACTGGATCAGCAAAGGTTTGACAGATGAGGTGGCATTTGAACTGAGCTTCTATAGGATTAGAACTCTGAGGATGCTGCAAGTCACTGAATAATATTTTAAAGTACCTATGATTTCACTGGCGTGGGTACCTCCTCCACTAACAGAGTTCACCCCTCCATACTTTGGTAGATGAGTTGTTCAGCCATTTGTCATGTCTTGGCTGCTGGCCAGTCTTCCAATGATGAAGCTTTCTGCTGTTCGCTAGGGCAGGTTTTTTAACAATAAATAGCATAGTCCGTTGCTAAACCTACATAGGCTTTTCCCACTTTGTGGGACCTACTGGAATTTATAATTCATTGGATAAGGTATTAGGGTAGAATTTGAGTTAAGTTAAATTGAAGCATAATAACTATTATATAATTTTCTCTGTGTTTTTATTTCCTAGATGCTCCTTTTTAATATCTAGAACAGGAGTTCTTCACCTGGGATCTTTGAACTTTTCTTTTTAATATTTTGATAACTTTGAATAGAATTGACTTCCTTTGTAACGCTATGCATTTAATTTTATATATTTAAAAATATTCTGAGGAGGTGTCCATAGATTTCATCAAATTGCCAAGGGAATCCATCAAACATACATGTGCGTGTACACAATTCAGGACCTCTGGTCTAAGACGAGTTCATTAGAACCTTTAATCTTCATGCCTTTTGCTTCCAACAAATGCTTGTATTGCCTAAGGGTTTCAGACCAGATACTCAGACCAAAGTGAGAAAAGAACTAAAAAATGTGAATATTAAGAAGTCTATCACTCTTAAAAATAGAAAACGAAAACTGATAACATTTCATGATTATCATTCATCCTACTTGCTCCAAAAGGCAAGTTAGGTAGCCTTTTGCCGAAACCTGCCTCAAGTTGTTGATAGCAATCTCATTAGACAATTCTCATTGCACAATAACCCACCCTCTTCCCTGCCCTCCCCCATTTTCTGCTCCCCATCAACTAGTGACCACACTCTCAAGAAGACAGGAAGCCTCTTACGTGAACTCTTCAGGGTCTAATGAAAAACTCTGAAAAGAAAAGGAAAACCATAGTGAAAACTCTCCATTTCCTTGAGTCAGAAACTTCATCATGGAAACAATTAACCAATGACCAGATGAAAAAAAAAGTTAATTTAGGTTCTAAGGGGAGCAAAGTCTGTTACTGTGACTTTGGATCATTCTTATTGTCTTTTCAGCATTCAGCCATCATAGAACTTGGTTGTTATGTCTTTCAAAGTTCCTTGCTAACAACGATTATTATTTCTGTTGTTATGCTAGGCAGAGGAGGCACAGAGGTTAAAATGAAGCATATATGTTGAATTTCCAAGCTCACTTACAAACTGTGTACAGATAGCCTGTGCCTTTGTCACCCTTCCATATCCCCCACACCCAACGCCTTGCAACATTAACCCTCCAAATACCACCCAGGAACGGATTTCCTATTTCGTCATTTAAACCCATTATCTAGTTCCCTTACTAACTTGCCAAACTGGTTGCCCGCCACTTGCATTTCTGAGACATGATGAGGCATGATAATAAGTCTAGACTGTTTGTATAAACAGACAGTTTAGTCCTGAGGTTAATGCAAAGGACTGGGATCTTGTAATATTTCCACCCCCACCCCATCAACTACCTGGACTCCTCCTCCTGTGTGCTCCAAGGTGATTTTTCTAATTTAACAGCATTTTCTTTGTATATGAAAGGTGTGAGGGGAAGTATAGAATTCAGTAGTTGCCAAACACCTACGGGCCAACAGATTATTTTGGATTAAAAACAAAAATGAGATTGAATACTATGTTCAGTAGATAGAGTTTTAACCTTTGGTCAGTCTGCTGGTTGGTAAACATAGCGATAGTGAATGTGACCAAAGGAGAACTTGATCCCCACAATGTGCTCTCATATTCTGGAGGATCAGAAATTTAGAGATGAAATTGATCCTCTCTCTCTCTCTCTCTCTCTCTCTCTCTCTCTCTCTCTCTCTCTCTCTCTCTCTCTCTCTCTGCTTAAAGACCTCCAAGGGTGGGGGTAAACCTTTCAGCTCATCCATATGGGATAAACTCTAAATGATAGGAAAGTTTTTTCCTAATATCAGGCCTAAATTTTGTCTTCAAACTCATTTCTCTCCTTTTTAATTTTTTTTATTCTTTTTGGAGACAATCAGGCTTAAGTGACTTGCCTAGGGTCACACAGCTAGTGTCTGAGGCTGGACTTGAATTCGGGTCCTCCTGATTGCAGGCCCTCATTGGCCCAAGTACGATAAGAATAACTAGAATGCCTGTTCCAGGACAGTCCTTCATAGACATAAACAGGACATCCCATCACATCCTCCCCAGCCTCTCCTCTTCCCACCTCCTCCCCTTCCCTCACTTTTCTCTTCTGCAGTTTGTCTCTTCACCCAATGCTCATACAACACAGACTCAAGTCCTTTAATTATTCTAGTTGCCCTCATCTGTTAACTAAATAGTCTCCAATGTCCTCCTTAAATGGTGGTGCCCACAACTGAACAGGAGACACAAGATGAGGTCTGACCGGAGTGGAGGACAAAAAGGGACTCTCACCTCCTTATTCCAGAGGCTCTGCCTCTCCTGATGGAGCCCGAGACCAGGTTAGCATTTTTGACTGCCACATCATACTGTTTGTTGACTCTTACTATGCTTTCTGCTTCCTACAACTGCCAGATCTTTCTCAGACAAACCGGATGTATGACCATGCCTCCCCTCCCTTGTGAATTTGATTCTTTTGTACCCAAACGTAAGATTTGGTGTTCATCTTTTTTTAAATTTCATTCTATTATGCTAAGCCTAACATTCAATTCTAATCCTTGGGGATTAATTAACATCTTTTTTTTTTTTTTGGATGTTGACTTGTTCAGTGGGTTAGCTGTATTTGCCAGTTTAATGCTATCTGTTAGATATTGATCAAACAGCAGTGTAGACCCATTGGGTCTAATTGAGAGTGACTTTGTTCAGTTGTGACAGTGACTGCTCCAGGGGCTGAAGGGAGAGCTAATCTGGCATCCTAAAATAGTCTTGATCATAGGATTAAATAGACATATCTTTAGGTGACTCATGCACATGAATTTGTGGACTCAAGAAAATAATTGGAGGAAAACAAAAATGGCAGTAATGGAGATTAAGGGTAGAGCTTTGTACTGATCTCCTCTTGTTTTACTATAAATATCTGATGAAAAAATAATTAATGATTTTCTATGGATGAATGCTATAGATAGCAATTGCTGAACCAGAATTCAGATACTCCCTAGGCAAAGAAACTTCATCAGCTTCTCTCACCCTTCTAGGATTAGGAGTCTCATTTAGTCCAGCTTGGACTTGAGGACTTAGTTCAGACTCTCTCCTGAGTTTGTACTCAGGATTTTGCCATGTTTCAAAATATCTGTGATTTTGTTGGTGTGGGTGCTCCCTCCCCTGACACTGATCTCCTCTCTCCATGCCTTGGTAGATATTCTTCGTGAGTTGCTCTGTTGCCTCCTAAAATTCAACCATTCCTTTGGCTCATGCTCTTCCCCTCCCAGCTCCATCTACTTATTTTTTTCTTTCTTTTGCTCATTAAAGGGGCCGTTCTCTGTGTACTTCTTAAAGAGACCTATTCAGTGAGTGGGCTTTACCTTACTCTAAGTGAGTACCTGAATACGCCAAGGTCTCCCAATGCATCCTGGCCTTCTTCAGTCATCCTGATGAATATCTGGTCACTGGATCCAGATGGCCCAGGAGGGGAAGTGAGGCTGGTGACCTTGCGCAGCCCTCCCTCACTCAAAACAAAATCAAGTGCAAGTCATGTCATCATTTCTCTGATGTCACGGTCTTCTTCGAAAATGAAGGATAAACAAAGACAGACAAGCAGTCTTCTTGGAGTGAAGCTTCTCTGCATTTAGTTAGGCTGCACTTTTAACTGTAGACAAGCAATCTAGTGCTAAGTGTATAGAAAGTTTTCCCTTTTGTCTGAAAGTAGTATGTGTGACTGTTTTATATCTTGGCAATTTAAATCTACCTTTTATCTGAAAAGTGTTTGATCCACTTATCCAGTGACAGTATCCTCATAGCAGTGCCCTTTCAAATAAAGTCACATCAAGTTAACTAGCATTTATTATTAAGAGCCCACTATCTACCAGGCACTGTGTGCTAGGGATCCAAAGAAAAACAAAGGACAATTCTTGTTCTCAAGGAACTCATGGCCTGGTGGGGGAGACAACATTCAAACAACTACGTACAAACAAGCTATAGACAGAGTAAACTGGAGATCCTCTCAGGGGGAAGGCACCAGAACTAAGGGGTATTGGGAAGGGCTTCCTATAGGAAATGAGGTTTGAGCTTTGATTTAAAAGAAGGGAGGGGAGAGAGAGAGATAGGTGGCACAGCCCTGGAATCTGGAGGACCTGAGTTGAAATCTGGCCTCAGGCATTTGACACTTATTAGCCTTGTGACTCTGGGCAAGTCACTTAACCCCAATTGCCTCACCAAAAATAAAAATAAATAAATAAAGGAACCAGTAGGGGGTGGGGGGGAAGCCAGGAGGCAGAGCTGAAGATAGAAAACTTTCTAGGCATGAAGCACATTCAGTGAAAATGCCAAGAGCTGGGAAAAGGGGTGTCCAGGATGCTCAGGGGTGTGGACTGAGTACTTTATCATTAATGTCCAGAGCCCTTCACCCTGAAGTTTTCTTCCTGCATCTGAAAGGTAGCTTAAAGAAGGAGACTAGGTAACATTTATTTGGAGCACAGAGTTGTTTTGTTTAGAGCAGTTTGTTAAAACTTAGTCAATTTGGTCATTCTTCATTATCAGCCCCATTTTTCACTCCCTCGGCTGTTTTCACAGCCAGATATCATAGAATCTGTAGCTTAATATGTTTTTTACTAAACGGGCCTCCCTGAGTCATAGTAAAGAATTGTCTGACACCAGCAGAATAGACACACTGACTGGCCTTTATAATTTCCCGTGAAATGACTGGTCTGTAAAGCCCCATAATACCAGCAAAATAGCAAAGAAAAATAGGTGCTGTTAGTTTCACATCTTACCTTATTTCTTATAAATTTTTAAGCACATCCACTTAATCATGTTTGACTAGCTGGAAAAGAGGTTCCAAAAGGGGCCTTGGATAGATTTCAGAAAATCGATGAACTTGGCCAGGGAAAATTACATCTTTATTTCCATTAATCTTTGGTTTTCTTTGTCATCCTATGTACTTTATGTTATGCACGTACAAACTTTGTTCTCAGAAGGGGTCTGTAGGCTTTTCCAGACTGCCAAAGGGATCCAGGACACAAAAAAGGTTCAGCACTCCTGCTCTAGTATCTTCGCCACACATTCATAGAACTTCATAGTTGGAAGGACCTGCAGAGGCCATTTGATACAGGAATCTTCCCCAGCATCTCTGACAGCATTTCTACTTGAAGACCTCCAGTGACATGGAACTCATTATCTCTCGAGTCCATCTCACATTGGGAAATTTTTCCCTATAGAGAACTGAAACCTACCCCCCTATACACCTCCTTCCCAATATTCCAGAACTAGGCTTAGTTTTGGCCCCCGAGACTGAGCAAAACAAGTCTAATTCCGGTTCTCTGTGACTTTGTCAGATGATTGAAGGTCTCTGTGTTGCCCCCCCTCAAAGTCACCTCTTCTCTAGGTTAAATATTTCCAGTTCCTTCAACCCCTCCTCATCCCAAACATAGCATGGTATCTCCTTAATGTCCTGGTCACTGTCCTCCAAACACACTCCATCATGTTTATAGGCCACCTAAAATGAGACATCAGGAACTGAACACAGTATGCCAGATGTTGTCTGACTAAGGCACAGACAAATGAAGCTATAACCTCTTTTCTTCCAGAGAATGCTTCTGTTAGGGAAGCTTAAGATCAGTTAGTAAAAAGAAAAAATTTTGGTTTGTTTTACTTCTACCACACTTTTGACTCATTCAGTTTGCTGTCCACTAAAATCTGAAATTAGCTGTTGCCTAACTTCATCTCTGTTCCCATCCACCAGTATCCTACAATTACGATCCCATTTTTTTTTTAGTTTTTTTAACCCACAATCTCAAATATAAAGCTTTACAAAATCTTGTATTATTTGATCTTCATCATTCTAGATATTTTTGGATTCTAATTCTGTTATTCAAAGTATTAGCCATCCCTCTGAGATTTGTGTTGTTTGTAAAAATTTGTTGCTAGATGTCATCTAAACATTGAGTATCTTATGGCCAAGGACAGAGCACTATGGCTTTCCACTAGAGTCATCCCTCCAGGTCAACATAATCACCGTTCTGGGGGTCCATTCATTTAACCAGCTCTAATCCTACCCTATATACTTCTTTCTTGTTCACAATGATAAGAGATTTTTTTTTTTGTCAAATGCCTTGCTAAAAATCAGACTATAATATATCTGTGACATTCCCCTAATGCAGTGGTTCTTAATCGTTTTGGTCTCAGGTCCCCTTTATACTCTTAAAAATTACTGAGGATCTATCTCCTCACCAAGAACTTTTGTTTATGTGATTATTATACTGATCAACATTTACCTTATTATAAATTAAAATGTGTTAGTATTATTCTAAAAACTGTTTTGACCCTGAGGACCCCATGAAAGGGTCTTGCTATAGGGGGAGTTCCCTGGACCACACTTTGATAACTACAGCTAGTATAGTGACCCTGTCCCAAAAAGGGAATGGGACTAGGCTGGTAGAATTTGTTTTCTATGAATCCCTGCTGGCTCATGGTAATCATTTCTTCCTTTTCACTTATGGCACAGGTGGCAGCTTTTTTGTTCTTTTTTTTTCTAGACACCGGACTTGTGTCTGTTGGGGGTGTTGAAATGCTTAGCTCTTAGACCCCCAAAGAATGTAGGGTTGGGGCCTCTTCCTATAATAAGCCAATTATACTACTAACCCCTAAGACCAGCAAATTTTGCAAACCCCATAGCCATATGATGCAGGGGAAAAATAATTTTCTCAACTGATGCAAACTTTGAACCTGTCATTGATTTTTTGGAGGACTGCTGATAGACATATAGGATGTTGGAGCTGAAAGGATTCATAGTTTCATGTATTCCAACCCCCTCATTTTATAGATGAGAATTCATAGAGGCTAAATGGTTTTCCTAAGGTCATGTCACTAATAAGTGTTACATCCAAGTTTTGAACCCAGCTCTTCTGAGTCCTAGCCCATTGCTTCAAACTTCATCCTTTCAATGGTAGTCTGAGGACCACCTCCTAATTTTTTCTTCCTTGAACTCATTAAAAGTTGTTTTCCTGAAATTCCCAAAATGCACCATGGTGAAAGGTGAATGTTTTTTATAGTCTGTTTGCTTAGGACAGCGTACAAGTATTTTAATAGAAAACTGTTTTTGGAGCAGATAGTGTCACTGTTTCACTTCAGGGCATAAACTTGAAGGGTTAATATGAAGATGAACTGCTTCTTTTGGAAACTGACTTCCAAGAAAAGAATTTAGTTGCTGAATCAAGTATTGTGGTTTGGTAGATTAGATTCAAAAGGTTCAAAGTCTCATAGATTTAGAGTCTGTGGAGGCAAACTTTTCACTTTACAGCTAAGTGGTACAGTGGTAAAACTGCCAGATTTGAAGTTAGGAATACCTGAATTGTGTGGGGCAGATAAATGGCAATGTGGATAGAGTGCTGATCCTGGAGTCAGGAAGACTCTGCCTGATGTGTGACTGTGGGCAAGTCACTAAATCCTGTTTTGTTTCTGTTTCCTCATTTATAAAATGAGCTAGAGAAGGAAATGCCAAACCACTCCAGTATCTTTGTCAAGAAAAGCCCAATGGGGTCACAGAGTCTGATTGTAATGTTAATGGAATGGGAAGATCTTTCCCTCCTCTGATAGGCCTATGTGGCCTACTTTGAGCTCAGGCCCAGCTGACTGCTGTGAGGGAGCCTGAGTCACATGGAGCCCATGGTGGGAGGAACTTGCAGAATGCGTGGAGCAGGAAGTGAGAGTGAGGGTGAGCAGCTAGCCCGAGTGAGAGAGGGAGGAATTCTGCCTAAGGGAGCTTGTTCATGGGGAGACCTAATGGAGGGAAGGCTTGGGGATGTTGGTGCTCCCTGGATGTGTATAAATTTCTTTATTACCATGGTGGAATTGGCTTTCTGGTATCTGAATAAGTATCTTGGTTTCATCTTTAAGAAAGAGAATTTGTTATATTTTGTGATTAAACCCTGGAAATATGTCTGCATATTCACAACAGCTACTGTGGATATCATGTTGGTGATATACTGATCAAAAACAATACCTGAATTCAAATCCTGTCTGAGATACTTATTAGCCTTGTGACTCTGGGCAAGTCACTGAGCCTTAGTTTCCTCATCTATAAAACAGGAACTAACAATAGCATCTCCCTCTCCCCACAGAGTTCTTTCTAGGAGAAATTGAACTAACATATGCTAAGCATTTTGCAGTCCTTAAAGAACTACATAACAGCTAGCTCTCATTTTACAGATGAGGAAACTGAGGTTGAGAGGTTAAGTGATTTTGCCCAGGGTCACACAGCTAGTAAGTGTATGTAGTGTATATAGATTTGAATTCTGGACTTACTGTGTCCTAGCCCAGTACTCTATCCACTATGTCACATAACTGCCTCATTCAGTGGTTCATGCAGTGACCATCAGCCAAAAATCTACTCTTAGAAAATAATGGCAAAATGCTTGTTAGATGTTCCCAAGGTTTTGACCCAAGCTGACATTTATTGCCCTGCAAAGAGAAAGGAACAGAAAGAAGCATATTAAACATACACACTCACACTCACACACACTCACACTCACACACACACCCCTAAAAGTATAAATAACTAAGCAGACTTCTTGCTATTTTGCCTTTTAAAAATCCTATTTCCAAACAGTGCATTTAACACAAATAGGCACCTTACTTTTTAGCCCTCTGACAAGTTGTTAGATATTCCAGTCTGCAGGTGTCTCACATGCACAGCCTTACTCAGAATTAGAAAGAAGCAGAGGAGGGGGTTAGAAGTTCTCTGTCTCAACCAACCACATCCAGGCTATTCATTTTATACTTCTTCATGCTAATGAAGGTCTTGGTTGGGGATGGGTCATACTTTCCTACCTCACCCTAAGACTATAAGGTTTGAATACAGCTTAGTGCTAGGCTTCCCTGACCACAACAGGGACCCGCTGCAAGAGTCTAAAAAATATTAGACAGGAAGCCACAACAACCAGGTGTGCATTAGACCTCCAAACGTTTCCCTCTTACCTACCTGTTTGTTATTTTTTTTTCCTTCTTTCTTACATTTTCCCAAACCAGCCAGCGTGGAGGCAAGACATCTCAAAGCAGAGATGGGAACCGAAAGAGCTCTTGTGCTGGACAGATTAGCAACCAACGTGGCCAAACGAAAAAGCTCGATGCCCCAGAAATTTATTGGTAAGAATACAAGACCTTTGCCTGCTGCTATTAGCAGATCCATCTGAAGGAAGTAACACAGGGTGCGTGTTACACAAGGGCCATCCTGGCCCAGTCTAGATTTAAATAAGTAATTCGTTTCTCATTACAGTGTCTTCTTATTTCATTCTAGCTTATTTTTTTATTCTAAAGGTCATTTTGATGCATGAAGCAAATAGGATGAATTTGATTAGCTAAAAAAGAACAAATAAAGATTATGCAAGTATTTGAGATTCCTACTTAATAAATAGAATTTCTTTTTACATTAAAAAATTATAGGTTCTTCCTTGTGTGACGTATTTAAGTAGAAGATTTTTTATTCACCTCCCCTTATTTTTGTGTCAGAACAGCTTTATGATGAGCCTTTTCATATGTTTTTCTACTTGAAGCTCTTTGGTGCTCCAATTGATTTCATACTTTGAAAAATACTGCCATCTTTTCTTAGAATGGGCCAGGGATTGACTTTGAAGAGAGAGTGCCTAAAAAACAAACATCTTAACAAGGTTTGATGGAAATGTTTTGCTTACTGGAGTATGTCATTTTTGTCATTGGCTTTCACCTTGTTAGAAAATGGTGCAAAATGAGATGACTAAAAAAAAATTGTTTCTTAAAATGTTTCAACTGTTGAGGACCATGAACATTTTGATAAATTCTCCCAGATGTTTGCATGCATGTGACCATGATAATTAAAGGAGATTTATTTTTGTGAAGTGGACAGCTGAAATGAATGCATTAAGTTTACTTATAAATTGGTGTCAAGGCACTGATGTCAAACAAAAATAGTTGTCCAAATCAAAATAAAGCTGCTTTGCCACACAGAATTTTAGCAGCACTGTCAGTCCCTTTATCACATCTGTTTATATCTAATCTCAGCTCTATTTCTCTCCCTACTACCATACCCTAATATCTTTTACAAAGATCAATTGCCTACCCTATTCTTGAACTAGGTGAAATTTAATTTTGGTCTGGGAAGGTTTTTTTTTTTTCTGCATAGATATGCTGTGATAAATTGATAAATTAAGAGAATCCATGTTTTAAAGTTATCTAGCCTGGATCTTTCTTTGGTTTTATTCCTGGACAAATGATTTTCATATCACTGGACAGATTAAGAATAAATTGCATTGGACTAATAAATAATACATTTTAATTTAGACTGATTAAAACCCTTCTTGATCCTTAGGGAATGTGGTCAAGCAGTGAGACTTACAAGATTTTGGGCACAGAATTCTGACAAATTTTATGAGTACATTATCTTTGAAGGTAATGTCCATCTTTGAAGACAGCACACTAGTAAAGTTTGAAATAGTTTGAAATATTAGGATCAAGGGGTCCTAGACTGAGAGCTGGCAGGAACCTGAGAGGCCCTATGGTCTGATGCCTCCATTTGACAGATGAGGAACCTTCAGTCCGGAGGGTTTGTGATTTACCCAGTGCAGCAGAGGCAAGGCTCCAAGTCAGGTCTCGCAGTACCAGACCCAGCACACCATCCTTCTTTATTCCCAGATCCTGGCAGCTAGGTGGCACAGTGGATAGCTTGCTGGGCCTGAAGTCAGGAAGAAGATCTGAATTCAAATCCAGCTTCAGATACATACTAGCTACGTGACCCTGGGCAAGTTACAGAACTGCTTGCTGCCTCAGTCTCCTCTACTACAAGATGTGAACAATATTTAGCACCAAATTCCCATGGTTATTGAAATGTGATAATATTTATAAAAGTATACAGTTCTTGGCACATAGTAGGTGCTTCATAAATGCCTCTTCTCTTCCCTTGCCCCTTGTTCTGTTGTTTGCTGCATTCAGTTTTCTTTTAAGACAGGAAAGACCTTGACTAGAAACACTTTGGTTAATATTTGAATCTGGAGAAAGAGTTGATTTAATCAGAAGGGTTGAGGGTGATGGAATAAAGATGGATGGGAGAAAATTAGTATTTTGAAAAGTTAGAAATTGATTAAGATGTTGCTGAATTTTAAGCCAGTAATAGACAATGAATTTTTACTTGAAGGAACTGAAATATAAGACTAATTATTATTATATGCTTAATTAATATTATATGTTTAATATTTATATCTAATATATGTTTAATAGAGTAAATTATATTACATAATTAATATGATTAATATTAACCAATTATTGCCACTATCTTAAACCTGTTTTGGGGCTATAAATACGAATCTTGACTGCTTTTTGCTGTTTGTGGCCAAAGGATTTCAATATTTTCCCTCCAGACTAGTGTCAAGTACTTTGGAGCAGAGGTATCAAACAAACACTCCCCAGTGCTACCTGAACCAGATGAAATGTAACTGGAAAATATTTAACAAAATAAGCAAAAATGCAGTGAAACATCGGTAGCATTTCATTTTCAACCCAATATGCGCCCACAGGGATTAGTGGCCCTCGTTTGTATTTGATGAGACACCACTGCTGTACACTTCTTAGATGTTGATTTCCCCCACTCATCTGAGTCATCAAACAGCAGCACCTGCTCTATTTGACAGGTAATCTGAACGGAGGGGGCAGATTCAAGGCTTCTTGCTCAGCAGAAAGAAAGAATGGTAGAGATAGCAGAAGAGAACATCTGAGCTAACCATGACGGCTGTCATTTTGTATTTGCAGTGTCCATGTTTGGTACTTGTGACTTTATCTTTCTCAGAGTTGTAAAGCTGTGATAGGAAGATTAAAACTAAGGATGGTACACAACGTCCATTATGTGAGATTCTTTATGGGAAGTCTGTTCCTGGCCATGGCATCAAATCCTGGCTGTGACACTTAGGAGCTGATTGGCTTTGAGCAAGCGAGTCACCTCCCTGAGCCCTGATTTCCTTCATCTGTAAAATCAAGATGATGTGTATGCCATTTACTCCATAGGGTTGTTGTGAAGAAAGTGCTGTGTGAGCCACAACATTCTGAATTATTATTATTAATAATATTCATTATCATTATTTAAGAGATGCCTAGTTTCATTAGAACTCCTTCCACCAATGCATTTCACATACAATCCCCTTTATACCTCAGGAAACTATCTTCATGATGGCTGGAAAATTCCTTATCACACAGTCAACCTTGCATTGCTATTAATCAACAGGAATTAAACAGCATGCCTCATATGATACCAAGCTATACATGTGTTGCCAGATTAACTTGGTGCTATTTTAGTTGCGCCCATAGTACCTCTCTCTCAGTGTTCTGTAAATAGAATCAGAGAATTTGCAGAAGAAAATTAGGACTAGGCAAATGTTCATGTGTTTTGCCTAAGATGGTTCCACTGTCCAAAGTAAAAGCACTAAGCCAACCTTCTGGCAGTAACTTACAACCTTCTCTCTTAGTTTAATTTCTTCTTCCTCAGACAGTCTGTTCCCATGTATTGAGTGCCTTCTGAGTGCCAGGCACCCTGAGAAAGACAAAAGAAAGTCCCTGCCCTTATGGAACTTAAATCTAATGGGGGAGATACTATGTGAACAACTGTGTACAAACAAGCTATGGACAGGATGAATTGAAGATAATTGACAGAGGGATTGAGCAGATTGAGAAAGGCAGAAGATGGGATTTTAGCTAGGACTTGAAGGAAGCCAGGGGGTACAGGAGAAGGGAGAAAAGGGAGAGGATTCCAAGCAGGGGGACAGCAAGTAAAAATACCCTCTGTTGGGATATAGAGTGTCTTGTGGACGAAATGGCAAAGAGGTCAGCATCATTAGATCTGAGAGCAAGGGGGGGTGTGGGGTGTGGTATAAGAAGGCTAGAAAGATTGGGGGGGGGGCAGGAAGAGTTCTTTTTCTGACTGTCTAAAGAACTAGGACATGGTTTTCTAAAGACATAAGCTCCCAGGGAGATGGGTAAGGTGTGAAGGAAGAATGAGTCACTCCCTTTAATACTTGAAGCCAGTTACAGAGTATTCAGACCAATCTTGGCTTTTCTAACCTCTTGAACTATAAAAGCAAAGGTCAGAATGTACCATTAGGGCCACCTGTTGTACAGACACACTGGTTATCATGCCCAAGTTGGGCACTCTTTTTTATATGCTGCATAAACTTGATTAAAGCTTAGAGCAGGACATGCAGAAATTGCTTTTATTGAGACTGTTAACACAAGCTGCCAGTGGAGAGAAGGAAAAGAAAATCCCTTTCTAATTGATTCTCCAGGAAGTTCTCTGTAAAGTAGGAAATAATATGATGATACATACTCATCAGCTAACATCCTTAGGTCATTGAAATAAACTTTTCTTAGCTATTTTTTAGGAAAGGCCGGGATGTTACTTTTGATAACACATATCTCCCTCAAGTTTTCCTTTCTCAACATCTTGTTTTACTGACAGAACCTTATTTGGCTCAATTCCTAACAAGGACACCATTGATCCACTGAGCCCAAAATGAAAATATGTACAGATTCTCCATTTGGGAGACAAAGGAAAGGAAAAAAAGGCACCATTCCTTTCTTTGAATTTTCTTTCTTCCTTAAAACAGACCTGCAGTTTAGAACAAGGAGTACATTCCAGAGTTTCCCTTGCTTTTTTATTTGACTTAGTCTTCATATTAAAGGATGTTTTCTTCATGTTGAGAAAAACACACATACATATGCAAAGATTTCTCACCCACTGTAAGAATGTTAGTGAAATTCTGACACTTCAGAGTAATATACCACCAGCTCTCTGTATGAAGCAGCTAGTGAAAAACTGCTTCTTTTGGCTAAAAGAACTGTAGGAAGCAGTTTCACTACCTGTTTCTAAGGGTGAAAACTGCCTATACCTTCTCCCTTCTCAGAGGCACAAAGAATTCCTGGTCTCTAAGCTTCACTGAGCTGACTTGAGGTGTGTGTATGTGGCCAGTTGTGGGTCAGGGAAAAAACAGGGTGAAAATGGGGGGATACCATACCCCTTCCCCTAATTCTGAGAACTGTTGTCAGCTGCAGCTGCCCCAAGAGACTATGTTTGATGCCTTCTCCTTTGCTGGAGTCAGTGACCAGCATATGGCTGTTCTTTTCCCTCATCTCCTCCCCCACCAAGAATTGTAGATCATGTTGTATCCTGTTGATATCCTTATCATCCCCAGCACCCAGGAGTACATGCTGTTCATCAAATGAATTGGGTCATGAATTATACTGAGCAGCGCTACTTCCCTATCACCAGCCCCAAACACCAACCAATCCAAATTAAGGGCCTGCTTTTTGCAAAGTGCTACATGAAATGTCAAAAGAGACACAAAGATGTACAAAGACCAGAAAGGGAAAGGGAGCAAACTATGGCGTCCTTCTAGGTGAAAGCTTCATAACCATTTTTATGTTATGAACCCCTTTAACAGTCTAATGAAACCTATGGGTCCCTTCCGAGAATCATGTTTTTAAGTAATTGAAGGAAATGCTACATTTCAGTTGGAAGTTAGTGAAAAATAAAGATGTAATTTTTTTCCCCTATCCAAATTCATGAATTCCCCTGAAATCTTTCCACGGACCCTTCCTCTGAATGGTTTAGTCACCTTCCTGAAGTTGGGGGTGGAGGGGGCCAAAGCCTCTGGTGTCAGACGGTAGAAATGGGGCTGAGGCTACCTTTTCTTATTCTGTTAACTATATATTCTGAAGAGATTGATCAAATCTTATTCATCTCTCCAGCGGACTTCCTTATGTACCATCATGATTACAAACTGATCTTTCAAGGTCCCTCCCACAGCATTTTTATATAATGATACCTAAGATTTGTTCACATCTTGTAAAGATGTTAACAGGCTCGTGCCCACACTACCCAACAGTTTTAGAACAGGAAATGAAGAATATTGTATCTGGGGACAAATGACGCAGTTTGGGGTTTGGCTTAGGGACTAGGGATTGACACCCTTTAAAACAGATGTTCTTAACCTGAAGTCCATGAACTTGGTGGCTGTTATTGTTATTGTTAACAGTATTTTGGTATAACTCATTTCCCTTGTAATCCTATGTATTTTATTTTATTCATTTAAAAACATTAACATGAGAGGGAGTCTATAGGCTCTACTAGACTGCCAAAGGGGTCCGTGAAACAAAAAAAAAAAGGGGGTTAATAAGCCCTGCTTTGGGTACTAGAGTTAAGACACTAAAGTCCTTATGACCCTCACCTTCCTTCTAGAGAAAACCCAGACTCATTGGGAGATAGTTGTGAGTTAATTTGCAGCTTTCTTACAAGACTTGTTCACCCAGCAGAATTCTCATCCTGGCTTTGCCATTCACTTGCTAGTCCTGTTCTGGGCCTCACTTCCTTGCTCTGTAAAATAAGAGGTATTCACTATTATTCCTTCCAGCTCTAAAGCTACGCTTATCTAGCCCACAGCCTCTGAACATAATGTGTAACCTTGGGTAAGTCTCTTCCCCTCCCTGGGCCTCGGTTTCCTAAACTGTAAAAGGAGGGGGATCAGACTTGATCAAGGCTTTTTAACCTGAGGTGGGTGAACTTTTTAAAAAAATTCTGATAACTGTATTTCAATATATTTGGTCTCCGCAGTATTCCTATGTATTTTACTTTATTCATTTAAAAGTATTATTCTGAAAAGAGCTCCACAGGCTTCACTGAACTGCCCAAAGGGTCCATGACACAAAAATTGTTAAGAACCCCTATTTTTAGAGAATGATAGAAAAGAAAGAAAATGGCCAACAACAGTTCATAAAATGAGAGGGTTGGACCAAATAATTTCTCCCTTGTTCTGAAGTGCCTGGCAACCCTAAATCGTGTAAATTCCTACAAACAAATTGTGTTTTGTTCTTATGTAAAATGACTCATTCTAAACATGGGACTTTGTAAGGAGAACAGGTAGCCTGACCGAACCTGCTCTTTGGATGTTTTATTTTCATTGGTTAAGAACCTATGGTTCAATCTGGAGCCGATATTATGAATCATTCAAGAGATGTTAGGTGATTCTGACTTGAAGCCGAACTATAGGTCCAGTGTGGGTTTGGAAGCAGTTACATTCTTGTGGTTTGACAAACGCTTTTTTTTTGTTGTTGTTTAAATGAGTGTGTCACTAAAGAAACGTGAGCTCTTGGCTTTTCGATTACTGTAGCTCACCCTGGTGAGTTTCATACACATTGAGTCATCATCTCTACAGGTGACTGATATACATCTGTGCTGTTTAAGTTACCGTAACTCGGAGATGAGGGGATTTGATCATTGTTAAGTTGCTTGCACGTGAAGGTGTGAGGTTCTTGTGTCTTCTTAACAATGAAAAATGGTTGTTTCGTTAACCACAGAATTCAGTTACTTATTTCCACTCATCCAGAGGTTTTCATTTTCTTTTTTCCTCTTAGTGTTTTGCCTCTTACAGCTTTTAGCACTCAGCTGTTTTCTAGCAGTGTGCTGCAGGTGCTACCGATTGTGAAGTCAGGCCTAGCTAAGTGAAGTAAGTTAATGAGAGAGAATTAAGACCCAGAATTAGTGAAATGTTTTCATCTCAGGGGAAAATGTCCTGGACCTCCTCCCTTAGGTGAAGATATTGAGAGGACCCTGTCAAGAGGCTGAATTAATGAGAGCAGGTGGGATGGAACACTAAACATTAATTAAGCTTCATCATGTGGGTACCACTCTCAAGGGATTGTTTGGAAATTCTAAAGCTTTGCTGGGCTGTATTTTTTTCCCCAACCTGTCCTCCCAAAGCAGCAGTGTGCAGAGGTATGTTCTTCTTAGAAGTGGAACAGCAGGGGCCATGGTAAATTTGTCGATGGTCTACTCTTCCATTAAGGTTGATTGTTGGGTAAAGAAGGAGAGATCTGATTCACTTGTGTATTTTATTCTTTCCTCAGTTTTGGTCTTGGAACAATCACCTTGGCATGTAGGTGTTAGGGAATGTGGAAGCAGGTGTGTCCATTTTTACCTCATCTGTTCAAATCCATTTTGCACACTGTCACTTCCTAAAACATCATTTTTCAACACATGCTTCCCTTGTTCAAGAATACATAGGGGCTCTCTTTGAAATATAAGCTAGACTCAGACTGACATTCCAAGGCCTTCCAATAACCAGTCCTACTGTACCCATCCAATCTTAGTCCTCATTTCTACCCAGTATTGCCCCTCTACTTCAACCACTATTTTCTTCCATATACATCTTGCTCATTCCTCCTTACCTGTCTTTACTTGATCTGTTCCTTGATTCTGTCTGTCTCTCTGCTGCTTTAAATTCTATCCATCCTTCATGGCCCATCTCATCTTACTTCTTCCAAGAAGGCTTCTCTGACTAAGCTCAAAGTTACTTTTTGTTCCCTAAGCATTTCTGTAGGCAGTCTGTGCTATACAGCCATTTACTTACTTCTGTTTTGTCTTGTCATTTTTTCTATATTTCAGTTAGATTTTCAGTCTTTTTCCAACTATATTGTAGGCTTCTAAGGTTCAGAGAC
Organism: Notamacropus eugenii; assembly: GCF_028372415.1. Taxonomy (NCBI): domain Eukaryota; kingdom Metazoa; phylum Chordata; class Mammalia; order Diprotodontia; family Macropodidae; genus Notamacropus; species Notamacropus eugenii. The sequence goes on along the minus strand of NC_092873.1, from coordinate 355,325,105 downwards.
CCTATCATGTCTTTTATATTTCCCAAAGTACTAAAAATCTAGCATGCATTCAACAAATGATGGCTGAAGTAGTTAGCTAAACTTAAAAGATGTTGTTATTCAACATTTTTTTTAAAAAATAAAGGTATGCTTTATATAAGTTGTAAGGACACAGTTTAGTGTCATAATTATGTGTTTAAAAAAAGTATACAGAAGGTGAATGAGATGCAATGAGTGTTCTTAGAGTTTATAAAACTATGGGATGAGAAAAGCAGCACCAGAGCCCTCAGCCCCGTCTCTGCCACTTATTTGATAAGTCCTTCACAGTCTGTCTTTTGTTCACCTGCTGCTTACCCATTAAGCGCACCTGCCACCACTGCTATCATCCATCCCAGTCTGCCCTGTGGCCTGGAAGCCTCTGCTTTCTGACATACAACACCCACACACACCCAGAGGATGGCTAGGACAGGCTTTCAGAATTTCTCATCAGTCTGAAATGAGAAGTAGGAAGGGGGAACCATAAGAAGATTGTTTCAGTTAAGGGCAAGACAAATCCTAATAAACACTTAGGTATTGATCATGGACCCATTTTTAAGTAAATAATGAGAGAAAATTTTCTAAAACAACTTTTGACTCTAGCCTCCCATTGCTAAAGCTTATTCTCCCTTTCCCACTTATTGACTCAGTCAGGTAACTGAGTATAATTGAGCAGTGTGAAATTGATGGTTTTTTAAAACCTTTAAAAATAATTTTGTCCTACTTTTGAATTAACAGGCATTTCTTTTCTTTCCTTCCCACCCTATCCCCCAGATCAAAACAAAACAAAACAAAAAAACCTCAAAACAAATATGCATAGTGAAGCAAAATAAATTCCTGTCCAAAAATGTATGTTTGATTCTGCCTCTTGAATCTATCCCTCGCTGTCAGAAAGTGTGTAGCATAACTCTTAATCAGTCCCCTGGAATCATGATTGCAGTGCTCAAAGTCCTTAAGTCTTTCAAAGTTAGTTGTCTTTACAATGTTGTGTGTGTGTGTGTGTGTATAACGTGTATATATGCATGTGTGTGTAGATGTGTATATGCATACGAGTGTGTGTATATATGTATGTATGTATATGTATACATGTGTATGTTTATTTGCTTGCTTGCTTATTTATTTTTCTCCTGATTTTCTCAGGTTTCTCTGAAACCCCATCCTTTTCATCACTTCTTAGAGCACAATGGTGTTGTTCCTTTACTTTCATTTGCCATGATTTGTTCAGCCACTTATTAATTGATGGGTTTCTTCTTTAGTTTCCAGTTTTTTTGACAAGAGTAACTATTAATATTTTCATATAGGTAGGTCCTTTCCTTCTTTCTTTGATCTGCTTGTGGGAGATACTTTCACCAACCAATGAACTTTGCCATACATTGCATCACTTCTATCCTGAGCTGTTGAAAATTGTTAGCAGAAAACAAGAGGTGAAGGGTGGCCTGTATTTTGGGAGGAGGATGGGCATGATAGGAGCACAGAACTACCCCTTGCCATTCAGTACAGTTCACCAGTCATTTGAGCTCAATCTTAATGTGCCTATATCCCTCCCATCCCCGGGATTTCTCAAATTTTGTCCAGGAGATGACAACAAAACTGTAGCCTCAACCTAATGTTAGTGTCTGGTACTCTGTAATATGGACCAAGTCTATAACTCCATAAAGGGTCAGTACTATTTGCATTCTGCGTTCTGTAATGGACCACACAGTCTCCCACAATCCAAAAAATAATTCTGAGATCCCCATGCCTTTTTGGCTCAGTTGTAACCTGTTCTTTTCCCTCTTATAGGTGAGAAGCGTCACTGCTTTGAGGTCAATTATAATTCCAGCTACATGTATGAGAAGGAAAGTGAGATGATACAGACTCGAATGATGGATCAGGCCATTAATAATGCCATCACCTACCTTGGAGCTGAGGCCCTGCGTCCATTAGTGCAGACCCCTCCTGCCCCAACCTCAGAGATGGTCCCAGTTATCAGTAGCATGTACCCCATTGCACTTACCCGCACAGAGATGCCTAATGGTGGCCCTCAAGACCTAGAGAAGAAGAACACCCACCTCTCAGACAAGTGCCTGTCTTCTGAAAGAGGTCTCTCCCCTAACAACAGTGGCCATGACTCCACAGACACAGATAGCAACCACGAAGAGCGCCAGAATCCTGCCTACCAGCAGAACCACATGATCCCTCCCCGGGCCAGAAATGGGATGCCACCCCTGAAGGAGCTGCCCCACACCTATGAACTCCTCAAACCCCCACCCATCTGCCCTCGAGATACCATCAAAGTGATCAACAAAGATGGAGAGGTGCTGGGTGTGTTCAGGTGTGATCACTGTCGAGTACTTTTCCTGGATTATGTGATGTTCACCATACACATGGGCTGTCATGGTTTTCGTGACCCTTTTGAGTGCAACATGTGTGGGTACCGGAGCCATGACAGGTATGAATTCTCCTCTCATATTGCTAGAGGAGAACACAGAGTCATGTTAAAGTAAATAGCTCAATTCTCTCAGAGATTTAAGTATTAAGCATCTTTAAAAAGCAACGAAAACAGCAAATAACTAATACTTCTACTTTGCCGAAACTGTACCACCTCCTATTATTTTTCATTCCAGTTCTGACATAAAAAGTGTAATGTCTTCATTAACTGCCTAAGGGATTCTGCTCTCATTCAGTAACTCTTGTGGACCCATTGTGTTACTATTGAGAGATGGGTTTTGGTTTTTTTTTCAGCATTTCTTTTCCTCAGGTACTTTATATTATTGAACTAAAAGCAGGGAATCTTTAATCATTGCCTTCTACAGCAGCACAACTCAAAGCTAGGTTAAGAAGTTTGTCCATTCAAACTTCAAACAGCCCCCTGGCTGTGCTCTATGAAAGCTTGGAGGTGGCATGTATTCAACACCATAAGCCGGGAAAACTGGTCTTGACCAGAAAACTGACAGAATTTTGCATGCATTCAAGCCTTGGACTACATTGATTTTCAAGTCAGGGAAGGGGTGTAAGGGCAGATATTTCCAATTGCCATAAAAGAACAGAGGAAGACCACAGTTTATGTGATGAGGGGACCTAATCTAGCATTTGAAGACCACAAAGTCAACATCGAATCTGCTTTAGACCAGCAGCATCCTCCAGAACAGTCATGTGTTCATCCTGCTGCTTCTCCCACTTCTCCTTCCCCAACTACTCTGGAAGGGATTCTGTATAAGAAGAGTCAGCTTTTATAAACAAAGACATGTGGTTATTAAAACAGCAAATTGTCTGTTAAGGAACTCAGTAGTCATTTCCTTTCCCCAGCGATTGGAAGAGGGAGTATCTAAGAGGCAAAAGAAACAGTTCAACAGCTTAAACAGGAGAGACCGCTACCTACACAATCAATCAGCAAGCATTTATTAAGTACCAGTTGTATGCCAGGTACTATGTTCTTCTGACACCTCACAGTTTATTGTTACAGCGTCATATTACAGAGCCATACTTATGCAAAAGTATTACAAAATTAAAAAACAAAACAAAACATTGTTTAGTTGCATATTACCTCCCCCTCACCTCCACGGAAGGTTAGGCAGTTCCTGAGAGGCTGTTAGTATAGTGTTTTTCAGGCCAGAAGTTGCCTGTCAGGGTGATAGCCCTTCTGATGCCATGAGATCTTTGGCAAGATGACAAGGTTTATGTTTTGATAAACCTGACCCACTAAATTCAACAAATACTTATTAAGCATCTGCTATGTAAAAGGCAGTGGGTCAGAAGCTTTGGGCATACAAAGATAAAAATGACAAGAATCCCTGCCCATAAGCAGCTCATATTCTGTCTGGTCTGTTCTCTATCACAGAAGGTCTGTCAATCACAGGTCTAATGGAGAAGAAGTTGATAACCCTTAATATAAAAGAAAGATATCGTGGAACAGAGGAAGGCGTCTTAGACTTAAGAGACCTTGGATCTAGTCCCAGCTCTGCCACTAGTCATTGTACTTCTCAGAAACCTTAGTTTCCTCATGTGCAAAACAGGGTATCTGATTAGACAACTGCTAAAGTTCCTTCTTACTTTGACGATCTGATTTTGGGGTGACTGTAGAGCCTTTTGAAGCTTCCTAATCTATTAGAACTAAGTGGGTAAAAGTTTACATACATATATATACAATTAATGTCTGTGTATATAATACTTATGTAGGTATATTGCACATTTATTTGATGGTAAGGAAAATGTATTTCAGTTTTTCCTTAAACCTCTTCGGGAGATGAAGAGGAACATAAAGGGGGAAAACATCTAAATTCTGCCCCACAGTATGCACATAAAGTAATGCAAACAACTTCTTGCCAAAGAATTTTTTTATCTAATGTTAGGGAAAAAAGAATTCTGCTGAGCAGAACAATTCTGTGGTGCCCATTCCAAGTGAGATTAAGCTTCATTGAGCATTTCTACTAAATCTCAAATTCCTGACAGATTAAAGATTTGTGTCCATCTGTAATTTCATTGGCATAGGGGACTTTTGGTGAGGAAGCTCCCTCTATCACGGCAGATCTACAATTGTTCTGAAATTTACAGTCTTAGAGATTTGTGTGAGGCACTGAGACTTGTCCAAGGCCACACACAGCCTATTGGTGTCTGAGGCAGGATTTGAATCCAGGTCTTCCTGAGAACAAGGACAGCTCTCTCTCCATGGCTACCTCTCCTCTATAGTAGCTGTAACTGTAACAGGGTGGGGGCTCAGAAGGGATAGCTTGTTGTATTGGATATCTGTGAGATTGAAATGCAATTTTCATGTGCCAGATATTGAAAGGGCTTATGTTTTAAGTTCAAACTCAGCTTGTGTAGATACTATGAGAAATAGACACTCTCCCTTTGATTGTACAGATCACAAGTCATCTTTTGCAACTTTGCCTTTTCTTATTTGTGAAACCCTGTAGTTATTTGCTGTTTGAGATGTTACCCTGAGGTAGTAGAGGCAGCATGCTGTGATGGAAAGAGTCCTGGATTTGGAAGCTCAGAGATTTGGTTTCTAGTTCTGGCCCTTCCTCAAAGTCACTGTGTGACCTTGGACAAGTTATGTAGCCTCTCTGAGCCTCAGGCTCCCTTATCTGTAAAATAAGGGTATCCAACTCTTAGATCCTGTGTGCCTCAGTACTTGTGTGTCAGTTTTAACCAATCACCATATGGTATTTGACTCTGTGCCAAGTGAGATTCCCCAGTAAAAGAGGAACTCATGCCATTCTTAAGATTTCACAAATTCTTTTGAATATTTAGGGAGTTGGGGAAGAGAAAGAGTTTGGAGGTGAGTGTTAGGAAAGGGAAAACTTATCACCTTAAGGAAGAAATTCTGGTGAAGAGATGAGTCTTACATCTCAAAATGGTGACGACAAGACTTGTTCCTCCAGCCACAGGAATATCTTCATTCATTCTCCTTGTTCTAATGCCCGATCAGTTTCCTGAATGGTGTCCATTTTACTAGAAATATGTTCTCCTGGAGAAAAAGGGCTTTAAGTCACACAGAATATACTTCTTACTGTTAGACTTCCAAGGAAGGTACAAAATGCATCCAATTTAGGTAATACTTTGCCTGTGAAAATTATTCACTTTCAGTCTCATAGTCTAACCCCAACAGTTATCCATTGGGCCTCATGGAACCAGCTGTTCTTTCTAAACCCATCCTGATATGCTGGTGGTGTTAACACATTGCTTGTTGGGGGGAAAAACCCCAAAAACTCTTGAGATGATGAGTGGAAAGGAAGGATTGTTTCAGAGCTATAAACTCATTGCTGTCTTGGGACTAGGAAACTTTTGCAATAGCTGCAAACATATCCTATTGGCAGTTTCTTTGCAATCCCAGGACCTGAGGAGATAGAAAGCAGACCTTCAGCTCTGTACTTCTGCTTTCCCACAAAATCTGCTACACAAGGATTCTACCTCCCACCCAGGAAGCCATAATAAGATAAAAAAAAAAATCAACCCTGGAAAAATTTATGTGAAGTTAAGGAGAGAGGTGTGGCATGGGTGTGGGAAGGAAAGAGAATAACTGTTGTAAAAGGGACACTGAGTAGCAATTCCTTTTTTGTATAGGTACAACATACTTAGTTTTGAGTGGAACACTTCTCTTCCCCCTTCCTCCCATTTAAAAAGTCCTCCACACACTCCTACGGTACACTCTGAAAAAAAAAGCAAACTAACCTGATATCTTTCTTACTATTCTCAATTCTTGCCTCCCTAACTCTGAATTTCATCACTAACACATTTTCTCACCATTAAATGTAGCAAAGGCACATACCACATTGACTTGGAGATGACTTCTCATTGAAATAGACTACCTAAAAAAATTATAATTACAAAAATTTACTTTGATTTCCATTACCACCCCCAGGGGAAAATCTCATTTTCCCTAGCCTCTCCCCTCTCCCTATGTCTGGCTAAATATAGGGGTGTAGGTACATTGCTGAGAGGTCCTAGGGCAGGCTGGAAGAATGGAAAAGAGATGTAATGTGACGTCTCTGGGAGGGGGTGATCCCTGGTGGGGAGCTGGGGCCTACAGGCTATTCAATTTGGTGAAAGAATTCAGACCTCTTAGAAGTTCAAGAGCATAAATGAAAATTGAGTGAAAACCAGAATGATGTGATTTTTAAGGGGTTGGGACAGTTCATCCTAGAGTTAGTGAGAAACATTGATAACTAGGGAAAGTTTTGGGTTCTTAAGACAGAGGAAAAGTTAGTTGAAGGAGTTGATATGGGCAGAGATCAGGTTCAAATCCAATTAGGGATGGAAGGGGAATCGTTTCAATGCTTCTCAGCTACAAAGGGCCCCTGCTTTTGTGTAAGGGCCAAAAGAAACAAGATTGGCTGTAGTGAGTTACAAGGAAAAAACAGTGGCCTTAAACTAAGAGGAACAAAGAGGCCTGATAATAAGGAGAACCTGGAGAGATGTGTTAATGCTTGTTAAGGCCACTGAGTAACAAGATACCTGTCACTTACCTAAGCTGCATGTAATTCGTACCACGAGACTTTCTCACTGTTGGAAAGTTGTTTTCTTTGCGCTAAGAACTGGTTAGCTGTCTGTTCCCACTCAGTCCATTATAGTGTTGGAGAAAGCTCATTGTTGGAAAAACCAAATGGGTCAGGCTATGAGTCAGTCCCAAAGGTGTTGATGAGGGAGGAAAATTCCCCTTTATTCTCATAGATTGTAATAGTAAAAAATTATTCACTTGAAGCCATCTATTTGCTAGCTCCCATGGACACACATTCCTCACAGAGGAGAGAGAGCTCTGAGAAGGATACCAAGTCCTTATAGTTACTTCATCCAGGTATCCTCATCCGGCAGTTCTAGGCCCCAAGGACATCATCCAGCAAAATGAAATTAATTATCTTTTAGAGGGTTTTTTTTTCTCCTAAAATAACTTGGTCTTGTGATATATTTGAACTGTGTGATTCTTGGTGCGTTGAAAGGGGAATACTATTTGTGAAAGAAGTTTAGATAGAAGTATATGCATACACTTACCTCAGGGGATATTATTAGGAGTCACAGAATTCGATGTCCAGAATGAACTCTGGATCTGGAAAAGTTCATTCAAGATGGTTTTATCTTTTGATGATTTACTATATCAGTGTCCCAAAGACTTCAAAGGACATAATTTTGAGCCCAGCTCAGGGCCTGAACTTGAACTAGTTGCCAGGGGAGGCAGCTTCTCATATTGAGTATTGACACTGGTTTATTCTTTGATTTTATTCCCTTTATGTTATTTCAAGGTATAAATGAAGAACATTTGTCAAACCTTTTGAGCCCTATAAAGAAGGGAAACCAGGTTAATTCATTAGCATAAAGTACCCAGGCTCTTAACTTGATGTACTCAGGGAAAGTGCGCAGTTCTAATAGGCCTCTAGCCAGGAGCCTCCAACAACTTAAAGTTGTTTTTTTTTCAGTCAGTGCCCTAGAACCTCTTCCTCTCACCCTCCTTACTTTAGAATGTCTAGAGAGGCTAAAACTGACCCTCACACCTAGCCCCATTATACTCTCAGCCCTCCACCCATCTGTAAGTTTTCAAGGTGAACTCACTTCCTCACCTCACTCATTAGAGGCAGACAGCAACCAGTTTCTCTATTTTCCAAGGTGGGTAATATAGAGCTTGAGTGTCCCACAAACACAGCAGAAACCTTTTTGCTAAATCAGCCAGCCTCGTTTCCATCTCACTTCTATAAGAATTTTCCCAGGTCTTCAAATTAGTAGGGTAACAGATACAGGACATCTCCACCACCACCCCCTTTTTTGGAAGATCTATCCCTGCCCTGGCTACGTGTATGGAAACTAAATCATTGTGGGTTACACGTGGTTAATGGGTCATTTAAAGAGCAGACACCCCTTCAGCTAGACAAGTGGCTTTGAATGTTCAAGTTCTCAGGCTCTGAGCGGGTATGAGGGATCATTTTAGCAACTGGAAAAACCAAAGCTTTATTTTTAACTTGGTTTCCAAAGCCACAGGTGTGGTCTGTGGATGGCCCTGATCGCCTGAGTGACTAGGGTAACACTGAGAAAGAAACTGAGGTCTCAGCCTCAGGTTGCCTTCCCACACATCAGTGAATAAATGGCCCTATAGAGGCAGGAGCAAAGGTAAGGTAGAGGACTATGTCTCACCAGGTTGTTTTTTGCACGTGTGACTTAGAGCCCCATGTTAAGCAATTCTCCTGTTACTGATGTCATTAGCACCCTTCTTGATGTGTAACTCCCCAAAACACTCCCATTCTCAAGTAAGCATTGGTGTCATCCCCATCCCATTTCTAGTGACCCTGTCTTTTGTGGGATTCTGATAGTCCAACCACTTGAAGTGCTTCCATTTGTCACAGCAAGATGTCCAGATCCCCTAAAGATCAAAGCTTCTGTAATGTAGCAGTACTAACCATTGTCCAAATTTCAATATGTTCTTGTGTGAAGAACAATGTTGTTTAGGTGTTTAAAGTCTATGTTTTTTTAACAGGGAAAAAATAAAAAAAATAGTGTGTTTGAAACTAGACATGTTTGATGCATTTGGTTTGTGGAGAGTTTTGGACTTGAAGTTACTATTCTTTTTGGACTATGGGTTTTATTCTCCTTTTAAAAATGAAATACATGAATTTCTATACAAAAGCATCTGAAATATTCTGTTCAAGGATCCTACCAAGAAGTAGGTCATTTCATTTTCCTAGTCCAGTACTAGTGCCAAGATATTGGGTCTCCTCTCACTCAACCCTTCCAAGTGATGACATCCCCACCCATCCTCAGCTCTGCTGTTCCAGTTTGCTTGGTCTCTGTCAGAAAAAAAGAACCCGTCCCCCCACAAAAAAAAGGGCTTAGAGAATGTAGAGAGCAACAATTTTTCTATTTTCCCATAGTGGGGAAAGCAGTAATGACTTAGATTTCTGGATACCCTGATCCATAACCTAGCATTGGAAAGCTAAATCCCACAGCTCTGGAGAGGGTGTGTGATTGGCAGGGGGTATAAGGAATCCCACCTGGAAAAGAAAAGAAAGGTTACATTCTTCTCACTTTGCACAGACCCTTTCCCCTCAACTCTCATCCTTTCATTTTTAGCGTTTAATCAAAACTATGAGAAATCCAAGTTTGAACTCAAGCTTAGTCACAATTAGAGTTGGTACAATATTTAGAAAACTTGAGATACCAAGTCCTTGGCATGTCTCAGATCAGACCAAAGTCCAGACCCACAGCATATGAGATGGGGAGCTCTTAGGGAAATGGATCAGACAGCCTGCCTCGTTCTTTGTTCATCAATCTCCTACAAAATCCTGATTATAGGTAGAGAGGTAGCTTTAGTCAAACCAATACTAGTTCCAAGCTTGACTAGCCCAGATCTGGGAAGTAAGGCTGGAGAAGAGGCCATACATTTCACATGAAACGTGCATAAAACAATATGGAGATCAGTATGAAATCTCTAATTCAAGGCAGTTTCTTCAGTAGGCATCAAGTCTTAGAAAGCATATCCATCTCCCTCAACCTCATTGTAGTTCCACCAAGTCAAAATAATAGCTCACATCTGTGTAGTATGTCTGAGGTAAATAGCACAAATATGATACCCATTTTCCAGATAATGAAATAAAAGTTTGAGAAATTGTTGAGAGGACTTGTCCAAAAGCACACAGATAATATCATGGCAGAACCATAACTCAAGCCAATGACTCGACTCTAAGACCACTGCTCTTTTCACTACTCAGATGGAGTGGTCTCACTGATGTGGGTGTTCCTCCACCATCCATGTTTTCTCATCTCACTGGATTCCTCTTGATCCATATCACCACACAAGTTCAAGACATGGTATCCATTCAATGTGCTGGGGACCTGCCTTGTCTTTAGCATAAGGATCCCAAAGGAAATGTATTTAAAAGCAGAGGGGCTTCTGGAAGTCTAAGACTACTCAGCTTCCTCTTCTTGATTCCTGTCCCTCATTCCTAGCCTCTAGCACTGAGAGGGAACAACTTGGGGGTGAGAGGTGGGGGGACAGGGAGAAACATTCACCAAGGGGCATTAGCCCTAAACATGCATGTGAAACAATTGTCTTGCTGTGAGCCCTTCTAGAGAGACCAAGTGATGTTACCTTTCCCCCAGGAGAACCAACAAAACTCAGAAAAAAAAAAAGATTAATTTATGCAGTGTCTCATTTTCCAAGATGAAGAAACTGAAGCCCAGAGATATTGGAATGGCTTGACCACTAGCATACAGATAAAGGATGAGAGCTGGCTCATTTGAACTCAGGTGTACACCTTACTGTAAGGTGTCGTGAAATAGCTCCTTCTACATCAATTCATCAATAAACATTAGATGCCTATTAGGTGCTTGTGCTGGTAATATAAAGTAAGAAATGAAACATGAAGATAGGCTGACTTCATTTGTACTTGAAGGGCTTGTTTAATGCCTGTTCAACTGAGCCACTCTCTTCTCTCCCATGGGGTTCATGGGTGAGGTCAGAAATGGGGGTACTCATCTGTACCCTTCATCATCCCCTTAGCAGCCACTAAACGTACCCTTCATACACGGCCCCACAGCAATATGGGATTGTAGAATCATGGAATGTGGACCCGGAAGGGACCTCAGAATTCATGTAGTCTACCTCCCTCACTGTACAGATGATGAAACTTCCCTTCTCCCAAGTAGCATTCTCAACACACTGCTGGTTGGGTGGCCTACAACTGTCTTACAACTGGCCTACAACAGCCAGCCCCAAGATAAGGGGAAGAGGAGAGATATCTTTTCAGTTCTTTTTCATTCCATTCTCCTGATCTTCAGGGGTTGGAGAAAGAGATGACAGACCATCAGGTGGGGAAGCAAGACAATAGAGAAGTAAAACTGAACAAGTCAGTGACAACCCACCACCTCTCCAAATCACAAGTCCTGGCTACTGAGACATTCCCAGCTCAGACAATGGTTTGCATAAAAGCCCCCAAAATTGCACCTGGGGAGGGGAGGTCACTAGGGTGAGACTCCCTAGATGGGGAATGGAGGTTAGGGGTTGGGGAAGAAGGTCAAAGAAAGTCCCTAGGGGGTCTGAGGTGTTGAGATTGTTTATTTGTTAAACAGCTCTTCTCCCTTCTCATCATGTCTTCTTTTGTGGTGACCAAAGGAAAGAGCATTGGGGCAGGGATGGAGGTGAGAGTGTGTGACATGTGGCTCTCCTCCCTGCCCCCTTTCACAAAGTATGGGGAACAGGAAGAATTGAAGAGACCCATTTCCCATCATCTATACCCCACCTCCTCCCCTTGCCCCCCTGGGCCCAGCAGAGCAGCTTAGTCAAATAAACCACAGCTCTGAGGGTGGCTGGTGGATGGGAACTGGAGGGGGGGGGGGGGCTGACACTACCAAGATATCTCCTCCCCCAAAGTTGTTCCTTCCACTATTTCAATCCCTTCCTCTCCCAACTTGCCTTCATTGCCACACCTTCACCTGGGCATAGTAAAAATGCCATTTCCCACTCCCACTGGAATTATGTTCTCTGGTCCACACATGTCAAACCTCTGCCTTCATCAACTCCACTCTGGGGACTTTGGGGAGAGTCAGTGGCTCTCAGGGCAGAGGTGTGGAGACACTGACCTGGGAGTCAGGACATCTGGGTTCATTCTATTCTGTGTCCTTCAGCAAGCCATCATATAGATTTAGAGATGAAAGAGGCCTTGAATTTCATCTAGTCTGACCGTGTCACTTTACAGATGAGACTAAGGTTCAGAAAGCAAGGATTTGCTCACAGTCACACTGCTAGTATGTTTCAAAAGTGGGATTCTGCCTTCATTAGGATGAGGACAATTATCTAAAGGCATTGGAAGAAATACTTAAAATGAGTCAGGACACCTGGGTTTCCATCCCCAACTCTGTTGCTTCCTGAGTAACCTTAAACCAAGTCACTTAAACTTGTCTCCCCTTCTCATCTGTAAAATGAAGGGAGTTGGATCAGATGATCTCTGAGATGCTAGCTTCATCTTCCCTCAGCCTACATGCACACATGGTGCAGCACCTCCCTTCTTCTCTGGGGAAAAGTTGAGCTTTGATAGTCAAATGCTTGTCCAAGGCCTCCCTCAAGTTCCCCAAAGATGGTCCATCTAAAGTGCTAAGAAATTAGGTTAAAAACATTAAGTGATTTCTGGCTGAACACAAGGTGAGGCATTGGGGTAGGGAAAAGGGGGTTGAGGGTAGGAGGGGTGTCAGGCACTTTCTCAAAAGTTCCAGAATAGAACCTGCCAAGGGAAGGGGGTGGCGGAGAAACATTGTCTCCTGAGCACTGTGGGTCTGGAAATGCTGGGTTTCTGAATATTGCCAGAGTGAGGGAGTTACTCCTAACTCCCACACCTCCCTGCCCTATACCCTGTGCCTCAGTTTTTCCACTTGAAGCCACAAGGGCCCAACCCAGGGTGTATGTGTGTGGGGGGGGCCGCGACCCGGATTCCCAGGCCCTTGGGGGGATGAGCAAAGTCCAGGGGCAGGAGGTCGCAGCCGCATCCGGAGGTGCCAGGGAGGGGGGCGGTGTAAGATGGGAGATGGGGGTGGGGGGATGGTGATGAAAGGAGAGGGGCAGCGGCACTTCTGAGAAACAGCCCCAGCGTCCCAGCAGCCCACAGCCCCCCTCCTCTCCCCTGTGGCTTCACAGCTAGCTCCCTACAGCCGCCCACGGCTCTATGGGGCCTCTCCGGGGGCTGGGAGGTCCTGATGGAGGCGGAGGGTGCTTGGGGGGAGGTGTATGGCCAGGCCTGGAGAAGAGGGGATCAAAGCGTTTTACTACACAGGAACCACTGAATAGAACAGAGAAGAAAGGTGTGAGCGATGCTGAGCGGGTCCCCTAACATTCTTGGGTATCCTTGGAACCCCAAGTTCACCACCCTGGCCTCTGAGACGATGAAGCCTCTGAGAATGGGGGGGGGGGGCGGCGGGGTGACTGGCAGACTCACTACGACGATGACACCCTTGGCTGTTCCCACCTGCCCCCATCTCCCTCGCCGCGCCCTGCCCAGTATAGAAACACTCCTATCTCACGCAGGGCTAGAATCCAGAAGTGAAACTGCCCCCCACTTCCCCACCCTGTCATGGCTTAGCGACCCCACGGCCCCACCCTTCCGGGAACCAGTCGCCCGTGGATCTCCAGGCGGCTAATAGATATTAGCCTTGCCGGAGAAAACTGGGGGAGGGGAAAGTGCTCAGCCGGGCCTTGGAGCACGGGGGAAAGGAGGAGAGGGGAGGAAGGTTTGAGGTCTGTCTTTGTACTCTCCCTCCCCCGCCTCCGGCTATCCTCTCGGGACCTCGTGGGACCCGAGCGGCCCGAGCCACAGTTAGGCGCGGCCGCCCGAAGTTCCCACGGATGGTCACTGGGTGTCACTAAAGCCGCACAACTCAGCTCGGTTCCGGGGGTCCTGGCGCAGGGAATCCCGAGGGCTCCTTCGCAGCCTCTGTTGGAATCCCCACCGCACGCGCGCCCTACCCGCACCCCGCAGCGGCCCCATTCTGCGAGCCCCACACTCATGCCTTCGCCGAAGTCCGGAGTCCCAAACACATGCCCCGAGTCAGGCAGCTAAGCGCTTTATTGCCCACACTCCTCCAAGGATACCTTTCTCCACCAGCACTCGCTTGGGCATTCTTTACCAGCTGGCTCGCCCTTCCCGCCCCCCAACCCCCTGGTGCCCACCCCAGCCCCACGCCTCAGATCCTCGTGGTGTCAGGATGTCGGGGTTTTAGGGTCCAGAGACCTGATTCCACTGTGACCTCGGACGTGTTCCCATCCCTGTCTGAGCCTCGGTTTTCCCCTTTGGAGAATATAAAGGGGTAGAGGGTTTGGACTACACGGTGCCAACGTGTGGGTTATTGGCATCTTAGCGGCTGAACAGAAGGGAAAGAGGAGCCCGGGCAGCTCCAAGTCCTACACTCCATCCATCCATCCATCCATCCATCCATCCATCCATCCATTCAGTGCTTCCCACACCACAGACCTCCACGCACGGAGCGCCCGCTCTAGTCTCAGAGCCCGAGTTCCAGCGCACTCCATTATTTGGGGGGGGAGGGAGAGATGAGGGGGGTTAGGAAGGGATTCCTGGGCTGGGAACTGAGTGGAGGGAAAGCGAGAGAAGCTTCTTCAAGCTTGGCCGCAGCCCGGGGGGCCGAGGTACTGGCTGCAGACCTGGTGAACTCGGTTCAGCTGAGGCCGAGCAAGCGTAGACCCTGGCGGAGCTTGCGCGCCTTCCAGCGGCAGAGGCGCACAGCGTGAAGGCTGGCCCGGAGCAGTGGCCCGTGGCGGAACACCAGGCTGTAGAAGGCGGCGCCCGCCAGTTCGCCCGACGGGTCGGCTCGCTTCAGGGCCAGCATGGGCGTGTAGGCCGGGTTGGTTTGGTGGCGGAAGGGTGGGCGGCGGGCGCAGATGACCTTCAGGGTGTGCTGCGAAGGCAAAGTGGGCACTCAGACTCAGAGATCTAGCGCCTTGCCCAGCACTGCCCTGCGGCGCTGGCGTCGGGGGAAAGTTCAGTGTCTAGGATGGCGCCCTTGGGGCAGGGATAAATGGGTTTTTAGTGGGAGACAGCCTGCAGTAATGGAGAGAGGCTAACCCGGGAAGAGGGATCCGAACGATGGGTTAGAGGGAAGAGAGCAGA
The DNA here is from genome assembly GCF_028372415.1 of Notamacropus eugenii. Lineage (NCBI taxonomy): Eukaryota > Metazoa > Chordata > Mammalia > Diprotodontia > Macropodidae > Notamacropus > Notamacropus eugenii. Next base: position 355,310,016 of record NC_092873.1, on the reverse strand, counting down.
GGAATCACCTGTTTCTTTCTACACCAGAGGCTCCAGGAAAAGGGATGGTTGTTGGACTCAGGGGCAAAGATTTGGGGCTTTCCTAGAGACTGAGAGGGTGAGAGAGGGGACCTTTATAGGTAAGGCTAATGAAGTATTCGCTAATGAAGGAATGTTGCCTAGGAGAGATGGCTTATTGGAGCTTTCCAATACCCGGGGGGAGTTCTCCTCCTCGGGCAGTGGGGCTGGAATGGGGGTCTGAGGGCGACAGACAGAAGACAGGTGTGTTCTTGCAGGAGGCACCCACCTCGGCCACATCCTCAGGACTCTGGCTCAGGCTAGCAAAGAGAGCCCGGGAGTTGGGCAAGTAGATTCGGGTAAAGATGTCTGCCGTCTCAGAGTCAGTGCCAACACAGTTCACCTGCTCTACCCCCGAATACAGCTTTCCCTCGAATTCTGAGGTCACAGGGCCTGGCTCTACCAGTGTTACCCTACAAGGAACCCCCCCTGCCCTGACCCTCTGGGACTAAACACCTGTTTAGTGCCAGAAGGGACCCTAAGGTTCATCTAGTACAGGGGTTCTTAACCTCTTTTTTGGGTCCTGAACCCTTTTGGCAGTCTGGTAAAGCCTTCGGGGCCCCTTCTCAGCATAATGTTCTTAAATGCAGAAAACAAAAGATAGGATTACTGAAATAAAGATGTGGGTTTCATTTTTGATCCAAGTTCAGGAACCCCCTGAAATCCACAAACCCCTGGTTCAACCCCTTATTTTGCATAGGAGAAAACAGACCCAGAATTTAAGTGGCTTTCAGACATTAACAGACAGAATTTGTACCCAAATTCTGACTCTGCCTGTATAGAACACATCCCCTGTCACTCTTCAGTATTTATTTCCTTTAACCTATGAGGTTGGGACAGCCCTGAGAGCCAGGAGCTGAAATTTCCAAATATCCTCAACCACTGTGCAGTTGCCACATCTCCCCATCTTGTCCCCTGCCAGTCACTCACGAAATGTTGAACCGAAGTGCTTGTACCAGGAGACTCTCACAGAAACCCTCCACTGCGAATTTGGAGGCTGCATATATATCATTGAACATGATGCCTAATGGGGCGGATGAAAGAAGAAAGAGAGGGTGTCTACAAGTTCACCTGTAGTACCCCAGAGTCAGATACTTAGATCTGTCCAATTCTTAAAAGCCTTTTCCTATGATGTGTGACACTTTGACACCTTAAATAGCCATGTTACCCATTCAGGGCCCCAGGAATTGATGAGAGAAAAACTTGGGTCTTACACTACCTTACAGCCGCCATCATCTTCAGTCTCCAGTGGCCCCAACAGCTACCCTGGCTCCTCTCAGTTCCCTCCCCCATCCCATATTATCTCTTTACCCCCATCCCATACCCTGCAAGCCCATGATGCTGCTGATAACCACGATGTGTCCCCGGCGTTGGCGCTTCATGGCAGGCATCAGTGCCCGAACCAGCTGCACCAACCCAAAGAAATTGGTATCCATGACTTGGCGCATGTCATCCAGGGACAGTGACTCTAGTGGCCCGATGAGCCCTATGCCTGCATTACTGACTGAGAAGTGGGGCAAGAGGCAGAGTTAGGCAACTGGAAATTCCTTTCCCCCAAACCCCTCCCCAGCAAAGGCTATCTATTTAGGTGTAAATCTCTATCTAAGCAGAACCCCTGCCCTCAGAAAGTTAACCTTAGTTGCCATTTCAAGCATTTCCCTGCCTCTGGGCAGTGATAATCTCTTCCCTCTCCCAGCCCAGATTCTGGGGCACTGAGGAATGTTATTAGACATGTTACCTTGAGATTTGATCCCTCTGAATTTTTAGTTTATTTGTAAAATGGGAATAATATACTACCTGCCCCACAGAGTTTTTCAGATCTCACATAAGGAATATCCATCATCTACTCTTCCCCAGGAAAGAAGATGGAACCCTTTCCCACTGTCTGGAGTCCTGAAGGTCCCACATCATTTTGTAGTTCCAGCTCCTGACTGACTCTGCATGAAAGCCAGGAGCAATCTGAACGCTACCTTGTATGTACCTCCGTTGTTAAGAGTCCCAGGCAAGATCTATTTTCCCTCAAATTTCAGAAGTTAATAAACATTCCCATCCTACAACTTGAGTTTGCTTTTTTGACTGTCCCAATTAAAAGCTGATTCCAATTGTTTTACTAAGGTTGTTACCAAAATAACACTTGAAGTCTTCAAAAAAATAAACCAAAACACCACCACCACAAAAGGTAACATAAAGAGGTGGCCCAAGAGTATTTCTAAGAGGGGGATGTAGACTGGTATGAGCAACAGACTTGAAAGAGGCCTGGGAACATCAGTTCTAGGGGCAGCTGGGTAGTACAGTGGATAGAGTAGTGGGCCTGGAGTCAGAAGATTCATCTTCATGATTTCAAATCTGGCCTCAGACGTTTACTAGTTGTATGACCCTGAGCAAATCACTTAGTCCGGTTTGTCTCAGTTTCCTCATCTGTAAAATGAGCTGGAGAAGGAAATGGCAAACCACTCTAGTATCTTTGCTAAGAAAACCCAAAATGTTCAGTCACAGCTGAACAACAACAGATATGGGTTCTAGGGTTGGCTCTGTGACTGTATAAGACGATAGAGTTGGAAGTGCCCTCTTTTAGTCTAATCCTTTAATCAACTGGGAAACAGAAGTTCAGGAAGTTTAAGTGATTTGCCCAAGGTCACTGAAGTAGTAAAAGTCTTGACAATTCACTTCTCTTTTCTGGGCCTCAACTTTCTTCTCTAAAATGGGATCAGAGGCATTGCAGTAGAGGCCCCAATAGCCTTGGTTTTAGGGCCAGAATACTTAGGTTTGGATCCTAGCCCTGCTATGTATTAGGTACAAATCACAATCTCTCCCCAGCCTTCTCCCAGTCAGGATTCCAAAGGAGCAGTGATGAAGGGAGCCACCCACACATCCCCACAGAGAGGTGATGAGCTCAGGGTACAGAATGGGGAACACATCTTTGGATAGAGCAAGGAACTGGTTTTACAAGGATGTGGTTTCTCTTTCTTTTTTCTTCCCCTAATGAAGAAGGTAGAGGTGGGAGAAAGAAAAATATTTGTTAATTAAAAAAAAAAATTTAATCCTATGATCTCTTGCAGGTCTCAAAAAGTCTGTAATTCTACCATCAGGAGCCCCCAGCACATTCATGCAGCCCCACAAAAACCTTCCCCATCAAAAAAAACTAACAAATCCTTGCTCCCAGGTCTCTCATTTTTAGCTGTCCCTTCCCATTGCCTAGGAAGGTGGCCTTCCCAGGATCTTAACTAGTCACCAAGGATGTCCACATATTGTCCTGGGAGCTTATTCAGGCAACGGGTGATGGAGTCCTGGTCACAGACGTCCAGTTGCCCAATCTCTAGGGTCTGTCCCAGAGCTGATCCAGCTGCTTCCTCTAGGGGTCCGCGGCAACTCAGGTCCCTCATGGTGGCCAGCACTGGGTAGGATTAGGGAGTGAGTAATTCAAAGCAAAGATTGTGCCCCAGGAAAAGTTAAATTGGGGGTGAGAGTGGGAGGAGAGTAAAAAGGAAGGAGCCACAAGAAAGGGCTCAAGCTCCTGGCCACTAGTACTCTGGCATCCCTGGGGCATATCTGGCTGGACTGTGAGTTATAAGGGATTTAAGGAGCAATTAGATGAGTCTTTAGCCTCCCCCCACATTTTCTGAATGAAGTTCAGGAGAGTCATTACCTTTGAAGCGTCCCTGGGAATCGGTGGCCAGTCTCACAGCCAGTGCCAACCCGATGCCTGAGGAACAGCCAGTGATGAGGACTGTTCTAGGAGCCATGGGGGCACAGCAGGAACCAGGATCAGTCTTGGCATTTGCCCCTTGCCCTACTCTCTGTCTCCCTGCTGGGCTTTTCTCTAGGCCTAATAAAGGGAAGTTTTAATCTGTCCCTCCCACCATAGGGCACTAAATTTCCAAGAGTTAAATCCCTCTGTAGACTCCAAATCTGAAAAGCAGATTACAACTCGCCTCTTGGTACCTGCCTGGACCCTGGCACCAAGCTCCCCACACGTAGGGGATTAGTCAACAGGCGTCGGACAGAACAGTGGGGGCTAAAGTCACGAGCTGCCCTGTGGATGCCAGATGTAACCAGGTGGGTGCCAGGGCCAAACAGGAGCAGAGAAACTGCCTTTGGGTCATTTCAGGACATCTCCACCTCTTGCTGGCTTTCAGGTCAGGGGTAGGGATTCTTTCCAGGAGAGACAACGAGGTGTGGTCTAGTACAGAAGACATTAGCTTGGGAGTTAAGACACCCAGTTTCCAGCCTTGGCCCAGTCTCAACCAACCATGTGACCCTTGAGCATAGGCAAATTATTTCCTCTCTCTGTGCCTCTCCTTCCCCCTCTGTAAAATAAGGGGATTAGCCAGTCTCCAAGCTCCCTTTCCAGCTCTAACATTCTCAGATTCACGTGGCCACCTTCCCAATGTCCTTGGCAGTCAGGAAGCCCTTGAAATCAGGCCCTCAAATCTCTTGGTTTCCTCTTGTGACAGAAGCCAGATCCTACTTCATCTTCTCCCTGCCCCCTCTGTCTTCTCTTCTCCAGTTTCCAACAACCCAGCTACCCTCAACCTTTGTCACAAGAAAGAATCCAACCAGAGGTCCAAAAATAATTTTTATTGTTACTGGTATAAAACAAGGCAGATCAACTGGCTGCTCAATCTGTACAAGGGTGGGGATGCCCCTACCCCCTGCTCCCCAGTTCTCCCATAATGCCCTGCCCCAAGGCTCCACAGCTTTAGAGACTGAGAGAACCAGGAGCTCAGTGCTGGGGGAGAAGGGGGAGAAGCCATTCCCAGAGTCTTGGGTTGAAACTGGGGCAGAAGGGGAGGGAGAAATTCTTATGCCTGGATGGGAAGGAGAGAGGGAAGAGGAGAGTCAGAAGACTGAAAGACTGAGAGAGTAAAAAGTAAGGAAAAAGAGAGTAGAAAAAAATAGAGAAAGAGAAGGAAGTGACAGTAGGAGAGTAGAGGAAGGGGCTCCTTACTGATGTATGCATTCCCACCAAGATCCAAAGTGCATTGACCCACAAAGCCTGGCCTTTGAGGAGTCAGACAGAAGTGGGGGCATGTCTTCCAAGCCCGATGAGGTACTGGGTAGGTGTGGGAGGAAAAGGATCCCCCTATCGTTTTGGCCAGGGGTGAGGGAGGGTAAGAGAGACAAGACACCTCTCTCTGTGGGAGGGAACAATTATCAGGAGTCACCCACTCAGAGGGCCACCCGGGTGCAGCAGTGACGAAGTGGGCAAGGTAGGATGCCACGGTTGAGCTGATGAAACTCCACCAGCTGCAGGAGGTCAGTAAAACGTGTCTGCCCTTCATCCATGCTGAAGTAGAGGCGGCCCTCCTCCTCACTCTGGGGGGTGTGGATGGAAGCAAGAAGTCAGAGAGACATTGATGAACTTGGAGTCCTTCCCCTTGCCTCCTGCCATTCATTCCTGTGTATTTCCTCCAAGAGAGCCAGACTTTCCAGGACTGGGACCCAACAAAGGTTCCACCCAATACTAATGGCTTCCTTGAATAGCCTGTATCAATTCCTTCCTAACCACCTACTCCACTTCCCAGGATCTTCCTGGAATAGGGGAAGGGGAGACACATGGAAGGCTGAGTTCCTGGGATCTCTTAGGGGATTCCATTGGACAATTAGGAATGGGGAAGGGGATCTGTTAGCAGGAGGACCTAGGGAATGTGTTGTGGGGATGGTAGCCCCTAAGAGTATGCCAGGGAGGGTGTCACTCACCGGAAGGATGAGGTAGTGTTTCACCTTCTGCAAGTGACACAAGGACAGGACAAAACCTTGGGGGTTGCGCTGACTCTCTCGTACAAGAAACACACTGCCAGAGCATGGAATAAGACATAGGAAGCACAATTCAATTAGGTATTTCTTCTCATACAACCTCACACCCATATACAAGACTGATGTTCATGCCACAACCCAGAAATCTGCCCCTATTCCCCCTACACCCCTAATTTTACCCATCAACCAGGCCCTGCTGTCCAATGAGCCTCTGGGTGTCCTCCCGAGAGATGCGGCCATGGAACCAGGGTTGGGAGCGGTGAATGGCTGAGAGGAGGCAGAAGAAGAAGAAGAAATCAAACACCTGATTTCAGGAAATCTTTTTTCTTGGTGAAAACCCTCCCTCTTCTTTCTCCCACCCCTTCCCCCAGTATTCGCATAAAGTCCCCTTGGGAAACCTCATCCGTCCACAGCAGCATGTCAAGCATCTCATCTTCATCAAAGCAATGGTCCCTCCTCTTCCATGCCTCCCTCACCAAGGCCCTCACCTGAGCTGAGCACACTGCCTGGGCAAGGATTAGGCAGGCTGTATCTGTGATTGGTCTTCTTCTAGAACGAGGTGGGAGTGATAAAGAAAGAAGAAATCAGTCAGTGGCTCAAGAGTTTCTCTCCAAGACCCCAGAGGCTTGTTTCCCAGATGAAACCATCTGGGGGTAGTGTTTCCTGGCATGCCATCCAAACTGAGGGTCCTTTCACCTAGGGGGTTCTAACTTCAGAGACTGGGCAAGAGGAGGCAGGGTGGGCGAAAGGAATGTCCATCTTCGAAATTCAGTTTCTTACATGAAAAAGGCATCAAAGCACACAAGTTGGCCCTAAAACTTAGGTGGATGAAGCAGTATGACACAGTGGAAATACATACATGCATTCATACATATAGAGAGAAAGATAGAGACAGAGACACAAATAGAGAGACAGAGACAGAGACACAAAGAGGGAGACATTGTGAATGCAGGAGTTCCTAAACTTTATGTGTTATGGACCCTCCTTTGGCCATGTGGCCAAACCTATGAACTCCTTCCCAAAATAACATTTTTAAACTGATAAAAGTAAAATATATAGGATTGTAAAGTAAGTCAATTATATTTAAATACAATCGATCAATAAATATTTATTATTTGTCTATTATGCGTACTATGCTAAGCACTGAAGATACAAATAAAAAGCAAAGATAGTCCCTACCCTCAAGGAGTTTATAATCTAATGGAGGAAGAAAACAGTTACATAGTTACTAAAATTTTTAAAAAAGATCATGCTCATGGATCGTAGGTCACAAACCCCTGGAAAAATATATACATTTATATAATTTATGTTTATATATATAAATATACAGAGAGAAGGGGGGAGAGGGGAGAGAAAGAAGAGAGGAGAGGAGAAAAATGGGGAAATGGAGAGCAGGGAGAGAGTGCGGAGGAGAGAGAGAAAGAGGGAGGGGGAGAGGGAGAGAGACAGAAGGAGAGACAGAGAGACAGAGAGAGACAGAAACAGAGACAGAGACAGAGACAGAGTCAGAGAGAAAGAGAGAGAGAGACAGAGACAGAGAGAGAGAGGGAGAGAGAGCAAGGAAGTATTTATTAAGCCCAGCATTAAGTGCAGGCAGTATGCTAAATTTGGGGCTACAAATATAAGCAAGTAGGACGGTTCCTACCCTCAAGGAGTTTATATCCTAATGAAAGAAGACAAGATCTAATATTTACTCATTAAATGAGCCTGAGCCGGTCTCTTAAGCGCTGAGCCTCAGGCTGAGGACTGAGATGGCTGTTGTGTATGATATGTCTTGGTGAAGAGAGCTCCAATCAGGCAAAAATCACTGGTGCTTAACTAATGGGTATGAGGACCCTTTGGTCCCAGGCCAATGCCCTTAAAGAATCCCCTACAATTCATAGGTCCTCTGCACCTGCTGCCTCCCTCCCCTCCCCATCTTCTGTTCTCACCCTCCAGGCTTGGGCTTCCTCCAATGCTGCACTCAGAGCCTCTCTGGGATTCTCAATGACCCGTCCAGCATGACCAGAGAAGTCCATGGCCACCAGAGTATTATCTGAAACGCTCCTCTGGAGGGAGGAGGGGGGAGAGAGAGAGAGAGAGAGAAAGACGAGAGATGAGATGAGTAAATACATGGGATCCCTGGGATGTGTGAGGCCAAGACAGGAATCCAGCCACTCTTACCAGTGGTCTGGGGCAGAGAAAATGCACCAGTATTGGGAAGCACTCACCAGGGGTGTAGGACCAAACCAGGATGGGCGAATTCGTCGAGATTGCATCTGCTGGTAATTCTTGTAAAGTTGCATTCCGTACTGGGGAGATAATAGGAAAGGGACCTCACTGGAAACTCCTTTAGGGAAGACACTGGGTCCTGCCTATCTGGCTGAGAGCATCGACTGGTCTTCTCCATTAGATTGGGAGATCCCTGAGGCCAGGCACCGGGTCTCTTTCATCAGACTGGGAGCTCTTGGGGGTCTTCCCTCCTCTGTCCAGGCTAGCAGCCTAGGTTTGGGTGTCTGGCTAGTGTCCCTAGGTCATCACCTTCCCTCTAGTTTCAGATACCTTGAAGAGGCGGAAGGCAGCCACCCAGCAGCTGCGGCTCTGTTCATCTTCACTGCAGAAGACCCGAAGTCCCTTTGGGCTGCGAAGTTTGTTAGGCTGAGGAGGGAAGAACTCATTAGGTGCCAGAGTCCTGCTTCTTCCCTCCTACTCACCTTGGGACCTCCCCACTAGGTAACACAGAGACCTGAGTGAACCAAGGACCCCTTCTTTGCTCCCCAACCTTTCTGTGCCTGAGCAAGAACTGGAAATTCTGGGAGTTAAGGAAAAAAAGGAATGAATAGGATTGGAGAATTGTAGGGAAGTTCTATTGTTAGGGTTCACTTGGAATTCTGGGGAACTTGGGAGCCAAGGAGATAATGGACCGGAGGAACTAGCAACCAGGATTGGGATAAGGGCAAAAGACCAATCAAGCATTAGAGTCTGGGATATTAGGGTCAAGGGTCTCTCACCTTGACACAAAAGCCAAAATCAGTGGGCATCCCATAGAGCTTTCTGCCCTGGGTCACTAGGTACACATTGGACTCATTTACATCAGCCACATACTGTAAGTGCCGGGGGTCCTAAGTAGAAGGAAGACAGATATCTTAGGTTAGAGTAGTAATGAAGAAGAGATCTGAACCGGGAAAAAGGATTACATCAGGTTGCCTGGAGCAGAGGGAGAGGGAGGTTTGGGGGAGGGAAGAAGAAAGTACCAGGGGCAAGTGCTAGGAAGGACCTGGAGGTCTTTGGAGAGGAGCCCCAAGCCTAAAACGTGTTCTGCCTTCTAGGCATGGTCACAGATGGGCCCCTCCTGCCACAGTTGCCTTGGTGAGGCTATGGGGTCCAATATCTGGGAATCCCAAAGAGGTAGAGGGATCATTCCTTGGGTGTCCTGGGAGAGGACTCTCAGGTGGGGGCCAGCTTGGGAGTCGTGTAGTGGGTGGGTGTCTGCAGAGGGTCCCAACCTTGGAGGTGCCTTTGGTGGAATAGTAGAGACCAGAGCGGCGTAGAAAGCAATAGAAACGTTTCCAGAGCTTGCGTCCTGATCCCCGAAGCTGGAGGAAACCCTGGATTTCAGGGCAGCTACCCGCATTCAGGAAGTTCTGGGAGAAAGAAGGTTAATTTGAGATGGGAGTCATACGATCAGAGATATAAAGCTGGAAGGGACCTTAGAAGGCCATTAAGTCCAGGGACCCTTCCCTTTTCCTATAGATGAGGAAACTAAGGCATAGGGTTAAGTGGCTTGTCCACTGTCACACAACTAGCAAGGGTCTGAAGCAGAATTAGAACTCAGAGCTTCCTGACTCCAAGTCCACTGAGTACTCTAGTCATATGCCGATTGACAAGAAGGAATTTTAGAAAGAGGGAATAAGAGGGCTTTTGTGGGGAAGGATAAAGATGAGAAGAGCTGGAGGAAGGAAAAGAGACCTGGCGGGAGGGGAAGCAAGGGTCCCTCACCTGGATAAGCTCCTCATGGGTCATTCTAGTGTTGGTATCTAGACAACTGGAGACCATTACCTCTGGGAACAGGGAGTGCTGAGTGAGAGGACGAGGAAAAAGAATGTCAGGAAGGGGAGAAGGAGAGAAGGAGATAACCTCCCGTCATCTACTCCTCTCCTTCCCTCCTTCTACCCAGCAGAGCTGCTTAGTCAAATAAACTACAGCTCTGGGGGTGGCTGATAGGTGGAAACCCTCTGAACCCTCTAGCCCATCATCATCTAAAATATCTCCTCCTCCCCTCCCAATCCCCCTCTCCCACCCCTCCTTCTCCAGTTCTAAACACACACAAATACACATGCACACACATACATGCACATGCTCACTCACTGGGGAGTTCTTAAACAGTTCATATTTGGCAAAGTTTTTGCGAAAGACAAAACGACTGTCCCCCCCGACAGGCCAGGCAGCTTGCACCTCTACCACTGACTCGTGGTCCTCCAGCCCCCGCTCTGGAAACACAAAAATAACAACTTTGAAGAGCTCTATGCACTTTGAGTATGTATGTATGTGTATGTGTGTGTGTGTTTGTATATGTGTGCACATCTGTATATACATATACATATATGTGCGTATATATACACATACATACATGCATACATACATACATATATAATATATACACTTGTAGACAGTTAGATGGTACAGTGGGTTGAGTTCTGGGCCTGAGGTCAGGAAGACTCATCTTCCTGAGTTCAAATGTGGCCTCAGGCACTTACTAGCTGTGTGACCCAGGGCAAGTCACTTAACCCTATGTGCCTCCGTTTCCTCATCTGTAAAATGAGCTGGAGAAGGAAATGGCAAACCCCTCCAGTGTCTCTGCCAAGAAAACCCTGAAGGAACTAAAAGAGAGTTGGACTAAAGAACTATGTACGTAATACATATTTGCATGTGTGTATGCATGCATGTTTATATGACATCTGTATGTGTGTATATAGATACACAGATATACATACATATGTATATGTATGCATCTGTAGCTATACATATATAGATATATATATGTGTGTATACTCATCTGGTCCTTTTAATAACCCTCTGAGAGAGGGAGAGCTACTATCTATCTGTATTACTATCCTAATTTTACAGATAAGGAAACTGAGGAATCCTAGTGATTAAGTGACTGGCCCAGGATCCCACAGCTAGCTAAGTGTCTGAGGTAGGGTCATAGGTTCATAAATTCAGAACTGGAAGAGATCTTAGAAGCCACCAAGTTCAAGTTCCCTGACACAGTGTAATTAAGTGGCTTGTCCAGGATCAAAAAGTTAGTGAGTGTCAGAGAGGATTTGAACTTTTTTCTAACCCCAAATCCAGATGTGTAGGGATGGGGTAGAGAGCCCTGGGGCCCATACTTTTTAATAGATCACAGGCTCCTAGACCTAGAGTTGAAAGGAACCTCAGAGATCATCTAGTCTAAGCCTCTCATTTTATGGTAGAGGAAACTGAGGCAGGAAGGTTGTAATATGTTCTGCATCATGCAGTTAGTAAGGATCAGAGGTGGGATTTGAATGCAGGTCCTCTAACCTCAGAAACAGTGTTGCTCCCAAACTCGTCCCTATTCCTGTGTGCCACACACAGGCTAAGCCTGACACAAAGGACATATCTGTTGAATACCAGTGTCTTTTGCCTATGGGACAAATGCTAACAAAATGGGCTAAGGATGACTAACATGCACAGGGGAAAATGGAGCAACCTTCCCGTGGTCCTTGGAATCCAATAGTGGCTTTTCCCACCCTTCTCACAGCCATGGGTAAAACCAGCCCACCCACTCCCTCACACCAGGATCCCTTCCCTCACCCAGTGCCAGGTGGGGATGGCACTCAACCAGCCCCCAACTCTCGTCGCTCAGGGCGTGTGCCCGCTGCACCAACATTTCACACACGTGTCGGGCTGTGGCATCTGCCGCCACCTCCACGGATCGGCATGCCCCATCTTCACTGTACACTTTCACCACCTGCCCCGCCATCCAAACAAGAAGCCAGGAGTGTTCAACGGTCCAACACCTGCCTGATTTAGCACTCCCTGGCTGAGATACTAGAATTACTAGAATTAGAAGCAGGCAATTCTGCTCCCAGAGAGGGAAACCCTAACTCTCCCTCCCCCTAAGATGGCATCAGTAGGTGTTCTCCCAGGGAAAGAAGGACCTCCTCCACCCATCTGGCATTCTACAAAAACCCCCATTCTCCCCTTCCTTTCCACAGCACCCCCCCCCATTTCTTGTCCCAAAGTAACTCACATGTGGACCACTGCTATCTCTTGAGAGGAACCCCCGCCCTGAGGTGGGGGCCCCCAGGATGGGTGACTGAGAAGGAGGGCTGCAGAGTTCAGGAAAAGGGTTAGGGATAGCAGGTAGAGATGAGGCTCGGAGTTCTTCCTCCCTAAGTTTCCTATAGGAAGAAAAAGTCAAGCTAAGGCCAGGGTGGATAACATGCCTATCTTCTCTCCTCTTACCATGGCTATATCCTACCACCCTCTGCCCAGATAATCCTGTTTCCCATGTCTAGTCCTTCTCATACCTGCTGGCCTGAATGGAAAGGGGCTGGGATCTCTTCAGTTCCCCAGGAAGATGAGTATCAGACTCTGGGGGGGTTCCAGGAGGGGTCCCAGGCTCAGGGCTTGGGTCATCGGAGGAGTTGGTGAGATGGGGCAGGGACAGATCCAGGTCCATGACATCTGGAGTTAGGAGAGAAGGGAGAAACAGAGTTGAGGGAGTTAATGTGGTACAGTAGAAAGAAAAGACAGGAAATGGCCTCATTCCTGCCTCTGACACTTAGTACTAGTGGGACTTTGGCACATTCCTTCATCTGGGCCTTAGTCTCCCCATCTATAAAATGAAAGGGTTGGATGGGGTCTCACCCCACAGTTTAAGAAGTGCTGAAGGGGTCATGAATGGAAAAAGTTTAAGAAGCCTTGGACTAGATGAATTAGGAGTTCCTTTCTAGCTTCAGAGATCTATGATTCTATGAACCAGACCTTGTTCCACCCTAACACATAACAGCTCATGTGAATTGATGCAACCATTCTGGAGAGCAATTCTGAACTATGGCCAAAGTGCTATCAAACTGTGCATACCCTTCAACACAGCAATACCACTTCTAGGGCTATATCCCAAAGAGATCAAAGAAGAATAAAAAGGACCTATTTGTAAAAAGTATTTATAGTAGTTCTTTTTGTGGTGGCAAAGAATTGGAAATTGAGGGGATGCCCATCCATTGGGGAATGGCTCAACAAGTCATAGTATATGAGTGTGACAGTATACTAATATGCTATAAGAAGTGATTAGCTGGATGATTTCAGAAAAACCTGAAAGACTTATGTGAACTGATATGAAGTGAAGTGAGCAGAACCAGGAGAAAACTATCCATAGTAACAGCAACATTATATGATGATCAACTGGGAAAGCTTTAGTTTCCCCAGCAATATAATGATCCAAGACAATTTCAAAGGACCCATGATGGAAAAATGCCATCCACCTCCAGAGAGAGAACTAATGAACTCTGAGTGCACACTGAAGCATACTTTTTAAATTTTCTTTGTTTGTGCTGTTTTGTGTTTTCATTTGCAACCTGGCTAATATGGACATATGTATGGCATGACCTCACATATATAATCTATATCAAAGTGCTTTCCTTCTTAAAGAGGGGGAAAGATAAGGGAGAGGGAAAGAATTTGGAAATAAAAATTTTTTTAAATGATTATTAAACCTATTTACAATTCTTACCTTTTCAGTGGGGGAGGGAAGGCAGGTAGAAAATTTGGAACTCAAAATTTTTTTAAATGAATGTTTAAAATTATCTTTATATGTAATTGGAAAAAAAATACTATCTTAAATGATTACTAAAAAAATTTTTTACAAGTAATCAGGAAATATTTAATAAAATAAAAATAACTTTAAAAAAACAACTCCCAGTAACATACCAATTTAAGGCTTGTGAAGCACTTTCTTCACAACATTCCTGTGAGTTAGAGGGTATAAAGTATATACTATCCCTCCACCCCATATTTCAGATGAGAAAACTGAGGTTTTGGGAGGTTAACTAAGTGCCTAGTCTATAATTACAAGTCTTTGAGAAGATTTGAACTTAGGTGTGCTGGAGCTAGCTAGAACTGGCTCTCAAAAGCTAATTATTAAATTTGCAGTGAGTATTACACCTCAGGAATTGTCAAATGATACAAATCAGGGCTTGATTTATTGCTCTGTTGAACTGTAGACTTAAGAAAGTGATGAAGAATATGGTAATAATGTAGATTAAGTTTGGAGGTATGTCCTGCATATATTTTTCCCCCACAGAGAACCTGTGAATATTTCCCGGAACACCACTGAACTAAGGACTCCTGATAGCATGATATAATGGTAAGAGTATGGACTCCATAGACCTTGGCTCAAATTCTGCCTCTGATGCTTGTGACCTGCATGACCCTGAACATCAGCTTTCAATCCGTAAAAATAAAAAGGTTGTATTAGATATTTTCTGGCTCTAGATCTGTGAACTATGCATCTAGAGGCAGCTGGTGGCATTGCGGTTGCTGATTGAAGGGGAGCTAGAGTCAGGAAAAGCTAAGTTCAAATCCAACCTCAGATAATTTCTGAACAAGTCACCTAACTTTTATCTGCCTCGGTTTCTGCAACTGTAAAAGAAGAAGAATTGTACCTATCTCCCAGGATTGTTGTGAGGATTAAATAAGAAAATGTTTGTAAAACATTCCTTTCCATATCATCACAAGACCTGGCATATAGTAAGTGCTTAATAAATGTTGGTTTGTCCCAGCTATACCCATATGTCTCCAAATCCAGCACTATCCATTACAACACATTGTCCTCTCACCCAGAGGAGTGAGGACAGGGTAGGAAAAAAAGGTAAGAGTGTAAAATATTTCTGGGAGAGAATTTGGGGGGAACAAAAATGGGTAGGAATAGAATGTTGAGGAACAGCGTGAGTAGAGGAATTAGAAGAGAGAACAGAGTGAGAGAAAACAGATTGAGAGAAAAGATCTTGGAAAAAGAGTGGGAAAAGGAATTTCCAACAAGACAAGAGGAATGAGAAGCTCTACAGGAGTCCAACTTCCCTGATGCTGACGTGCTAGAAATAGACTTGAGTAAACAGAAAACAGGGGCAACGAGGTGATGCCATAGCACACAGACCCCACACCTGGAGTCAGCAAGACTCATCCTGGAGTCAGGAAGACTCATCTTCCTGAGTTCAAATCCAGCCTCTGACACTTATTAGCTGTGTGACCCTGGGCAGGTCACTTAACCCTGTTTGCCTTGGTTTTCTCATCTATAAAATGAGCTGGAGTAGGAAATGGCAAACCACTCCAGTGTCTTTGCCAATTAAAACCCCAAATGGGGTCACGGAGAGGCAGGCACGACTGAAATGACTCAACAACAAACAGACAATAATTGGGTGGTGAAAAGGAAGAAAGTTTCGCTAGGAAGTCCAGACCAAAAAAAAAAAAAAAAGCAACAGAAGGTCTGATGAAATGAAGGAGCAAAGGAGAACTCAAGATGATGAAGAAATACTAGGGGGGCCCAAAATTAGAAGATTAAGAGAAACTGTCAATTGGGAAAAACAAAATGTTCACATCAAGTATCTCTGATAAAAGTCGATATTCAAGATATATAATAGAGACATAGTCTTAATGCTCTTAAAAAAGAAAAAAACCTGCAAACGACCAACTACCAAAAAAAGAAATCTCCAGATCACTAAAGATAAGAGAAAGGCACATTAAAACAACTTAGCATTTAAGGCAAGCCCATCAGGTTGGCAAAGATGATAAATGAGAGCAACTGCCAGTATTACAGGGGTTATGGGGAAAGAGGCACACTAAGATATGGCCCAAACCTTCTGGAAAACAGATTGGAATTATGCAAGTCATAATAGCCTTAAAAAATAGTTTTATTTTTGTACAAATAAAAATTAAAGATGGTCCCTGTCCCTGACCTCAAAGTATTTACATTCTAATAGGGAGAGACAACAATTATGGAGATGATGTTCAGAGAAAGGGGGTTTGGTCTGGGGGTTCACAGGAACGCTGGATACAGTCACAGGAGAATCCCGTTACTGTTCAGCATGTGCTGAAGTCATCTTCTTGCTGGGTCTTTGTACAGATTCTGCTCAGTGCCCAGAAGAATCCCTAACTTCCTTCAAAGCTCAACTCAAGCGCAGCCTCTTACAGGAAGACTCTCCGGGTACAACTAGAACATTTTACCTTCCTCCTAATCCCCATATCAGCAACCTTGCTTTATACGTGTCATATTTATTTATCTGTCTGTTTATTGTAATCCGCTATTAAAATACAAGTTCCTTGTTTCTGACTGGACAAAAAAAACTTTAATTTTTTCAATTAAAATAAAAATAGCTAACATCTACATGGTACTCTAAGGCTTACAAAATGCTTTACAAATGTTATTTCATTTGTAACCACCCTTGGAGGTAGGTGCAATTATGATCCCCATTTTACAGGTGAGGAAACTGAGGCAGACAGAAGTTAAGTGTCTTGGCCAGGGTCACACAGCTAGTTAAGTATCTGAGGCCACTTTTGAATTCAGGTCTTCCTAGCTTTTATCTGCATTTATCTAGCGGCATTTATTCTCTTTCTCTCTATTTCTTTCTTTCCCTCACTCTCCCAGTCCATCCCCCCCAATTGAAAAAACTGAAAACAAACCTTTGTAACAAATATACATAGTCAAGCAACACAAATTCTTACACTGGCCGTGTCCACAAATGTGTTTTATATTGCCTTTGGCACAGAGGTCAATGGTGGGAAAAACAAAAAAAAAGATCCCTTGTATAACAAAATATTCACAGCAATATTCTTTGTGGTAGCAAAATAGTAGAAACAAGACAAATGCCGGTAGACCAAGGGATGGCAGAGAAAACTGTATTATGTAAATATAGCAGAGTCTTTTTGCACAAGCAAGGAACAACAATGAAGAATTTGAGAAATGTGGGGGGTGACATTTATTAAGTATTTACTGTATGCCAAAGACTATGCTAAGGGCTTAGAAAACAAAGAACAAACAAAACCAATCCCTGCCCTCAAGAACCTTATATTCTAATGGCAAGAGATAACATACAAAAAAAAATATATACAAGTGAGTTATGCAAGAGAGGATAAATATCTAAGATATGTCGGAATAGATGGAAGATAATCTTAGTGGGGAAGGCAGGAACAGCTCTGGGAGACTGGAAAAGGCCTCAGGAAAGAAGTTGGTATTTGAGAAGTCTAGAAGGAAGCCAGAGATTCTAACATTCAGAGATGAGAGGGGGACTGCACTCTATACATGGGAGGCAGTCAGTACAAAGGTGTGGAGATGGGAAACATTGTCATGTATAAGGAACAGCAAATAAGCTAGTATGAAAGGACCACAGAATAGGGAGGGAAGGAATATGTAATAAGACTGGAGAGGTAAGAAGGGACCAGGTGATAAAGAACTTTAAATGCTAATCAGAGAAGTATATGTTTAATTCTAAGTTTGGGAAAGCTTCTGGATTTTAATGGGGTGAGTGTTGACATGGTCGGACTTGCATTTCAGTAAAAATCATTGGTATTTGTACAACCAGATGGATTGGAGTGGGAAGAGCTTAGAGGCAGGAAGACCAATTAGAAGGATGTTAGGAGGCAGCTAGGTGACACCTTGGATACAGCAGCAGCCCTGGAATTGAAGAGGATCTGAATTCAGATTTGACCTCAGACACTTACTCAGCCACCTACCTGAGTCTGGGAACGGTGCTATTATGAATGTGAAAGAGAACTGATAATGGAGGATTAGAAAAGATTGCCTTGCTGCAGTGAGGACCCACTGAGATTAGATAACGTAAACCTGTAGTGGACACAGTCAGGTTGGTTGCAAGACTTCCTCCACATCTATTTTGCTGCATATGAGTAGGAATGAAAGAAGCAGATGTGGGAGTAATTCATGGCTGGGATTTGGTAAGAAATAATTTTCAATAGGTAAAGAGCTTAGGGATTTGAGAATAAAGGATGGGGTAGAGTTGAACTGGTTCAGCAAAGGATCAAGACTGTGAAGAGAGGAAACCGTAGCCAGAATAGGAGTGATGGATGGTCTGATTAAGTGCTGAAGGAAGGACTGGAGATCACAATGAGATTGAAGACTGTGTTAGGAGTGGTAAGGCATGATGAGAAGGAACTAACTGTTCCACTTTAGGCAAGTCACATGACCCTGTTGGCCTCAGTTTCCTCATTTGTAAAATGAGCTAGAGAAGGAAATGAAAAACCACTTCAATACCTTTGCCAAGAAAACCCCAAAATGAGGTCACCGAGAGGGAGAGTCAGACATGACTGAAACAATTAAACAATAACAACAGAAGTACAGAGGTAGGAATTAGGATGGAAGGGGAGAATATTGAGTCAGGCACTGAACTCATTGAGAAAGGAGGGAAGATGTTCTGGGAGCTAGGAAGTACAAGGATTTGAGTCCTGGATGAATTTGGATAGTGTGAACCTCAAAAGAGAGGCTTCAGAGTGATAAAGGGAGAGTCTGGAAGTGTCAGTCTACTCAACCTCCATGACCTACTACTACTTTCTACCTCAATACACACAGGTCATATACTTGAACTTGGCAATGAGGAAGAAGGAATATTCTGCCCCTCCTACCAGTACCAATGAGTCAGAGGGTATGAAAAACAACATGAGGACTGGAAAGGATAGCCAGGAATGCTGTGTCATCTGAATCGAATCAGGTGTCAGTGAGTCCTAAAATATGGAAGGAGGAATTTTGAAAAGGCAGGAAGCTTGTTAATCATGGAGTGAGAACTCCAGAAGGCACAGTGGAAGAAGAGAGATCTGAAGCAGTGGGGAGAGGGGCAGGTTACAGGGGGAGAAGGATGGGGATGAGGTGTAAATTTGATGAATCAAAGACAAAAGACAAGATACATGGAAGAAGTAATAATTTATCACAAACAAAAAAGCTAGTAACTGAAAAACAAGTTGAGAAACAACTAATCTAAGAATCGTTGACCTTCCAGAAGAATATAAAACCAAAAAAGACACCTGATTAAGATATTTCAAGAAGAAATTAAAGAAAATTGCCTGCAAGTATTGGAACCAGAGGACAAAGTATGGATCAATAGAATCCACAGGTCAAATGACTGAACAAATTGTGTTATATAAATGTTCTGAAATATTATTGTGTTGTAAGAAACAGTGAAAGAAATGATTTCAGAGAACCCTGGAATGTATGACCTGATGGTTGAGTGAGGTGAGTAGAACCAGGAGATCACTTTATAACAGGGTAACAACACTGCAAAGAAAAGAAAAACTTTGAAAAACTTAAGAATGCCAATCAGGGCAATGATCAATCACGTCTCTAGAGGAACTTGGATGAAGCACATTACATATCTCCTAAGAAGGAGGTAATGGATTTGAGGGGCTGAAAGAGACAGACATGCATTTTTGACATGAACACTGTGTAAATTCATATCATTGGACTATTAACAACAACAACAAAAATACACAGATGAAGACAAGAAAGGAATTCCAAATGTAACTCACTGAGAATCGTGATCATGAAGTTGTAGAACTCCTGGGTCAGAGAGAAAATGCTGCAAGTGGGTGAGGGGAGAGGAGAAGGGGTGTGTGCGTGTGTGTGTGTCTGTGTGTGTCTGTGTGTGTATGTGCGTGTGTGTGTATATGTGTGTGTGTCTGTCTGTGTGTGTCTGTGTGTCTGTGTGTATGTGTGTGTGTCTGTCTGTGTGTGTGTCTGTGTCTGTGTGTGTCTGTATCTGTGTGTGTCTGTGTCTGTGTGTGTCTGTGTCTGTGTTTGTGTCTGTGTCTGTGTGTCTGTGTGTATGTGCGTGTGTGTATGTGTGTGTATGTGTGTGTGTATGTGTGTGTGTCTATGTGTGTCTGTGTGTCTGTGTGTGTGTCTGTGTAAGTGTCTGTGTGTGTGTCTGCGTCTGTGTGTGTCTGCGTCTGTGTGTCTGTGTCTGTGTGTCTCTGTGTGTGTATGTGCGTGTGTGTATATGTGCGTGTCTGTCTGTCTGTGTGTCTGTGTCTGTGTGTGTCTGTGTCTGGGTGTCTGTGTGTGTGTCTGTGTCTGTGTCTGTGTCTGTCTGTGTCTGTGTCTGTGTGTCTGTGTCTGTGTGTGTCTGTGTGTGTCTGTGTCTGTGTGTGTGTGTGTGTTTGTGTGTCTGTGTCTGTGTGTGTCTGTGTCTGTGTGTGTATCTGTGTGTGTCTGTGTGTCTGTGTCTGTGTCTGTCTGTGTCTGTCTGTGTGTGTGTGTCTGTGTCTGTGTGTGTGTCTGTGTGTGTGTCTGTGTGTCTGTGTCTGTGTGTGTCTGTGTGTCTGTGTCTGTGTGTGTCTGTGTCTGTGTGTCTGTGTGTGTCTGTGTGTGTGTGTGAAAATCACTTGCCTCTAGTGAGGATAGCACAAGAATTCTCATCAACAGGGCAATTACAAAACACCAAAAAGCAAGCAAGACAAAATGGCTGGCATCCAAGAATAATATATTCTGTGAAGCTGAAATTAATCCTATAGAAAAAAAAAGAAACTTAACAGAATTGATGACTTTTAACGATTCAGCATTCGCGTTGAGAAAACCAAGGCTGGGCAGGAGTTTTGAAACATAAGCAAAGCAAACAAAAGAAACTAAAGAAAGGTAAACAAGTTTGAACACCTAAAAGGGGTGGATAAAGATTCAGTGCTTACATCCTGAAAACTGGAGCACAAACTGTTGTTCCTCTGGGAGTCCCACTTTGCCTAAGACTCATTGAAGAAATAAAGAAACTCAAGCTCTGGGCTTGCTAGGGCAAAGATACCTAAGAGAAAAAAGGAGGAGGGGAATTTGGCATTTTTTGTTATTACCAAGGAATGACGGGTAAAGGTCATTAAAGCACAAGGGGAAGAGGAGGGAATCTCATGAGGTTTGGTTTTGTTTTGTTTTGTTTTAAAAAGCTATGTCAGTAAAAGTTTTACACAGAGGTAAGGGAAGAAACCATCTATAAAACAGAGACAGGTGGCAGAATGAGAGAAAATAAAGCCCAGTATTCTATACAAGAAACACACTCAAAACCAAAAGCTAAAATGAAAACTTGAGGTAGTACATCTTGTACCTATGCCACGGGTACCTTGTCCAGAGAAGGTCCCTTTGTCAGTTCTAGACTATCATGTCTGCTCTAGAACCCAAAGCACCAGCCTTCTGGTGGAGCATTTTTCGTTATTGCCATATTTTCTTTTTCTCCATCAGGGAGGAACAGACTAGTTCCTCACTCCCACTCCCCTACCTCCTTATAGAACCCTCAGACAATGAGAAGTTACTCTGAGACAGGAGGCCAGTCAAGCCGACAGAGCAATGACAAGGCAGTACATGGCGTACCAGATTAGTATATCTTTTCCTCCTGTTGCCTGGGGGATTTGAGCTAGACCTCTTCACCGTTTGAGGAGTATGGGTCATTCTTTGTATTTGAATCATGAGCACCTACAGCAGTACCTGGCATACAATAAGGGCTTAATAAATGTTTCCTGATTGATTAGGGGGGATGTTTGGCTGATGACAGGTGGTGTCTGGGCAACTGCATACCAAGTAGGTGAATAGCAAATGACGCTGAAGTATTGGGACTGTGGGATAGACCCTTGCCAGCACAGCAGCCAAAGACTGAGAAAAATCTAGCAACCTTTTGGAGATAAGGGCAGGAAAATCTCAGATGTGGGCTTCTTAACCCTTTGTGTCATGGCCTTTTTTTTTTTGGCAGTCTGATGAAGTCTATGGACCTCTTTGCAGAATAATGTTTTTTAAATAACTGACTTTCAGTTAGCGGTTGGTAGGTAAAAGTAAAGATATAATTCTTTTCCAGTTCAAGTTCTCAGACTCCCTGAAATCAATTGGACCCCAGATTAAAAACCCATGTTATCAGTGGCCAGGAGGTTTCGCCTGGCTACTGGTGATGGGATTCAGATTCTGGGAGCCTCCTTGAGCTCCCCTTGAATCTTCCCACTTAATCTGGCCTTTTTTACTCAAATCTAATCTTCCCATTTGTTCCAGCAGTCTCAGGAAGCCCATGGGTTTTTCATTATCGTTCTACTCAGGTCTCTGTTGCACCCCCCCCACCCTTGATCCCATCAAAATGCCATTCCCCAGGCTACCCACCACTCCCATCAAGATCCTGTATCCATTCCCATACTGCCCCTATCAAGATCTCTGGATTGACCCACCTGCTTCCCACCTAGGCGCCCCCTAGTCTTCCCCCTTCCCCAGATAGCCTCCAGCTGTTTCCAGCCTTTGACCCTCCTTGGATTCCCTCCTTGGACTTTTCCTCAAGACCCTTCCTAAACCCCTCCTCCCATCACCCTGGATTACCAGATCACCGCCCCCCCCCCCCCCCATCCCTCCTACACTCTTTTTCTGTATTTAAGTTCCATCTTGCCTCCATGAAGGTGCTCAGATGCAATCCAGCTCATACTGTCTAGCTGGGATTCTATCTGGCCCGCCTGTGAATACAAGCATCACAAATGCTTAGGTTCCTTAAGAGGCAACCCAATTTGGCAAATCTTTAATAAACTTTGTTTTGTTTGGCTTTAAGAAGTCTTGAGTCGAATTCATTCAAGCACGACCCGGACTGTCGGTATCTTGGGGTCCACCACCACCCCTCAACCTCCTCATTTATACTTGTGATTAGCAGCTTTTCCCGGTCAGGGAACCATAGGGGGAGCCTAGGTGGGAAGCAGGTGGAGCAATCCAGAGATCTTGATAGGGGCAGTATGGGAATGGATACAGATCTTGATGGGAGTGGTCGGTAGCCTGGGGAATGGAGTTTTGATGGGATCAAGGGGGGGGGGGGGGGGGTGCAACAGAGACCTGAGTAGAATAATAATGAAAAGCCCATAGGTTTCCTGAGACTGCTGGAACAAATGGGAAGATTAGATTTGAGTAAGAAAGGCCAGATTAAGTGGGAAGATTCAAGGGGAGCTCAAGGAGGCTCCCAGAGTCTGAACCCCATCACTGGGATGGTGCCCTTCTCTGTGGGATCAAAGGCAGCAGAAGGGATGGATCAGACTGGGAGGCAGAGCAGCCAATCGGCATCCAACTTGAGTGGAGTCAAGTCTAATCCAAACTGAGAGCCATTGGTGAAAAGTCAGGGAATCCCTCCAAACCCTAACACTCCTCCCCATACTTCAAGTCAACAAGCTTTATTAGATGTCTGCCACGTACTAAGCATTTCTCCTTATTTTCCCATGTTTATAACTGTATCCCCAGTGAGAGATCTCAGAAACTCAGTCATAAAGCAGTCCATGACCTTCAGGAATAGGTGTAAGACTGTTCCCTGGCCACCTCAAAGAAGTGGGAAGGTAATCAGGAAGAGGTTTAGAGAGGATTGGAGTGAAATTTGTGATAATTTCTTTTTAATTTTTAGCTTACTGTTTAATAAACATGTGGTCACGGGAAAGTTTCTTTCCTGTGAGTCATGAATACAGAGAGTTGAAACTGAACCAGACAATTTCCCAGACAAGAGGGGGATGGGAATGCTAAAAGTAGAAACTGTCTTATTCCTATAATCTGGAAGAGTACCATCTTATATTCACATAGAACCCAGGTCAAGTTCTTTGCCCTGTTCTTTGAATGAAAAAACATTTATTAAGCACTTACTACTTACCAGATGCTGAACTGGGGATACAAATACAACAAAACAAGCTGGTTCCTTCCTCAAGGAGTTTACCTTCTAATAGAGAAAGGCATATACACAGCAGATTGATGGCCAGGTAGGAGTATAATGCTCAGGGAGGGATAGTAAATGAAGTCATGGGGCAATTGACTGCCATGTTCATTTTAAGAATGGTAGTGTTGATTTGAATTACTATTTTCAGAGCAAGAGGTGGAAAGGAGTAGGAGGGAGGGGATACAGGTAGTGGCAAGTCATGAAGATGGCCCAGGAGCACTAGCATAGTGGGCTTGGGTTGGATGCCATATAATGTCCACTGCCTCAAACTAGGGTGCATATTCCTCTCCCCATTTCAGTTCACCTTCAAGAATTAAATTTCATCAGACTTCCATGAACTGATGCTGAGTGAAGTCAGCAGAACCAGGAGAACACTGGACACAGTAACAGTAACATTGTGAGATGATCAGCTATGACTGACTTAGCTCTTCCAAGCAATACAACAACCCAAGACAATTCCAAAAGACTCATGATGGAAACTGTTATCCACATCTGGAGAAACAACTGATGGAATCTGAATGCAGATTGAAGCATACTATTTTTATTTTTTTGTGTGCTTTTTTCCCTATTGTTGTTTCTTCTTTCACAACATGACTTATGTAGAAATGTGTTTTATATGATCACACATGAATATTCCCCATAAGATTGCTTGCCGTCTTGGGGGAGGGGAGAGAAGAGTAAAGGAGGGAGAAAAATTGGGGACTCAAAAGTCTTTCAAAAAAGAATGTTGAAAATTGTCTTTACATGTAATTTTTAAAAATACAATACATTTTTTAAAAAGAATTCTCTTTCATCACGTAAGCTTCTTGAGAGCAGATACTGTCTTGCTTCCTTGTTTTTGTATTCCCAGAGCACACTGACTGGCACATAGTAGGTATATAATAAATGTTTTAGCTACACACATTTAAACACACACACACACACACACCCCATGCATTAGCACATTTGACCTTTTACAGTATTCTTATCAGATAATTATAATTGTGTAGGGGACTTCCAGTGAGAAAATTCCCTCTATTGATGCAAAATATTCACCTGCTCAGGACCATAGAGAGTTAAAGTGAATTGCCCAGAGTCCCACAGCCAGTATATGAGGGAGGCGGTACTTGAACTCCAAGGCCATCAGTCTTTTGAGAACTCTTTTCAATAGCAATGCCACCTGTCTCTTCTACATTCATAATTTACTCTACATAAACATAGTTCTTACTAGCAAATTGTAGAGAGGAGTAAACTCAGTCTCAGGGACATTATGCCCGTAGTTATACATCTAATAAGAGTCAAAGGTGAAAGCTTAGTGGGGGTTGGGCTGTTTGCACCAGCAGATAGAGGGAAACTTTTAACACCTGCCAGAGGGGTCCACTGGGCTGGTGGCCAGAGCAATGCCATGCCACCTGGTGGGCAAAACTTTAAACTACATTCCTTTATTGGTTAAGGGTAAAATGAGAGTCTTTCTGAAGGCTTACAAAAGGGAGGGTAAGAACCTGGTGTGAGCTTACTACAGTTACTGCAGCACCTGTAGTGTCACCTGGGATGCCCACAGAGCTATGCTGATCTGGATCAGCTCCTACCAGCTCTCACCAATTGCTAAGTCTTCACTGTGAGCACTGTTTATACCTTAGAAAACAGTAAAGTACAAATCAAGGATTGGTATAATATTGGGTTTTTTATTGTCTAGATTAAAGAAAGTGATGGCAAAAATGCTAATAATGCAGATGAAACTTAAAAGTGTGTGGTCCATTTTTTTTCGCTCATGGAGCTGATTTTTAAACATTTGTCAGCAGACCCACCCCCCCCCCCCCATACCCACCAACTACACTAAGCCTACACTACTATTAAAGCACAAATTAGGCTGCCTCAGGAGAATTAAAAAACACAACTCATGTTCTCAGACAACAGTAGCGGCACAAGCAGAGAAAACACATTATACTTGAAGGCACTATAGATAATGAAATGAAATTAATATTAAATATATATGCACCAAGTAGTATAGCAGCTCAGTACTTTAAAAAAAGGACAGCCAGGTGGTACAGTGGATAGAACATTGGGCCCAGAGTCAGGAAGACCTGAGTTCAAATTTGGTCTCAGATACTTATTAGCTGTGTTATCCTGGGCAAGTCACTTAACCTTATTTGCCTCAGTTCCTCATCTGTCAACTGAGTTGGAGAAGGAAATGGCAAACCATTCCGCTATCTTTGCCAAGAAAACCCCAGATGGGCTCACAAAGCGTTGGACGCAGCTGAAAACAGCTGAACAATAGCGCTTTAAAGAAAAGTTAACTGAATTTTAAACCTTTGATAAGATGATATTGTGCATGATTTCAATGGATCTATTTCAAATTTGGACAAAATCTAACATAAAAATTTTAAAAACAGGGATTTGAGGAGTACATGTTAAAAATAAAACTTACTCATTAAATATCTTCAGTGATTATTGAATGGCACTATTAAGCAATACACAATTTTTATGCATCATAGCACCTTTATAGAAACTGATCATGCGCTAGTGTATAAGGAACTCAGATAAATGTATAAAGGGAGAAATATTCAATGTATTCTTTACAGATCATAACATAATAACAACTCTAATTAAAAAGAGAACTATGAACAAAGGACCGAAGCCTAAAGGGGAATTAAATAATATGATCTTCAATAATTAGTATGCCAAAGAAAAATCATGGAAACAATAATTATATTAGAGAAAATTATTACAATAGAACAATACGCTAAAATTTGTGGGAGGAAGCTTAAATAGTTCTCAGAGGAAAATGTATGTCCCTGTGTATTTATATGAACAAAAAACAGAAAGATAAGACAATGAATTAGGAGATTCTGTACGAAACTAAGCAGAATAACAAAATAATTCCTATAATAAAAGATCAGGAATATCAAGGGACATAATGAAAATCAGTAGGAAGGAGGAGGACCTGGTACTCCCAGATTTCAAAGTATACTACAAAGCAGTAATTATCAGTATTATCTGGCCCTGGATGAAAAATAAAAAGGTAGATGAGAAGAATAGACTGAATATGAGAAGAATGAGAAGAAACAAAAGCACACAAAAGACAATTGTTCCATAAACCCCAAAACACAAACTATGGGGAAAGACATGCTTTCATTGACAGAGATTACCAGGGAAAATGGATAAATGATCTAAATTTTTTTTAATCGCATCATTAAAAAAGAAGAATGTGACATTTTATCATTTGCAAGTATAGATAGGAAAAAAATTTGTAACCAAATAAATGGAAAAGATCAAGGAAGACATAACAGAAAATCTCAATTATGTAAAATGAAAATGTGTTTACACAAATAAAAGCAATGCATTTCTCACAAGAAAATATGTGGACTAGAAACAAATTTGCATTGAATACTGATTTTTTAAAGTCTGACAACCAATTTAGATAGGGAATAAACACAAATTTGTGATATTAAGAGCCAAGAGATAACTGGTCAAAAGATATAGGAACATATTATTAGAAAGAAGACATCTGAAAAAATGTTTAGATTATTATGAATCAGAAAATAAATAATTAAACCCCTGAGGTAACATCTCAAACCCTTTAAGGTAGCAGCAATTCTAAAAGATGGGAGAACTCAGGAACATTAATTCACTACTGGTAAGAGTTGCAAATTGATTCAATTGGAAAATGACTTAGAATTACACAAGCAATGTTACTAAATTCTTTATATCCTTTGACCCAGAGATTCTACTACTGGGGCTATATCCCAGGGAAGTTACTGATAACAAGAAAAGACACATATGTGTGAAGAACATTCATAGAAGCCTTATTTGTGACTATGAAAATCTGGAAATGATAAAAATGCAACAGATGAACAACAAAAACAAATGTGGCATAGGAATGTAAGAGAACATTACTGGGTCATAAGGAATGATAATCAATCAATCAATCAACATTTATTAAGCACCTACTATGTGCCAGTCCTGGAGTCAGGAGGACCTGAGTTCAAATCTGGCCTCAGACATTTACTAACTGTGTGACCCTGGACAAGTCACTTAACTCTGTTTGCCTCAGTTCCTCATCTGTAAAATGAACCAGAGAAGGAAATGGCAAACCACTCCAGTATCTTTGCCAAGAAAACCCAAAATGGGGTCAAGCAGAGTCTGACATGACTGAAATGACTCAAAAACAACAACACTATGTGCCAGGTTCTTTGCTAAATGCTGAGGATACAAAGAGGCAAAGGACAGTCCCCGCCCTTGTGGAGTTCACAATCTCATGGGGAGACAATATACAAGCAAGCAACATACATGATAAAGATAAAATAACAGAGGGAAGGCACTATAATGAGGAACATGAAATAATGAATATAAGGAATTCAAAGAACTATAGGAAGATTGACATGAAGTGATATAGAATGAAGTAAGGAGAATAAAAAAACCATAGAGACAATGACTGCAACGATGTGCATAAAGTTAACATGTAGATGCTGTGTAGCGTTCATGTAGTTCTGGACCTATAGGGGCATCATACGCCTCCATGTTGGATGGCTGAAAAGCAACTTATCCTTTTAAGAAGTAAGAACATTGGCCACACACCGATAGAAGTTACCCACGCTTAGGGAAACATACTGAACCAGTCAGAGGCATTGTGGTATTGTGGAAATGGCCTCAAAGCCACAAAGACTTGGGGTCAAGCCCTATCTCTGACCCATGTTAGCTATATGAGCCTGGAGTTTACCTCTCTCAGTGATCTAAGCAACTTTCTAAGACTATAAATTTTAAGATAAGGTGCTGAACCTGCATTGGTAGAGGGAATTTCCTCTAATCAATGAAATAAATCACAGATTTGGTCCTTATTTCTACACAGAGGCAACAAAACTCTATCCATTGTTATTGGACCCAAGCTATCAAATTAAATGGCATACGCTTCCTTGGTGCTAACAACGGATAGACTTTGAGAGGTTTGTCCTACTAAAACAAAATATGCCAATAGATTTAATATTTTTTAAAAGAAAAAGTTGAAAACAGAAAAGCTGCATGAAGATAGGTTAATTCGATATTTTTTTTTAATGGAAAAAAGTGGTTTCTTCACAACAATGGAGGCAGAGGTTAGTTCAGCATAAGTTCCTGGGGAAACTCTTGAATCTATTACGGTTTGTGAGTTCTTCGAAAAGGAAGCAGTGGTCACTAATGATAATTTTAATAGCTAACATTTATTATAATGCTTATTATGTGCAGGGCCTGTGCTAAGCACTTTGCAACTATGATCTCCTTTGATCCTCACAACAACCCTGGTAAGGGAGGAACTGTTATTATGAAGAACCAGCATGAGTTCATCAAAAACAGGCCACACCCAACTAACTTCATTCAAGGTTACCTGGTACATAGATTGAATGCCTGAGATGGATAATTAATGCACTAAATAGTTTCTCCCACTATCCTTAAGGATAAAATTGAAAGAAGACTAGATAATAAACTCTAGATAAGGAGATAGGGATTCTCTTTTTGATTCTATTTTTATCTCCAGAGCTTAGCACTGTACCTAACACCTAGTAAGAGCTAGATAAATTCTTATTGATTTAGATAATAGAACAATTCAGTGAATTTGAAACTGGATAAATGACCAGATGAGAAGAGAAGGGAATAAACATTTATTAAGCCCTATTACGTGTCAAGCACTTTACTAAATGCTTTATAAATATTAGGTGGCCAAAGTGGATAGAGCACTGCACTTGGAGTCAGGGAGACTCATCTTCCTGAGTTCAAATCTAGCCTCAGACACATTTTAGCTGCGTGACCTTGTACAAGTCATTCAACCTTGTTTGCCTCAGTTCCTCATCTATAAAATGAACTAGAGAAAGAAATAGCAAACCACTCGAGTATCTTTGCAAAGAAGACCCCAAATGAGATCATGAAGAGTTAGAATGATTGAAACAACTGGATAACAACAAAATTACAAATATTATCTCATTTGATTTTTACAATAATCCTAGGAAGTAGGAGCTATTATTATCCTCATTTTAGGGGAAAACTGAGAAGCCCAAGGTAAAGTGACTTACCCAAGGTCACATAGATAGTGTCTGAGACTATATTTGAACTCAAGTCTTCCTGACTCTGGCACCAGAGCTCTATCTATTTTGACATCTAGATGCCTCAAAGAATGGATAGAAGTCCACCTAGAGGGAGACAGAATGCCCTGGGCTGTTCAACATTTTTAATCCCTGAGTTGGATGAAGGTATAAGTGGAATGGTTGCTAAACTTAAGGACAAAGCTAGAAAGTCCAACATGATGGACAATAGAGTCAGTTCCCAGAATGATCTTCCATATTGACAGGGTTGAACAGTGGGTCATAGCTAATGAAAATCAAATCAAATAGGAAAAATGTAAAATCCTATACTTGAGGGTTGTTGTGGTTTGTTTTTTTTTAATCAAATGCCTAAACATAGTAGGCACTGAACCCTATGGGGCAGGGCTGGGCCTAATGGGGCTGGCTGTCCCACGGAGGGTGTACTTGTGTTTGTTCCCCAGGCAACTTACAGGGATAAGTGTGGCTTAGAACTGAAAGACTCGTTGCTGTGAACTGCTATAATAAACCCTAGGAGGTTCCTGAGTTTCCTATCCCACAGAGTTGATGAGAGAAAGCTAAACCAGGAAGCAAAGCCACTAAGACCAAAAGACTGGCCAACAGCCTACTTGGTAGATCTTAAAAAGGGAGTGGCTCTACCCTCTTCCTTCAATTTTCCAGGTGACATCATGTAACCCTGGGACTTCCTATGAAGGATGGCTGAGAAGGAGAGGAGGGGAGGGGGAGCATGGTGACTGTTCCCTTGTGACAACTAGAAACTAGGTCTTCATGCCCTGGCTACCATTTTTGCTTTGTGATCCCTCCCCCAAATACCCTGAGATGGACATGGAGATAACTCTGTGAGTTCTCAAGATTAAGTAGAGGTTCCTCAAATAGTTCTAGCTACACTATAGAACATGTCACAAGCTTTCACTATACTGCTCCTTAAAGGAGAGGATGACCCCCTAGGGCAGGTCTTGTTTGCCACAGAACATGGACCTGAAGGAAATTATTTGGTCAGTGCAGAACTAAGGGAAATTGTAAAATATATATTGGACAGTTCCACAAACTGCACCATGTCTTAATGTTTTAAGTATCAACCTCCCAGGAGAACATAACAGTAACTATGTTACTGTGGCAGCTTGTTTCACTTTCTTTTTTTTTTTCCTATCAATTCCTACTTTGAGGCCTTTTGTTTATTAAGCATTCCTTTTGAGTAGAGGAAATAAGAGCTGTCCTGTACCTGTTCTACATTGTACATCAAGTGCCTTTCTACTACTCCCTTTGGGCACACCCTGCACAGGAGCCAAAACCTAAGCTTCAAGTTACTTTTCCTAAGGGGCACAAAGAGACAAAGAGTCAAAGAATGAGAGAAAAAGAGCCTAAGGCTTTTTTTGGGAAGTCAGACTCCCCTAGAATTGAATTTTTTCCACATGCATAGGGCAAACTAGAGATCCTTAGGAGGGAGGGATTGTACAGCACCCCACTTCCTGGGCCTAGTAGCAGGCCTTACTGTTATGTAAACATAGGACAGAAGAGATAAAACTAGAGAATCTGCACAGAAAAGATCTTGGGATTTTCATGGAAAGCAAGTTCAACAAAATGAACAGTATGGAAACTTTTGAGGCATCAGTTTCCTCATTTATAAAATGAGAAGACTGAACAAAATAACCTTAATTCCACTTGGAATTTATCTTCGTATAAAGACATAAAAAGTTGTTTTACGCCTATTTTTTGCCAATCTGTGTTCTAGTTTTTCCAACAGTATTTGTCTAATAAAGAAATCCTTCCCAGTCATCCAAGGTTTGCAATTTGAAATCATCCCTGACTCTTCCTTCTTCCTAACATACAATCAATCACCAAATTTTGTCAATCTTATCACCACAATTATCTTTTGTACCTTTCCCTTTCTCTTTTCTAACATGGCTTACAACCCCAGCCCAGGGCTGAATTAATTCTCATCTATATTAATTAATTTATTAGCCTACTTCTTGGTCTCAGGTTCCAGTCTCTTCCCTCTTTAACCCTTTTCCCAGCAGAGCTGCCAAAATAATCTTTTGTGCTTTTGTCCTTCCAAAAGCACAAAAACTCCCTTGTTCAAGAATTTTCAATAGCTCCCTATTCCCTTCAGCATCAAATACAAACTCCTCAGCAAGGTAGGCATTTAAGGAGACAAATACACCCTTCATGTTCTCCAGGTTTACTGAACATAAATACCCCTCCCAAATTCTAAGACCTAGCCAAACTGGCTCACTTACTTTTCTTCAGACTTAGGACTCCATCTCCCTTCTCTGTGACTGTGCATAGGCTGGATCTGGTGAATTAAATGTGCAGAATGCCAGGATAGCAGTCTCTCCTCACTTCAGCCTCACAGAAAATCCCTACCTTCCCCCAAGGCTCAGCTCCTGTGGCAGATCCTACAGGAAGCCTTTCCTGATTTCCCTAGTTGTTAATGCCTTCTCCCTCCTCCTCAAATGATCATGCATATATTTATCTGTTGACTTGATTTATCCCTGCCAAAAGACTGGAAGCTGGAGGGCAGAAGCTGGTTTTTTTCTTCATTTTGTCTTTTTATACTCAGTGCTTACTAAGCATACGACAGGTACTTAAAAAATACTTGTTGCACCGGGCTGGATGACCCTAATGTCCATTCCAACTCTCCATCTGTGGTCCCAGGACAAAGTTGATGCAATCTTAAGCATAACTAGAAATGTAATGTGCAACATGAAGAAGCTAATACAATTTCACTATCCAGTTCCAGGGTACACAACACACTGTACTATCTAGGTTAGAAAGGTATTGACAAGTTAGAATGTATTCAGAGGACAATAAATGAATTCAGAGGACAGGCCTGGAGCCAAGCCTTAGATTAGAAGGATTAGTTGAAGGAATTAGGGATTAGGACTAGATCATAATTTCAATGGTACAGGAAACTCCCAAATGAGGAAAGTGAGGAAACCCCCTTTACCTATGCAGGTGGGCACCTTCTCTACCAACACAGACTCTTGGAGAATTTCTGGGAACACTAAGTGGTTAACTGACTTGCCTGTGGTTATACAGACAGAATGTGTCAGAGGCAAGGCTGAAACCCAGTCTTCCTGATTTTGAGGCAAGCCACCTACACTATACTGACTCCAAAGGAATTCAGAAAGTTTAACTTGGAATACAGGACACTAAGAGGAATGTAATATCTTCAAATATTAGCTGCACAACTCTTCACAAATCACCTCTCTGTGCCTCAATTTCCTCATCTGTAAAATAGGGATAATAATAGCACCTGCCTCCCAGGGTTGTTATGAAACTAAAATGGGATCACATTTTAAAATTTCTTTGCAAATCTTCAAATGCTACAAAAATGTTATTATTATTATCATTACAAGAGACAGTTTTCTTGTCAGATGGAATTGGATTTGTTCCGTTTGCCCCCAGAGGGCAATACTGAGGAATCATGGAAAGAAGTTGTCAAGAGGCAGATTTTAGCTTGATATATGGAAGAAGTTGGGCAGCTAGGAGGCACAGTGGATACAGCACTGAAGCCGGAGTCAGAAAGATTCATCTTTCTGAGTTCCAATCTGGCCTCAGACACTTATTAGTTGTGTGACCCTGGGCAAGTCACTTAACCCTGCTTGCCTCAGTTTCCTCATCTGTAAAATGAACTGGAAAAGGAAATGACAAACCACCCCAGTATCTCTGCCCAGAAAATCCCAAACGGGGTCATGGAGAGTTGAACATGACTGTAAGAAATTTAAAATTAGAACTGTCCAAAGATAGAATGTGCTACCTCCCTACCAGCAGTTCCAGCACCAAGCACAAAGCTTGGCATACAGTAGCACTTAAATGCTTCGGCATTCATTCACTCATTCATTCATTCATTCATCAGCCTAAGTCCTTAAATGAAGGCTGGATGACCTTTTGTCTGGGATGTGGCACCCATCCTTTGCAGGTATGGGCAAGCCTTAAAGGTCCCTTCTAGTCTCAGGATTCTGTAATCCAGGGGTCTTTTCTCTCCATGCCAGACAGAATGCTTGGGGTGGGGTAAGGTGAGGGGGGTTGGTCCAGCCACTACAGCTGATTCCTTCTCTAGTCTCTTTTTTCACCATCACCACCCACCCACCCGTAGTGCCATTCTTAGTAGGGAGATACCCCTGAGACTGACAGAAGCAAACAGGGCAAGGTTTCTTCCACAAGCCTCAGGGTCCTTCTACCCCTGCTCTACTCTGGGTTTTGGCAGGCCATCTTTCCAGGTACCAAGCAGAGGCCTAGATGCCAGAGGCATGTTGTGGCAACACCTGTCAGTGACGTGCATGGAAGGAGCTGGCAGTATTCATGACTTCAGTGGGGGGAGGGGAAGAAACGTATAGCAGGAAACCAGGCAAGTAAATTTAGCCCACAGGCAAGAGGGGTAAAGTGGGACAATTGGGATAAATTCCTCACCTGAGAGGCCTCATTTAGGGATAGGAAGCAGCACAGAGAAACTGAGGCAAGAGATTTCCCACATACACACACACAGTGATATAGATAGCTGATATCAGCCCATGTAGGTAATTCCCTGGAACAAAATGAAACTTCTGGCTAAGGGGGTGGGGTGTGGGGTGGAGGGGCTGGCAGGAACCTGACCCATTTATCCTTCTCCATTGAGGAGGAAACCCTGGGACACTCTATCCTGTAGCCTACTGTAGTATAAGTCATGTCTTACCTGGCTATGAAGACTCTCTTCCCCTTAGTCCCAACACAAATGGGGATAACTGTAGACCACCTTACCTGGTCTATTGAACCAGTTGCCGCTGACTCTGGCTGTCTCTGTCTCTATCTCTCTTAGCTCTTACAAGGTGAACACCTACCCATCCTGCCATCTGTCAGCAACCAACACCAACATCAGATTATCAACTCCTGCCACCCCCACTGTACCCATCTTGCTTGCCTGGCATCATCAACAGCAGCAGCAAAAACTGAGTTCTGCCCCAGAGGCACCCCTGAGACTGGCACAGCCAGTCCAGTCCTGTCTGATGCCACCTGTGGGTAGCAGAGACTGAGATGACAACAACTTATTTTGACTTCCTAGATGCCCTCCCCCTTTGGCTCCCAAGGGAATGGAGGGTAGGGTGGTGGACACTGAGCTCGGGAATGAAGAAAGGTGCAAGGCAGGGAAGCAGGAAAAAATAGGCATTGCTAGTCCTGAGGGAGTGAGGGCATAGCAGAGGGGATTTGGGGTCTGGGGAAGGAGGAGGAGGGAAACAGAAGAGGCAGGTGAGTCAGGGAGGGGCCAGTGAGGTAGAGATGCCTGGGGCTCTCCACTCAACCCTGACTCATCCTCACAACTTCCTGGCTTTGGAGAAACACAAACAACCTGCTCTTCCCACCCCCACCCCAACTCATACAAAACCAGGGGGGAGCAGGGCAGATAAAGGTCAGGGGGCAACTGTATGTTAGGGGTAGAAGAAGTGACCTGAGGCTTTCCCATGCATACCCAGCAGCCTTCCTTCTGGTCCCTATCTACAGCCCTCCC
Source organism: Notamacropus eugenii (assembly GCF_028372415.1). Classification (NCBI taxonomy): domain Eukaryota; kingdom Metazoa; phylum Chordata; class Mammalia; order Diprotodontia; family Macropodidae; genus Notamacropus; species Notamacropus eugenii. The sequence goes on along the minus strand of NC_092873.1, from coordinate 355,274,977 downwards.
CAGTCCCCCATTCTTCCAACCACCCATAGGGCCATTCCTGGTGGGGGACAATGATGCTATCCAGCTTTTCTGGCTGTGCCCTGCCTAGAGACCCACCTGTAGCACAACCAGCTTCAGGGGATCCCAGTGCCTCCATATGTTGTCCTCTCTGCTTTCTGTGCTGTGTACAGAAAGGCTCAGAAAGGCCCCACTCTGCCTCTGCCTTGGCCCAGCCCTGTCAGACCCAGCCTTCCCTCCCCTCCTCACTCCACCCCACTCCTAGGGAACCTGACTCCTGCACCCCACAGGTCTTCTGGCCTCCCAGTCTGCCATCACCCTCCCAGGCCACCCCAGCTCCCTTCACTCTGCTTGACCCGAGATGACCCTTTCCCAACTCTATCCCTGGAGCCTACTGAGGCAGGGAGACAGGGCTTCCCCAACTCAATTACTCCTACCATGAAAGGCAAGGGTCTGAGGATTTCAGGGAATCTATAGACTTGTATAGGAAAACAATGACATCTTTATTTTCACTAACATCTAAATGAAATTGAGGACTTCTTGCAATTATTTAAAAATCTTTTCCTGAGAAGGGGGCCATTGACTGCACCAAACTGTAAAAATGGTCCATGACACAATAAAAGGTTCAGAACTCCTAAGGCTAGAGATATGCAGAGAGAAGACCCAGAAATAGCATAAAAAGCCAAAAGACACAGGGAGAGGGATGTTGCTAAGACAAGGATAACCCTAGACAAAACAACATAGAAGAGATGGAGACATGCTCCAAACTCAATGATAGGAGCTTTGTAGATGAGGGGGCAAAGCTGACAATCAGCCAGCATCCCTAGGAGGTCCTTTCCTCAGTCTAATTGGGTGGGTGGGGGGAATGTCCTTATCTCATTATGTGTTGGGGGTGGTGGGTGGTGGAGTAGGGCCCTCCAACATACCCACCTACTCCCCTCCCTCTCAGGCCCTGAACATAGGCACCACTGAATGGCATCCCCCATGGAGGGGGATGGGTAAAAAAGGGGAGATAGTTCTGCCAACATCTGGGGGTGGGGTGGACAAAGGCTGACAGGGTAGGGTGGAGGTACTCTTTTTAAGGGATAAATAACTTAGTCTACCTTACAGTATATTACTTTCTAGCCTGTGGGCAGAGAGAAGACCAGACACAGGGATGAGATGGAGGGGTGAGGAAATGTTGGCTCAGTTGTTTCTCCACCTCCCTACTCCCTTCATTTCCTGATCCTACTTTCTGGAACAGGGAAATCAGGATCATGGCATGGAGGGAAAAACTGAAAGTAGGTGAGGTGAACGAGACAAGACCCAGAGGGGCAAAGTCGGAATGGCCAGTCTGGCCTCCCACACCTACCAAACTGGTTTGGAGAATACAAACAAAGGGGGGAAAGGTTCATGAAGGAGGGGAATTGCCCTCAGGCATCCCCAGACTTCCGTACTCCAAAGAAGCTCATACTCCGCCAAAGCTCTCCGCACCTCAAAAGTATTTCCCTCCCACCCCAAGTTCCCCGGAAGCTCTCTTCTCCACCCCCTTTCTCTCCCCAGCCTCCTTGTTTACTTCCTGAAACTTGCCCCACCTGGCTAGCAAAAGCTGGGAGAGGAAAGTCTGAGGGTCAGGGACCACAATATTAAATATTCTAAGTCCTACTCTAAACATCACAGTCTTGAAAACTCTCAGTGAGGCACTGGAGGTCTGGGAGACACTGGGAGTTTTGTAGGGCAGGGGAAAGATTGGAAAAAATTATGTAAAGGTTGAAGAAGTAGGATTGGACAATGGAAAAGGGTCCAGAGGTTATTTGGTAGAGGTCCTCCCTTCTCTCCATAGGCTGAGGTAGTCCCTGCATCCCCATTTGCGGGGAATGAATCTCCCCCTTGGAGTAAGAATCCCAGATTCTCCCTTTAAATGAAATTTGGGAAGAAAAGGGGGAATCTTTGAGGTGCAACTTTGGGAGATCACTGGTAAACAATATAGAAACCCAGGATGACATCTTCCGTGACCTTTGCATCAGGTAGGAAGATACCAGGAAACTGAGGTTCAACCTACCCACAAGAAGATATTCACAACAAAGGTGTGTCTGCCTCTGAAAGGGGGAGGATTTCTTTTAAAGTTTAATTTGGAAAATATGCAAAAGTGGCCAAAATTTGATTAGGGTTAATCATTATTGGTTATTTACCCGGGGGATAGGGGGGTAGAGCTCCCATCTCCCCTAAGCTGATTTGGGGGGGGAGGGAAGCAGAGTCCAAAAGTAACAGATTTCTTATCCCCAGTCTTTATTAAAGCTGCACTAGGGAAGTAAAATTGAAATTCCCCATGAGGAGAAGAATGTATAGCAAGAATGGAATCCAACTATCCTGCATCCTTTTCAGAGTACAGAGAGCTCTCCTACCTCATCCTACAGTGGGAAATGAAGCAGTAGGACCCCCATCTCTCCATTCTCCAGTCTCTAGCACGGGGACCCAGACATCCAACCTCATAATTTCCTTCTTTCTCCCCAACTTTCCTTTCATTGCTTGGTGGACTGAGGTGGATAGGCTCCCAGCAAAGCTGCCCTGAAACTGGGGTATCACTGCTGAGTTTCCCTTGTCCTCCACCCACATTCTTTGACACAGCTAGAACCCAGTTAACAAGATCCTTGAGATTTAAGCTCTTTTGCTGGGGAGCTGGAAGGTGGGGACCAGTGTTGAGCCCATCTGCAATGAAAGGAAAGTTAGGGAGAAAGAAGGAACAATTAATTCCCTCCTCCCAAAACTAATCCTAATTCAGTGTGCCCTAATCATTTTACTGATCCCCCAAATGAAGTTTTCAAGAAGCCCAGATAGACCCCTTTCTAGACAAATCTTAGGGCATCCCAATCAGGGCAAGCTCACAGTAGCTTTGCAGAGATGAACAGGAATGGGGGCTTACTGTGACACTGAGCCTCCAATTAATGCCTCCCTCCAACCCCCATCTCCCTTTTAGGAAGGGAAGGGGGAGGGCTGTCCAGGGGAAGCAGAAATCATCCAAATGAGAAAAGATTCCCTATTGCCGCCACCCTTCAGCTGACACAATGCTGGCAAATATTCTCCCCACAGAGAAACAGAAGAGACCTTTAGCAATGGAGGAGTCACAGAGGACCCAAAGGAGGTCATGGAAAGAGGGGAGAAGCAGGTGAAAGAAGAAAACACAGGCAGGCCGGAAACAAAGAAGGAAGGATCTGGGCAGGAGGGCGTCCCCAGGTATGTCGGAAGAGACAGGAAAAGCTGCCGAGCTCGGCCCTTACCTGGACCCTGGGTGCTGCTACACATCTGGCTGGGGCCATCTGTTTGGGGAGGGACATACCTTGCCTTTATCCACCTGTGTCTCCCCGCCACCCCAGTACCCTTTGCAGGTTCCTTAGCCCTCCAACCTTCATAGGTTCCACCTGCCATCATGGGAACGGGGCTGGGGTTACGACACTGCCCACTAGACATCAAGTCCACCTGTAAGGGGCCCTGGCACAGACAGCAGCTACAAAGATACTGAGGATAAGGGTGAGTGGAGGTTGTTTTCTTGGATATTTCTCTTCCTACCTGGGAAGCCCCAGTATGAGAGGCTCAAATGCCTAGGGTCCAACGTCCGGCTCTGTCTGGTGACAGCCGAGGGTCCAGGACACCAGGGTCAGATTCCTGAGTTTCTCTTTCCAGAAAATGTGCTAGGACGGGGGAGGGGAGTAGAGAGGTGGTAGAACCGGGAGGCAAGGCTGGAGAGGCGGTAAAGTGACTGGGATTGGAAAGGTGGAGGCGGGGCCTGGAGGAAGGAGGGAGGAGAAAAACAAGAGAATACTCCTCCGGCCACTAGGGTGGGGAGTGTTTGTGCTATTATTATCCAGGCCTTTGGGACCTAGGTGTCCAAGGAGGTGGGGGGAGGGAACAGGGGAGGGGCCCAGGTGTCCAGAGCAGCCAGCAGATCCCATTCACACTAGAGGGGACACTAAGGTTTCAGCTCCCAAGAAGAAGGGGGAGGGAACAACCAACCAACCAACAGGGGGCATGGTCTGGGGCATGGGTGCCACCCTCCACCATCCCCACCCCTGGGGCAGAGGGCAGATTCTGGTTTCATGTCTAGGAGGTGCCTGACTCTCTAGGTCTATTCAGCCCTTGATCCCCACTTTGACTTTCCAGAGCCATCTATGCTTGGTCCTCCCTGGTGCAGTGGATAGGGCTGTGGGCCCCGGGGTCAGGAAGCACTAAGTTCAGACCTAGCCTCACTTACCTGTGTGACCACAGGCAAGTCATTTAACTTCTGTCTGCCTCAGCTTCCTCAGTTTTAAAAGGAAAATAATAACAGCACCTACCTCGAAGAGTTGTGAAGATCAACACAATTTGGGGCACAGAGGTACTTAATAAATGTATTTTTTTCTCCCTCCTCAAAGCCCTGGATTCTACTCCCAGCTATGGCTGGAAATCACAGGATCCAGGTCCCTCAGTTCGCTTGTTAGACTTGGTGATCCCAAAGGCCCTGTCCATCTCTGACATTCTATTAAAATGGACGCTGACCCCCTATAGCTCCATCAACCTCCCTGAGACGGATCTTTAAGTGAGTTAGGTATAATACTAGAAGCCATCTCTAGAGTATGACAATTGGAGTCATTGACCAGTGTGGGAAGGGAATGTGATAATGATAATTGTGGGGCCAGGTGAGGTGAGCTTCCCAGGATCTGAAAGATGAAACCAGGGCTGGTTCTGCCAGCTAAGTGTTAACAAGAATGAGCTCCTTCGGAGACAATGTATTTAAAATAGAAAAAACCAATGTATTTGGAATCAGGGCTTTGGGTTCAATCTTGGCTGTGCTACTTTCTGGCTAAATGGCTTTGGGCAAGTCACTTCATCTGGCCTTCAGTTTCCTCATCTGTAAAATGGAGGAAGTGGATTAAATAGCCTCTGAGGTCCTTCCCATCTTTAAATCTGTGATCCAACATATGTATATCCAATTAACCCCCAGAATCTCTCTCATCCAACTCAACAAGCATTAATTTAGCACCTACTATGTGCTTATTACAAAAATGGGGGAATTCTACTAGATAGTCTCTGAGAGGTCCCTTCGACCTCTAAATTAACCCACTACATATCTATAGATAGATAGAGATAGAGAGATAGAGAGATAGAGAGATAGAGAGATAGAGAGATAGATAGATAGATAGATAGATAGATAGTGGGTTAATATATATATATCCTACCAGCCCACAGAATCCTCTCCATCCAGGTCAACAAGCATTAATTCAGCACCTACTATGTGCTCACTATAAAATGAAAACACTATCATGACTAAAGCGCTTAGAGCTGGCTATTTGGTAATTCTGATTTCCCACTCATTCCACCCTACCTTTTCTCAGCAGGACTCATCTGGATTTTCCTTGTAACCTGTTTCACCTCATTACAAATGTTAAACGGAGAGAATGAGCAGCCCCCCCCCCCGCTGTGGCTTGTGAAATAAGCCTGGATATCACCATCCTCCTAGTACTAGCAGCCCTGTGGCTCCTAGACCCTCTGAGGGCTGTTGATGCCCTGTCTGAACTGTGCTACTATATTAATAATAATTATCTCATATCATCATCATCACTGCTGACATTGCTAGAGCATTTGAAAGTTTTCAAAGCACTTTCCATTATCTGATTTGATTCTCAAAACAAATCCTGTGATGTAGGCACTTGGAGGCATTATTACCCCCCATTTTGTAGGTAAGGAAATGCAATGTTTTCTTTTCCTTTTTTTAAATGTATTTTTAATTAAGTGTCTTCTCTCTGCTCCTATACTGTCAGTTCCCCTGAAGACAGGGGTGGAGCCTGCCTTTTCTTGGTATTTGTGCTTCTCTGAACAAATACTTTGGAGCATGGGTTAGAAGGGGGCTCAGAGGCCACCTGGTCCAACCCCCCATTTTACAGATAAAGAAACTGAGGCCCATGGAGGTTCAGTGACTTGCCCAAGAAGGTAGGAAGCATCATCAAGTGGGATTTGAAACCCAGATCTGACTCCAGTACCTGGGCTCTTTCCACCTCCTTAATAAATGTTTGTTGAATTTGTTTCTTCCAACGGTGTAAGTGCTTGTTCTTTAAAGCTGTGTAATTTGAGCATGATGCTGAGGAGAAAAACACAGAGCACCAGGGAAATCTTGATACAGAGACCTGGGAGGACTTGGCACCCTCTAAGGTTCAAATGAAAAAGAACTGGAAACTGTTTCTGTAACTGGAGGGATCCAGGATTGAACACATACTTTCTCTCTCTCTCTCTCTCTCTCTCTCTCTCTCTCTCTCTCTCTCTCTCTCTCTCTCACTTTCTCTCTCTCTCTCTCTCTCTCTTTATTCATAAGATTAGAGAACCATAAAATTCCAGATCTGAGGAAACTGTCTGACCCAACTGCCTCATTTTACAGAAGAGAAAACAGTCCCAGAGAGATTAAGATGCTTTCCCAAGGTCCCCCTTCAACTCTACAAGAAGTTATTTAAGTTCCTACTTTATACAGAGTATCTTGCTAGACATAGAAAGTAACAAAGTTTAGATAAGATCCAGTCCCTGCTCTCATGGAACAGTCCCTAAAAATGGAATGAGAAAATTTCAACAACTATAATGTGTATTTGTGATAAGAAAATCCGAGAGGTGCAGAACAAAGGACTATGTGAGGAGAAGATGCTTTTGTACAAGGATGAAAGAGGGAAGGCTTGAGGGAGGAGATGTGGGCTTTAAAGCATGGAGAACCGTAGCTTGACCCACAGGATAAGTAGCTAACCTTAAAGACAGAAGACTTATATGCAAGGCTCCATAAGGGCTGTGGAACCCCTTGGCCAGTCACTTACTATCTCAGTGTTCTAGGCAAATCTTTAAGACTAAGTCAAAGAGGTGTCAACCTGCACAGGTAGAGGGAGTTTGCTCACCTGAGTGTTCCCTGTACCTGTATAATCACAGCTCCAGCCTCCTATTCCTGAAAACATGGGTAGACACTGATGCCATATACAATGAGTGAGAGAATGTGGCCCAGGTTTGTGGGAGAATGTTTTGTGGATACTTTTAGAGAGCGCTAGGTCGTGAGATGGATACCTGGAGTCAGGAAGATCTAAGTTCAAACATGACCTCAGATACTACCAGCTGTGTGACCCTGGGCAAGTCACCACCTCTGCCTGCCTCAGTTTCCTCATCTGTAAAATGGGGATACTAATACTCCCTAGCTCCCTGGGTTACCATGAGTCTTCAGTGAGATAATATTTGTAGAGCACTTTAAATCGTCCTATAAATTCCATTCACTACCTTTGGGCAGAAATTCCACAGAGGGTCGCGGGGGATGATTTAGTTGTAGAGAACAGCGTGAACAAAGGCACGGAGACGAAAGTCCGGGGCTTGCGGTGGGAGGCCAGAGTGCAAGGAGAGTTCCAGGGCTTCAGACTCCCAAGACCCAGACCTAGATCCCGGGACAACCCAAGTACCAGCTCCCCACAGCAGAGGGCGCTGCATCCCCGCCAGCCATTCAGAGGACAAGCCGGGCCCTGCCCCGGCCTAGCCCCGCCCCCCGATCTGACCCGCCTCCGGACGGGCCCCGCCCCCAGAACGGCCCCGCCTCCGGACTGGGCGCGCGTGACGTGACCCGGCGCTACGTCACACCCGGAAGCGGCGCCTGGTCTACAGGCTCCGTGTTCAGCCGGTCTGTCTGCCCGTCTGGCTGGGCTCGGTCCCGGCGGGGAGTGTGGCCGAGCGGAGCGAAGCCATGAGCGGGGAGCCCGGGGCCGATCTCGAGGAGCCCCTGCCGGGCAGTGGGGTCCGCATCGTGGTGGAGTACTGGTGAGAGGGGCTCGGGGGAGGGGATCCCCCCTCCTCTTTTCCCCTCCCCTCCTCCTCCTTCCCTCCCCTCCTCCTGCCCCTCCCCTCCTCTTCCTCCTTCCCTCCCCCTCCCCTCCTCCTCCTCCTTTCCCCTCCCCTCCTCCTCCTTTCCTCCCCTCCTCCTGGCCCTCCCCTCCTCTTCCTCCTTCCCTCCCCCCCCTCTTCCTCCTCCTCCCCTCCTCCTCCTCCTCCCCTCCTCCTCCTCCTCCCCTCCTCCTCCTCCCCCTTCCCCTCCTCCTGGCCCTCCCCTCCTCTTCCTCCTCTTTTCCCTTCCCTTTTCCTCCCCTCCTTCCCCTCATCCCTCTTCTCTTCTCCTTCCTCTCCCCTTCCTTTGCTTCCCCTCCCCACCTTTCTCTTTCTCTCTCCTTTCACCCCCATCTCCTTTCTCCTCTTTATCTTTTTTCTTTCCTCTTTTCCTAAAAAACACAACCCAAACCCAGAATTCCCAAACTCTTGCTCCTGCAGTGAACCCTGCGGATTTGAGTCCACGTACCTGGAGCTGGCCAGCGCTGTGAAGGAAGAGTACCCTGGCATCCAGATTGAGTCCCGCCTCGGTGGCACCGGTGAGTATTGAGGGGAGGGAATCTGGAAGGGGGCCCTTGGAACTCTGGGGATAGGAGACAGTGGGGCAGGGGCAGGGCTTGGGGCTGCCCTCCTCCAATCAGGGAGGTGATGTATTGGGGGGGGGGGGTCTCAATCCCAGCCAATCCAACCAGCATTTATAAAGCCCCTTCTGGATGTACGGCACAAGAGACACCAAAAGGAATCCAGGTCAAAATAACAAACCCCAAATCCCCAGGTTTGTCGTGTGAGTTACTTCTGTCAGAAATCCTGTGCCACTTAGCAGGTGGGCATTGCGAGCTACCAGGGTGCAAAAGTCAGTGGCCAGCCTGGGCAACCTAAAGGTGGAGCTCTTCAAATTTAGCAAAATTGGACCTGAGGTGACTGGAATGATAAAAATTCAAGTTTATCAAGCCTGAGAGTGCTTTCATAGGCGTTGCTTCCTTGGTGGGGACTGGATTTTGAACCCCATTGTACAGAAGAGAAAAATAAAGATTCAGAGATTAAGTGATTAAAGAGAATAATGCAGAATAAGGAAAAGGTCATTAGCATCCACTAGAGACCTTAGTTCATATCTGGCCACCCCTGCTCTGTGACCTTGGGCAAATCATTTAAGCTCTTTGAGGCTGTGTGACTGTAGAAATGAAGAGATTGGACATTGAACTCCAAGGTCCCTTCCAGCTTCCTGTAGTAAAAGCATCTTTCTCAGGCATACATCTGATTCCATTCAATAAACACTGAGTGCTTACTATGTGCCAGGCACCATGCTAAGTACTAGGGATACAATGGGGCAAAAGATAGTCCGTGTTCTCAAAGAGCTTACAGTCCAATGGGAGTGACAACACATGCAAACAAATGTATACAGACAAGCTATATATATAGGATAAATAGGAAGGCCCTGGAATTGGGGTTGGGGAAGGCTTCCTGTAGAAGTTGGGATTTTAATTGGGACTTAAAGGAAGCCAGGGAGGTCAGTAGTTGGAGCAGATGAGGGAGAGCATTCCAGGCATGGGGGACAGTTAAAGAAGATGTGCCTTGTTCCTGGAATAGCCAGAAGGCCAGTGTATCTAAAAAGTAGCAAGTGTGGACCTTGAACCCCAGATCATCTGCTGACAAGTACAGGGCATAGGGAGGAGACCTGAAGTCCCCAGGGGTTCCCACTGTATAGACTACAAGACCCTTCTGCCCAAGTCTCTTCCTAGAGTTGGGCTGACTTTAGTAAGTAGGTGGCTCAGAGGAAATGAACTAAGAGTGGAGTGCCAGGACACATTGGGAGCCCAACGTGTCTGTGGAATGGGGTTGTTTGGTCCCAAGGTGTGTCCTGACTCTTGATCTCAGACCCCTCAAACTGTTCCTCCTTTTTTCCTATCAGGAGCCTTCGAGATCGAGATCAATGGGCAGTTGGTCTTTTCCAAGCTGGAGAATGGGGGATTTCCGTATGAAAAGGATGTGAGTAGTACAGGGGTGGGGATTAGGGAAGGGGACAATAGGGGTGACCTATTCATATACTCTCACAAATATCCCCTTCTCTTCCCCCAGCTCATTGAGGCTATTCGAAGAGCCAGTAGTGGAGAACCTCTGCAAAAGATCACCAATAGCCGCCCCCCCTGTGTCATCCTGTGACCCTGCAAGATCTCCAGTTCCCTCCTGGGTCAGGGCTCCTCTCCTGTGTCCTGGATGCCCCTCCCACATTGGGATCCTCTCCATCTTAGCAAAATCCTTCCTCATTGGAGATTAGGATAAGAGAGCCCATTTCACTGACCAAGCATCGGTTCATCCCCAGCAACCCTCTTGGTCTTGTCACCTCTCTCCCCACTCCCTCTGTGCTGAGAGATCCCAGCCACTTCTTGGTGAAGCCAGGGGCAAGAGCTTTGGAGATTCCAGGTACAAGCCTGGCTGCTATGTCCCTAGAGAGGGAACCTTCAACCCAAGCTCAGAGTAGGGGAAGAACCCCTAACCCCACCCCCAGTGTTTCATAGAAATTTCCCATCTACAAATGTGTGCACGCACACACACACACACGCACAAACAGTGCCTCAAAGATGCCTGTATCCTCTCTCACCTGGCAGTGCCAATGAGATGCCACCAAACTTCTAATTTATTTCTCACACACGGCACATTCCCTTACTTTAGGGGAAACACCAATTGTTGGCAATAAAGTGACACTGCTACTCTTTCCCCTCTGTAGTATATCCAGCTTAAGGTGTCTTTTTAGCTTAGGAACAGAAAAGAAAAAGAAGGAAAGAAGGGAGGGAAGGAGGAGGCAAAAATCCATGCCCAGAAAGCTGAGCTTAGCCACCTATCCTGCCCCCTCTCAGTCCCTCCCCAACACAGCCCCCCCACTCACTTGGTCCCACTCCAAAACAACAGATGTACCCCCCTTTCTACCAAGGGATTGGAATCCTTATCCAGAAACAGACTTGGCAGAGGTCACTTGGTTTCCTTCCCATCATATCTGATGGCCCTTTCCTCAAGTTCACAAAGTTCTCCCATGCTTGGAAACCCCAAAGGAAGGAATTTCTTCCCTCTCTGAAGCTTCTTCAGTAGTACTCTTCTTTATTTATGTATTTATTGGTCTGGATCTGTGGTTTCAGCAGCATAGGGAATTCCCTTGTGGAAACTTCCTCCACCATTGCTGTTCAGCAACTCGGCTCTAATTTATAGTCTCAAAGTGTTGCCTGAAGCACTTGAGAGTTTAGAGCTCAATCTGTATGTTAGAGGTAGGATGTGAATGTCAGCTCTCCTGACTCTAAGGCCCTCTATTCACTAAGCCATTCTGCTAACCCTCACATTTAAACTAAATCCAGCTTGCTCCATTTAAACATAACCTGGCATCCCCAGGATTCATCTTGGAGAAGGGGTTTTAGACCCCATTGCTGGCCACCACCCATCACTGGGGACCAAGACATACCCAGTTCTTGTCAGGGCCCTGCCACCCAGCCATAGCCCCCGAGACAGGGCCAGAATGATACATGTAAGCTCTGAGGACCAGGTGGGCAGAAGGTACAGGAGATCCTCAGACACAGGCCAAGAGCCCAGATGTTTTCCAAAATATATTTGCAGAGAACATGGTGTATCTCTTCTATACACTCCTCTCATCATTAAAAAAAGAAAGCTAAAAAACAAATTTAAAGGAAACAATGTACAAACGATTTGGGGTCTGGAGGTCCTTCCCCAACCCCACCAAGATTTCTGCCTCCCATTGTCCATTTGGAGCAAAAACTAGTCAGTTAGTTACTCAGTCTCTGGAGATGAGAAGATGCCATCTCTGAGCATGTGTCTTCTTTCCATCTCCCTTTGGATATCTCTGGTGTCCCTTGCAGTAGGAAACCTAGCTGGGGGAGCCAGGTGAGGGAGACATGTGTCTAGTGGAGAAAGCTGACCACATGCACCTGAATTGCAGTTATGTTCCAAACCAAGATTCCAGTCTAGGCATCTGAAGCTCAGAAACCAATAAATATATCCCCAGCAAGGGGCTGGGGACCTTAGAGCTGCCGGAAAGGGAAGGGAAGAGAAGGGGCATTGTGATGGTAGCAACCCAGACCCTTCTGTTGTCAGGCAAGCCCCTTCTCATTCTGCCCAGATATGGAGTCTGAGGGCATTCAAGAATAGTCCTTTTTCCCTTCCCCAATGTGTTTTAAGTGCAGTGCAGAATTTCAGGGGATCTTAGCATCTGGGCCTTCCAGAGATCACACAGTCATGTCCAAACCCAAGTATTCAGGGTTCTCAGCTGTGGGGGTTCCTGCAAAGCCATTAGGGGCAGCCCCTCGATCAGGGGGATCCTGGTCCCAGTAGTAGAGGTTGTCAAAGGCTGGGCTGAAGGCAGTTGGGGAAAGATGAAGGGGACCTCCATGCGGGGCCAAGTACTCGGGATTTTCCACAGCTGCACCAAAGGTAAATGTGTCTTTCACCACTCCATTCTTCCCTGGAGGAGGCAACTTGGGGCGTTCCAGGGTGGAGCCGGATGGGGGAGGGGGAGTCAGGGTCCCCTCCAGGGGTGAAGGGGGTGGTAGGTGCACCTCTGGCTGGTTCACGTATTCTGAAATGTTGGAGAAAAAGAGATCCTGGGTGTCAATATAGATATTGAACCATATATACCTACTGGAAAGAGAGTCTTCCTTTTGAAGGGAATATTTAGACCTTGGCTTAGGGAAAGGGGAGCACCTTGATTTCCTCCCTCCAAAACTAGCTCAAACCCTTGAAGAAGGCGGCTCAGAGTTTTAGCTCGCAGGTCAGGGTGTCCATACCTGGCAGGGGACCACAGGCAGGTGGGAAAATGTAGCCATCCATCTCAGAGGGCAGTGTTCCTGTGGGATCCTCTGTGTAGCGCTGCAGGGGGCTGAGGTCTCGAGGGGGGAGTCCCTGTAGCCCCTTCGGGCTCCCTCCAGGGTCCCCATCAAACACATCTGAACCAGTCCCTTCCCAAGGCTCTGTTGAAGTTTGGGGAGTGTCATCTTCTGAGCCTTCCAGGCCTCCTGGAAGGTCCCCACCACTCTGGGGGCAAAAACAGAGGATTATCATGAGGGTGTGAATGGAGGAGAGTTGTTATTGACTGGACAGGCTGAGTTTCTCTTCCCAATGGATATTGCCCCCACCCCTTACCCTTGTAGAAGAACTTCTGTGTCTTCGGTGGGCAGTACCCCCAGGACCTGGAGCCAGAGGAGGGTCAGGGCAGAAAAAGCCTGGCTGGGGCACCAGGTACTCTTCTGCATCCACCAAGTCACCCATGTCTTCTTCTTCCAACAATGAACGGTAGAAAGTGCTGTCCAGGGGGCTGGCTGGGCCAGAATCCTCATTCTAATGGGGGAATGAGACAATCATGCTAACCCCTTCACCAACCTGATTGTCCCCATCATCCTGTGAAGTTGGGTGGGTGAGATTTCATTGGGAAAAAAGGTCAAAAGCCAAAGCAAGGAAGATGACACCACAGAGTTTTATGGAGGAAATAGAGATGAGGGATTGGGGAGGAGAAAGGGAAGGATGGGAGAAGTACTGAGGAAAATCCTGGGGAGTGAGGGTGGGGCTCAGGAGTTCTACTATTCAATTTTGCACTGTGGACAGAGGGGCGGGATACAGCGTTCTTGCAGTTTGGTGTCTTAGTACCTGGATGACCACAAATCGCTGAGGGTCTCGGGCCATTCGTGAGAATTCAGTAACTAGTTCCCGGAACCGAGGCCGACACTCAGAGTCGATCATCCAACCTGGCATAGGGAAACGAAAGGGCCCCCTCAGCAACCAAAGAAATCCATTGGCTTGTCAGGGAGAAGCCCACTGCAGTGTTTGGGCCAGGCCTTCCTCTGACTTGCATTCAAATCCCTGTGTCTTGAATTCAAACCCTGGTGCTGTTACTCACTTGCCCGTGTGACTGCAGGGGAAGCCTCTGGGCTATCCTTTGCTCATCCATAAATTGAGAGGCTTTGATTGGATGATCTACAAAGGTCCCTTCCAGCTCAAAATAATTTTTTTAGGACTTGAATATATATATTTTATCTCTCATTTGATCTGCACAATAAGCCTGGGGGGTGCCATTATAGTCCCCCTTTTTCTGATAAGGAAATTGAAGCAGAAGTGAACCCACAGAAGCTGCTCTGAATATGTCCTTGGGCAGCTCTCTTTATTCACTACATCATAAAGAGCACCTTCTGAAAATCCTAGTTCAAGCCCTGGTTCCCATGATTTACTGGCCATGTGACCCTATTAGCTTTTGTGAGCCTCAGTTTCCTCATCTGTAAACAGGATAATAGCAATACCTACACTCTGGCTCACAGGAATATCTGGAAGAAAATGCTTCACGAGCTATCAGATTGTCTATAAACGTGAGTAATGCATTATTATTATTAGAATTATGGTCTAGTCTCCTACATTTGACCATGATCATGTAGACATCAATGGTGCAGACAGGGGGCTGTGGCAATCGGTCGCCCTTCTCCAGCAGGTCAGGAATCTCTCGGGCAGGAATCCCCTCGTATGGTTTAGCCCCAAAGGTCATCAGTTCCCACACTGTCACCCCTGAGAAAAGAAGTAGAGAGGTCATTAGACTAATGGGAGTAGATGCAATCGTTGAGGCCCAACCTTGATTGGGGTGGGTGGGTTGTTATAGGGAGAGAAGAAAAGGATGGGGGTGGGACGTGTGGATAGGATAAAATCTTTCCTGTTTATCCCTTCACGTTGGGGGAGTAAAGGATCAGCCATGGCCCGGAGTCTAATGGTCTGACATCCTGGGGCTAATGCCGAGGATTCAAAAGGACATTCTCTCCCCATCCCAATTTTAGCATCATAGATCTGAGTGGAGTTGAGTAGCGTGGGAATAAAAGAGAAATTGACCTGAGCCATTCCTGATTGCTATTTTCACAAGTTTCAAGAACCAGGTTTCACCAGGGGTGAATCAGGGTAATTATCCCCCTCATCTAACTCTTCTGTGTCCTTCCACCAATCCCCCACCCCACTGTGACACAGTAGTCTGCTGGCCTCGATGCTGGGAAGACCTGGATTCAAGTTTTACCTTTCATATTGTGGATGTATGACCCTGGGGGAAGTCATGTAACCTCTCAGTGCTCTGGGCAACTTTCTGAGACTATAAAGCCCCAGTGAAGGTGTCAGCCTACTTTGATAGTGGAAGTGTTCTATTTGGGGAGTTCCTTTTACTAATGAAATCCCAGGTATGATGCCTATCCTACAATCCCCAAATCCATCTCTCTTTTTACCAACTCCATGACCTTTTCCTTTCCATGTCACTATAATTTCACAAACTAAATGACAATAAACCACAACATTTAACAAATTATACATTTGTTAAACTGTTAACTTCACTTCCTCACCTCACAGCTAGGTGGTGCAATGGATAGAGCACTGGGCCTGGAGTCAGGAAGTCCTGAGTTCAAATTTGCCCTCAGACATTTAGCAGCCATGTGGTCCTGACCAGTCATTTAACTTCTATCTGCCTCAGTTTCCTCAATTCTAAAATGGGTATAATAATAGTACTCACCTCCCAGGGATGTTATGAGGATCTAACAAGATATTTGTAAAGTACTCCCCTTGAGTTCCCTCCCCTCTCTCTGGCTGCTCTTCTCAGTCTCCTTTGTTGGTCCATCATCCATGCCCTGCCACTCAACTGTAAATGTCCCCCAAGGCTCCTCTCATCTTCTCTGTCCATACCTTCAGTGATCTCATTAGCTTTCATGGGTTCAGTGAGCTTCTCTATATATCCCAGCCTAATCTCTCTCCTGAATTCCAGTCTTATATTACTAATTGCACTCTTCCAATTGGCTGTCCTGTCAGCATGTTAAACTCATCGTATTCAAAACTGATCTCATCTCTCCTCATCCCCACCCTGAAACTTTCCCCTCCTCCAAATTTTCTCTATTCTGTTGAGGACTCCAGTCTCCTTCCAGTCAACCAGGTTCAAGCCTCCCTTCTTCCCTCTACCTCATCCCTCTGCCAAGTGACTTCATTCTGCCTCCACAGTATCCTTTGTGTCTGTGGTGTAGTATATTGAATGTTAGACTTGGACTTAGAAGATCTGAATTCAAATTCAGAATCAGACATTTACTAGCTGTGTGACCCTGGGCAAATTATTTAATGTTTCTGGGCCTTGGATTCCTCATGTGTAAAATGATGGAGGGTGGACCTCAATAGTCCCTACCTCTGTACCCCACCCCCATTACTATCTTAGTTCAGATCCTTATCTCCCTTGACTACACTATTCGAGGAATTTCCTGGTTGATCTTGTATTCTCTTCCCCTTTCCAGTGAACAGCTGGCAATACCATTTCCCAAAATTACAAGGCACTACTCTGTTCAAAAATAGGCCTAGAGATTAAGCGATTTGCCAAATTCACACAAAACCCTCCTTAGGACAAAATGCAGCCCTTCCTTAATAGGTATTTTGCCACTCTCACCATAGCTCCACACATCACTCTGATGGGTGAATCTTCGGCAGAGAATGGACTCCAGTGCCATCCACTTGATGGGGACCTGCGTGGGGAAGATATTCAGTTACGCAGACCATCCCTGAGGCCAGGGTGAGGATCCTATTTCGTTGGTTTTTTCAAGGAAGGCAGATATGTGTTGGCCACTCAGCGCTACCTGCCCCTCCAACCCCAACCCTCTCCAACCCCTTCACCTTGCCCCCATCTGCATGGTACTCCGTCTCATCAATATCCAAGAGCCTTGCAAGTCCAAAGTCAGTGATCTTGACGTGGTTGGGACTTTTAACCAGCACATTTCTAGCTGCCAGGTCTCTGTGTACTAGCCGAACCTCCTCCAGGTAATTCATCCCCTAAGATTAGAGGCAGAGGACTGGACCTGATGATTTCTGTAGAGCTTCTTGTACCAGTCCCACCTTCTCTAGATAATTTTCCTCCCTGCCCAGTTCTGGAGGCATAGTACTAACCCTGGTGAATGCTCCCTCACCTCTAGCAGCTCTGTCAACTCAGTCACAGTTTACAGATCCAGAGCTTTCTCCCTGAAGCTTATAGGCTCAGTCCCTGGGCAGGGGTGGGGGGGGTGGGGGAAGCAGTGAAGGAATGGAGAGCATGTGTTGGGGCTCAGTAATGAAGGTCTTGGGGGTGGGGAGGGCATGGAGGGCACATGTTGGGGCTTATCTGTGGAGGTCTTGGGGAAGCTGTGGGAGGATGGCTGTCAGAGAGAGGCATCCCTGTGACTGTACCTTGGCAATCTGCACACACCAGTTGAGGAGGTCCTGGGAGCAGAGTCGCCCTCGGTTTTCACGCACGTGGTCCAGAAGGCAGCCATAGGGCATAAGCTGGGTCACCAGCTGCACCGTGGATGTCAGGCAGATTCCCAGAAGGCGAGACACATATGGAGAGCCAACACCTGCCATCACGTATGCTTCCTGGAGGCCCAAGGGATACTTAGAAGGGAATAAGCATCCTCTCCAGCCACCGTCCCTACCATTACATTGACCTGGTGTGAGTGTATGTCTGTGAGGAGAATTGGAATTAGAGGAGGCTACTCTAACCTCACCTTACAGAGGAGAAAGAGGCTAACGAACAACTAATGTGACTGCAACCAAAGGACTCAGAGCTGGAAGCTATCTTAGACATCATGGAAGCCAACTTCCTCCCCATTTTACAGAGAAAGAAACTGAGGCACCGGGAGACCAAGGCACTTGCCAAAGTCATGCTAGCCCTGTTTAGCAATGACAAAATTCCAACTATAGGTCTTCTGAATCAAAATTCAATCTTCTTCCCTGAGTCCTATTTCTTTTCCCCAAAGGGCCCCTGTTGTATCCCCCATCCTTGGGGGTGGGGGTGGGGGGTGAAGGAGCAAGAAACTTACATCCAAGATCTCCTTGTTAGCTTTGGGGGATGTGTTTTCCCTCAACACTTTGATAGCCACTGGAATCTTCACACTTTCACCATCAGGGATCCAAATACCCTGGGCAAGAGGTAGAAGAGAGAGAATGTGTGAGTTGGAAAGGGAAGACAAGACCAACCCTAACCCTGTTTTTACCCCTCTAAAAACCCTCTGGCCCCTTCTCAACTCTCTGGTTTTACCCCTAGGGCTTTGGTTCATAGCAACTTGTCCTACCCCCTTATCAATAGGGCAATCAATTAAATAAACATTTTTGAAGTTCCTATTACAAATATTTTCAAAACTGTAGAGATACAAGTCCCTACTCTCAAGGGGTTTGTATTCTATCACGGAAACATAGACAAATTCATAAGTAGATATAATATGCAAAGTAAAATACAAGGTAATGGGGGAGCAGTTAGGTGCTAGAAGCTCAGATGGTCAGAAAAAGCTTCAAGTATAAGGTGGTACTTAAGGGAAACTTTGAAGGAGATGTAATCTAAGGATTCTAAGAATCAGAGCTAAGGAAGGAATGCATTCCAGGCATGGACACAGCCTATGCAAAGGTATAGAGGTTGGAAATGGAATGTGTGAGGGATAGCAAACAGGACAGTTTGGCTGTTCGTTGAGTTCATTAAGGGGAGTAATTTTTTATATAATAAATCTGAAATGGTAGACTGGGGTGAGATTGTGAAGGGCTTAAATGCTAAATAAAGGGGTTTATATTTTATCCTAGAAACAATGAGGGGGCCACTAGAGTTTTTTGAAGCATGGATGTGAAGTGGTCATAGCTCTTCTTTAGGAAAAATCAGTTTGACAGCTATGTAGAGGATGAGCTGGAGAAAAGGGAGACATGAGGAAGGGAACCTAATGCAACAATCCCAGGGAGTAGTGATGAGGGTGGTGATTGAATGAGTGGAGAGAAGGGACAGATATGAAATTGTTAGGGAGACAGGATTGACAAGACATGGCAAGAGCCGCATTTCCTTTGTGCCCACCCTCTTCCTTTTGCTTCATTCCCTCTCCCAAGATCCATCCAGTGGCCTGGAACAGGGGTGGGGAACCTGTGGCCTCGAAATCACATGTGGCCTTCTAGGTCCTCCGTGCAGCCTTTTTACTGAGTCCAAGTTCCACAGAACAAATCTTTTTATTAAGGGATTTGTTCTGTGAAGTGTGAATTCAGTCAAAGGGCCGCACTTGAGGTCCTCAAGGTCACAGGTTCCCCATTCCTGCCAAATCTCACCCTTCTAGGCCCAGTCCCCAAGGTTAGCCCCACACCTCACCTTGTAGACGGTGCCGAAAGCCCCAGAACCGAGAACCTTCACTTTCCTCAGCTCCGTCTCTTTTAGGATACGCATCTGAGCTTGGTTGGGCAATGCTCCGCTAGGTGTCAGGGGCTCCACCAGCTAGGAATGGAAGGGAAGTTGGTTGTCATACCCGCCCAAGTGATGGATCAATCTGCCCTCTCATCTCCTTCCCTTCTCACCTCCGTCTCCTGTAACAGCCTTCTCATGGTGTGTTTCCGTTCCTTCTGTTTCCGACGCTTAATCAAGATGCCGATGATCAGGCCTATGATGAGGGCTAGGAGCACCCCAACCACCCCAGCAATAATGGAGGTCACAGGGCTGGGGGGAGACACAGGAGGAGAGGGAGGTGAGATCAGACCTACTGGGCCTCCTGATAGCAGCAGTTTCTCAGTGTGTGAAGGAGCGTGGGAGTGGAAGGGACATTACTGGGCTGGGCCATTTGGATGATGGGGTGACAGTCAAAAGCTGAAGGTTAGAGGTGTCTGTTTGGGCTTGAGTAGGTAGGAATAATGAAAGTGAAAGGTCCTCTGGAGTGGGATCAGGAGGCTTGGCTGGCTGAAGGCCATTGTATATGGGTTTAATACTGGAGAAGTCATCCCTGGGCCCAATGCCCCGTCCAGGGGAGCTCCTAGGGACCAAACACACCTGAGTTTCTGCTCAGCCGGACAGCCTTTGTCATCCAATACAGTACAGCTGCAGGAAAAGATATATTAACCTGGGGATCCCCAGTCCTGGAGGGAGGCACCCCACCCCAAGTACTTTCTCTGACCAACAGTAGAGGGGATGGGAATTAGGATAAGAAAAGTATCACACCTCCATTTTCCCACCCCAGTCTTGAAAAAGAAGGTTCAGAGGAGTCAGGGCAGAGAGCAATCTCCTTTTGCAATGTTTCAGAGAATATTTCCTGTCCCCACATTCCCACCCTTAGTCTCTGATTCCCCCATCCAAAAATAAGCCTAAGGAAGAAGGAAACATGGGTTGCTCCATCCCTAACATTGCAGTAAGTGCCCCCCAACTCACGAGTGGGTACAGTTGATGGGGCAGGTCTGGCAAATGCCCTCATCATCTGAGTATTTCCAGATAGGTATGAAGGAAAGGTCAGACTTCACCCCACTGGGGCATCGGGCCACACAGGCAGGGGGGTCCTTGAAGTGTGCACAGGCTACACATTTGTCAGCCTCCTAAGAGTATAGAAAAGGAGGGGTTGGGGAGAAGAGGCGATGATGTCCAGGCTGGGGATTGGCCCCAGAAGTTGGGGGAGTATGTAAGGACACACAATCAGGGAAAGCCAGATCACTGTTCCATTTAGAAAATTGAAGCCTTACCATGGGATTCTCAGAGCCTCCCTACAACCTAGCACAAACATCACACTGCCATGTTAATCATTAAGAACCAGTGAATTTTATTAGTATAGATCCTCTTTCTGTGGATGGGAAGGTTGAGAAAACCAAGGCCAACTGCTCGGCCAGCTAGGAGCCCCCTTTTCTAATGTCCCACACCACAAAACTAGCTCACATCGTTCTCCAACTTCTCACTTAGTGTCTGAGGAAGAGATTTGCCTTCTTGTCAAGGCCAACCAACCCTTCTCCTTTGCCCTTGATTCTGTCACTCCCATGTCCTCCCAGAGCAGACCTCTTTGATCATTCCTCTTCTTTTCAGACTCCTTATCAACAGGTTTCTGCCCCATTACCTACAAACAGGCCCAAGTCTTAAAAAAACTAGCTGACTCTTTCACCCCCCCTCAAGCTATTGCCCTTTTAAAGCTGTTTCCAGCACTATAGGTAAGATTCTAACTAAAATACTTCTCACCTTCCACTTACTTCTCAACCCTTTGCTTTCTGGCTTCTGACCCCATCACTCCACAGAGGGTACTCTCTCCAAGGTCTTCTGTAATCTCCTAACTGCTCGTTTCCAAGTTTTGTTTTTCCTTCTTGACCTTGTGGTAGCTTTGGACAGTGTTGACCCTCCCCATCCATCTGTGCCTTTGGAGGCACCGGCTGCTCTCTCCTAAGTCTCCTCCTGGCTTTCTGTCATTCTTCTCAAGTCTCCTTTGTGGGGTCACCAAACCCCACAGTACTCCAAACTCCTCACTCCTCCTCAGGAGGATCTATCCTGAGCCTTCCTCTGGGTGCATGTTTCTCTCTCTTTCCCTCTGTCTATATGTGTCTGTCTCTCTGCTTTTTCTGTCTCTCTGCATTCTTGTAGTGGTCTGTCTCATTAACCCCTCCTGGTCTCCTTCTTCCTGAATTCCCTATATTGCCAACTATCTACCAGACCTCTCCAGTTGGATGTCTTGTAAGCATCTCATAATCATTAAGTACCAAATGGACCTCAGTATCTCCCCCCATAAACCCTCTGTTCTTCCAAGCTTTCTGCCTTTGAGTCTCTACCATCCCTCCAGTTGCTGCAACTCACAACCTCAGACTCAGTCTCCACATCTCCACAGTCCATTCCCCTTTCTCTGCTTTTACAGACACAACCAAGTGTAGGCCTCATCATGAGGCAATAGCCCCCCTAATTGATCTCTCTCCTTCCAGTCTCTTTCTTCTCTCTAACCTGTCTTTCACTTCTGTTTAGTCTTTTGTGTCAGACTCTTTGTGACCCTATTTGTCAAAGACAGTAGAGTGGTTTGCCATTTCCTTTTCCAGCTCATTTTACAGATGAGGAAACTGAGGCCAACAGTATGAAATGACTTGCCCAGGGTCACACAGCTAGTAAGTGTCTGAGCTACAAAGAATCTTCCTGATTCCAGGCCCAGTCTATCCACTGTGCCACTTAGCTGCCCTCAGCTCTCCCTCACTTAAATCCAATTCACCTGCATGTCATGGCATCACCTCCCTGATATCATGGTCCTCTTCCAAAATGAATGCTTATTGACTGACTGGCCTTCTGTTATCACCCTTCACACACGTGTTCTGGCCAAAACTGTTGGAACAAAGAGAACTGACTGTCTTCGGATTTTGAGATTTCATCTCCCACTTTCAAGCCTTTCCAAGCACAGGCTGTCCCCTACATCTCTGAAATGCATTTATGTCCCCCTCCCCTCTACTTCACAGGTTCTTTTATCCCACAAGGGTAAAGGAACCATCCCCTACTACGTGATAAAGATCTCCCTAATCCCCGGCCACTAGTGGTCACTCTCTCCCTAAATTACCCTCTGTTAATGGATTTGCATAAGTGTTCTTTCCTTCCAGTAAAAGGAAAATTCCCCCAAGGGCAGGTACAATTTTTTTTTTTTTTGGTCTTGGTATCTAAAGAATCTAGGACTGTGCCTGGTCCATAGTAGGTGCTGTTGATTTGCGAACAACTGAATCCTGATGATATCTTGATAGAAAGTCTTTGAGAGTCAGGGCTGAAAAATGTACAATTATCCCTTCCACATTGAGACTTCTCCCATTGCGGTTTCTATATATCTCAGGTCGGCATAAGGAATTAAATGGGAATATTTTGAGAGTTAGACGCCACAGACAACATGCAAAGGCTAGCAGACCACACAGAAAAAGTGTGGAAACTGAGAAATGCATACAATATATGTAATTGTATAGTATTGTATATTATCAACATATTTTGTCTCTTAATACCATAATAATTCAGGCTTCTTCTCTGGTACAAAGGGAAGGCCAAAAACTTTTGCATGGATTTTCCAAATCAAGGGGGCACCATGATCCTAATCTCCTCCTCCCCTGCTAGATGTGGAAGGGATAACTACTCATCTGTCATCAACCTGGAGCCTCTCTAAAGCTGGCTTAGCTTGGTCCTCAGATCCAATCTAGACCTAGGTTAAAGCCCTTCAAAAGCTTTATTGGCAAGGCCTTTGAGAACCTAGGACCAGCTCCATGTCAGAATGGCACCAGAAGATGACTTTAGTGGATGTGATAATTCTACTGTCAATAGTTCATATTTATAGATGTGCTTTAGGGATGACAAAGAGCTTTCCTCCCTACAATCCTACAAGGTAGGCAAGTGGCAAAAATATTACTTCCTGCAAGCAGAACCAAGAAAACCACACATACAATAAAGGTATCAATATAGATGCAAAAAACAAAAACCACAAAACCATGGAAAACAAAGGCTGCCAATCTGGGCCCTGAAGAAGAGACATCAGAAGGCACTCCCCCTTCTTCCACCCCCCCACCCCCCAGTCCTTTTCAGGGCTGAGGTGGAAGAGATACACGGGTGTATCATTAGGTGTTTGGGGGGGGGGCGGTTGGAATGTTCTAAACAGTTTTATTGAACTTTTTTTTTACTTCCTGCTTTTTTTTAATCCTTTGTTATAAGGCAGAGCTCTCAGGGAGAGGGAAATGGAGGAAAGGGAAGGGGGGGAATTTAGATAATTTAGGTAAGAAAAGATATCAATAAAATCTTTTAAAAAGAACAAGCTTGGCCCCAAGGAAGAGATGTGAGAAGACATCTTTCTTCCTTCACTCCTTTGCAGAGGTTGGGGGGTGAGCAATCCATGAGTGTGGAACATTGCATATGTTTTCAGATTTTTTTAAATAAATATATTGGTCAAAGACAAAGATCCAAGACAATTCCAAAGGACTCACTATGAAGAATATTCTCTACCTCTTGAGAGAGAACTAATGAACTCTCAGTGCAGATTAAGGCATACTTTCACTTTCTTAATTTTTCTTGGAATTTTTTGGTGTTTTCTTTTGCAACATGCACATATGCATACATATATATTGTTTAATACATGTGTATATACATATATATTATATACATTGTTTGTATATTGTTTTACTGATTTCTTCCTATTTTTCTTTCTTTTTAAATATTTGCTATGAAGTATGGGGGGAAGAATGCTAAGGGAAATGTAAGTATGCAAAAATGAGGTATTCATAAATTTTATTTTTTAAACAAAAAATGTTATTTCCCCATTTTACAGATAAGGAAACAGGCTGAGAGAGGGAAAGTTATTTGCCCAAGCTCATACAGATGTTAAGTGACAGAGCCAGAGGTTAAATCCAAGTCTCTTCTGACTTTCAGTCCAGGGTTCTTTCTATTACAGTGTTGCCTGGAACCAATGGGTGGGTGCACTTGGTATTTCTCATGCATTTATCATCTTCTAACAAATTATATTGATTGGGACAGCTAGGTGGTGCAGTGAATAGAGCACAAGCCCTGGAGTCAGGAGAACCTGAGTTCAAATGTGGCCTCAGACATTTGACACCTACTAGCTGTGTGACTTTGGGCAAGACACTTAACCCCAATTACCTTGCCTTTCCCCTCTCAAAAAAAAAGAAATTATAGTTATCTATGTATGTTATCCACAGTCACAGATTTAGAACTAGAAGCTACCTTAGAGGTCATTTAATCCAACTCTTATTTTATCAATGGGGAAACTGAGGCCCAGAGAGTTTACACAGAGGCAGAATTTGAACCCAGTCCATTGCAAATCCATTAAACTGTAACAACCTCTATAAGATTTAATGCGGTGCCTTTATACACTGTAGTGTATAAAGAAGCAGTAGTATACTACTTCACTGGTATATAGTAGTAGTGTAAAGTATGTAGCAGGACACATTTAATAAACGTGCACCAAATGAATGAAGTGACAAGGTGGCAGCTTTCAGCTCCACTGAAGAATCCCCTGATAATTAGAGCCAGAAAAAACTGAGCCAGTGTCTTGTAAGGGAGTAAGCTCCCTGTTCCTTGAGTTCTCCAAGCAGAGGGTGGATGACCGCTTGTCAGAGATTCATCAGCTCAGTGTTAGAATCCATAGGGTTGGGGGAAAGTGGAGGTCTAGGAGCTGCAGGAGCTGGTTCAATCCAAGGCTTTGCCACTGTATTAGCCATGTGACCCTGAGCAGGTTATGTCACTTTAAGGAGCCTTGGCTTCTTGAGCTATAAAATGCTTTGAAAATAATACTAATTGGCACTTATATAGTATGTTGAGATTTGCAGAGCAGCTAGGTGGTATAGTGCATAGAGCACTAAGCCTTAAGTCAGGAAGACCTGAGTTCAAATCCTGCCTCAGACACTTACTAGCTGTATAACCCTGGACAAGTCGTGTAACCCTGTTTGCTTGCTGTTTGGTGCTTCATCTATAAAATGAGCTGGAGAAGAAAATGGCAAACCACTAGCTGTGTGACTCTGGGCAAGTCACTTAAACCCTGTTTGCCTCAGTTTCCTTATCTGTAAAATGAGCTGGAGAAGGAAAGGGCAAATCACATCAATTATCTTTGCCAAGAAAACCTCAAATAAAGTCACAAAGTCGGACATGATGGAAAAAGGACTGAACAACAAACTTTTAAACACTATCTTCTCTCTAGGTTATAGAGACACAGTGTCCTGTCAATGGTGCATCATCAGCCCCTACACTGACAGAACCGCATCCACCTTTCAACTCAGAGTCCCTGACTCCTCCAGGAAGTCCTCTTGGATTCTTTATTACTCTGAACTCTGCTCATTCTCCAAATACAGTAGCTGACCACAGCCTGAGGGATGGGGGTGGTGGGGTCAGACACCCAAATAGTGTCCCACCCCTGCTAGCTGCTTACCGATCCAAAGCAGGTCTCAGTGCCATTCTGTGGCTGGCACTCCTCATGGCATGGGAAGCAGCGCCTTTCCTTTACATATTCTCGGGGGTACCTTCAGAGTGTGCAGAGAGTAGAATAAGGGTAAGGCAAAGCCATGGAGAACTGAGAGCCTCCCTCTTCCTTTTCCACTCATCCAAACCCTTCCTTACCCCTGCATGACCCGGCACTCCTCCACACACTCCTGCCCTCGGAGAAATTGGCTGCAGTTGAGACACTGAGTTGGTCCAGGGCCCCAGCAATGTCCCTGAGCACACAGGGCATAGCATGCTAGTCCTTCCCTTGCTGTGGGAGAAGAATGAAGGCAAATCAAACCCAGGAAGGACTTGGGTACTTCAAGGACCTCATCTCAGGCCTGGTACTTTTTGGGAACCCAGGAAATATCCAGGGTTTAAAGTGGAAAGAGAGGGAGAATTGCCAGTCATAGAGACGCAAGCCGGCATTTGGCCAAGACTGGCAATGATGCTGAGGGGGCAGTGCCAGGCTAGTGTTTAGCAAAAGCAGGTGTGCATTCCAAGCACAGGAGGCAGCCAGCTCAGTAGGCATCAGGGTTAGTCCCCAGAGAGCCTGGCACCGGATGTCAGTGAGTATCATAAAGGTCATCCAGATGTGGGTGCCTTGGAAAGGACAGAAAAAGAAATGAAGGCCTTGGGGAGAGGGGATGCCTGCCTTACCACACTCCTGGGCAGGTCGGTTGGCACTGTAGAGCAGGGCCTGGCGGGTGTTGCGGAAGAGCTCGTTCCAAGGCACCGTGTGTACAAAGCATAGGTGGGCATTGTGATGGATGAGTGCCAACCCACTGCCCAACTCTCTCAGTGACCGCAGCCCCAGCCACCCAATAGCTAGATGTTCCAGTGTCAGGGAGTAGACACCACTGCAAGGAGAAGGATGGGTGCTCAGCTGAAGGGAACCAGAACGCTATTCCATGTTAGTCCTCATTCCTTCCCAGAAATAGGCCTCCAAGAACCTGCCTCTCTGCCACCCTTGGGTCCTCCTACATGATCCTGCTTGAATCTTCTCCCCCAAGAAGGTACATGCTGTTAGTATTCTGGCTACCACCTCTCCAAACCTCCCCCTCCCCTCTTCTTTATCTTCTCCTGGGAAACTCAATCCTGTGTACCCACAGCCCAGTACTCACTTGTGTAACACCCTTCCCCTGATCACCCTTAGGTTCTGAAAGATGCTGAGGTCAGAGAGGGTGTCAGGCCAGGCTGAGATGTACAGGTAGCCTGAGGGCAATAGGGTGATTGGTGTGAGATGGTAACTGAACAACATAGAGGGTACCCACCAACAGGGCCTTCCCCCAGGTCACCCCACCATAAGGAAGGAAGACCTGGGCAGAAGGATCCCAAGACCCAAGGGGAGAGGGGAAGGCTTGATGAGGGTACCAAGGGATAGGCAGGGATGTGCCCACCTGTGATCTCTTCCAGGTTCTCAAAGACCTTGAGGTCTTCAGGCATCAGTGGAGAAGTATTGGTGGCCAAGTCCCTGGGACAGGGAAATGGAAGAGTTGACAAGGGTCATCCATGCAGGGAGGTGACAGAGGAAGTGCTCCCCAAATCAGCTATCCTTCTTCTCTGGATCTCCCAGCTCCAAATTCAAAGCCCTCACCCAGCCCCGTCATTGCGTATTTCAGAACTGCCCACTTCCCTTCACTTAGCACCATGCCCAGTCTGAGCTACCCAGTCTAACACTTGCTGTGCCTATTCCATGCCTACCCTGCGAAGGTCTCAGGCAGGAAGGCCAGGCTTCCAAAGATCTTCTTGCAGCCAGCAAAGTCCTGGATGTTGGTACTGTTGACAGCTCTCACTGACCGCAAGTGCCCCATGCCCAGCCCATAACACACTGTAGGATGTGACAGAGGAGTAGGTAAGGTGCATGCCTTAGTTGTGGCATTCACCTCCCCCAGTCCCCCAAGGGGTTGGGCATGAGTCAGGGGAATCATAGACTCATATTGTTAGAGGGAGGTGAGGCTTAGAAATTGGCTAGTCCAACTCTCCCATTTTAGAGAGGAGAAAACTGAGGTCTGGATTCACACAGCTAGTGAATAGCAAAGCTTGGCTTTGAGCCTAGGTACCCTCAGTCAAAATCCAGAGGTCCAGGATTAGGGTCTGGAAGGAAGGGGAAGACAAGCCTTGGATGTGAGGAGGTGTTGGAGATAGGAAACAAGTGGGGAGGAGTAGGAGTTTACCTGGATTGTGATTATTTATGGATTGGTGGGAGGTGGAGGAGGTGGGGAGACTTGGGGTGGGATTAGGGTGAGGGACAGGGGACCAGTGGAGCATGGAGCTCTGAGGGGTGTCTTGGGTCTAGCTGAGACAAAGCTGGTTCAGAGAGGGCAGATACCTTTGGGGCAGGCCTTGCTGCACTTCTCACACCGATGGGTCCCATCCTCAGCAGTTACCTCTTGGCTATGGTGGGGACACACAAGGGTGCAGGATGTGGAGCCCACGTCTGTAGCCAAGTAGTTATCTGGAAAGTATCAAGGACACAGGTTAGGACACTTCACCTCCTCCACCACTTTTCATCTGATCTCATTCTTCCCAGAGACAATACAGCCTGAGGGACTGCCCCATTAACCCTTGAGGGGGCGGAGGGTGGTCTCAGAGGCCTGAGCCCCACTAACCCTTAACAAGTTACCGTAATGTCTCACCCTTAATGGGGTCCCTTAGACTAATCTCCTCCTCCCCCATACCCAAGGCACTCACAGGGACATGATTTCACACAACTGGATCCGAAGGTGTATCGCCCATCAGGATTAGGCATTGACTCAAAGGTGTCTGAGTTGTAGATGACCAGTGGTGGGCAGTGCTGTTCACAGATGCCACTGTGGTTGAAGTGAAGGCAGGCCTGACAGGGTTAGGGGCCAGGGGATAGGCAGAATATGTTGAGCATCGAGGCAAAGTCTAGACCCATCCCATATCCCTGGGTACCCATCCTTACACCAAATCTTGGGGAAGGGAAGTAGGCTAAACTATTCAGGACATAACATGGCTTTAGGGGAGGGTAATGCCAGGCAAGGCGCCCACTTTCCCCTGTCATCCCTGCCCAGAGCATTGCCATGGACCAGGCCAAGGAGCTCTTATAGAAATCTACAACACCCTGGTCTCAGGGAGAAGTGAGTAAAAAGGTGAGTTAAGTCAAGTGGGCAAACAGGTATGCAAAACAGCAGGTGGAAGATGCAAGGGGGCATTAGCATAATGCCAGGTGGACACCTACCAGGCAGTCAGAATGCTTGGGGCCAGTGCAGCCAGCAGCACACTGCTCATGGCAGCAGTCTGTGGGGAGGGGACCCTTGCAGCGGGCACAGCCACTGGCACAGATTGTGCTGGTCACTGTTGGTGAGGGAGGAAGGGCAAAGGGTGAGACCTTCCATCGCTTTCCTTTTACCAAACCACCCATTTTAGGCATCAACTCCCAAGGCCTTGTTGAGTTCACATTCCAAACCACAGGGCACAGGCTTCTATCCCCCTCCCCAAACATGGGCTCTCCTCCCAGACTCTCTCTCTAGGACTTACAGCTCTGACAGTTGTCATGTCCTTCCCCCCAGCACTTGCCAGATTTACATGATGAAGAACAGGGGCTGCCTGGGGAGAGAGACAGAGACAGACAGAGAGATAGAGACAGACGGACAGAGACAGAGACGGACAGAGACACAGACACAAAGACAGAGAGACAGAAACAGAGACAGAGAGAGAGAGAGACAGACAGGGAGAGAGAGAGAGAGAGAGAGAGAGAGAGAGAGAGAGAGAGAGAGAGAGAGAGAGAAGATTGAGACGTAGGAGTCAGACCAGGAAAGTGATACAGAGAGACAGACAGATAGGAAAATCAACATAGAGAAGGGAGATAATGGCATGATGTCAGTGGCTGGGCATTAAAAGTAGAGGGGTCAGGAGATCAGGGGATACAGGGTATGGATGTTTCACGTTGTTGTGTGGATCGGGCTTTGTAAACTTTTAAGCACCAGATCATGCAAGCATCATCTACTCCAGGGCAGTTCTAGTAAGTATTAGAAGAAGCGCTAATCTGTGACCCCCCCACCCCCCACCCCCGCCAGATGCTGTCTCCATCACTCACTACATGATACAGTCTAATTTCCCCACTGACTACCTATCTCACGAGATTGCTGTGGGGGAAACACTTTGTAAACCTCTAATAGTTCTACACAGATGCAGGACTGGCGTTATTATGATGGGCGGTGAGGGGAGGAGTCAGGAAGACGATGGAGGGAAGCAAGAGGAAGGGAGGGTCTGAGCTCACAGGTTCGGCTGCGGTTTGTGTCGATGGAGGTGGTAGCCAAGTAGTTGTTCTTATGAAAGATGTCGGTCCACAACACTGTGTCCTGGTGACATAGCTGAGGGTTCCTCTCGATCCGGACCCCACCTTTCAGAATCTCTGGGGGTAGAAGAGGAGGGGAGTGATGACATGGCCAGGAATGGAGGCATAGCTGGACTTTCCCTTGTTTCTCTCTAAAAAGACCCTTAGCTAAGAGTCACAAGACCTGGATTCTAATTCGAGCTCTGCCACCAACTTACTGTGTGACCTTAGGCAAGTCCTTTTCCCTCTCTGGGCCTCATTTCCCCCATTTGGTAAAAGACAAAGGATTGAAGTCGATGGCTTTGAAGGACCCTTCCCTTTTCACACTACCTGCATCTAGTATTCATCTTTTCGGTATTCATCTTTTTTTTTTTTTTTTACTTTTCTATAAAATACTTTTTCCCCAGTTACACATTAAAACAATTTTTAACACGGGTTTTTTTTTTTTGACATTTTACTTGATATTCGTTTTGTAGGTAGCTAGTATTCGGTGTGTTTCCCCCTTTAGAACATAAGCTCCTTCAGGCTGATATTTGTTTTTGCCTTTCTTTGTCTCAATCCTCAGCAAAATACCAAGCTTGTTGACTGATGGACTGACAGCTCAGACTCTCCATGTATCAGCAAGTCGTTCCATGTGTCTTTCTCCATCTCCCCCAGGCTTTCTTCTCACCTCCCATAATAAGATCATAGAGTGAGGGCTGGGAGGGATCTCAGAGGTCATCTAGTCTAACTCTCTTATTTAACAGAAAAGGAAACTGAGGCCCAGGGAGATTAAGTGAGATGTCCAAGGCTACACAATTAGTAGGAACAGGATCTGAACCCAGACCACACAGACTCTACTTGATACTCTTTTACCTTCAATTTTTACCCTTTCCTTTAGTAGTCCTTGTACCAGCCATTGCTCTGCACCACTCCCTTCTCCCATACCTGTGAGGCTTCGAAGTTGCAGCTCCCGTAGGCCTGGGGGCCCCTGTGGTGTGGGAGGGGCAGTCCCAAGGGGAATCCCATTGTCCAGAATGACCAGAGCATATTTGTCCTCAAAGAGCTGTGTGCCTCGTATGATGTGTAGCCTCTGCAACGGGAAACTCTTCACCAGACTGTGGGCAATCAGCACATAACCCTGCACTTCCTGGATGTCCTGGGGAATGGGGTAGAAAAATGGGTGAGGATGGCAAATGGAAATGTCAAGGTGCCCAGCATGACCCCAAACATGCCTCCTCCAAGAAGCAATCTTTTCTCCACTGCCTTGGGCCCATCTATCCTTACTGACCAAGTTCAGTCTCCTAGTGTGAACTATGACTAGGGGACTGGATTGGGTCTAGACCTGCGATTTCACTGATATATGAAATTCTCAGATGAGGAAATTCCTTCTACCAATGCAAGTTGGCACCTTTGCCACAAACTTATCATCTTACAGTTGACCTGGAACACTAAGAGATTAAGTGACTTGACTAGGGTGATACTGCCAATATGTGTCAGAAATGAACTTGAACTCAGGTCTTTCCAACTGCCACACCAGCTCTCTAACCAGTAGGAAACACACCCTCTTGATATTATCAACAAGAATAACATCTTAGCTACTTGAGGTATCGTGGCATTCAGATAAGGCATTGGACTCTACCCACTCAGGCATGATGTCTCTCATCATTATTGTTATCATTAATAATAGTCTTCAGTCTAGAACATTGATATAGGGAACACCCAGCGTGTAAAATCCTTGAAACTTATGATGATCCATAACTTGGTGATGACTTATTAAGCGTTGCCCATGACCACAGAAAGTTCACAAAGGAATTCTGTGTCAGTGGCAGTTCTTGCATCTAAGCTTTCCTGAGCCCTTTAACCATGCTGCCTTGTTAGTAGTTAGCTAGATGGCACAGTGCATAGAGCATTGGGCTTGGAATCAGGAAGACTCATTTTCTCAAGTTCAAGTCCAGCCTTAGCCACTTTCTAGCTGTGTGATCCCAGGCAAGTCACTTAAAACATTATTTGCCTCAGTTTCCTCATCTGTAAAATAAACTGGAGGAAAAAATGACAAATCACTCCAATATCTTTGCCAAGAAAACAATGGGTCATGAAGAATTATCACCTTAGGTACTAGCTGTGTAACTGTGAGCAAATGACTTAGTCTCCCTGCCTCAATTTTCTCACCTGAAAAACAAGGGTGTTAGACCTCTAAGATTCTTCCAGGTCTAAATCTAGAGTCCTACTGCTAACCTACATTTATATAACACTTCCTCCTTTTCTCATTCTCCTTACCACATCCTCATGAGCAGAGCACAGGTCAGATAAGTCCATGTTATAGTTAGGGAGCACAGTGGGTATGTGATTTGTGGAAGTTACTGGTCAGTAACAATGGGTTAGTAGGAGAAACAGGACTTGAAGTCAACTGTCTTGAGTCTTAGACTGCTCCAGGAAGAGGCAAGAAAGCAAAGGAGCAGGAGAGCGCCTATTTGGGGGATCAAGGTAAGAAATATGAGCAAAGGAGAGAGGTGGGGAAGCAAAGTGTGCTCTGGGTGAGATGTCCAAAGGCAGATGCATTATGGGAAGAAAGAGGATTGACTCAGTAGGGGGAGGAATTCCTTCTTTTATTCCTTTGTTTGTACATTCTCTCAATCACAATAACCACAGCTGACCTTTATATAACACTTTATAGTTAAGAAATGCTTTAGACAAGTTTTCTTACTGGATAACCCAGTGAGGTATGTAGGTATGCAAACAATACCATCCCCATTTTATAGAAGAGAAAACGGAGGCTGCAGGTGAAGTGATTTGCCCTAGGACACACACATAAACAGCAGAGCCCAGATCTGAATATAGGGCTTCTGATTCTGAAACTAGTTTCTTCATTCATTTTTTTATTCAGCCAACAATTATACATGAACTACAGCATGTTGTAATGAAAAGACTGCCTGCCCTTTTAAAAGGCAGGGGCTTTGAGTTCAGATCCTAGGACACCTAATTCCAGTTTCCTCACCTATAAAATGAGGAAGTTGACTAACTGACCTCTCAGGTCCCTTTTCATCTCTAAATCTGGAATCCTACTCTGTCTAAAGTTTAGGGAGATAAAATTTAAATTAGGGATTCTTAACCTGAGGTCCATGAACTTTTAAAAAAAATTCTTGCTAATTATATTTCAATAATTGATTTCCCATGTAATCCTATGGATTTTATTTTATACATTTAAAAATATTATTCTGAGAAGTTCTCTCTATAGGTTTCATGAGCTTACCCGAAGGGGCCTATGACACAAAGAAAGGATGAGAATTCTGAGTTTAGACCCTCACGTCACTGAGAGTCTTGTGATTATACAGTTAATTACAATACACAATAATACTTCCTTCAGAGCCATAACTTGGACTTGTGGCACCTGGGGCAGATCAAGTTGGAGGTCCCACTCTCCCTCACAATCCAAGAATTAGCTTGGAGGTTGTTCTTGGGCAATGCCATTTATAAGAGAGGTCTCCCCAGATTTATCTTTTCCACGGATTCTGAGATTTGGATACCTGAGATGTAGATAGCTAGGAAGAAAGCTCCCTTACTTTATATCCTAAATTCCAGGCCTCAAGTGTCTCAACATCTATGGACTGGGGTGTAGTCTGTGGGGATGCCTGGCTAAGCAAAAGACTCCCAGGTTGCTTAGAGAAGCTGTGGTATCCTGGTCCCCTCTTTATGATAAGGGAGCAGGGATTGCTTGTCAGCTTTTTTGAGGCAACAATGGGAGTTTACTCTCTTGGTCCCTTCCCGTGGGTCTAGGGCCTCGAGTCAGGTTTGGTGGAAGGTTCTGATCTTTCCAGGAAGCATTGCCGGGGGCCCAGCATTCATATCGGTAATGGTTTCCACGCCTCAGCTGGCTCCCCTGCCTTCCCTGGTACAGTCAGTCTGAAGCCTTGATAAGGTGAATGGGACTGTAACCTTTGGAGCAGAACTCTTAAGGAAGTTCAATGTAAATCAGACTTGCAATTGTAACTTAAGAGTCTACAAACTGATTGGAGAGACTTTGCCTTCCAAAGGCTGATACACTTGACTGGGAGATGTATATGTAAATACAGAATGTTTCTTGAAATGGGCTACTCTCTGGATGGAGCCTCCAGGACAGAATTGGAGAAAGATGGTGTTCAGAAGGAGTCAGAGCCAACCAACCATGTTTGAGTGGAAAGATGCCTGAGGGTCCACATTTGAAAGGGGGCTGGCATAAAAACAGCTAGCCCCTTTAGAGCACCTTTAGAATTGGCTGAGCCATTAACAAATATCTCCTTTGATTCTTACAATTAACCAGGTGAGGTTGGTGTTACTGCTATCCTCATTTTGCAGATGGGGAAGCTGAGACTGAGAGAGAGGTTAAGTGACTTGCTAAGAGTTGTATCAATAGCACCTGAAGAGGTATTTAAACGCAGGTCTCCCTGAGTCCAAATGTAACTCTTTCTATCCACTGTGCCCCTTAGCTGGTAGGGTAGAAAGGGGGACCTTGACGGTCTAGCTGTTTTACATCTATTACTTAATAACGAATCTTGCCCTTCTCGGTGCCCTGTGGGTCCTGATTTGATGGATTAATGTCAGATCATTGTTTTATGGTATTTCCCTCTCCTGCCTACTGGACTATTTCCTCTTGACCAACTACTCTCCTCTAGAGGAACATTTCAATAAAGTTAGCAGTATAGCACATGGCAAGATGCTTTGGTGGAAGCCTAGGGCCTGCTGGGAGAGACCAGAGGACTATAAGGGGAGGAAGGACACCGAAGGATCTTCAAGTCTGTGTCCCAGAGCAAAGCCTATACATTTTAAGTGAATTAGAGAGCTAGGATATAAAATGCTATTTGAGATTAACTTAGGACAATGAGGTTAGAGTAGGTGGCATGGAGAAATGGCAAGGAAGATCCTAGGAAGAATTTGTTTGTCAGCTTTAAGACAGTGAATGTTGGGGCAGTCAGGTGGTACAGTGGATGGAGTATGAGAACCTGGGTTCAAATTCAGCCTCAAATACTTACTAGCTGTGTGACCCTGGGCAAGTCATTTAATTTTGGTTACTGAGAGAGAGAGACAGGGCAGGGGGGGGGGGGGGGGGAACGGACGTGCCAGATTGGGGTGAGGGGAAATGTCACCTCATCTGGGGCAAGAGGGTAATCTCTGGGTCTCACCTGGAGGAAGGAGAGGTTGGCATCAGCAGGCAGATAAGTGAGCTCCAGGTTGCCTTGTACAACTTGGCATTCTTGGTACAGGTGGCTCAGTGTGTCAAGGTGATTCTCAATGCTGGCAGGGTACTGCAGCTTCATGTCTGTGCCTGTGCACACTAGCAGGAAGGAGAAAAGATGCCATGGTCAGAGCTACCACTGTCCATTTGAAGCTCATTGACCCAGAATTGTCACAGCAACTACAAGGACCCAGAAGTCCTGTTTCTCCAACTAGGGCACAAACACCCAGAGAGGGTCCTTGCTTAGGTCCCAGTCCAATGAAGGAATAGCAAGCTACCCCAGGATCACTGGATCCATAATTCCACTCAAAGAGTTAACAACTAAACAAAACTGTGAGCTAAAGAGGGAAGGCTTTGGAGTGAATCATTTGCCAACTGTACCCATGCAAAAGATAGGAGCTCCCCAGAGTGGACATGGTAGCCTTGTGCCAGTCTCATAATGCTTACCATGGATGGGGTGGGAGTGTGTAACTGACCTTGTCCTCCCCTCCTCTCATAGGGTAGCCAACAGAGAAAACCCGCCTTTATCCCAGAGGCTGTCCCCTAAGACTCTGGCACAATGCCAATAGGGTAAAAATCCCCCAAGGGGGAAGATGAATCATTAGCACCCCTCCTCCCTCTCCCAAACAAACCCAGGGCATTTTCCCCACCCCATTCCAATACCACCCACATGCCAACCTCCTGGCAAAGGATATCCTCCCACCCCAATACCACCCAGAAAGTGTCAATGAGGGTCAGAGTTGGGGTGGGGTTGGGGGTGGGTAAGGCCAGGGCCCCTGGTCACTACAGGGTGAGCTAGATGACCCCAGCCTAGAAAGAAGGGGCATTGTCTAACCACCTTTATTCTGGGCACACTTATCAGACAGCATCACAGCAGAACTCAGTCAAGGTAATGGTGTGTATATGTGCCTAAACCTTGTACAAACTGGCCCCTACGCCCCCACAGGGGGTGAGAGCCTGGAAAAAGTTGGCAAAGGCTCCACCACAGGGACAGCTCATCACACCCCACCCCCAACCCCCACCACCAAGCACATACCTTAACTGCTAACCCCATCTGAGTGACACCATGACAGACACCTCAACTAGGTGTCTGCCTGGACCCAAGGCTAACTGAGAACAGAGATGCCTACCAGGCAGCCAAATCAGGGCAAGAAGGTGCACCCCTAGCCCTCCTTGAAAGAAAAATTATGGTGGTGGGAAATGGGGGTAGTCATATTATCAGCTGGTTCCGTGACTGCTGGCAGGAAGGGGGTTAATATGCCCTGCTGAACTTGTTTTTCTGCTCAGGTGAGAGGATGAGTCATCTGACGCATCTTGACCTGGGAGGGTGTGCCTAGAGGGGTGGCAGGCAGAGGGAGGGCCACTATAGACACACAGCCTTGCATTTTACTGAGCTGCCTGGGATTCCTGCATAACACTTTCATCCCAATCCTCTCCCTCTTTTCTACTCATACCCCCAGGCTCCTCCTCTCTCAGCAGGTTTTATCCCCTACCTCAAAGACTGAGAAAGAATGTGACCCAGTCCTCACTTTTCTGCCCACCTGAGAGTTTGGGGGGAGCAGGAGAATCTCAAAGGCCAGATGTCTGGATGCAAAGAGGGCAGAAGCCAAGGGATTCATTCTTTCCCTGTGAGCCTCCATCTCCCTCCTCCCAAATCCTGATATTCTCTGTCTCTACCCACAAAATCTTCGTAAGGAAAAGAAGAGAAATGGAAAGCCTGGGGAGTCCAGACTTCCAGACTGAGGAAGAGTTGGTCATCTCCTTTTATCTCCCCTTCTGAGTTCTTCCTCATTCCCATCCCCCACCTAGCTCCCAAGAGAAATTGGAGCCAGGGGGCAGACAGGGCCCAAAATAAAGACCCTGCTCCCCTCAGCCACTTCAGCTGCTCTGCCCCAGCCCAGCTGTCTCCCTAGGCCCCAGCCCAAAGCCCAGGAAAGGGAGCCCCCTGACCCCACCCCCCAGTAGCTCCCTGGTTCTGAGCACACACCCAAAGTACTGTGGTGGGACCTTACGGGCAGGAGAATGACATAGGGAAAGGCCCATACACACTTTTAGTGTCACTAATAAACTTTCAGAAAGAATCTCAACTTGAGGAAGAAAGGGGGCTGAAGAGGGAGTGGAGATAGCCCTGAGTCCCAGCGCTTTTGTTTGCTCATTTTGTGACCCTTCAGCTGCTTATTATGAGACTCCCAGATTGGAGTGTTTGCACACTGCCAGGAGAGGAAGAAGAGAAGGAAGAAACTCACTGGCTCCAATGACCCAGCTTCAAGTTTTAGTATCAATGGCCAGCGGACATCCTAACACATTGACACCCAGATCACAGGCAACAGGTATGGGGACCACGGACCTGGGGGTTCCCCTCTAGACACAGAACTTGCCTCGCCACTCACACTTGTTCTTCATTCTGAAACTTTTTCTATCCCTAAGCCCCACATTCCATTGGTTCCACCAATATTTCTTTCTGGGTAGAGTTGAGATCAGTCTCATTCCCTGCAAAGGAACCTTCCTGCTTCCAGTTTTCCTCTTCCCAAGAAGTCTACCAATCCTGGACTTTCTGAATTCAAGAAAAGAAAATGTACTTTTAATGGATATGTATCTTGAAAGCCATGATGTGGCAGATAGGGAACTAGCCTTGTAGTTAGGAAGACCTGCATTCAAGTAACACTATTGACATACACTTAGCTTGTGGCACTAGTCAAGTCACTTATTAGCTTCTTCCAGATGCACAGAAGACACACAGTCTAGTCTCACATCTTCCCTTACTATTCTTTTCTTTAGCCTTCATCATACCCTGGTCTTTTGTAAAGAGACCTCAGAAACCATCTAGTCCAATTCCTTTACTTTAGAGAGAAAGAAATGGAGTCTATGGGAAGTTAAGTGAATTTCCCAAGGTCACACAGGTAGTAATTGTTAGAGATGGGTTTTGAACTCAGATTCTCTGGCTCCACCATCAGTTCTTTCTATTGTACTGAGCTGCTTGCCTTATGTTTTGATAGGTCCTACTAATATGATATCCTCATTCCTGACCAATCTCTTTCTTTCTCATGTATGGTCCTCCATGATGACACTCGGCAACTACCAGGGTTTACTCCTCCTAGAAGGAATCAGACCCTAGAAGGATCTTCTCATTTTCTTCCACTTCACCAACAATCTCTAGACCAGTGCAATTCCTAATCCCAAACACCTGCTTTCAGGAGGGAGTTTGGGGTGAGTTTTCAACACTACCCCCATGGTAGAAGAACTCTCCATGCTTCAGAGAGACCCAGTCCCTTAATAATGCCTGCTCTGCCCTCACTTGCTGCCCCCTCCTCTCTGCTTTTCTCTCCCCTGTCTTCCGCCCCAGTTGTTTCACTCCCACCCACACCCCAAAGACTTCCTGCCATCCTCAACAACAGTGACCCCCCCCCCCCAATTCCAACAAGTCTTCCTGACCAGTGAACAGAATTCTGTTCATGGAACATGGATCCTTTCCTGTTCCTTTTCCCCTTTGCCCAATCAACTGAAGACAAGGGAGATGAAATTGTGTGTACTAAAGAAGCATGGGCAATAAAGAGATGCCAACATAAATGATTGCTGCTGAAGGTGGGAGGTGGAGGAGAGATGGTGGTTGATGAAGAGAATCATTCAATTTCTTTTCTCACTGAGAGGACTTCTGAGACTCACCCAGCAAACACTGCTCCAATGCTGTGAGACGAGAATGGATGTATCATGAGCCCTATTTTTATACATGAGGAAATTGTGGCTCCAGCAAGGTTGTTGCAGAGTCCAGAGTCACACAGCTAACAAGCTCCATAGATGGCATTTGAACCCAGGACTTTCTGGCTTAAGTCCAGCATTTTATATTACACCAGAGGGCAAAGGCTGTTTATCTGGGGTCCATGAACCATGGGTTTTTTGGGGGGGAAGGTGTCCATGAACTTGGATGGAGAAAAAAAATGCAGTTATTTCCATTAACTTCTAACTGAAATATAACATCTTTAAATGATTTAAAAACACTGTTCTGAAAAGGGATTCATAGGTTTCATCATACTGTCTAAGGGGTCCAAGGTTGCAACAGAGGTGAAGAACTTCCACGACTTGGGCAAGACAATGCCTTCCTTTTTTTTTTTTTTTTTTTTTTGGTCCCTTGGAAGACTAGACAACTGGGTCAGAATTATTTTTCTAGAAAAAGAGAAATGGCACTCTTCAGGATGCTGCCTTTAGGGAAAGTGAATTTGGGACTGTGACTGACTCTCAGTCTCACAAGTTAGTCATCGATGACAAAATCAAAGTATTTTATTTTGACCTTTGAAATGCAATGAATTTATCTTCCCCATTATACTTTACTTAATACTTAAATGAGTTTACTTCCCTGGAGCACAACCACTAATGCGGGGGAGGGAATGGTGGATAATAGGGGAGCCAACCTCAGTATTAATAATCATAAGCATAAGCTGTAGATAATACACAAATTGAGAATTTACATGGCTTTCAAAGTCAATAATTCCTCAGCCTATGAGATAGGATTCTGGCAAAAGTCTGACCTCTCTGCCTTTTATTCACTCCCCTTGCCCAGACTCTGAAGTCCCTCCTCAATGCCCCTTCCTGTAGCCTCACAGGTAGTTTCCTTTAGGTAGAATTACCTATGACATATCCTTACAGTATGCTGCCCCTGAAGAGACGGGATAGGGAGCAACTTGTATGAAGAACTGACCCTTTGACTATCCCTTCCCCTCCTTCCTCAATACCCCCCATCCCCAACATATTCATCTCCTTTCTCCTTTGAACAGGTCCATCAAGGATTTTTTAAAAATATGAGCATAAGAACAGTAGTAGGGAAACCTGTGGAAACTGAGGCACAAAGGTAAAGAAACTGAGGCAGGGAGAGAACTATAGACCCATATTACCAACATAACAGAAGCTCCCATCAGGCCTCCTTTCTTGGTCACCCAGTTTTTTCAGCAGTTGAACAAAAACATAGTTTCAAGAATCCAGATTACACACTAACTGTCCTGCCTTAGCCAGAATATTAGAGTCTGAAGAGATTCTGGATTGCGGGTCGGGAAGCTAAACATGTGGGGTCAGAGAGGGAGAGCTAAGTACTATGTTCTGGATCCAAATGGAGAGGATGGGATACATTTATTTGGGGCTTTCCAGCAAACCTGACTCAGTCATCTCAAAGATCCTGGGTATGCAAAGAGCACAGTTCCCCAGAACCCAAGTTATGGAGTCAGCGTTGTTTGGTAACACAAAGGAACACACACATACAGACAAAACAGACTTACAGACATTGAGACACACACAGACCCCGCCCCCAGAGGCACATAGAGAGAGACTCAACATCCGCCAAGATCCTCTCCTCAAGTGTATGCTGCCCTCAACAGCCTTCAGTCCTATCCCACCTCATCCCTTTCTCCCTCCACCCTCAATGAAGGAAAAGGCCAAACCAAAAGCAACAGCCCTTACCCTTTCAGCTCCAAGTGGTCCCTTTTAGTTTGCCAAGTCCCCAACCTTTGGAATTCTCCCCCATGCCCCAAGACCACCCCAGAACCCCTCTTTATGTCCCATCCCTTACACCTGCCGAGTTAAGCCCAACAAAATTAAGCCTTTCTCTCCTTCCCAGACTGGCCCAGAAGAAATTTATTCAAAACAACTGTCTCCCCTACCCGCCCCCTCTTTTCTTCCGTCTCTAGGCCTCCCTCCCCACACTAGTGAGTGTGGTAACATCCAAGCAAACCTACAACCTTCTTCTCTCCCCACTCCTGGTCCAACTGGTTATCTCTCTGCCCCCTCCCAACCCCACCCCCCCAGCCCAAGGCAGAATTGGAGTAGTAACAACCTGAGGTAGAGAGTGGGTGGGGGGGCAGGAGAGGAGGGAGGATTGAAGAACAAATTAGGACCCCCCCCCCCCCCCCCAGAAAGCCAGCCCAGCCCAGTTCAGTCTGGAGATTAGTGGCTGTGGATTTTAAGAGTCAAACAGAAGGAACATATGAACGCGAATACACAAACGCACGCGCGCGCGCGCGCGCACACACACACACACACACACACACACACACACACACACACACAAAACTTAGCAGGACTTTTTTCCCCCTTCTGGTCAATTCTGTAAAACTTTTTGACTATTTCCCCGTTTGACAAGAGCTGGCTGGGACCCAAGCCCTATGTCGGGCCCCTTCAATGTAACTTTACCCCCTGCCCTATCTACCTCCCTGATCTGGCTTCATCTCTCTGACTTCATCCCCCCAGGCCCTCCCGGGAGTCCCCCTTCCCCCGGAGGCTTGGTCATATTTCTTCTCTATTGACTCCCATGCTTTCTAAATCTTTGCTTTCCTCACTCCCACTCCTCATCCCTGTCAAATGTGCCCCTAAGTTTTTCTTCCCCTTGAGAATTCTTTGCAGGAAAGGGCTGCAGACAGTTCTCTCCCAGTCGGACTCACCTTGGGTTCCCCAGACTGCTGGGGGCAGGAGGACCAGAAGGAGCCCCCAACAGCAGCAGCCCGACAGATCCATAGTCCTCACTTCGGCCCGGGGCCCATGGCTCCCAGGCTCAGGAGGAGGACCGATGGAACCTAAGAGCTGGGAGATAAGGGGATCCTGGGAAGCACCCCAATCCGGGCAGGAATCCCCTTGAGCGAGTCACTGGCTCAGTGGAGGTATTTTTCTTCTTTGCTGACTTCTCTCTTTTAGCCAGGATTGCAGGGGAATCTCAGCTCTACAACTTCATTCCTGTAGTTCCTCAAAGCAGTCACTGCTTGTCCTCCTCCTCCTCCTCCTCCTCCTCCTCCTCCTCCTCCTCCTCCTCCTCCTCCTTCTCGGGAGCGCGCTGCTCGGTCTCGATCCCGCCCTCCCCCCCCCCCCCTCCCAACTACATTCCAACAAGTCTCTGGGAGTGGCAGTGGCTGCTCCCAGCTTTACTTTCTATCTCCCTGGGTAGGCCTGGGGGTGCCTCAATCTCCCCTGAATCTAGAGACTTTTTTAGAAACCTGTTGTTCCTGGAAGGAGGGGTTGGGGACAGACGGGATACTTTACTTTTGCCATCACCAGGCTTTCCCAGTCTACTGTTACACAACCCTCTAATCTGGAGGGAACCCTAATCAAGGCTGCCTTTCCCCATCTTCTCCTAACCCAGGCTCCCCTTCCCTTTATTAACAAGCTCCATTCCTTTCCCCCATGCTCATCCTCATCTCAATTATCTACTCCAACCCTTTCTTCTAGAACAGGGATTCTTAACTATTTTTGTGTCATGGACCCCCTTTGGCAGCCTAATGAAGCCAAT
This sequence comes from Notamacropus eugenii, assembly GCF_028372415.1. NCBI lineage: Eukaryota > Metazoa > Chordata > Mammalia > Diprotodontia > Macropodidae > Notamacropus > Notamacropus eugenii. Next base: position 355,232,670 of record NC_092873.1, on the reverse strand, counting down.
GGAGCCCTTCTTAGAATAATGTTTTTATGTAACTGAAGGAAATGCTAAATTTCAGTTAGATTAGAAGTTAGTGAAAATAAAAGATTTCTTTTTCCCCATCCAAGGTCACAGACCTCCTGAAATGTCTACAGAGCCCTTGGTCTGTGGATGGATCGCAAATTCCAGTTCTTTTGTGGAAGGATAGGGAAGGGAATATACTAAGTTTGAGATATTCTAGGCATCCTCTTCTCAGGCTCTGAGAGAAAAAGGCAGTAACTCAGGCTCAGAAAAGTGACTACTACAAGGTGGGGAAGGGACAGATTTAGTTAATGTTAGTTAAGCAGCCCCCTCAATTTGGTGTCGGACCGAGGCTGCCTCACATGGGTCTCTGTTCAGAGCCTTCTGTATAAGTCTCTCTGGGCCCAGGATTCGTCCATTTGGGGATTTTCTGCGAGTTTTCTCTTTTGAAGATTCTGTGGAGTGTCTGTATGTCCCTTTGTTCACTGTCTTTATGTGGAACTTCTCTGCCCAAGGCATCCTCCATACGTTTAGGGTCTCCTTTGTGAGGTATGTACCCATCTGGGGAGTCTCTGTGCAGAATTCCTTTGGGGGGAATGTCTCTGATGGTCTATAGACTCTCTCTGGGTCCAGAGTCCCTTTTATGGGGCTTCTGTTTCAGGTCCCCTTCATCCCATAAGGATTCTTTAGGTCCTCAGAGTTCTTTCTCTCCAGAGCTCTTTTTTTTTTTCCTAACCAGGATGCTCCTGGTAGGGGAGAAGCAAGGCTATTCCAGTCCATGGTGGGGGGAATATGGGACACACAGAACAAAGATAAACACAAGGATAGCTGTTATTGTCAGTGAAATCTGACTGGCTCACACAGGAGATTTGAAGCCTAGGGAAAGTGAGGGTGTGGGGAGCTGAGTGATACCATCTTAATGAGGGAGAAAGTGTAAAAAGTAAGAGTTGCCCCCCCCCCTTTCCCTATTCTTACTTCTGTTCTCATCCTCCTCCTTCTCCCCAGTTTTCCACTCTATGTGTGAGCTGGGGTGGGAGCAGACTAGGAAGACCAACTAGGTGGGGTAGATGTTAGGCTTTGATTCAGCCTCAATAGTAAGAAATCAAGGACCCCATCAGTGTCCTCTCTGACCAGAAACCATTGGTTACCTATGAAAACCTTGAGGGTGAGGGTGTTAGAACACACGACAAATGGAGCCATTGCAGACCACTTCTTTTGCCTAGGTCGCCTCCTTCCAGACCAGAGTCACCCTCCTAGCCAGAAGTCTTCATTGGAAAAACAATGAGGTGTCAGTGGCTGGCTGAGGAGGAAGGAGGGAGGCAAAAAGAGGGGAGGGGTTAGACAGACAAGAGGGTGGGGGGGGGGGAGGAGGAGCTGAAGTTAGATCTCTGTTCCTGGGGAGGAGGCTCACGGAGGGGCTGGACTCCCGAGACAGAGAATGGGCTTATTCAGAGCTAGGAAGGAAGGGGGGAAAATTCTTGTCTGCTGTTTGAAAGAGTAGAGAAGAGGGGGCAGGGGGTGGGCCCAGCAGATTCAAATCTCCCTTTCCTTGTGCTTCCAACTCCCCCCCTCTCCCCATAAGGCCTGGCAGGAGAGGCTAGGAGAAAGATTGAGTTTGAGGGAACAATTAGAGAGGGAGAGTCTTGTGGGTCAGGAGCAGTGGGGAACTTTGGAGAGAGGAGACTGAAATAGAGGTGACTATATACAGTACATATGTAAATACTCTCTCTATATATAGGACAGAGGATCAGGAATGGGAAATCAAGGGAGAATGGGGGACATTAAAGAAAGCAGGCACACAGAGATAGACTATGGGAGGAAAATGAGGTGCTGGGAGAGGGGTAAATGGAGGAGGGAACAAAACAAAGGATCAAAGAGAGGAGGGAATGATGGAAAGAGAGAGAGTGACAGGGGAATGACTAAAAGAGAGGGAGCTTTGAGGGAAACTTTGGGACAGAAACAAGCCTGAAGGCCAGAAGGATGAAGGGTAGGTGGCAGGAGACTGAAGGACAGGAAAAAAGAGAAAATGGAGGACAAAGACAGGAGGACATGGGTGAGGGTTAGAAGGCAGCAGCTTTGCTTTACTATTCCTAGTGTTAGTCTCCTCCCTAGATCTTGGTGGTTGAAGGGAGAGCGTGGGGCACCACCTTTCTGGGGTGACCTCTAAGGGTCGCCTGGCTAGAGTCTGGGAATCAATGGCATGTGAAATACCATCAATCATTAACTAGCCATCAAGGCCCTGGGGACACATGGAGCATTGTGTGTTTGAGTGTGTGTGTGTGTGTGTGTGTGTGTGTGTGTGTTTGAGTGTGTGTGTGTGTGTGTGTGTGTGTGTGTGTGTGTGTGTGTGTGTGTGTGTGTGTGTGTGTGTGTGTGCCAGAGCATGTGTGTATCTCTAAAGGAGTGCTTTCCTAGGAGTCTCCTCCCTTTCAACCCCACCCATCTCCCCAGCCACCCTGGGGTCAAAGAATTGAAAACAAACACTGGGGAGGAGAGAAAAAGTCCGAGGTTCAGGCCACATCCCTGGGCTTAACCTCATCCCTGGGCTTACAGATCCCAGCCCTGAATCTAAGTCTTAAGGAGAGTGTGCACACACACTTGAGTTTGAATTTGTATATTAATATGTGCATGTACATCTATGCCTATATATCTATGTGTTAATTAACCTGCATTATTCTCCATGCTTCATTCAATTCAGAGTGCTAGATTAGGTGTCCAAGAACCTGGTTTAAGAATCCAAGAATCCAAGAATCCAAGGTTCTAAGTCTGGACCTGCTGCTTACTGCTTGTGTGACTTCATGCAAATCCCATAACTTCATTTTACAGGTTTTCCTCATCTTTCAAATAATGGCTAGAATTTCTAGAGTACTGGTTTGCAAAGTGTTTTATATTCATTATATCATTTGAGGAAATAAATTAAAGGAGTTGTACTAGTTGAGATGATCTCTAAGGTTTTTTCCAGTTCTAAATCTGATTCTATGTTTATAAGCCATTTCAATTTATTATTTATTTTTAACATTCTTTTTAAATTTTGAGTTCCAAATTCTTTCTTCTCTCCCTCCTTCTCCCACCCATTGAGAAGGCAAGCAATATATCAATTATACACATGAAATCATGCAAAAAAATTACGTATTAGCAATATTGCAAAAAAGTGCAAGAAAAATTTAAAAAGTGACAAAATTATACTTCACTTTGCTTTCAGAATCCAACAATTCTCCCTCTCGAGGTGGATAGCATTTTTTTTGTCATGAGTCCTCTGGAATTATCTTGGATCACTGTATTGATCAGAGTAGCCAAGTCTCTTCCAGTTGATCATTGTTACAACATTATAGCTACTGTGTGTGTTCATCCTTCGTTGCCGAAGAAGACCATGCCATCAGAGAAATGATGACATGACTTGCACTTGACTTTTTTGTTTTTTGAGTGAGGGAGGGCTGTGCAAGGTCACCAGCCTCACTTCTCCTCCAGAGCCATCTGTATCCAGTGACCAGATATACATCAGGATGACTGGAGATGACCCAGGATGAGGCAATTGGGGTTAAGTGACTTGCCCAAGGTCACACAGCTAGTGAGTGTCAAGTGTCTGAGGTGAGATTTGAAGTCAGGTCCTCCTGACTCTTGCACTGGTGCTTTATCCACCGCACCACCCAGCCCTCCCTCACTCAAAACAAAGTGAAGTGCAAGTCATGTCATTATTTCTCTGATGGCATGGTTTTCTTCAGCAATGAAGGACGAACACACACACACACACACACACATTTACTGTGTACAACGTTCTCTGGGTTTTTCCTATATTACCTATCAATTACTTATTGATATCCAATCAAGATGCCTATTAGGCACCTCAATAGGCCCCAGGAATACAAACGTATCTGTTATAACCAGGACAACCAGGGTAAACTCCCTCCTGTCTCTTCGTCCCCCAAATCTTCCACAAAATATGAAGATGTCTTGTCCCCTAGCCCCTTTTTGATACCACATGGATATAGTAACAGAGAATCACATAGGTAACTTACATTTCATTCATTCATTCATTTAATAAATGAATTATTAAATGAATAAATGAATTTATTAAGTTCCTGTCAGGCAATCAATAAATTGTGTTATTATGCTCTGGGTACTGTGGTAGACAGTGGGGACATAAACACAAGGGAGGCCATCCCAGTCCTTCAGGAGTAAACAACTGACTAGGGGAAAACAACATGTACACAGAAAAGTAAATGCAGAATAACTAAATAAATGCAAAGTACCTTCTGGGAAGACAGAGCTTTAGAAACTAGAGGGCCATCAAGATAAGTTTCCTGAACGTAATAGATAGCAAGGTTCAATTGAACTTTGAGAGAAACTAGGGATGCAGAGAGAGGGACTGCATTTCAGGATGGGGGGACACAGGGCCTACACAAAGGTATGGATATAGGAGATGAAATGTTATGTATGGGGAAAGGCAAATAGCCAGGTAGCTGAAATGGAGACCCTATGAAGAAAAGTAATATGTAATAAGCCTGGAAAAGTAGGGTGGGGCCAGATTGGGAAGGATTAAATGCTACACCGAGAGATTTGTATTGGTTTGGTATCTAATAAGTGCTTAATAAATGCTTGTTGATTGATTCTGGAGGCTATTGATATGAAGCCATGAGAGCTTCTTGAACAGGGAAGTGGCATGGTCCAATCTATGCTTCAAGAACATTACTTTGGCAGCTGGGTGGAAGATATATTGGAGGTAAGAGACCAATTGGGAGGAAGTAGAGTACAGGTCAGAGGTAATGTGAGCTTGAACTAGCGTGATGTTTGCATGAGTGGAGAGAAGGAAAATGGATGAGGAAGATGATATGGAGATTTAATCAATAAGACTTGGCAACTGACTGGATATGGAGAATGAGGGAGAGTGGAGAATGGAGGATGATTCTGAGGTTGTGAACATGGGTGACTGGAAGAATCCTTCAACAGAAACAGATACTAGAAAATGGAAGGGCTTAAGGGAAAAGTTCTGTTTTAAATATGTTGAATTTGGGACAGACATGGAATATCCAATTGGATGATGATTTATTGATGTCATTTATATTCAGTCATTTCAGTCATGTCCAACTCTCTGTGACTTCATTTTGGGGTTTTCTTAGCAAAGATAGTGGAGTAGTTTGCCATTTTCTTCTCTAGATCGTTTTAAAGATGAGGAGCTAAGGTAAACAAGGTGAAGTGATTTATTCAGGGTCACACAGCTATGTCTGAGGTCACATTTGAATTCATGAAGATGAATCTTCCTGATTCCAAGCCCAGTGCTCTATCCACTAGCCACTTAGGTATAGGCACCTAAGTTATACCCTTGAGATTGGCCGTTAAAAGGACTATAAGGGCTCTAAAAGTTGAAGAAATTGGAAAGCTGGGAACAAAGAAACACAGAGAAAGGCTACAGAGATTTGGACTTTGTTCCCAGGAAGGGCCACCTGGATGCCTCCTTAAGGCTGCTGGAACCAACCCTTCAAAGGGTATCTAAGAACCAGCACCAGATGAAGAGGGCCAAGTAGAGGAATTCCCAGATCACCCCGACTTCATGGAAAAAGGAGCTACAGCAGAGGAACAATACTCTGAAGGAGCAAACCTGAACCTTTACTGGAACTGTGAATTATGTGGGCTGTGTAGGTTTACGAAGAGGTGGTAAAACTCTTTTTTCCTCCATTTGTTCTTTATGAACTCAACAAATATGAACATTTAGAAATACAAGGTACAGAACAGATTGTATAGGAAAATGCAAATTCTCTATTACATGTAGCTTGGCTTAGTAGTATCAACAAAGCCTAATGTCTTCCACCCCTTCTGAATTCCCTTTTGCTCTCTAATACGTGTATTTTAAAAAATGTTTCACTGATGCTCTTTTCTTTTGCATCACTATTGCTACCCTCAGTGCCCGCTATAACTCTTCCCCTCCTCAAAAAAAAAAAAAAAGCCCTTCTTTGCAATAAAAAAAAGTCATGCAAAACACATGTATGCATTTATGCATCGGCTGTGTCTGGAAATATAATGTGTTATTCTGCCCCTCTATTCTATCATTTCTTTATCAAGCAAGACATGGAAATAAGTGATTTATTATTATTTGTATTATTTATTATTAGTAGCATTCTATATTTATGACTGGTCATTACACTGATCAGTTTTTAATTTTTTCAAAGTTGGTGACCCTTACAATATGGTAGTCACACTATACAGTTTTCCTGGTTCTACTCACTTTACTTCATGTCAGTTCATACAAATCTTCCCAAGTTTCTCTAAATCTGTTCCTTTCACAATTTTCTTTTTCCATCACAATAGTATTCCATTACATTAATAGACCACAAATTGTTCAGTCATTCCCCAATTGATGTGTACCCCCTGTTAGTTGCCAGTTCTTTGCTACAACAAAAAGTACTACTTTAAATATTTTTGTACATATGGTTGCTTTCCCTAGGGTGGATTCTTCATTGACATTAATCATCGTCTTCTTGTATGAGGGTCTCACTTGGAGTCATACTATAAGTTTGGAAGATTGTAAACATTCGTTGGAGGATTGTCTAAATGCCTAGAGATGTGGGTTCACCTTAAGAATGGAAAGCTTGACTCCTTAGCAATCTCAACTGTTTTTCCCTTGCAGGGGATAGGGACACTTGGAGAAGTACTATAAGCCTACAGCAGGACTAGAGAAGTCTCTGGGTTAGTAAGGCTCACAAGGTTATCTTAAATTCATGAGTTTATCTAAGATGAAAAAATGACAATCTCGGCTTTCAAGGAATTTACAGCTGATTGGGGAGGGGGGAGGAGAGCAAGGAAGGAATTAGGTATATACACGAATAAGAATAATATGAGGTAGTATGTAATAAAAACAAAGTAGAGAGCCAGGAAAAAAATACTTAAGAAATGACAGATCTGTGAAGAGTGAAATCTGCATGGAGGAAGTAACACTGAGCTAGGGGCTTCAAGCAAGGGAAGGATTTCAGCTAGTCCTTCATCCCTAGCATCTACTAGAGCAAACGACACGACACGTACAAGGTAGTGTTTGTGGAGTGAATGAATGAATGGTTGGAGAGGTGGAGGAAATGTGTTACAGGGGATGATCTATGTGGATGCACAAATGTGGAAGATAGCAAGAGGATGGGAGATTAGGTACTAATAAGTACTGTGACATTTAAAAAGTTTGAAAGACACAATTCTGGGTAATTAGTCATTTCATTAATAATGCCAGCATTTTTAATAAACAGATCAGTGGCACTCCTGTGCACCAAAGACAATCATGGCAAGGGGTTCACAGCTTGTATGCCCTTTGGAAGAGGAGTGTTCCTGAGGATGGCAATCAACTGTGACTGGTTAACAATTAATGAGAGGTAGACTTTAGAAAGAGAAATGAGTTCACTCCAATGAGGGGCTGAGAGTGATAACATGTCACTCTTAGCCAGAGGGACTATCTTCATACTCAGACCACTGCCACCACCACCTCACCCTCCCAGCCCTGGGCAAAGGATCTATATGCCCCACCCAAGCCTGAGCCAGCTTCATAGAGCAGCAATGCCCAAAATGAGGACAGTGTTCATCCTATCTTTCAGCTCTGTCCTAGTGAAACTGGACAAGGAAATAGGACAGGGAAAAAAAGCTGGAGTCTCCTCAATTTTAATAATTGGCTATTAATAGGAGAAATAATTATTTCTCTCTGTCTGGATGAAGAGATATGTAGTCAATTATGTCTAGGAAGGTAGACTGGATCTAGTCTGCTGACAGCCTGTAATACCAGGCTAAGAAGCTTGTATCCTAGCTTGAAAGCAGCTTTGGAACACCAGGTGGTAAAATGAAAACCGTGCATTATTAAGAAGATTACTGTAACAGGATAGATCGAAAAAGGGTAAAGATGAGAGGAGGAAGACTGTTTAGGGGGCTGTTAGTGACAAGAGGGCATGAGGGCCTAAATTGAGGAGGCAGGTAGTACAAGCAGAAAACACAGAATGGATGAGAAAGAGAGAGGAAGGTAAGCCTGACGGTACTTGATAACTGATTAGATGTGGAGGGTGAGGGAGAGGGAGGAATCATAGGTGATCTGGAGGTTTTGAACCAGGGTGACTGAGTCAACCCACATAAGGAAGATAAATACACCTCTTGTGTTCTGCCACCCTCTGTCTGCTGGTAAGTTCCCCAAAGGCCAGGGTTGTGTATCTTTGTATCCCCGGGGCTGAGCATGGTGTCTTAAACATAAAAAGTGCTAGACTTTTTTTTTTTTTTAAACAATGAATTGACTTAAATGGAAAGAACACATCTTTGGAGGAGAAGAGGATGAGTTCAGTGTCAGACAAGTTGATTTTGAGGTACCAGTGGAACATCCAGATGAAGAAATGCAGCAGACAGTTAAAAATAGGGAAATAAAACTCAGGATTGATAGATTTGGGAGTCTTTTGCCCACAACTGATAACTAAAGGCAAAGGAGTAGATGAACTCACCAAGGGAGAGGGTATAGAGTGAAGATGGTTCTGGGGGACGGTGAGCAGGGAAATGAAAGAGGGCCTAGGAAAGAACCTTATGAAAATTAACACCTAGGAGGTAGGAAGAGAAACCAGTGAAGGAGACAGAGAAGAAACAGACTGGTAAAAGGAAAACTGGGCAGTTAGGTGATGCAATATATAGAGTGCCAGGCTGGGAGTCAGGAAGACTCATCTTCCTGAGTTCAAATCTGGTCTCAGACACTAGCTGTATGACCTTGGGCAATTCACTTAACCCGGCTTCATCTGTAAAAAAAAGATGGACAAGGAAATAGGAAATATTTTTGTATCTTTGCCAAGAAAACTCCAAACGGGGTCACAAAGAGTCAGACACGACTGAAACAAATGAACAACAAAAAGTAAATTACAAAGAGAGTATCTAGAGTGACAAAATGGTCAATAGTATTAAATCCTGAAGAGACATAAAGGATGATGAAGCCTGAATATGGGCCAGGGAAGTTAGTCATTAACAAGTTACTGATGTCTTTAGAGGGATTTGAGACAGCATATTCAATAGAGCTCTAGGGACAGACTGCTGGGAACTTGATGAGTGTATAGTGGTGTGGAGTTAACATCTGTGCTCCTATTAGCGTATAAACATTGAAACGATTCTTTCTAGAAGTTCAGCAGTGAAGGGAAAGGGAGATACAGGAGTAGAGCTTCATTAGCTAGCAGAGTCTTGGGAAGACTGGGAAGGTTTAGGATTGTAGAGAACTAAGTGTGTTTATAGGTTGAAAAGGAGCAAGTGGAGAAGGAGAGGATACACGAGGAGATGAAACTGGGAAGTGATATGATATGATCCTGTGCTTTAGGAATATCGTTTTGGTAACTGTGTCCAGAAGAAGCTACAGGAGGGAAGAGATGGGGGGGGGGCAGGAAGACCAATGGAAGAGCCTCTTGCAATAGTCTAGATAAGGGGTGATTGAAGGCCCAAACTAAGGCTGCACGCTGTTAAGAAAGGAGCACAGCCCTAGGGCAGGGTGACCACCTACAGGCTCAGGCCAGGTCCTGCTTGTGCAAGGGTCCCCACACAAGCACATCCAGAAGGACACATATAAGTAAGCCAACAAGCTAGCCCCTTTCCAGACACGGGACACACACCTTCCATAGCACAAATAAAAACACCAAACTAGAAATGCCTGTAATTGAAAGTAAGAACTGTTTTTGGTCTCTTTTTGTATCCCCAACACTTTAGCACAGGGTCCAGCACATAGTAGGCGCTTAATAAATGTTTGAGAGATGGATTCAAGAGTTGTAGGAGCAGAACTGACAAGACTTGGCAACTTTTTGGATGTGAGGGGATGGCGAAAGGGAGGGAGGGTGGGCAGAAAAAAAGTGGAGGAGGATTGGAGTTGTGAACCTGAGTGACTGAAAGATGCTCTCAATAGAAATATGGAAGTTTGGAAGACTCTGGAGGGTTGGAGGAGAAAAACAATGAATTTTATTTTGGACGTGTTGAGTCTGAGGTGTCTATGGGACATCTAGGTGGATATGTCCAGCAAGCAGTTGGTGATGAGACCAGAATGCAATTATTCAACAGTATTTATTAAACATCTATTACATTCCAGGCACTGAGGATATAAGTACAAAGAATAAAAAACCCCTATTCAACAAGAGCTTATATTCTAATGGGGAGACAGAGAGACTAGGAATGGATATGTAACTGAACTCATTAGAATTGATGAGATTAAAAAGAGAGAGACAGAGACAGAAAGAGAGAGAAAGACAGAAGAAAAAAGAGGCACCTGGTGCCAGCTTTGGGATATATCCACAGTTAGTGGGTGGGATACGCATTATCATTCAAAGAAGTAGAATGGGAAGTAACCAGATTCTCTTACTGTTACCTCAAACCCCTTGCCTTCTCTTCTCTCCTCTGGTGTCCAAGGAAGCCAAGGAAGAGAGATTATTCAACCATGTCAGGTGCTAAAGAAACATCAGAGAGGACACGGACACCCCCAAACTTGTTCTTTCCCAATGGCCCCTGTTGCATGTCCAGAAAAAAATTGGGTTTAACTGCACTTCGCTGACACTAAACATAGTCACGTAATCAGAATGTCAGAGCTGGAAGTGCCTTTATACCCAGGAACACAAAATATCCGAGCAGTAAAAGACCTCAAAAGATCCATCTAATCTAACCTCCTCATTTTATAAATGGGCCCAGAGTGGTGAAGTAACATGAAAGGAGTCATCTCCAGATCCAGACCCTACATTCAGGTTTCCTGATATTCATTCCAACAATTCCACTTGTACCCAAGGGCTACAAGAGGGTAAATAGGAAAGTAGTCCACTTTTCCTTCAAGTTTCTTCTGTGAATCAAAAATGAAAATTTGGGGTGGGGGGCAGGGAGGGAGAGAGGTAAGAAATTGTAATCAATCAACAAACAAGCATTTGTTGAGCGCTGAATCTGTGCAAAGGCCTCCTGGGGTGTGTGTGTCTGTGTGTGTCTGTCTGTCGGTCTGAAAAAGGAAGCCAGCTGTGGTGTACGGAGCACTGAACTCAGAGTCAAGAGATCCGGGTTCTTCTTCCACTTCTGCCTGTAACTGGCCGTACGACCCGCTTTGTGCCTCAGTTTCCCCCTCTGTTCAGACTCAGAAAGAGGCGGCCGCTTACGGCGGAAGGGGCACTGCGCTGGGCGGGCAGACGCTGCGCCAGCTGGGCCAGTACTGGGCTGCGTGCCGGCCAGGTCACTCTCCCTCTCGGAGCCCCAGGGTTGGACGCGGACGCCCCGGGGGCAGGGCGGCTCTCCGGCCCCCTGCTGCTCCGCCCCCAGGGCCTTTCTGTAAGCACCTCTTCACATTCCCAGCTCAATATGAAAGGCAAAAAAATCCGGAATTCCCCGTGCATACACACGTTAGAGAAACCTCTTTCCGGAGGCCGGGAAGCACCTACTGGAATTTACCACGCATATGTACATAGGAAATAAGGAGAGTCATCGGAGTAATTTCAATAGGATGGTCACGTGCTGCCAAATCATTCCAGGGTCACCCGGGCAAGCCCCTCCCACGCCAAACCAGGACCCCCAGGGCCAGACGCTCTCCACGTCCCCTCCAGCTCCCACATTCGGGGGTGACACTTCCTTCTCTCCACCCACCAATATTCACTCCCCAGGCTCAGCCGAACCTCCTCCCAGGTGGCCTGGAAGTCCGGGCCTTTTTTTGGTAGCGATAGCAGACGTATTATCGCGACATGCCCCGACAGTAAACTGCCTTAACCAGTCCGGGAAAAACAAAACACCGGCCCCGATGCTTTAACAGTTCGACTTCGACTTCGGCTCTGGGACTGGCGAGGAGAGGGCGGGGTGGGGACATTCTTCCTAAAGGGTCGGGAGATGACCCGAGCAGCCTCGGAACTCTCGGGCAGAGGGCGACGGAGGATGGGGGAGTGAAAGGGTGAGGAGCGGGGGGGGGGGGGGGGGGGGGGTGTGGTTTGGAAAAGAATGAACCCGGAACACTTCCGGAGAGACCGGAAGCGGAGGCGAGGGAGGCGGCCACGGGCCCGGGCTACGGGGATGGCTGGGCGGACGACCCTGCTGGCCCTGCTGGCCGGCGCCGCAGCGCTAGCGGACGCCTCCCAGGGTGACCGGGAGCCCGTGTACCGAGACTGCGTCCTCCGCTGCGACGAGTGGAACTGCTCCGGAGCCGGCCTGCAGCACTTCCGCTCTCACCAGCCAATCTACATGAGTCTGGCAGGTAAGCCCCGCCCATGGAGAAGCCCCGCCTCCTGGAGGCTCCGCCCAACACTCTGGCCACGCCCATGCCCCCCATACCCACCACGTTGTCCCCTCCCTTCCCCTTCTTCCTCTTCAGCGCCTGTGCCTCGGTTTCCCCACGGGTAGGGTTGGGGAAGTGAGTGACAGCTCAGCGGTGCCCGTAGAGGTCCTGGGCCACCCAGCCTTGGATGTTGTGCCCTCCTCCATGCCTGGCATATCCTGGGGTAGAAGCAAGGGGCAGTGGTTAGAGTGCTGGGCCAGAACCCAACCTCTCCCAGCCTCAGTTTCCTCCTCTGTAAAATGGGCATAAAAAGAGCATTTACCTCCCAGGGTGGTTGTTGTGAGGATCAAATGAGACAGTGGTTGTAGAACTCCTGGCACATAATAATGGGCTCTTTATAAATGTCAGCCATCATCATCATCTTGTTACTAGATTCCTGTCAGTTCCACTTAATTCTACTCCACAAACATCGATTACGGTTCCTGTGCAGGGGAGATGCGGAATTCATCTCTGCTCACCTGGAGCTCACAGTCCTCCGCGAGGTGATAATACACAAACAGGCAGAATGTGTTATGAAGAGAGCTACAGAGGGAATTCTCTGAAGAAACTCCCCGGGGTGGAGGCTGCAGCATAAAGGAGCCTGGGTTCTTTTGTCAGCACACCTAGGTTCTAGTCTAGATCCTGATCCTAATGGGATCCTAATGAGCATTGGCCAAGAAACATCCCTCTTCCAGTCCTCAAGAATTGCTTACCATGGACCCAGCACCATAATAAGGCCAGTGTTGCAAAGAAAAACTCAGAATGATCCCTAATCCAGTAGATCCAATAAACATTTTTTAAGTACTTACCGTGTGCTCAGCACTGGGCGAGGATACATTTAGTAAAAGGAAAGACGGTCCAGTCCTGGAGAAGCTTATATTCTAATGGGAGTGATAATGTGCAGGTAACTAGATATGGACAAGATGCCTACAGGGTAGTTGGAGAATAACCTTTAGAGGGTAAGATATAAGCCCCTGGCGGGGGTAGTGGGAAGGATCTCTTACTAAAGGTGGTCGTCTCATCTATAAAATAGAGTTGCATCTGTTACCTGTCAATTCTGTCTTTGAAGCATTTCTACTATGTGCTCCCTTCTCTCCTCTGACACTGCCGTACCACCCTGGTGCATACCCTCATCACCTCCTGCTTACATATTGATTGCCTGGACTACAATAGCTTTATTGGCCTCCCTGCCTTAAGTCTCTTCCTTCCTGTCCATCCTATACTCAGCTATCAAGATAATTTTCCTAATGTGAAGGTCTAACCATGTAACCTCCACTGTTTAATAAACCAAGATCAAATGTAAAAATCCCCTATTTGCCTTTTAAAATCCTCTATAACTTGGCTCCTTCCTACTTTCCTAGGCATCTTATACCTTCATTCCCCTTCCCATACTCTACTATGCGGAGACATTGGCCCTGCTGTTTTTTGAACAAAAGACTTTATCTCCTGACTCTGTGCCTTTTCACTGACTGTCTTCTTTGTCTGAAATGTTTTCCTCCTGATCTCCTTCTGGCTTCTCTGGCTTCCTTCAAATCTCAAGTAAAATCCCACTTTTTGCAAGAAGCCTTTTGTAATTCCCTGTTAATGCTGGTACCTTGCCTCAGAGATCACCTCTAAGTTATCCTGTATATAACTTGTTTGTACACAGTTGTTTACACGCTGAATAGTATTAAACTATGGAGTCCTTGGGAGCAGGACCTGTTTTTGCCTTTGTATGGTCTGGGACACAGTTGGTCCTTAATAAATGATTGTTGACTTGACACTAGGGTTCTGAGCAGAAAGGGAAACATGTGAGCCCTAGGGACACACACACACACACACACACACACACACACACACACACACACACATTTGCACAGTGCATAGAGTGCCAGGCCTGGGATCAGAAAGACCGGAGTTTAGATCTGGCCTCAGATACTTACTTGCTGTGTGACCCTGGGCAAGTCACTTTACCCTGTTTGCCTCAGTTTCCTCATCTGTAAAAAGAGCTCGAGAAGGAAATGGCAAACCACCTCAGTATCTTCATCAAGAAAACCCCAAGTGGGGTCACAGAGAGTTGGATATGAAACAACTGAACAACAGTGTGTGTGTGTGTGTGTGTGTGTGTGTGTGTGTATGTACACATTTATATGTATACCTATAGAGTTGTATGTGTATATATATATGAATATATCTGTGTGAATATGTGTGTGTATGTACACACACACATACAAATGCATCAAGAAAACATTTTAAAAATAAAAAAAAGAACCAGTGGAGACCAAGAAAGAGTTATTAAAGAGATATCAGTAGACCCCAGAAAACTTAGTGTCCCAGAAAGCAAGGAAGAAGATGGCCTGGTCCGCAGTGTCAGATGCTGAAGGGAATGCCCAAGGATGGAGCACAGTAAACATCCCTGAATCTGGTGATGAGGAGGTCGCTGGTGACAGTTTCAGGAGAGCTCTAGCTTTATGATCCCATGACCCCCTAAAACTGTTCACAATCTCAGGATCACCAGTGACCTCTTCATGGCTATTAGCTGCTTCTTTTCCATCCTCACGCTGCTTGATATGCTGCAGTTTAGGGGCACTGTTACCTCTTTCTTCTGGTGACTCTCCCAGTGACACTGTTAGACCTGATTCTCCTGTCCTCTGATCACTCCTTTTCCACCTCTTTTGCTGACTCATCTTCCTCTTTCTGCCCTCTAAATGTCTTCTAGGGTCCTGCTCTCAAACCTCTTCTTTCAGTAGAATTTCTCCTGTTGTGATCTCATCCATTCCCATGGTTTCAATTATCACCTCTTGCAGATGACTCCAAAATGAAGATCTCTGGCTCTAATCTCTCCCCTGAGCCACTATCTTGGATTTCCATCTGCCTGCTGGATTTCTCCACCTGGATATCACACCCACACCTCCAGCTCAATGTGTCCCAAACTAAATTCATCTTCCCCCAAAAAACTGCAGCATAGTGCAGTGGAGAGAGCACTGGGTTTGAAATAAAGTGAAATCAGAGGGCTTCTTTTCGGGCTTTGGCTCTGCTTTTAAACAAGTTATGACCTCTCTGGGCTTCAGTTCTTCACCTGTATAATGAAAGTATTGGAATAGAGGCCTCGAATGGCCTTTCCAGCTCCAACCTGTGATCATTTGAATCTACTTCTGACTTCCCTATTTCTACTGATGGCACAGTCCTTCTTTGAGCCATTTGGGCACAAAACCTGAAGGCATTTTTGACTCTTTCCTTGCCATCATATTCCACATCCAGCGACTCGCTTAGTGGGGAGCCTTCTGGATCTGAAGGGTCTCACCTCTTAATTCTGCCTCCAGCATATTATTGTACCCCTCTCTACTTCTCAGCCCTCATTGCTGCTTCATTTCTTGTCACTCAGTAAACATTTGTTAAGTACCTACTATGTGCCAGGCACTGTTCTAAGTACTAAGGTACAAAGGAAAACAAAAGAAAGTCTCTAACCCAGAGGAGCTCACTGATAGATACAATGAACAAACAAGCCAAATGCAGGATAAACTGGAAATAATCAACAGAGAGAAGGCACTGGAATTAAGGGGGATTGGGAGAGGCTTCCTGTAGAAGGTGGGATTCATTGTGACTTGAAAGAAGCCAGGGAAATCAAGAGGCAGAGATGAGGAGGGAGAGCATCCCAAGCACAGAGGACAGCCAGAGAAGGTGTCTGGAGCTGAGAGATGGAGAGCCTCATGTTTGGTACAAGAAGGAAGCCAGTGCAGCTAGGTTGTGAAGGACTTTAATTGCCAAACAGGATTTAGTATATGGATGACCTGTGCTTTAGGAAAATTGCTTTAGTGACTGAATGGAGGGTGGATTGATGTAGGGAGAACCTTGAGACAGGCAGACCCAGCGGCAGACTGTTAAAGTAATCCAGGCATGAGGTGCTGAGGGCTTGGTGCAGAGAGGTGGCAGTCAGAGGAGAGAAGGGGGCATATTCGAGAGGTGTGAAGAGGAGATGAGACCATGTTTTGTGAAGGTGAAATCGACAAGCCTGGCCCCAGACTGGATTGGATTGGTTCAGGTACTTGTTACTTCTTAACCTGGACTTCCAAACCAACCTCTCTCCTTTGCAATCTATTCATAAACAATTACCAAACTAATCGTCTTAATATAAAGCTCTGACTACATCATTCCCCTTCCCCAGATTCTTTGCTGGCTTTCTATTACCTATCACCTAAAATGCAGATGCCCTAGTTTAATATTTAAAGCCCTCATAATCTGGTGTATCCTGTCTTTTCAGTTTTATTTCATTTTCATTTTATGCTCCTCTAGAAACCCTGCCCTCTAGCCACCGAGTCCCTAGGCTTGCCTTCTATATTCTTATAGGAAGTGGGTTGTCTTCCATACTTCTGCCTTCACCTTCCTTCATGGCCCAGCTCATGTACCACCTCCTTCATGAAGCCTTCCTGGCCCACCCCTGCTGAAATTGATCTCTCCTACTCCAGATTTCTCTTAGCATTTTTCTAGCCCTTTCCTCATCCTTACCCTATTCTACCTTGTATAATAGGCATTTGTGTACATTACACACAATTGCCCTAGTTAGATTGTCAACAGATTAACTAAGAGGACTATGTTGTTTTTTATCTTTCTCATCTCAGTGTGCCTTGAACATAGTTGTCATTTTGAAAATGTTGGATTTAGTTGGATTAAGTTAAGTGGTGGTTGGGGCTAGGGTGGGGCTAATGAATTCAGGCCACCTCTGGGCCAGAGCTAGAATTCTAGAATCTTACTGCTGAGAGGCCTTTAGGGACCATCTAATCAGCCTCATTTTATAGATGGGGAAATGAAGACCCACCGGAGTGAGCTTACTTCCCTGGAGTCACACAGCCAGTTAGAAGCAACTAAGATAGAGCCCATATCCCTTAACTCCCAATACAATGCTCTTCCCACCATTGTTAGCTCTCTTTGCCCCCAAATGGCCCACGTATTCACATACAGAGCTCTGTGATACTTACTCCCTGCAGTGTGTGGGAGTCAGGAGTTTTAAACCATATTGGGAGATAGGGAGATGACCTAGTTTTTCTCCATTCACATTATAGAACAAGGGAAATCTTCCCTGTGGAGGTAAAAAGACAAAGAGGGGGATATGGGTACAGGGTTGGGGGAGAGAAGGAGGCAGGTCCTGCATCAAGGATTTCTCTCTTGCATAAAATGAAAACAAACTTGGGAGGAGATGGGGCATTGGGTGGGTGGGTAAGACCCCAGCACAGATGGGTTTCCTCTCCTTTGGAGAATCAGAAAATCTCTCTATTTGCCCAATTCTCTTATCCTGCTTTTAATATCCTTCTCATAGCTGTCATCTCATCCTTGGGATGAGGGTCATGGGAATAGAGGCCAGACTGTTAAATTCCATTTTATTTTTTACTGATCATTGTTTAAGACAGAGAGTAGGATTGGGGGTTACTAAGAAATTCTTTGTCTTTTTTAGGCTGGACCTGCAAGGATGACTGTAAGTATGAATGCATGTGGGTCACCGTGGGCCTCTACCTCCGGGAAGGTTACAAAGTTCCTCAGTTTCATGGAAAGGTGAGTTGGAAGAAAGGATGCTGATGGGTGTATTTGGGAGAGAGCCTTCTGGTGAGCCAGGAGGAGGGTGGTGGGAGTTGGAGTGTGGAGTGGAATAGTGTGGTCTACGAGGCTACAGTGCTAGGAAGTGGGCCCTTGGCTGTATATTTCTTTTTGACCTTGTTCTTATTTCTGATGGTCCAGTGGGAACTCTGTGTCATGTCCCAGGCCTGGGAAGATCAGATGGGTGAGCCAGGCATGAGACTCGTTAGTGCTATAGGAACACAGACCTTTCAGGCAGAGAGGTTGTCATTTTTAAAATAATAAGAAAAAGACTTCATAAGTAAAGATGACTTTCTCATCCTGCCATCATGCTTTGAATTGTTTCTCCAGCAGTGGAGGTGGGTCATCATTATAACTGGTGATAATTAACATTTATGTTAATGATAATTTGATAAGTATTAAGTAACTCTAAAATGGTCTCACAGACAGAACCTTTCATTTGATCCTAAGTAAAACCATGTGAGGTAGATAGGTAGATGCTATAACATGAAGCCCATTTTACAGATACAGTACAGTATGAATATATGGGGAAGCGGAGACACAGAAAGGTGACTGGCCAACAGTCATACAGCCAGTAACTGGAAGAACTCAGATGGGAACCCAGGTCTCCCAGCTCTCAGTCCCCATTCTTCCTGTTGCTCACCCCTGGTATTCCAAAGGGAGCAGTCTGCAGCCCCAGACAGGATTTTGTACAGCTCACAGGAAAGAGCAGGGACTGAGGCTGCATTTGATCAGATGTTTTATTCTCCCAACCCATCATCCAGTGGAGTTTTCCAGGTGGGAAGAAATACCCACAAATGTGTACTTGCCTGGGAGGCAAATTAATTGGATAGCACTCCCAGGTCTGTTTGTAGGTGCAAAGCAACATTGTAGGTTTCTCATCTACAAACCAGGCCCAGACCACTGCAAGGGAACAAATGAGCATTCAGGACTGAGGCCTCCTGCTTTCCTGATGGTTGGTGATAAGCAGTGGATGTATGTTGTGGTGCCCAGGTGATGCGTGATTCTCAGCTGCTTCTTCCTTTTCAGTGGCCCTTCTCTCGGTTCCTTTTCTTCCAAGAACCAGCCTCAGCTGTGGCCTCCTTCCTCAATGGTTTAGCCAACCTGGTCATGCTCAGCCGCTATCGGACCTCTGTCCCAGCTTCCTCCCCAATGTACCACACCTGTGTGGCCTTTGCCTGGGTAGGTAACTGGGCGCTGATCCACCCTGGGGCTTGATTCCTTAAAGAGGAATGGAGAACTGACAGGCAGCAGCATTGGGGGTGGGGGTGTTGGAGACAGTAGGGAAAGCCTCTGCAGCCTAGAGTTCCAGACGCCCCAAAGAATGCCGAAGGAAGGAGACTCATCTCCTGCCGCGTAGGAGCCATTTCTCTAAATGGGAGGAAATGCCAACAAATGCAAATATGCAAAAAACACACCCCTAAATTCAACTTGATTGAATAGAACTGAAACACTTTTTTGTAGGTACAAACAACTGCAAATGAATCTGGGAACACCTAAACACTGTGAACACCTACTGAGACCTAGTAAAAGAGTACCCAGGAAGGTAGGGTTGACTAGGAAAAACTTAACTGGGAAGGAGGCGAGGAGATGAGGGTAGCACTTTGGAAGGAGGGGAAGGAGATGGATGCTTTTAAAGGCCCCCCCCCCCTGCAGTTTGTCTCCAGCCTGCTTTTCCAGCTTACTGGCCGCTCCACCCTCTAGCATCTCTGCCTCCTAGCCTCCTTATCCTTCTCTGAATTCCATCCCCTGCCTCTTGTCTCTGCCCCTGCCCTGACTATCTTGCATGCCTGGAATGTATTCCTTCTTTGCTCCTCTTAGAATTTTCAGCTTCCTATAAGCCTTAATGAACTCAGGCAACGTCCTCCTGGAAGCCTTCCCTGATCTCCCAACTTAGTACACTCTCCCTCTTCAAATTTTACTACGTGTATTCCTCCGTTTAAATGTCTTATTGTTCTAGCAGGACATTAGCTTCTTGTCAGCAAGGACTTTATTGTTCCTGATTCAAGGCACAGTGCAGAGCACAGGAGGACCTTAGTAATTGCTTGTTGAATTGTATTCCGTGCCAGGAAGACATAAACATGACATCATAGACTGAGAGGTGATCTCAGGGCTTCCACAACCTACATTCAGGTTCTGTCTCTGATATATACTAGCTGTGTGGCCCTGGGCAAGTCACTTACCCATCCAGTACTTAGAATCTGGGACTATACATTACAGAGAAGGTTCTGGCCTGCATTCATTGAGGGGGTTTCCTATACTGTATTGATGAATAATTGTATATATACTATGTAATGCTGTATTAATGAAGTCATAGGCCCAGTGCCTCTCCCTATTGTGTACAAGTCCTGATTGCTAGATCCTGGGAAAGGTACAAAGTTTAGGTAAGATGGGCTTCTTGCCCTCATGGTGTTGACATCAAAAATACTGTAGTACAAAATAATCCTTGAGGACAGATGGAAAAGGACAGGGAAGTGGGGGACACCATGTCATGTCGTACAACCAGGCTTTATGTGTCTAGTCATAGTGTTTCCTCCAGTCCCACATTATCCTCTTTTTCCTCCACATCTCCTTTAGGCATCTTAAACTCAACATGCCCCAAACATCACCCTCCCCCATACCTCTCCCTGTCTAGGTCACAACCTGTGAACCATCCTTGACTCTCCCTTCTCTCTCTCTCACCCTCCTCCCCCATAGCCGATCAGCTGCCAAATCTTGTTCTTCCTTTTTGCACAGCCTCTTCTCTCTTCTTCCTTCTCTCCATTCGTGTAGTCACTTCCCTATTTCATCCTCTCACCACCTAGACTATGAGCGCACCTTTTTCCTAATTGGTCTTCTCCATCCATGTCTCACTTCTTGGATCTGTCCACACAGCTGCCAAATGCCAAAATGATGTTCCAGAGGCACAGCTCTGACCCTGACACTCCCCTGCTCAAAGAACTTTAGCAACCACCTATTTTCTTTAAGATAAAATATAAACTCATATTTGGCATTTAAATTCCTTCATTGTCTTACTCTAACCAACCTTTGCAGATTTATTTTACATTACTCCCTTTAATATACTCGTTATTTTAGCCAGATTGGCCTACATGCTGTCTAAATCTTCTGTATAACTTTCTATCTCCCATCACCATGCCTTTGCCCAGGCTGTATCCTATGCCTGGAATTCTCTCATCCCCTCTTCCCCCACTTTTCGGAATCTCTGGCTGCCTTCAAAATTCAACACAAATAGTACTTCCTCTTACGTGAAGTCTTTTCTGAGCCTTCCAGTTGCTTATGTTGCCCTATCCCCCCAAATAGTTTTCTGTTTATCTGATGTATCTGATGTATATTTTGCATTTATTTTTGTGTGTATGCATTGTTTTCCCCAATAGCAAGTAAGTTTCTTGAGGGCATTGGCAGTTTTGTTTTTTATCTTTGTATCTCAGACTCTGGAACATAGTAGGCATTTAACTGATTGATTCTTTTGGCTGAAGCACAGGGGGAATGGACCAAGATAAGTTTGGAAACCCAGAGAAGAGGAATGCCAGGTGCTGTGAGGTCTGGAATCAGTCACTGAATATATTCACTAAAGTGCCTGCTGTGTAGCAGGCTAAAGATTTTGAATTTTTCTCAGTAATCAGTCTGGAGCCATTGCAGGTTTTGATCAGGGAATGGCATGAACAAATCACTGCACAGGGCAGATTCTTCTGGAGGCAGGTTGAATTGGAGCAGCAGTGATTCCAATAACCCAGGGGGTAGTAGCAAAGGTCTTTATTAAGGTGGTAGCAGTGAGAAGAGAGAGAAGAGCTATTATTGATAAAGAATTAATGGGGCTTGGTGATTGGCATGAGAGGAGCCATCAGAGGAAGCCCCAAAGTTTCAAGCACAGTGAATTATAACCCCACTGACATGGGAGGTCAGAAGAGACAGCAAGGTTTAGGATTAAAAAGCTAGATTTTTGATATATTGAGTTTGAAGTAGGACTGGAACAGCCAGGTGATAAATAACAGCCCAGAGGTAGTGGAAGATGTGGCTCTAGAGCCTGAGAAGGTGGTACAGAGCTGGAGAGCTACATTTGAAAGTCACCTGAGGAGGGGGTGAGACTGCCAAGGGAGAGAGAGAACCAAGGGCAGGACCCCAGAGAACCCCCTCCCCTGAAGTCTTCTGAAGAAGGAGCAAAGCCATTGGAGACAGCAGGGGAGACTTAATGGCTGCCTGGGTGTCTCAGAAACAAGGGAATGAGGACAGACTGTAGATAGAGACAGATAATAGCATCAGATGCTTTCAAGGCGGTTAGAAAGAATGAGGACTTTATTTCTTTCCTTTTTTCTTTTTCAACATTCACTTTTATAAGATATTGAGTTCCAGTTTTTTTCTCCCTTCCTTTGCTCATCCCCAAGATTGAAGACTTTAAAGACTGTTGGATTTGGAAGAAAACAGCTGTCAGGGGAAGTGTGGGGAGAGAAGCCAGACAGCCAGGGGCTATGGAAAGGGTGGGTGTGCCTTTACCTAGGAGGGACTCAGGAGATCCTTTGAATTCAGCAAGGAGAATCAGACTTTTTGAAGGGGAGGAGAAGTGGGATAGTCACCACAACTGGTAGAAGGATAGTCAAGCAGAGACTTGGAGAGATCTGACCATGTTTGAAGTAAAGTAGGATGGAGCCCGTAGAAAGAGGAATGAGATGAGAAGAGCTCACATTTACGTGACACTTTAGATTTTTCAAGGTGTGTTATATCCATCATCTGATTTAATCCTTTCGGTAATGCTGTGAGTAGGTGCCATCTTTATCCTCATTTAACGGGTGAGGAAACTGAGGATCAGAGATATTAAGTGACTTGCCCAGGGTCACACAGCTGCTAAGGATTCCAGCCCAGGTCTTCCTGACTCCAGCTGCAGCACCCTAACCCCTGCAGCAGAACAAAGACCAAATCTCCTTTAACTGTATCCCTTCCACATCCCTTCCTTGTTCTCCTGGTTCT
This sequence comes from Notamacropus eugenii, assembly GCF_028372415.1. Classification (NCBI taxonomy): domain Eukaryota; kingdom Metazoa; phylum Chordata; class Mammalia; order Diprotodontia; family Macropodidae; genus Notamacropus; species Notamacropus eugenii. Next base: position 355,209,905 of record NC_092873.1, on the reverse strand, counting down.
GGGACTGAGCAGAGAGGTCCTCCAGCAGGGTCCTTGGGATTAGGGAGTTCTTAATCTCAGCAGGGTTGATAGCTGATAGCAATTGAGAAATCCAGAGCAAGTTCTGAGGCGTAAGGAGATCAGTATGTGTTAGGACATTATAACTTCCCTTTTAGACTGATGGGGGTGGGGTGGTGGAAGATGAGGCCTTGCAGAAGGCTTCATCTGTGCCCTTCTCCTCTGCTCCTTTCCTGTTTTCAGGTCCCCTCCAAGAGGCCGCCTGTCTCTCTATGTCCACCTCATTATGCTTCTCACACCTTCACTTGTCACATGAGAACAAAACATTCCTGCCTGTGTTCTCTCAACCCAGTTCTCTGAATTTTCCACATGAATCATAGGATAGGAAGGGACTCCTGGGGTCCTTGTCTTCAGGAGGCCAGTGACTAAGTGTTCCAGATAGTTACCTGGAAACTGCCGAGGCTTTCCTCCTCGCTTTAACTCGTTGGGACGCCCCCTCTGCCGGGACTCACATTGTTTCTCTTCCTGACCTTGGATATTCTCCTTTTTAAAGGGGCCAGACCTTCCAAGAGAGTGAACCCTGACTTCTTGGGCTCTCCAGGGTTGGTGAGATGGAAAAGTGGGGCCTCTCTTTGACTGGGCTACCGCCTTCAACTTGGCTTGTCTCCATTTGCTAAATGCTTTATGCAGATTTTTAAGACTGGACCCATAGAACCCAGAGAGAGCTGTCATTTAAATAGGTTTCATAATTTACCTTCCATTTTTGTCTTAGTCTTTAGGCTTTTGGAAAAATAAGGGATTTTATTCAATTTAGAGTGTCATCTGAGCAGATTTATTTGTAGACTGGGACTTCTGGAAGGACCAGGGGATTACTGACTTAAGGGAGGACTGGGAGGATTAGTACAAAGGAATTCAGTCCTCTTCTAGACTCTAGAATACTGTGTTACCAGACTTTTGTGGACTGTGGTCTCCTCTGCTGGAGACTCTATCCACCAGGGTTGAGGCACATCCTGTCTTGGAAAGATGGCAACTCCTGTGTTGTTACCTCCTTGTTCTTGGGGCTGGGTAAATCTACACCCTTAGGCAGGGAGCTGAGCAGGCCATTCATAGCTCAGACAGAGCTGTTCTTTGGTCTGGTGGGACTGGGAACTCCCTCTGTCCCCAGGAACTAAGGCTATGTATGCATGGCGGGCATCCTTGCCCTATTCTGGAGCCAGGAGACAGAGAAAGAGGCCCAGAGGCCTCCCTGCCTTCTTTTCCAGCAGCCAATACAATTCTCCCCTTTATTTATCCTGGAAAAAAGAAATTGAAGGTGAAGACATAAGGACCTTCTCTGAATGGGCCTGCAGAGGACAGACCTCTGCTGGGATAAGAACCAGAGGCAGTGGTGGACTGAGGATTCAGCAGGAAGGATGGAGGTTAGATCTCAGAAGGGACTTCCCAGCTGTCCTGTGTGGGAGGTATGATCTCTCTGCCCTCTGCTCCCCTCCCCTCTGCCAGATCAGGGGGTGAGATGCAGTGGCCTCTTGGAGGAAGGCATTCCGGATGACAGCAGCTTTCATATTTAACATTCTGACTCTCCCTGCTTCCCAGGCATAGAGCTATTTAAAGCTCTGCTTGTCTAGAAGGGAGTGTTGGTGACGATCCTGAGCACTAGGTCTTAACACCAGGGTTTCACGATTCTTGATGGCATTGAGCACGATTTTCACCCAGCAGTTGATTTCATTTTTCTAGTTTCTTTTCCTTAATGGTCTTATTTTGCAGATGACTAAACCAGGCTACCCACTCCAGTCCTGCCCTCGCTGTTTTCCTGCAGCTCAGTCCCACTTGATGCTGCTGGCTCTGAGGTCTCTTCTCCATGGTGTTTATGCAGAGCTATTGGCACCCGCTGGGCCCCCTGTTATTCGATCTCCTCCAGCAGGGCTATCTTATTGGCAGGGTCACTTCAGTCTCAGCCCCTACTCCTGACCCTCCCTATTCCCCACTCCCACCCCACCCCAGGTTAGTAGTGGGACAGGGCTGGTAGGCTGGAGCTTTGGTTTGGACTGGGGGCTTTGGGACTCTCTCTCTTGGCCTCTCATGGCTGCCCCTCCCTGTCCTCACTGGCACTAACCAGTGCCAATGACCCCCTCTCTGATGACTCTCCAAGCAAAGTGAAATAGAATCTGTTTCTTCCAGACTGGGGGTAGAGGTAGGGTGTTAGGGAAGGGGAGGATGTGAGTGTTTGGTCTCACACCCTTGACTGGCCAAGTGCTGGGCTCCTGGATGACTCTTGGTCACCTAGACATCAGCTAGAGTTACAGCCCTGGAGAATTTTTAGAACTGAAGGGATCTTAGAGAGCATCTAGTCTAGTCCATTTTATAGCCTAAGTGGAACCAGCCAGAGGTGGCATGACTTGTCCAGATCACAAAGAGTCTGTGGCAGAGTCAAGACTAGAACTTGGGGATTTAGATGCCCAGGCCAATGCTCTTGTCACTTCCTCATAAGAATGGAACCTTGCTCCTGGTAAGGATCCATGAACATGAACATCTTCTCCACTGTAACCCCTAAGGCAGGGACAGGGCAGTGCTTCCCACTAGAGGGCAATGGGCCCTGGGACCTTGGGACCTGAAACAATGGCTCATGTGCCCAATCCTGCCCCTTGGCCTGCCTGTTTGCAGAGTGCCCAGGCCATACTCGTGAAGGGGATCTAGCCCTGGGTTTGACTTGTGATGCTCCAGGAAGCAGGAAGAGAACAGGATTCTTCTCTCCACCAGTAGGTAGGATGAGTTAAGGTCATACTGAAGTTTCCCAATTCAGCAGTGCTATCAGGTTATTGAATGCAATTCAGCCGGCATTTGTGAAGCTGATACTTTGTACATGGGGCTGTGCTTGATGATGGGGACTCAGTGGTTAAAAACAAAGGGGTGTGGAACAGGGAGAGATGTCATGGTTCAAAGCCTGCCTCTAATTGGGCAGTTATTTCACTTTTGGGGGCCTCAGTTTCCTCATCTGTAAAATGAGGGGATTAGACTACAAGCCTGTAAGGTCTGAGTTGGAGAAATTGAGGCTGACAAAGTCCAGATGACGTGGTCAGAGCCAGGGCTTGAACCTTACTATCTTTGAACCCCAAAACCAGCTCATTGGTCTTGTCACTGTTCTGGGAAGGGCCCCAGTAAGCCAACAAGATGGGGTCAGAAGAGGAAAAATCCAAACCAATCCTCCCACCAAGTAGAGAGGTGTCTGGCTTTTCAGTGAGGCCCAGCAGAGTAGCAGGTCGTTATAAGTGGGAGGAACATAGGAAGAGGAGTGGGGCTAGGAGAGATGTTCTCAGTCTCTTATAGTCTTCCTGCACTGCTCCCCAAGGTGAACATTTCACCCTGGGAATCCTAGGTCCAAACCAGAGAAGACAGGCTTCTTCTTCATTCTCAACTACTACTTAACTCAGCCCATTTCACGCCTCCCCCTTCCTGTAGTGGTTAACAAGGCAGCTGGGTGACTGCCAGCCCAGTCCCTGCTGGCTGGCTCCCTTCTTGGCTCTCAAGCGTCATTGGCACCAGGTCCTCTGTTCTCCTTCCAAATTACACCTCGTCTGCTTTGGGAAACCTGCCCTACCTGACTTTCAGTGTCTCTTCTTTTCCTTCCAACCCCAAGGCCCAGCCCTAGTCACCTGTCATGTAGTAACTCCACCCTACCCCCCCAAACCCTTTCCCCCTATCCTTAGAAGCACAGCTTGGGAGATACCCACCCCAGGAATCTGATCAGCCTCCTCAGTCACCCACCTAGTTCCAGACAAGACGCCATCAAAATCCTCTCTGATAGAACTTTGTCCCCTGTTCCTGACCATCCTCAAAAGAGGTGGGCTGGAGTGGAAGAAAGAGAAAATGAACCTGGGGGGCAAGGGAGCATGAGATATGTGCCCTGGTGGCCTAGGGGATGGTAGGGACCTACCCTGTGGTAAGGGAGAAATAGTGACTTAGAGTCACTGAAGATCTGAGCTAAAGGGAACTTTCAGGACCATCTAGTTCATCCCTTCTGGAAAAATGAGCTCCAAGAGGCCAAGTGTCCTGCCTGCCCACCGTTACCGGCAAAACAGCTGAGGCCCGGAAACGCTGCCTCTCAAGTCCCATTTATTAGTCACCAAGCATTGATTAAGTGCCTGCTATGTGCCGGGCACCTGGGATACTTTCTGACATCTAATGTTCATCTTGCATGTTGTCTTAAGCCCCCTGACATACAGCCTTGGCATCACAGGGCCATGCCTGGCTGACTCCCCACTCCTACTCCAAGGCCTCCCAGACTCCCACAATCCAGCTCTGTGCCTCTTGTCCATCCTCCGTTCTTTCTGCCATTCCTTATGTAAAGTAACTCTCATCATCTCTTTCTCTCCCCTCCTCCAACTTGTGTTTGTTCTGCCTTGGTTTAACCCCTCTGCCTTTTCCCCAGTCCTGTCCCCTCTCCCTACCTCTGACCCCACTCACTATCCTTTCCAGCCTCATTTTTGTCCCCTACCCAATGCAAGGCCCTACTTTTCACTGTTGTCCTCTTATAAAGTAATTCTGTACTGTTAACTCTAAAATAATCAGGGTCTTATTTGCATGATGTTTAGCACCTAGTTCCATGTCATTAATTTTCTATCCAAAGGCACAGTAACTATCCTCCTCCTCTTCCTCCCCTTCCCCCAGTCAGCCCTCCTCTCCCTTTTGTCATTGCCCCTTCACTCCTCCCTATGGTCTCCAGCCTGGGCTCTGGTATATCAGGTTGGGCTGGCCTGGCCTGGTGGGGCTCTTCAGTATCTTTTGTGGTGGGATCAGCTTGATCTTAAAGCCTGACACACCCCAAGCTGGCTGCCCCCCTCCAAAAAACAACAAAAAACAAACTCCACCCAGGATCTGGCTCCTCACCCCCAGCCCAGAAGCTGAGGTCACCCATCTCCCCCCTAACCTGTTGTCTTTGGGTGGAGGGAGCTGTCATCGACCACTGCCAGGGAGGAGGAGTGGCGCCTTGGGGCTGTTGTCTTAGAGATTGGGTAACTTGGCAGTTCTGAAGAAACAGGTTCCCAGGCCTGCTCAGGACCATGCCAGAGCTGCTGCTGGTATATCTCTGGTGGGGGGAGAAGATGAGGAAAAAGAGCCACAATTTGGGGTTAGGGATTTCTTTAGTAGGTCAAGAATTGGTTCTGAGGCTTCCTTAGCCATTTGGAAAACAACTAACTTTCCTCAGGCTGGGAAATGAAAAGCTAAATGTTTGGAATAGAGGGTTGTGGGCAGATGGAAGACTGTAACTACAGTAATGTAACTGAAAAGAACAGCCCCCCCACCCCCAGAACCGGAAACTGAAAGTTGAATAAAAGGAGATAAGAAAAGGCCCCTTCCCTCCTCCTGTCTGTGCAGAGGTGGGAGACAGGGTGTGGAACATTGCGCATCCTATTAGACTTGGTGGGGTTTCAGTTCTGTTGAACTGCCTCCTCCCCCTCCCCACTGACCCCCCATTTTGGGGGGTATGGTTTTTGTAGGGATAGCTCATTGGCTGGGGGAGGGAAGGACTGAAATGAAAGTGAAATAAAAACAAAGGCTAGCAATAAAAATATATATTTTTTGAACTGAGGATATAGAATAACAGCCAGAATAGAGTGCTGCGTGTGGAGGTGGGGAGGCTCCTGAGACAGACTTCCAGAAACACCACCGGAGCAGTGGGAGGCTAGGCTGGAGGCCCCTAGAGGCTCTTCCGTTAGCTGGGGCCAACTTGAACCCCTGCCCACTGCACTTACCCCAATCCTCAGGTCTCGCTCAATGCCTGGTTCTGGTCCACAGTCTTTCACACAAGGGACACGAGCCTCACTGAGGTGAGTACCCTTCTTATGCCAAGGTAGGGGCTGGGACTGGGCATCCTTCTGCCTTCATGCTCCAGGCATTCTCTCTTAGTCCCCATGTGTTTCACGCTCTGGGTTAGGGGAATGGGGTTCATTCACCAGCTGACTGGGAAAAATGCATCCACTTTCTTCAGAATCTTGCCTGCCTGCTCCTCCCTTTACCCCCCATCTTACCCTCTCACTAGTGAGGGAAGCAAATATAAACTCTCTCATCTTGACACATCCCCCAGAAAATGGACTACTTCTGTGCCTCCACGGTGATTCTGCATTCTATCTACTTATGCTGTGTGAGGTGAGTGCCCTCCCTTCCACCAGTAAAGCCCACCCAGCGCTGGTCTGGGAGTGAGTTCAGATGGCGACAGGTAAAATGAAAAAGGCTTATGTTTCTCCACCCACCCTCTTCCCTGAGTTGGTTCATTTGGCAGGCTGACTGGTATCCTCACCCCATTTTCTATGCCCTTCCATTTTGCGTCTAGATTGTCATTATTGAAGGAGTACAGGGGAAGGGATAGTAGTATAGGGATTCTCATATGAAGCAGGCACCAGGAGAATGGGTGTGAGGCCTCCTTTTTTGGCTTTTTTCTGGGGCATCAGTGACACTCAATCCAGTGACCTCCAGGAAAATGGATGACTGGATCTGAGTGACTCTATGGTGGTGGTGGGGGGTGTCACAGGACTCTGGGGCTACAGCGCCCAGCTGTGGCCAATGCCTTCGGGGGGTTCCTGCTGCTGCTGCTAGCTGCCCACATCTCCTACCTGAGTCTCGTCCGCTTCGACTACGGCTACAACATGGTGGCCAACGTAGCCATGGGTGAGGCTGGGCTGGGGGTGAAGTGGGAAACCACGTGGAAGGCAGTGGGGGTATTGGGTTAAGAGAGATAGTAGTGACATAGGAAGAATCTAGAGAGACAGAGCAAGACCCTGGTTTGAATTTTGTTCTTCCAACCTGTAGAAATGACCAGTTGGGCTTCAGTAGCAGAGACCCATGGAAGTAGGGCAAGAAGAGGGTTGTATTTCTACTGGGGATGTGACTGATGAGATGGGTTTAAAGAGAAGAAAAAGAGTAGGCCTGGGTGGAAGTTGTGGGGGTGTTCTGAGAAATAACATATGTATGTGGGGGGGGGGGTGGAGGATAATGGTCATGGGACAGGAGAGAAGAGAAATGGGGTATAGAACAAAGGGAATATGCAGAAAGGTTTGGCAAGGAAAGGTCATCCAGGAAAGGCAGGGGAGTTGGGATGAGAGAACAAGGCTTTGGAGGCCCTAATGCCACAGTTCAAGAAGAAGTCCAGGAGGGCTGAAGGACTCCTAGACACACTCACCGTTACCCTGTGATCCTCCTTCCCCAAGGCATGGTAAATCTGGTGTGGTGGCTGGGCTGGTGTCTTTTGAACCAGCCTCGGTTGCCTCACGTGTGGAAGTGCGCTGTGGTGATGATTCTGCTGCAGGGGCTGGCTTTCCTTGAGCTACTGGACTTCCCTCCCATCTTCTGGGTCTTGGATGCCCATGCCATCTGGCATATCAGCACCATTCCCATTCACTTCCTCTTCTTCAGGTTGGTACCCACCAAGCCTATTTCTCTCTCTCTCCCAAATTCATGCCTCATGCTCACCCTCTATAGGAGACATGCCTTTGTTAAGCTCCTATGCCCCAGCCCCATGGGCACCCCCTTAGGCCACTCCACATTTGAATCTTTCATGTACCAGCTGATTCCCTCTCCCAGAGAAGATACTGACCACCATGCCTCCTCAGCTGGACTTGCCCTTTCTGATGCCCTCCTCACCCCCTGCCCATGTTAGAGGATGGAAGAGGTCTTTCAGTTCCATCCTTAGAGGTGCATGATGTGAACCATTCCCTACCTCCCCCTTTCTAGAGGATTCTGCTTTTTCCTCCTGGGCTGATGAAGAGAACCTCAGTCCCTTTTTTTGCCCCAGGCAGAAGGGTAGGTGGGGCTGGGGACCCAGGGAGCACTGCCCTTCCATCTTTCATTCCCACAGTTTCCTGATGGATGACAGTCTCTACCTTCTCAAGGACATCCCAGTCTCACTAAAGATAGATTGAAGGGGTGGAGGACAGTTCTACTTGGCCCTGGCCTCAGCTCTGGCCATCAGGAGCTACAGCCCATGGGATGGCATGGCTCCTTCCCTTTACTCCTTAAACTTGGACTCTGGTTGGGCTGGAGAAGTGACTCCAGGACTTTGCGTCTTCCTCCCACCATGGCCTCTCGTTGTTGGGCTTGAGCTGTTTCCAGTTCCCTCAGTCCCCCTTCATTATTCGGACATAGTGAGATTAGTGGCTGAGCCTGATGAGCAGACGGACGCCTCTCCACTGACCTACAGAAATTGAAGGGCAATGAGCGTGCACCTAGCCAGGGGCTCGAGGGGAGCTTCCTTCTACCCAGCAAAATGCCTGCTCTGCCTCTGTTCTCAGTGGGTATTCCCATATTTATTAACCCTGCCCTGATGGGAAGTGAGTGGCTTTCCCTTTTTCTTAACAAGTGCCCTCCCCATGGCACCACTAGGTGGCGATGGATGCCAATTCTCTGGCATACCCAGGGGCTACTGGTCTTACCCCCCACCCCCCCCAGGAGACAAGAAGACCCACAGAGTGTGCCCAGAAGAAGCAGGCCCCTGCTTTGTCCACACACTCAGGAGGAGTCACTACCTTCCCTTTGCAGGGCCTCAAGCCCATCTCCATCCCCCAGCCAGACAAAGAGCCAGAGGAGCCCAGCTACTGCTTGGCTCATTGTCAGACTGGCTCATTCTCTTGCTTCTCAGGGAAAAATGGGGTGTGAGTGTGTGCCTGAGTATAGATGTGAATGTGGACACGTTTATGGGGACTCAGTCAAACTCAGCAAAACGTGTCTTGAACTTCCTAGCAAGGCACCGTGCTAGGCCAAGAAAGCCCTGTGATTGGGGATGGGAGTGTATAAATGAAGGGGTGTGAGTTTGAATCTTCTCTCAGCAACCCTCCTCTGTTGCTACTCTTTAATTCCACCCAGAGCTCAGCACGTTGCTTCCCCTCTCCATCCCTGAGTTTGTGCAGGGACGACCCTAGTCCCATCAGGGAGCCAGGCTCGAGCTAAGAAAGTAGCTCTCCTAGAAGACCTTTCTGTTACCTACCTTGGGTGCCACCCAATCCACAGCCTCCTCTCTAGCACCAGTGCTGGAGACCCCCAAAGTCCCTTAATCTTCCTGAGGCCCCTTGTCTTAATCTGTAAAATGGGGGGAATGCTCCCTCTAGTACCCACCTCACAGGGCTGTTGTGAGACTTCAAGATCATGTATGTAAAATGCTTTGCAAACCTTAAGCTGTTATATGTGTGATTTTTGCATTTTATGGGAGAAGAAAGACGGGGGTGGGGGGGAAGATGATTGTCCGGGGAAGGGAATCTTCCTGCTCTCCCCAAAGGTCAGGCCTAGGGGTTATGCCAGCACAGCTGGGCCTGAATGAAGGTGACTCCTTCCAGTTGCTGGCAGCCCTGGCACATTCCTGCTGTGCAGTGGCACTTTGTAGGTCCCAGAGGAAGACCACCGGTTTGAGGACTTGGTGGGGGTGTCCTGCATTTGGTGCATGTGACAATGAAAATATATGAGGGGAGGGGGGAGAAATGCCTCTAAAAGACCAATTCAGAGCCTTGCTTTCCTAGGCTATTACTAAATGTGTGGGAAGAGGGAGGGAAAGGAGAGAAAGGGGGAAAACGTGTAGAACCACGGACATAAGGGGAACTAGGGACATATACATCCACAACCAAATGAAGGTTCCCTGACTCTGTTTAGTATTTGCTCAAAGTAGGGAAAAATGGAGGGTGCCCTGTGTCCCTCATTTTAGTCTTCCCCACTCCCCCAAGAGTCCTCTTCAAGCCCATAATTTTCCATAACCTCTCTCTTCCAGTGCCCCGCCCCCCACCTTTTTCTTTCCTTCCTTACTTCCCCTCTCATGTCCCTCAGCTTAGAAGCAGTAAGGAGACTGAGCCGATGTTATGCAGACAACATGAAAAAAGAGAAATTTATTGGACAAGGTTACTGGGTTCTTATGTCTTCCCTCCCCTCCCGTGACTAACAAAATGAGAGACTTCCAGACACCTAGGTATTTTCTGTGAGAATCACAGCTACTACAGACACAGCTAAGAGATGGGGACTATATTTTTTATTGTGCCAGCTCAGACATTAGTATAGATTCTGAAATGAATGGGCACCTGACATTGGATATCTCAGGCCTTTCATGCCACTATCTTCTGTGCCCACACAAAGAAGATGCCTTTGACATCATCTACACCAGTCTGCAGGTATGCAGGCATGGTATATGTTCGGAAATCTCGAACCTGGTACCCGCTTCGACTCAAAGCTTCTCTCACCTCCCCCTCCTGAATGGGCACCACAGACAGCTTTACATCCCCTGCCAGGTACCAGGACTCCTCCAGGGCTCCTATGAGTAGGAGGTGCCCACTAGGTCTCAACAGAGTCGTGATGTGGTCCAGAGCCCTCTGGAAGCTGGCATGGTCAGGGCTCACCGCCTCCAAGCAGAAGGCTGAGACCAGGGCATCAGTGGGCAGAGGGGCTGGGCTCTCAGGACCCAATGGTTGTGGCTGGTGCACATCGATGGGCAGGATCCTCTTCACTTTGGAACGAAGCTGGCGCTCCTTCTCCTGCCAGGACTCTCTGTGCAGGGAGACAGATGGAGTGAGGACCCAGAGTAGTAGAATATAACCCTTTCAAAGTGCCTTTCCTTGGTGCCTTAATCTCCCAGTAAGCTTCATGGATGTCCAAATTCCAGCTATGCCTATTACCAACAAGATTCTTCCCATCTTCCCTGTCCTGATCTGAGGCTTAGCCCTTTCCTGTGTGACGGGCTTTCCTGTGTGTCCATACCCAACTTTCTTGGGTTCCACTTCATGTCTATTTCTTCATATGAGATGCCTGGCATTTTGACATGCCAGTTATTCCCAGTTACTGACTTCTTTCTAGTTTCCCTACCTGGTGACTTACCTATGGTTAATTTCTTATGTTCTACCAGTAACCCATGTAGCTAAAACAAATAGATCCACTAACATCTGGTTACATCTGTTGTCTGCTTTACTCCCTCCTCCTCACATCTGTCTCCTTCTCCTTCTCCCCTCCTGTCTTAGGCTCTTCACCCTTGTTTCTCCCACCTATGGCATCTCACTCACCCTTTGCCCTCAATGACGCAGACATGTTGACTGTAGAGGCTCCAGTCAAAGGCATCAGGGTCCTGTTGAAGCCAGACCCCCAGCTCTTGGCGATTCACCTCCAAGAAGTCGGTCATGGTGATGTCCTCAAAGTGGGCACAAGCACTAAGAAGCTGGTACACGGTGGGACCAGAGCCAATATCAATGAGGCTGTGACCTGTCACCTCACCTATGGGACCAACAGTCAACTTTTTAGTCACAGTATCCCCCCTCCTTAGCCTCTGTCTGCTTCATTCTTCACTGGTGCAAACTTCCTCTCTATGTCTGTCCCCCATCTTCTCTACTTCTTCCTGTCTCATATACTTGTCTCTGTCTCTGTGTATCTCTCTTTAAGTCTTTATTTCTATCTCTCTTACCCTATCCTCTCTCTTTTTTCTGTCCATGTCCCCCTAATCTCTAAGATTTTTTTTAGCGTCTATTAGTCTGTGTCCATGCGAGTTACAACCTCACCTTTCTACAGTTCTGCCTGCTTCGGTTTGCGCTCCCCTTCCCCTCCCACGCCATGCCTCAGTTTCCCCCAGCACCTGCTGCTCACCCGTGGCAAAGGTTTCGGCTAGACATCGCAGTTTCCAGGGTCCCACGCCGTCTGGTTGGCGCAGGTCCCCCCGAGGGGGTCCATAATTGTTTCGGAGATAGGAGCGAGGCTCGAAGCGCTGGTAACTGGCCGCCACAGCCTCCCTACCTGGGTCCGAAGATGCCCCAGTCACTGCGTCCTTATCCTCGCTGCTCATCCTGCAACCTGCCTGCCTGATCTCTCGCCGGGGTCAGGGCTATATATCTCCCCACCCAGCCCCATCCATCTCTTCCCCCACCTAGCCGGGCCCAGCGCAAGAACTGTAGGACGACTCCTCCCTCCCCACCCATCCCCACCTCACCGCCCCTCACCACGCTAGACTGGAAGGATGGGCTGCCCCAGGCGACAGTCCCTGTGCTTGTGAGCCCATCCATCTCGCTTAGTGTCAGCAGCCGCCGGAGCACAGCGTCCAGGTTGGGGGATGCGGGGGTGGGGGAGGCGGGAGGCAGAAAGAGGGACGGTGCATGCCCGAGGCTTAAACACCGGCTCCAGGTCCCAACAACGCTTCGGAGGCATCTTCTGGTCCAGCTCCATTGCTCGTTCCCCCTGAGCCCACCTCCTCAGTACTTTCTCTCCAGTTATTTCCAATTCAATTCAACCAACATTTATTAAACTCTTACTAGATGCCAAGCACGGTACTAGGCACTTGGAATAATACAAAGACTAAAAAATCTATCAGTCCCCAGGAGTCTCCATTCTCCAACCCCTACGTCTTGTACTTTGTTCACCAGTGCTGAAGTCGCCCCCTCTCTCTGGGGCTGTGGAAAGAGCACTGCTTTTTAAGTAATATTTGTACTGTAAGGAGTCCAAGACTCTCCAGACATACCCTTCACTTCATCCTCAGTACCGTCCTATGCTTTTGGTATTAGAGCTATCTCCAGTTCTCTGTTGTTGCTTGGTCTTTTTCAGGTAAATCTGACTCTTCATGACCCCATTGCAGCGTTTTCTTAGCAGATACTGAAGTGGTTTGCCATTTCCTTCTCTAGCTCACTTTACCGATGGGAAACTGAGGCAAGTAGGGTTAAAAGACTTGCCCAAGGTCACACAGCTAGTAAGCGTCTGAGGCCAGAACTCAAGGCTCCGCACTCTATCCACTGTGACACCTAGCTACCCGATTTTCTGTACAGATGAGGAAACCGAAGTTCAGAGAGTTGAGGATTTGCTCTAGGCACGCGGCTCCTAAGTGTCCTGACTCTACTACGTCCAGTTCCCTACCTGTTAACTTTCCTCTTCTGTAAAATGCAGGGGTGGGATTGTGGGGGTAGCTGTGGTTATTAAGTTTTTTCCCTGCTCAAAGTCCTCAGAACTTGAGTCTGTAAGACTTTTTCCCATTCATCCTACTCTTTCAGTTCCTCCTGTTTCTCTTCCCTCAGTCTTATTACTAAACCTCAGTTTCCCTTCTGCCCAAATTTCTTCCCTCCAGTTGCATTGTCCCCTCACCCCCATCCCCTTTTAATTTCTGCTGCCTCCAAGTGCCTCTGGGCTGCTCCCTCCCTCCCTCCTCCCTCTAATCTCTTCCTCCCTCCCTCTCCCCCCAGTCCCACAGGACAGTCCGTTCCTTAATGCCTCCTATATCCTCGCCTCTGTTGCCCTGGGCCCCAAAGCTGGCCAAGTGATGTCTCTCTTATCCACCTCAGCCTCCCCCGTGCCCCTCGATGGCTATTATGATAGGGGAGTCAGCAGGGCAACCACAGCCTGCCAAAGTGGAGAATCGAGAATTAATGCAGTTAGCTGGCTTCCGGGCCCCTCCGCTCAGATCCGCTTATCTAGTCCTGAACACGGGTTGGAAGGGGCACAGGGGTGGAACTGAGGGCAGAAGGTTCTGTTCCAGACTGGGGAACAGCAGGCTGGAACCCTGGCAACTCCAATTCATCAGCAGCCTATACGGGGTGGGAGGGGTGGGGGACATGAGGATTCTGTTGATGCAAATGATGAGTAGAAAATGCTGTCCTGGGCTTCTCCCATTCTCTAGGGGAAAGAGAAATAGAGGTAAGGACCACCCTGGAGAGAAAGACTCTGGGGGAAATGAGAGCATCTTCTGAGAGGGAAGAAAAGGGAAGATAGGGTTAGCACCTTATTGATCTTTGTGCACAAGCTCTTCTGTTCCTAAGGGTTTTCTTTCTTAGAGCTAGTAGGAGCCCGGATGCCTAGGTCCCTTCTTTGAGGTTTCCAGTCTCCTAGGTTTTTCTGGATTCTTCCTTCTGTAGGGAGAGGGGCTACTCAGTATCTTTCACTAACCACAGTTCAACTTCGCTTATACACAGGAGACAGGGAAGTCAAATTTTGGCCAAGCATGATCATAGAATTTAGAAGGGACCTTAGAGATAGATGTAGTCCAAACCCTCTCAATTTTACAAATGGGATAACTGAGATTGAGAGAGGGAAAATACCTTGCTCAAGGTCACAGGATAGTAAATAACAGAGCTGTAACTTGAACCCAGGTTTTCTGACTTTGAATCCAGTATTCTTTCCCTCATACTCATTCCCTTCTCTGAGTTGGGTCCTCCTAAGCAACCAGATTGGCCTTTCCGGCCTTGCTTTGTGCCCAGAGTCCCCCATAAGCCTTAGACTCCTCCCCCAGGACCTAGCCTTTCTGTCTCCCTCCTACCACCCTGCCACCCGCACTGTGTAGGGGCTAGAACAGTGGTTGCTTGGGGGTAGGAGGAAGATTTGCTAGGGGGGGGGGGAAGTGGGGGAGATAGCAGTGAGAACATTCTCTTCCTGCCTGCCCTCCATGATTGGGACATGAGTCACCAATGACATCTGAGCACCCTGCACCCCTTGTGTCCTCAGGTTCCCTGAATTTGTGGGATCAGGACATAGTTGGGTTTCCAGAAGAGGCCCAAATATCTAATTCCATCTTCCTGAGACTTTCCTTAAAAACGAAGACCAGGAGTCAGAGGAAGGAATTGGTGTTGTTGACCTCTACTCATCTTTACCCAGCTTGACCGTGGACAGAACTAACATCAATTCTTAGGGAATTAATCTTTCCACCCATTTTTCCAGACTCTTGGAGCTCTCTATGGGGGCAGGTGGAGGGGTAGGGAAGTGGGGCGGGGGGGGCAAGCAGGCAGCTGCCCCTGTTTATAGTCTTGTCCTTGTGCCCTAGCCTGAGTGCTGCCCAGAACCACACTATATTTAACCTAGGACCTTGGCAGGAGCTGGAGAGCCATTTGCAGATCTGGACATCAAAAAAGTGTGGGCATTAGTGGACTGGGCAGATGTAAACCCATGCCCGGGGGCTGGAGGGAAAGGCAGACAAATGCAGAGCCAGCTTTCACTTTTTATTGTAGCACTAACAGATATAATTCTTGGGTGGGACCCCGACACTGCTCTTCCACCCCGTCTCCTCCCACTGGGGCTCCCTCCGCCAGTCTCACATCCCCCTTCCATCTGGTCTCTTTCAGGAAGCTTTCTAATCCCCCATTCACATCTCTCCTTTTTTTCCTTTGGATCTATGTGTTGTCACCTAGTCTCCCATCTAATTCTTGTCAGCAACTTTAAGATAATGCTGATTTACTCTAGTTCCCCATCTTTTTACTATCACCTCCTCCCTCTGGGAGCTCAGAAGACCCACACGTTCTGCTTTTCAGCTCCCACTTCCCCAACCCAATTCTGGGCTAACTACAAAGCTTTAATGACCAGTCTTCCCCTCCCCCCCCCAGGTCTTAGCTGGGTGGTGCCCACAGTAGGGTAGGCACAGGAGTCAGAGGAGAAGGGATTTCACCCCCAGAGTCCCTTTCAGCCTCTCTGTGCTTCCTGGGACAAGGATCGGGATAGAGAGCGGTGGGGGGCACCCGGTTTGCCAAACTGGGGGTGGCTGGCAACCACCACAGGAGGCAGCTCCTTTTTGATCTCAACCACCTCTCGCCGGTCCAAGCATTGCCCTCCCAGAGCTGTTTCCAGAGCCAGGAGCTCCCGAAGCTGGATGGGAGTGGCCTCCCGATCTTCCTTGAAGCCCACCTTCGCGGGTGTGAAGATGGGCAGAGGCAGTGTCCTCGCATATGGCAGCTGGTACTCCTGCAACCTCTGGCCAAGGATGCCCATCCGCATCACCTGCAAGGGTGACCGCTGCACCAGCGCCTGACATTGCCCCTGCCGGTGGTATGTTTCTCGGTGCTGGGTATCTTCTTCATGTACAGAACAACTGGGGGGGGGGGGGAAAGAGCATTGTGTGGGGAAAAGAGAATGCTGGGGAAGAGCCACTCCCCATATCCTTTGTTCCCGAGGGTGAGAGGTGCCTATTCCTTATCCAACACAGACTGTCTGGCTCCCCTGGGTCTAACTGAGTGCCTGTGTGTGTGTGTATGCGTGTGTTTGTGCGTGTGTGCATGTGTTTGTGCGTGTGTGTGTGTAAGAGCAGGGCATTCCCTTGGTGGGTATGGTTGAAATCCCTGCTTATGGGCATCCCTGCCTTAACAGCATTGGTGTTTTCCCTCCACCTGGCCCAGGGAGAGGAGGTTCCCTTGGTTCAATCTTGGGGTGGAGGTGAGGGGATACTTACCCCTCCTCTGGCCGGGAAGACAGTGTCAGATCTTTCCATTCAGCCCAAAAAGTCTCCCTTCGGTCTGTATTCTCTTCTGATACCTCGCAGTTCAACTCGAGTGCAGCCATGGTCACTATGGGTCAGCTCTCTCTCTCAATCTGGTCCCCTCTCTGATGCTTTATATAACCCCTGCCTCCCCCCACCTCCACCCCCAATCTATTTTCAGACTCATTGCGAAGGAACTATATCTGGAGCCCATATTCAAGGAAGGAAGGGGGGTATGGTGGGTAGAGTGTACATTTTATTTGAGGGGGGCAAAGGAGGGAGAGGGATTGTCTACTTTCAACTCCTGGGGAGTGGGAGTGGGGTGGGACAGGGTTAAAGACTGGTCCCTCTGACTGACTTCCCCAGGACGCTGCAGGGCTAGAGGATGGGACAGAAATTGTAGACTTGGCTTGGTATCAATTGCCCAGTCTCCTCTTGGGGAGTGAGGCAGGAGACAGACATTTCTGGAGCCCTCAGCACTCCCGATGCACCTTCAGAGGCCAGCCACGTGCACGTGTCACTGGGGTCCCTGCCCAGAGCTGCTAGGAACGGTAGTCTTGCTCTCAGCTCGTCCCTTTCTGCAGAGGGAAGTTTGGGGACATGTTTGTAAACAGATCAGAGCATGTCAGGCTCCAGCAGTGCCCACAGTCTCTCCTCCAGGAGCTGACAGGCTTCATGCCCCACAACTGTCCTTTGTCCTTTCTCCTGGGTGTGCTGGCCTCTCAGCCCTGACACATTCTCTGCCCTCTGGGTTCTCTAAAGAGGTTAACAGCTCTGTATTCCAAACCCCTGGGACCATAAGAGAAAGAGCACATTCCCTTGTTGCCCAACAGTTCCCTCTAGAGAACAGTAACCAGTTTAGTTCAGTGTTCATATGCCGAACCCTTCCTTAGAGAGGTGGGGGAGGGTGGTGGTGGTGGTGTTAATCCCCTCTTTGGTCTTCTGGGCACTGATGACCTTTGTCTGTTGTTTGTCTTTCCTAAGGCCAAGTTGGGCCAAAGCAGCTGTTCCCCAGGAGGTGCCAGCATTGGACAGTGGCCTACTCTCTGGGAAGGGCAGGATCCCTTTAGATTCACTTGCTTGAGCATGGGGAGGTGGGGTAGCTTGGCCTTGGATGAAGGATCAGATCTAGGTTCTCTTCCTATCTCTACTGAGTTCTTACTAGAACCTGGTCAATTCCTTTCCCCTCTTAGGACCTCACTTTTCCCCTCTGTAAAAATAAGGGGTTGGACCTCTCTTAGGTCCCCTCCAGCCTTGAACTCTGCTCCTTAGAGCAGGTGTTAATTATTGCTGTTCTGTTTCATTGTGTCCAACTGTCCAACTCCATTTGGAGTCTTCTTGGCAAAGACACTGGAGTTGTTTGCCATTTCCTTCTACAGATCACTTTGCAAATGAAGAAACTGAGGCAAACAGGGTTAAGTGACTTGCCTAGGGTCACACAACTAGTGTGTGAGGCCAGCATTGAACTTAGAAAAAGGTGACTCTGACAGCAGACCCAGCACTCTACCTAGCTGTTTGTGCTAATTAATACCTTGCACAGTTCCTAGCAGCCCAAGGACCTGAGGGGATGGTAGTGGGTAACCATGGCAGGGCTTTATGGGTGGAAAGGAGCATCATAGCTCTGGAGCAGGAAGAGGTCTTAAAGGTCATGAAGTCTAGTCCCCTCATTTATACAAGGAAGACAGAGCTGGGTAGAGCCCATAGCTCCCCAGTCCCTCTAGGATCAACTGCAGTCCTGAATTTGCTGTTGGTCCCATTTTACATTTTCCACTTTATTCTCTATTAGGCTCTTCCATGAACTTTATGGATTGGCCAGACTGGCCTGTTTCTCAAACCCAACTTGACCTCCTATCTCTGTGCCTTTGCCCAGGCTGTTTCAAAGGCCTAGAATGCACTGTATCCCTCCAGCCCCCAGTCCCACTGCCATCTGTAGCTGACTGCCTAGTCACAGGTCCTACCCTCCCCAACTTCAGTGGCTAGAGAGAAAACAGAAGTGAAGTATCTTGAATCTAGACCCATAACCAAACCTGCCCCCACACACCACCGAACTCAAATGGGGTAGCTTGTGCAAGCACATGGGGCAGAGGAAGGGCAGACATTCTTCCTGGACAAACTAAACCCTGAGCTCAGAGACTGAGGGGATCCCAGGGACAAGAGTGAGCAGTGACCAATTCCACCCCCCCCCCATCCCCTTCCCTGGCCTCTTGGGCTCACCCCAATGACTGCCCCATCCCCGAAGGTCACTCCAACAAAAGGCCAGAGTCAGGCTTGTTCCATTCAGATTTTTAATGAGCTAGGGCGAAGGCCCCGAAGGAAGCACTGGTGGGGGGAGGGAAGGGGAGGCAGGCAAAGTCATATCCCCTCCCTCCACCAGTTTTTGTGGGGAAAAAAAGAGTCCCAGACTCTTTAAATAATCATTATAAAAAAACTGATGGGAAATCTGGAGGACCAATGATTCCCTACCCCACCCACTGGTTACCAGGAGTGCCTGGTCCTGTAACATAGGCCTGGGCCTACTGGGGACACCTCTGCCTGTCACCCCAAGCCCAGACCGCTATCACATCCCAACACTGCTGAGGAGTCAGGAGGTGGTTGCTCTCCCCTCAACTATGTCCTGCCCCCTTGTGGCAGTAAATGTAAATACCAGCAAGACAGACACACCCCTAACCAGCAGAGTGAGTCCTAGAGAGTCTATCCACTCCCTGTCCCATAACACTTGAAAACTAGTCTTTGAGGGACAGACGCTCCCAAGAAACAGTCTGGCTCTGGGGGGTGGGGGAAGGAAGGAGCCCTAAAGCCCCCAAGCCCCTTGTCCAGGGCAGGCTTGTAGTCCAGGCTGAAGAGGAGGATGTCTCTAGGAGTGACGGATAGCCCTGTTGCCCTGTAATGGTGATGGTTGGAGGGCCACTAGGCTTGAGCACATAACTCCCCGACCCGCTGCCGAAGGTGGAAGGCAAATTCAAACATGGTGGCGGCCAGGCTCTGGTGAATGAGGTATCGGGGCAGTCGACCCTAGTTTGAGGATGGGAGGGAGGAGAGTCACCAGACAGGAAGGAGTTCAATGTCTTTTTTGTCCCCCTCCTCCCTCCAGGTTTAGAGAGGGAAAGAGAAGTGGTTCTTGCAAGTCCTCTACCAGAGGATACTAGACTCAGGCTCAGACAGCACTGGCTGGGGGCCTCTTCTGGTCAGACAACAGGGGGAGGGGTTAGGTAGCTTAGGGAGGGGCCTAGCTCTGAGAACACTGTTCTGCAGCCCTGGCTTTAGCCCCACAGAGCTGGGAGGGGAGTGAGATGAAGGAGGAGGAGCATCCCCAAGTTCCACTGGGGTAGGAAATGGTACGGAAGGAGGCATGCTGTACTTTTGTGGGACAGGGGGTCTGTAGGATTCACATGGTCCCACTTCTAGGGTACCTTGAGATCTGTGTTGAGGACCCAGACAAAGGTGCAGACTCGAGGGTTGTTAGGCGACTTGAGAACAATGAAGCCACCAGGTCCATTCTCACCCCTGGGGAGCAGAACAGAGTAAGGCACAGTCTGAGCACACTGCACCACATCCTACCTGAATGACCCACCCCTCCTTTCCTTCCTCCTGACCCTGAGTTGGGGAGGAGGTAAGAAGTGATAAGGTGCTGCTGGGGAGCACCCAAAGATCCCCGATCCAGGGGAGAACCTCGGAGGCACGAGTCCCCATTCTTGGTTCTTCCACCTGAAGCTCAAGCCTGGCTCATCCGTGTCTCTGTTCCAGTGACTCAATCCCAGCCCCAAAGGGACAATCATTCTTGGTTACCCTCTTCTGAGGTCTGGGGTCTCCTCCCATCAGCCTGGCTTTCTGAGGAACATCGGCAGCAAGATTGCCATGGGGGCTTTGTAAGGGCAGGGCCCAAGGAAAGACTTTGTTGTCCCTAAGGCAGAGACCCTGGAGGGGGCAGGTGGACTCGGAACTAGAGCTGTTTGCTCCCTCACTGTAGGGACTGAAATAAGAGATAGGAGTAACACAAGGGCTTAATGTGAAGGAGGGATATCTAAGTGAAAGTGTGAGGACAGCTCAGAATGGTTGACAGTGGAAGATTATGCCCTCCTCACTTCTGGCAGCTTTGGAGCTTCATAAAGAGACAGAGAGATGCTCAAGGTCATGAAGGAGCCACCTGCAAGTCACACAGCTGAGAACAGCCTCCTGTCTCCGAAGCCCTCCCCTTTCTTTTTGCAGCTGCCCCCCCTCCCCCAGGGGCCTGATGGTGGTGTTTGTCCTTCCCTCTCCTGACCTCTCTGGGTATCCAACAGCAGTGTCTGTCCTCCCTTCTCCTGCCCTCTCTGGGTGCCCAATGGCAGTGTTTGTCCACCCCTCTTCTGCCCTCCCTAGGGAGCTGCCTACTCTAGACTCCACAGACAGGATTCCTGACTTCCCTCAATCATTCCTCTCATTGCTGGGCTCCAGCAACTGTGCCCACAGTGACCAGTGGAGAGTGCCCAGAGGCATTAAGCAGCTTAGTGGTTGATCCAGTGACGTGCAGAAGGTTTGGGAACATGAACACAGGGCAGGGACTGGGGGGCATTTAAAGGACATTAACACCATACAAGTTGCCCTAAAGTTCCTGCTGAGACACATCTGGGGATGGAGCCATTCTGCTCAGAGAAAGGACTGGCTGAAATGACCTTGAGGGCCTCACCTGACATATTTGTGAAGTGGGGGCTTGGCAAAGTGGGTGGTAGCAATGCCTGAGGAGAGGTATCTGTCTCTCCGCCTCTCAATTCTACGCACATTCACAAAGTCCCTGGGAGAATAAAGGAAGTAAGAGATTAAGTTTAAGATGAGATCACACCCCAAGAAAGCAGAAAGATAATGGCTGCAGCAGGAGCAGTCAGAATTGGGGGTGGGATAGAAGAGACAGAGGAAGAGAAGAGAGATGGGGAGGGAGCAGGGAGAAGTGGGGGATGGGGAAGGAGAGAAGTAGAAAGTGTGAGAGAATGTGAGAATTAGGAAGAAAGGTAGGGCAGCAGCCTTTACCTGGGGGAGACCACCCCTCCTGCGGCCCCTGAAGATACATCATAGGTGATAAGAGTGTTGTCTTCCACTCGATGAAGGATCTGTGGTTCAGGAGACAATCAATTTGACCCTCTACTAGGCATGACCTAGGGGCTCAGCATTTTGGTACTGAGAGGAGGCTGTGGAGGGAGGGCAGGGGTCCCAGTGCCTCTGGTTCCATCACAGATCAGGAACCAAGGCACCTTCCCTCCATTCCTACCCCAGAACTTCAATGTTCCCCTCTACTAATCCGGGTAAGTTTCCTTCTTGGAAGGTGAGCAGTCCCAGGTCCCCTGGTCAGCGGAGAGACTTGGAGGTCTGGGTGAAGACAGCCCCTTGGCAGACGCACCTGGCAAGCATTCACAGTCTTGTTCCACAGGACCATTTTCTCAGGCTGCAGGATGACCTCCTGGTACACTAGCTCAGCTGGACACTGCAGGAATGCCTGATGGAGAGGCAAAGGCAAGCACACAGCTGGCTAACCTGCCTCTCAGCCCCAGGGGCAGGAAAGCCATGGCCCTGCTTAAGCAGCCCCAGTGGCCCATCTCTTGATCCCTCCCATCTGGGAATCTCAAAGGCCCCCTTACTTGCTTCTGTACTTTCTTCTTGATAGGATTTCAGAACCAGGAAGGGCTTGGGAGGTCATTCAGTCCAATCCAGAGCTAAGCAGAAATCCCTGTTACCATCCCTATCCTCCCAACTTCCAAGTAGTTACCCAGAGTCTGCCTGACAACTGCTAGGGGACAGGAAACTCACTACCTCCTGAAGCAGCCCTTTTCACTTTGGGACAACTCTTTTTGTGAGGGGGCTTTCCCTTAATTAGCCTGAAATCCACCTCTCTACACCTTCCATTCACTGATCCTGGCTATGCTTTTTAGGGCCAAGGAGAACAAAGCCAAGCCTCCTTCCACATGACAGCCCCTCAAATATCTGGGGACAGCAAGGACCTTCTTTTGGGATCACTGATCAGATGATCTCTGCAACGCCGGGTGGTCTGGCAGGTACTAGATGTATGCCAGTTGTATGTTTAGGGGTGGGGCTGCAACTTGGATCACATCTCACCTTGAGGATGAAGGTCTTGCCATGGAAAGGAATTTCAATAGTGTACACTGTGTCCCCATACTCCTGGTGTAGAGAGAGGAAAGGAAGTTGGAGAGAGAAGGCAGCAATGAGGGGCAGGGTAGCTGAGGATGACTGTCACAGGGCTGAGAGAAGAAGGGGATTAAGGAAGGGAAGGCAGAGAGGGCTGGGGTGATGGCAAGGCCCTGGCATGGAGATAACATCCCTGGCCCAGTGACAACAGCTGGGACACTCCACAAGAGTCAGCAGAGGATTACTCTGCCTCTTCCTATGACATCACAGAGGAAAGGGAGGGAAGGCTGGAATCCAACCTGGGGATCACAGAGAGCATCAGTCCCTCCAAGACCCAGAGGGGAGGCATGGATCTGCTTTTCTGGGGCAAGAATTCAGCCTTAAACTAGCAATCCTGTGCCACCACTGCCGGTCTACTTTTCACGGGCAGCTCCCCCATTGCTCCCACCTCACAAAGCCAGGGCTAGCTTTGGGCTCACGTTATTCTTTTCAAACTTCCAATTCTCCTCTTGAGCCAGGATCTGATCCACCACCTCCATGGCTTCCTTCCCCTGCTGGATATACTCCCGATCCTAGTACAATCCATGTGGGCATTACTCAAACAGGTCCACACAACGTTCTCCCTTCCCCCTCCCGCCCTAGAAGAGGCAGGTGGGGAGGAGGGGTATGGGAAGAGGAAGGGGGCCTAGCATCTATAAGGAAGCACAGTTTCCTGTCTCCCAGCATTACTCCTCATTCTCCCTCTCTAAGACAGATCCCACCCACCTTGCTTCTCTTCATTCTTTCCTATGTTTCCCTCAACAGACGTCAATGACTACAATCCAGTTACGGATTCTAGCCCCATCACCCCAGCCCCCTCTGCCCCCTCCATGCAACCTCTTTTATCTGAATCCCCCCCCCACCCCTAGTACTGCTCAGGCTGAAAAGGAACAGATATTTTTGACCCAAGACCTCTTGTCTAAAGCCCCTTCTTAATCTGTCTCTCTCAAAGACAAGTGACCCTTTTCCTCAAGGTCACTATTCTAAAGGGCCAGGTCTGGGGTTGTTGGAGAAGGGAATGATGAATACCTGGCTAGAGAAGCCTTTCCTCCCAGCTCCTTCATCATCAGATTCATTGTCAGATCCTAAAGAAGCCAAGTGGAGAGAGGGATCAATGTAAGGGGGGGAAGAGGGCTTCCATATATCTGTATGTGGGAGAGAAGCCCTCTCCGTCTGGAATCTGAAAGAGGAACCCTAAGATTGCCTCTCTTCCTTCCTTTGCCCTCCCATTTCCACACAGATCCAATGACTGAAGGCCAGCTTCCTTCTCACCCCATCTCCAGGAGGGCTAGAGGAGGAAAGTGGGGAGAAGCTACATGACTCACCTGCAAATGACTCTGGAGGAGAATAGAACTGGCCTTCAGACAAGGCCCCAGGGAAGAGCAGGGGGCCTCGGACAGCAGCAGCTTGGGCAGCCAGATACCCTGGGGGATAGATCCACAGATGCTTTGTTCCCTTTCCTGGAGTGCCCTCCCCATCCTCCCTTCAGCACAGCGCTAACCCCCAGATCTATCCATGGAAAAGCATGTCTCCTGGGATTTATAGGGCTGGCTCAGGGGCCACACCTGTCATATTTTTTTTTACCTATCCCAGGGTGACAGTGACAAGCAAAATGACAAGGGAAAGAAGACTCCAGACATAAGGAAAACTGGGAGTCTGACAGCCACTGGTGAGAGGTCATCAGCTGAGACACTTGGGAGAAAAATCCCAAGACTTTTCCATTTGTTCCTGGACTTCTCACAAGCACCAGAAGGATTTTCTCCATAGGCACAGCACTCTTCCCCAAGACACTTTCCCCTTGGCCCTGCCAATCACTGGGTCATAGGATTTAGAGCAAGAAGCAACCTTACACATAGTCTAGTCCACTCTCCTCACTGAAAGATGAGGAAACTAAGGCCTGGAAATGTAAAAGTGATTGGCCAAGATGACCCAGGTAGAAAGGGGCAGAACTAAGCTTCAGGTCCTGGGACTTCAATTTAGGGCTCGCCCCATTCCATTCTGCTTCCTCCTCATGGAACTCACATCGCTCCTCCTCTGCCTCCTGTGTCAAGACCTTGAAGTCAAAAAACCAGGTTTCCAGCCAGGCGATGACGAAGGAAATGATGGGGAGCACGTAGCCAAAGGCGCCTTTGCTGAGCAGCTGGGGAGAGGCAGCTGGGCTTGGTGAGGGGTGTGCCGCCCCACCCCCAATGCTCTACCCCTGGGAAGGCCAAAGCTGGCCCGCTGTGCATGTGTGTGAGGATGGGCCCTTTCCCTGATCTCAACAGCTCAGGAGCCCTCTGCTTACTCTCCACAGTGGGAGATGGGCAGCTACTACAGCAGGAGTGACTTTGGTTGGACCTAAGGGAGAGGGATTCCTGAAATCGTAGAGGCTTCAGGAAAGGGACGGGATAGAGGAGGAATTTCCTTCTCTGGAGATGATTGGGACAGGACCCCAACCCCAATTTACTCAAATATAACTATACAAAGAGAAAGGACATAATGAGTTCAGTTGGACTGAACCACTGGAAGGCATCCTTTGTCCACGTTCCACCAGAGTCCCTAATATAGCATCCCTGACAATAAGGGGCATATTTCCAAACCTCTTCCTCTCCAAGATTCTCATCCCTTTCCCCACAAACTCCATCTAGGATCACTGACCTGAGAGAGGATGACCTTGACAATGAGGAAGGCACTGGACACAAGTGTGGTAATCTGGTCAGAACAGGGAGAAGAGAAGCCAGGACTTCAGGCCCCTCTTCCACATGTTCTCCCATTCCCACAATGTCAAATGGGGCAATGTATTCCGCGGAGGGGCTCCTCAACATGGACTGGGCATGGGGCTTGACATCTTACCGCGATCACCCACCAGTGTCGAAGCCTCAGCACAGCGTAGCCCATCAGCAGCCCCGAAAACCGAAAGAAGGCTAGAAGCTGGGGGAGGGGGCCATGGATAAAGGAAATTCAATCAACATTCACATATTAGATGAGTGGGCAACATGCATCCCAGTCCTGTACTTGGTATTCCAGGTAATACAGGATTGGACATGGTGCCCATCCCCAACCATGGGAGCTTACACTCAAACTGGAAATGAATCCTCTCTCACTTCCCGGGTAAATCTGATTGACTCTCTCCTTCCATGGAACTAAGGGGTTGGAGCCACACACTTCCTTTCAGCAGCTTTCCCAAACAAAGCCTGTCCACTCCAGGAGAGACCTTGGCCCTTAAAGAGCACACCTCACCCAACCACCATGTGTTTACGTGCTTGGGGAAGGCTCTGTATGTCTTCCCCAAGAGGCTGGGAGCTTCCCAGGGGCAGGGGCTAGGTGTTTCCCCCCATCAGACTGGGAGGAAAAATGCTGAGTGAAAAGGAATAAGGGGAGAGGGAGAAGAAAAACCGAAGAATGCTCTGAAAGCTGCCAACAGCTGCCTCCTCCACATCTGGGCCACTCACAAAAATATCAAAGAAGGAGGTTTTGAAGCTGTAGTTGATGATCTCTTCCTCTAGATTCTTCTTGATGCCCGTCTTTGTCTGGGAGTGAATAACAGAGAAGGAGAGGGTGAACTGGCCGAACCAGGACTGGTTCCCTTGCCCCCCGCTCATCCCCCAACCCCTCAAGGCTTTGTCTTCTGCCAAAAATGTCAATGGGCAAAAGAAACTTGTGGTGTGAGCAGATTAGTGAATTCTAAATCCCCTCTATGACACCTGACATAAAACCTGGACCTGGGGTGGGGAACCTTTGGCCTCAAGGCCACATGTGGCCTCTAGGTTCCAGGTTCCCTAGCTCTACTT
The DNA here is from genome assembly GCF_028372415.1 of Notamacropus eugenii. Lineage (NCBI taxonomy): Eukaryota > Metazoa > Chordata > Mammalia > Diprotodontia > Macropodidae > Notamacropus > Notamacropus eugenii. The sequence goes on along the minus strand of NC_092873.1, from coordinate 355,183,817 downwards.
ATATCCATGTTTCTGAAGCATGAAGTAGGCTCATAGAACAGGCAAGCAGTTCTGGACAACTCAAATCCAAGAACTTATGGCTCCAGGGTCACTCAGCTCCAAGGGAGGGAGAGTGGAAGGAGAAGTTGGTGGCAGGCTGGGGACTTTTGTTTCCAAGGCAACCCCGACTGGCAGAAGCAAGTTTAAGCAACCTCTGAGTTTGTATATGTGAGAATTACACAAGATTGACGTGTGGACAGAACAGAGACAGGGATAAGGAGATCTGCACAGCCTTCCTTCCCCTATAAGGACGTAGGAGGCATGATTCTTAGGTCCACCTCTCATACAGAAGGACATGGATCAGATCTCGTTGAACACAATATTTGCATAACTTAATATCCCTCCATCTTCCCAGCCAACAATCCATCTAGGGAGTCAGAGGGGGCTTGAGGGCAGGGGATGGGAAGAGAAAGGGTATTGGGTAGTGGTGTCAGACAGAGCCCCAGGTGGTAAATCAGCTGATTAGATTTGCATCTAATGGAGAGAATCCATCACTCTGCCTGGTTGGCCAGGATGAAGGAATAAATAGTTGTGTTGTACTTCTCCCTTATCCCCAACCACATACATGTAGTTTAATACAGTCAGTATTCCCCTTTCCATGAGAAAAGGACTTTGAGGAGATGGAGCCCTCTCTAATTCTGGCTAAGATATCTAGACTAGAAAGTGAGTATGAGAGAGGGGGCATATGGAGGGCAATCCAGGAATGATTAGAGCCCAACTGTCTGAGCATGGTAGAACCTGGCCACCACAATTCAAATGAGGCAGCTAGTGCAAGAAAGAAGGCAGCTGCCCCCACCAGCAATGCCCTCTGTGGCACAGTGGACAAAGCAACGGCCTGGGAGTTAGGATGCCTGGGTTCTAACCTGCTTACAAGTTCTACGACCTTGGGTAAGGCACTTTGCCTTTGTAGGCTTCAGTTCCCTCTGTAGAAATGAGAGTACCATAGGCCCTGCTTACCTCACAAGGTGGTTGTGAGATACAAACGAAATCACATGTGGAGGGACTCTGAAAACTGCCAAGTGCTACAAGAACTGAAAGCAGTGGTATTATTCTCCTCGTGCTTCTCTGAATCTTCTTCCTCCTCAAACCCAGAAACTACGGCTGCTCCTGGGACTCTGCCTGCTGACCCTTCAGAGAAATCCTTTTATTTTCTGGTTTTGTCTGTTTTTTACCCTCTGTGCTGATGGTAGATCTGAAATACGGGGACCTGGGTTCTAATCCTGGCCCTGTCATTAACTAGCCTGTGGCCTCTGAGGAACCAACTTTTCTCCTGGGGGCCTCAGAAACCTCTCCGTCCCCATCTCTAACAGCTGTTCCAACTTCCTAACTCTTAAAATCTCTGTCTCCAATCTTAACCTGTCCCAAGACAGGCTTGGGGACTGTAAAATCCTACCAGGATTAGTGGTCTACCCTCGTAGGTCATCCTGCTTCTAGGTTTACCTTAGGAAAATCTAGACCATCCACTCCCATCAGACTAAAGCACAGTTCTCAGCAAATTAGCCTCTATTCAAACACCTCCAAGCTGCCTCCAAGATATCTCTAAATGACTCTGTCTGGTACTTCTAGCTCTTTACAATCTGGTCCCAACCTACCTTTCCAGTTTAGTCTAACCCTACTCTAGCCTATTACACAAATAATAAAAAATTACTCTGTTGTCTGCCAGACACATCATGTCCATGCCTGACTTCCTGTCTTATCACTCTCCTTCCTCTGCCTGAAATGCTTGGCCTCTTCTTCTGCATGGTGAAAACCTGTTCATCTTTGAAAGCCTAGCTTCCTCCATGAAGCCTTTCCCAGCCCAGCCTCGCCCACAGGAATATCTATGGCCTGGGTCACACACTTCACCTCTCCTAGACAGGCTGCTAGTGAAAGTTATCATTGTGACTAGTGTATGTAAAGTCAAGTTGGAACTCTGGTAAGTACCTGCCAGAGTATAAGCTGTGTTCCCAGAGCCTAGAACTGGGCCTTGCATGCAGAGGGCACTTGGAAAATGTCTGCTGAAGGTGGCAGTCACTATGAAAATGAACTGAGTTTAGTCCATTCCTCCGTCTTGGGGAAGATGGAATCTAACAAAGTCTGGACTGATGGAAGTTTCCCTGGAGAGAAGGATGATGATCACTGAAAAGAGGGGTGAGAGGAGAAGCACAGAATTGGAATTCAGAGTCAGGGAACCAAAGAACCACAGAAGAAGTGAACTGAAGGGGACCTGAAGGTCTGACACTCCCGTTTTACAGAGGAGGAAACTGAGGTCCAAAGGATGATGTGCACAAGGGGGCAGAGGCAATTTGTAGACTGCCCGCCTCCTGACCCAGCACTCTCTACACCACACAACCTTTTTACTTTCTAAGATACTTTGCCTCTGTTCTTTCATTTTATCCTTAAGCCTTTCTGTGGGATGGGAGAAAGAAGGGGGGGAAAATGCTCTCTCACTGTCGACAGATTAAAGTCCAGAGACTCCAAGGTCACAAAGCAAATTGTCAACTACATCAGGATTCAAATCTAGAATCAAAGAATATTAGAGATAGGACATGGGGCAGGGGGGCATTGACAATCTCCACTTCTATCCCACCCTCATTTTAAAGAAGGTTAGCCGAAGCCTAGAGGGGTATGTCTGTCCCAGGGACTAGGCACACCCACGTACATTCAGCTCAATGATCCAGAGCAGAGCAATGAACAGCAGGTCGAAGGTGACAAAGAGGCAGAAGGTTCGGCGGACGTCCGAAATGGCCCTGCGGTTCTCTGGAAGGCGTGGGAAGAAGGATGGCTGGAAACTCTGGCTTCTGGGCAGTGAGGAGCTCAAGGAGGCCACAGCAGGAAGACTTTGCTCCAAGTCCCTTGATGAGTTAACAGGCAGCTTGGTCATCCTGGTGGGACTTCCTCTCCCCTCACTGGAGGGGAGGAAGAACTTTCAGCAATGTATCTGTAAAGGTGAAGGGGGGAGATGCTAGAAAGAGCAAGAATGATCTATTGGGATGGGCAGTGTTTGGGACCCAAATCTGGGGCCTTGGCACCTGTAGATTCCCCATTAAATGGCCCCTAGTTCTATGTCCCTCTGCTCCCAACAACCCTTCTCCCACACAGCTTGCCAGACCCTCCTCCTTCCATTATAGTCTTCTAGAGTCCCCTCCCCTCCCCAAATTCACAGCAACTGTGTAATTATCCGATCCAAGTCCCTAGACTTTTAGAATCTTTTTCTTTTTTAGCAAACTACTGGCCCACACCCATCCTCACCCCCACGGTTGTCCCTTGAGATCTGAGCCTCCTCTTCTCCATACTCACTATCCAATCCCTTCCTGGGGCACTCCCAAGAGTCCAGTCCAGCCCAATGCCGGCCAGGCTGTTGTGCTCTGCCAACAGCCTGGCCCCCTCCCTAGGAGGAGGGAGCCCAAGCTCTGTTCTTTGTTTGCTGAGGACAAAGCCACATTCCCTTCCCCCTCTCTCCTGGCAACTCTGGGGGTGGGGGGGAGATGGGGACTGGGTGGAGGGAGGACACTTCTCAGAGAATTCTTTAATTCTTTATGTGGGTAAAGATCATCACGAGAGCAGGACCAACTTGCTAACAGTTGGTGGTGAGGGTAGAGGTGGAAGATATCGTTTGCCTCCCTCCCTACTACCTGTGGTTGCTTCCCTGATTCTTGAGGAGGGAGTCAGAAGCAGCATACACATCCCCAAGATCTAGCCTGAGAAACAACAAGGATGTGGGGCATGGTGCACCATGGAGCCCCAATCCAAGGCACTGATAACATCACCACGACCACTCAACATTTTCTTAGAGTTTTCTATTTCCAAAGCACTCTCACATACAGTAGTGCATTGTGAAGAAGGCATTGAGCAGGGGCTCATGTTTATGTAGCACTTTTTTTTGCAAAGGGTTTTACTCCTTTAATTATCTCCTTTGAGACACATAGCAGCCCTGTAAAGTAAGGACCATTATTACCTCCATTTTATAGGTGAGGAAATTGGGGTTGACAGCTGTTAAGTGTTTGGAGGAAGGGGCATTCAAGCCCAGGTCTTCCTGAGTCCAGATCCAACATTCCATCAGATGTGCCCTAAGGCCTCTTGGGTACTGCAGGTACTATTACCTCATTTTGCTAATTTGGAAACTTAGGCTCAGACAGGTTGAATCATCAGCTCAATATCTAGCTATTGTCTATGACTGGAGTGGCCTCGAGGTTGCAGGTTCCCCACCCGTGGTCTATGATCTCCTTAGAGATCCCAGAATGCAATAACTCCAGAAAGAAGTCTGATGCTCCTTCCCTTTCTCTGATATCCCTACCTTCAACTCTTTAATTGTTTAGGGGGCTGTAAATGGGGAAGATCAGAGATTGAGGGGTGCTGGGATTCAATTCAAATAATGTTCTTTGGTAAGTGGTCAGGCTAGAAAGATATGCTACAACCTCTTCTTTCCATTTCTCCCTCACTTTTCCTGAAACCATCTCTGTTCCACCTCCTTCCAAAGGGATGGAGTCTGATGAATCACAAGTGAGGGACTACAATGACCACACTGAGGATCTCCTTGTAGGAGGGAAGGGGGAAACTGGATTTTCTGCTCCTGATCTCAGGGTGCAGGAGCCAAACAAACTTATTCTAAAAGCTCATTTATCGTCAGGGCCACTCGAGGTAGTTAAGGTGACAACAGAGACACAAGCAACTGGCCTGTTACATGAGATTAATCAGGGTCTGCTTCTCCCCTTTCTCTACTATATCCCTGCATCTCCCTCACCCTCAATAATCTATCATGTGATATTGGGTTGGGGAGGTGCTTTGGACAAGTGAGCTTGTCTGTACCCTGGTCTCTGAGCAAGACCACATCTAACTCTGCGCCAACCAGTAAGAGTGATTCTGTCCTTAAAAGATCTCAGATTTTTAAAAACCACTGAAGCTCTCCCAAGGTAATCAGGGGAACTGACATCCCCAAGCCCCTCAGGAAAACCTGGAAGCCAACTCTTCATCCTATCCCCCTGCCCAAATATCTCTTTGCATTAAAAGCAAGCTCAGTCTACATACATATGGGGAGCATGGGCAGCACTGCGGGGAGTGGGAGTAGGCAAAAGGCAGTTTTGCTGTTGGGACATGTGTGTTTCTGTGGCTTCTAAGAATGGGACCCAGGAGTCCTATCCCCAAGGGAGAACAAGGTGGTCATTTGTACCCTGCTCAAAAATGCTTCTTCCCACTGACAGAGAAAGCTTCCCAGGGAGTGATTTTATCCTGAGTTGGGGTTCCATTATCCATGGGGCTGTACTAATTTGTTGAGGGGGGGTGTGTGTGCAACATCTAGGATGGAAGACATGATGACTGGTGAGCATCAGAACATTGATAAATGTGCATCCTTCACTCCCTTTGAAAGAGGAAGCTCCAGGGAGCATGGCACTTGCTAACATCTCTCTGTCTTTACTACATCCGCTTCTCCTTTCTGCTTCCTCCATGTCTCTCCTCTCATCATGCCTCCTTCTCTCATCACATTTCTCCTCATCATCTCCTTCCTCTCCTCCTTCATCTGTGTCTAAGTACGTATTCCTCCTCTTTATCTCTCTGCTTCTCAGATCTGTCTCTTTTTCTTTTATCTCTAAGTCTCTCCTCTAAACTAACTCTGTATGTATGTCTCTCTGTGTATGTCTTCTTTCCTTCAAAGTCACTTTTTCTTCCTCATTTTCCCTTCCCTCCCCCCTCCCTTCAAGAGCAAATACAAATGACAACAGGTTGGGCATGAGATAGTATAGCATCAACACTCACTCACACCCCCAGATAAACCCAGGAAAAGCGAGACACAAAGGAGGGGAGGGGGAAGAATGAGGAGGGGGTAGGATGTCAGAGATAAGACTGGAGGAGGAAATGTAAGCAACTGGAGAATCAAATACTGTGCCTTAAAAAAATGTAGAAAGAATTGGGGGGTGGGGAGGGCTGGCCAAAAGTCAGAGAAAGGAGTTTCTATCATTTCAAGGCCCTGACTCCCTTTCTTGAGTACTGGGTTCCAATCTTTTTAGGCAGGTAGAGACGTGGCTTGGAACTCAGGAAATCCAAGATCTTCAGAGAATCATGCTTCTGGTCTGGATTCTGTCACCAAGCTGTGTCCTTAGGCATGTCATTCCTCCTCAGTGGCCTCCTCTGTAAACTAAGAGGTTTGAACTTATCTCTAAGGACTACCAGCCCTGACGTTCTAAGGTTCTCTGAAGTCAGGAACAACTGAATTCTCAGTCTGCAAACAGAGCTCATAGATCCCTAAGGCTTCCTTCTGACCTACTCTACTCTTTCCACTAGGCCAAGGGAGGCAGGACAGAGAAAGATAGCAAGGGCAGAAGCTGGCTGTTTTTGCTCTATTATCGGAGCACTCTTTAGAATTTTAATATAACTTGCCCCAATTTGTTACATGGGCAGTTCAGTGGGCACAAGCCTAGTTTTTGCAGTAGCCTTCTTAGATCAATCTGTGTTTTTCATACGAACAGAGGAAAGGCAAGGGGGGAGTGCTGGGGTGCTAGAGACAGTCTGCCTCTCGCTCACCCCTCTGAGAAGCAGTAAGCCCTCTGGCCCCCAGCTCAGCCAGCCTACTGCTAAGGTCCCTGTGACAGTCTCTGGTACAAGCCGGCCACCCCTCCCTAGCACTGGCAGAGTGTCATAAAAGCAGGGCGAGAACGAGTCCGCCTGAGATGGCTGCAGATTTGACACTCAATTTGTTAGCGGGAATTGAAGGCAAGAAGGGGAGTGTTGGAAGTTTTAACATCCTACAATGGAGAAGGAAAGCAATGGGATCAGAGGAGCTGGATTCAAATTCCACTTCTGATACCTGCAACCCTGAGTAAGTCACTTAACCTCCCTGGGCCTCAGTATTCTCATCTGAAAAATGAAAGGGTTGAACTGGAGAGCTCCTGAGATCTGTGTTCCTATAAACTTCAGACTCACAGAATGTCAGAGCTGGAAGGGGCCATTGAGTTTATCTTGGTCAAGGTTTATCAAATTTTTCTAATCACAGGCCCCTTTTGGCAGTTTGGTGGAGCCTATGGATCCCTTCTCACAATAATGTTTTGAAATGCACAAAATAAAATATGTGGAATAACAAAGAAAATCAATTACTTTGAAATAAAAATCTAATTTTCCCCCCATATAATTTCACAAACCTACCAATGGGAGGCCACTGACCCTTAGGTTAAGAACCACTGATGGAGGCTGATTCTCTCATTTAACAGTAAAGTCAAGCTTGACAGATAGGTAGCTAGAGAGAGAAAGTCACAGAAAAACAGAAACCAGAAACCATTCTCTTCCCCCTTTCCCTAGGAAAAGCTAAAACCTAGTTCAAGATGTAAGAGTACAAGTAGAATTCCCTTGTGTAGGGCTTTTGACAAGAGATTTCTGGGTGGGAGGTAATTAGCAGGGTGCCCAAAAGAAGGGCACTCCCTTTTCTGTTTGTCCAAAGCTCCTAACCCAACCCTTTACTGCTCCTATCAGGTAAATCTTTCTGACCATTCTCCCCCATCTTTGCCTAAAGTGTGATTCTACCCCTTGACACACACCAGACCAGCTGACTAGTCACAACTGTCCTCTGAAGCCACAGAGCCTGCCTGACTCTTGAAGGGGAAGTTTCTCCCAGAGGAGGAAGTGAGCTGGTCTTGAGGCCCAGGGTATTCCCATGCCCATTCATCTGGTCTACAGCCCTCTTCCTGGACAAGGGCAAGAGTAAATGTAAATAGGCAGTCTGCTTTAAATTTCTCGTTTTCTGATAACAATTCTGCAAGGTAGGTGTATTATCTTCATATTACAAATGAGGAACCTGACAGAGAGGTTAAGTGATTTGCCCAGGTCAGAGTGAGGATTCAAACTCAGTCCTGTCCTAACTTGGAGTCCTATGCTCTTTCTACTGTACCATGCTGCCTTTAGATATGTTAGTGATGACTGGGAAAGACAGAAGTCAGAGACCTTCAGTGCCCAGCTCTGATCTCTGGCCCTAACCAAGCTTTCTCCAACTAGCTGGGTGAGGCCTGGAGGTTGCAGGGGAAGAGTTTCCTTACTGCATCATGCCCTGCTTTGGGGAGAGGGGAAGGAGCTCCTGGAACATTCGTTATACTCAGCTCTCTGAGAGGCTTGAAAACAAATTCAAGTCTTACCTCCAATGACCCAGGCTCCTCCTTTTGTGCACTTTCTTCCCTGTGAGGAGTTGGGGGAGTCAGAGCCACATCTATTTTATGAGTATCTCCCTCCCAACCCCTGTCATCCTGTTAATGCTTTCAGCAGTTATTAGCAGCCGATTTAGCACGACACAGCACAGGCCCCTGGCTCACACCCTAAGTCAGCCTGCCCCCACTCCCCTCTAAAACACACATGTTCTCTGAAATCACACCTCAGATCTACTCTCATAGTGTAGAGTCAGCCCCAAATGTCTGTCTCTTCTACCCTCCCACCCCTCCTCAGCAGGGTATAGATTTCAAGCTTTGTCTCACAGGCTAATCACCCAGTTCTTACTTGTAAACTCCACTTTTTTCTAATGTCTCCCCCACCAAACCCCCAAGTCAACCAATTTCCTCTGCGTCCCCCACACTGAGAAAGAGGTTGAACTAAAGTCCTTCATTCAGGGGTCCTGATCTGCCAGCTACTCCATGCTTACTGGGGGTGGGGCTCCCACAATCCACGTGAATGATGAAGATCCATAAGTAACCAGGCTTTGTTTCCTAACCACTTTGCTCTCACAATCCCCCCAACTCCAACACACACAATGGAGCAATAATGAGGAGCTTTGCTCCTTCTCTCTCCCTTCACCATAACCTGGGACAAAGAAGAAAGTGGTTTGAGGCTGGAGAAGCCACACCCTAAAAAATAGTCTGGTCCACCCCACCTCCACCACTGATACCCAGCATGGATGCAGTTGCTGGGGGCCTGTCTTGTTCTTCCCCCTGGTTCTCCCCCAGCCCTGTACACAGCCCATATTGCCTTCATGAGGGCAGTGATGGTTGGCTAAGCTGGATGGAATATAGCTGAGAACATCTAAGACAAGCCATCTTCCTGGGAAACAGATAGAACGAGGAAACAGGTATGATTCCATGGGAGGGGTCAGTTTCCACTGAAAAAGTGTATGTAAATGCACAGAATTCACTTTTTATAGCCATACTGATCTGACTGTAATCTCCACCTGGATAGGGGAACTATGAGAGAGTCTCTTAAATCTGGTCAGGTGAAAACAGGCTAGTGCCCTGAAAGGTAAGAGAGCTTCCAGGTGCCAGAGACCAATGCTGGGCTGGGGTGCTAACGGGGAAAAGATCTACTGCACTTTTCCCAGTTTCAAAAAAGAAATGGAGGATGGAAATGGCTAGGCAGCAGGACACCTTTGCCTCATCCCTCAACTCAACACCATGGCCTGTTGCAGAAAACCTTCACTGCTAAATCTAGTTCCTCAGAGGACCCTGCACTGTCCTTTTTGAGACAGAGCAGAAACAGTTAAGAGTGGAGAGGGAAGCTACCAACTTTTGATGGCGCCAACCTCACCTTTCCACTGCCCAGACTTCTCAGAAGAAGCTAAAATCCTCCCCATCTTGTAGAGGAACAATCATTTCTCACCAGACCTCCTTTTGTGTCTCTGAGAAAGCCAGATTCCAAGGCTGAACAGGTCACGAAGCTGATTCTGGACTGCATTTCTGCATCCATTTTTAACAAGGGAACAAAGAAGTTCATGTCACTTATTCCTGGGACAGCTGCCTCCTCCCTCTTCTCCCCTACCTGAGGGAGGGCAGAGGGCTCATTTAGGTAAGCAGGAGATCACTAGAGAATCTAAAGAGTGGGGGTGGAGAGGCAAGAAAGACAAGGGGGCATCAGAGATACCAAAAACTGAAACCCTTGTTCATTTTTCTCTCTCAGCTGTGTTTGGAAAGTGCAAGATGGAAAAGAAAAGTAAAAGCAGAAACCAGATTCTCAGATCTGGTTTCTCAGATCCCATTCCCTCATCAATAGCCCAACATCTATTGAAAATAAGTGACTAAGAGTTAAGCACCAAGCACCCTAGCCCAGTACTGGTCCCTGGCACCTGGGAGCTATCTGGTCTTCAGAGATGAGGCTGAGAAGAGCCTATCAAATTCCTCTATAAGGTCAGGACCTCCTCCTCCAAAGTTGGAAGGAATTTAGCTTTTCTAGAGAGCTTAAGCAGTAAAAAGGGAAAGCTGGGCTCCTTCAAAGGTTGCTTTTCCCCTCTACTATATCACTGGGAACCTGTTCCTGCTCCTGATAGGTAAGTAGGTAAGGCTTCTCCCCTCCCCCAAAGTATGAACTGTCTGAGTTCGTTAATTCAGTCGGTTAAACATGCTACTAATGAGGCCAAGGTTCTGGGTTCCTTTGCCCTAAGGGTCAAATCCCTTCACACAAGGTCAAAGTGTTCCAAATGTATACCATGGGCCACCAACATGGGGAACCAAACCATGACATGTGGTTGACTGAGTAGAGTGAAAGAGAAAGAGCCCTAGTTTTGAAGTCAGCACACCTGGGATTGAATTCTAGCCCCTATTAGCCACATCTCCCTTGACAAATCCCTTCACATCTCCCAGTCTCAATTTCCCCATCTGTTAAAATGGAGATAACTACTAGAGAAACAACTCCAAGCATCTATGCTTTTCAGGGATGTATGTCAAGGGTATAACTTTCCTATGGAAAGGACTGCATTTCTGACAATGACGCACAATTTCATTGAGGTCCCAGCTCCTTGTCTTCAGGCTCCTCCCTGAAAGTCTCATTTTTACCTGTAGCTCCAAGACAAACTAGGCTGGGTCCTTATGCAATTTCTTCACCTGAATGCCCATGAGGTGAAGGAGTTCTAAGAGTCCTGTAGAGAGTCATGTTATTTTGGAATACCACTCCAACTCAATCTCATTCATACTAATTCTTCTGGGGTTGCATAACTCTTCGAAGTAAATGGCTGCTGGGACAAATGTCCAAGAATGTCCAAGCTTACTGGTACACCCTAATTTCTTGGAAAAGGAGTTACAAAGCAAGCATACCATTTCTCCATGCTCCTGTTCTGTGACTGGTAGAAGCAAACAACTTTCAGCTACTTACCAGGCGGACAAACAAGTCCTTAACCTCTTCAGGCCTTGTTCACAGCCTTGATTTCCTCCTTTATAAAGTGAACTAAAGGACTTAAGGTCCTTTCCAGGTGCTTTCCTTTTCCATAAGTCCTATGAGGTGAGATAATTAAGGGATAGTGTTCCTGAGAATCCTGGGCTGCATAGGAAAGGTTGGGGGTCAAGAAGTTATTGGTCTACAAGCTAGGTTCCAGCTTCACTGGTCTGCTACATTCCCAGTGTGGCAGGATTGTGGGTAATTTAAGGATCTGAGGGAAAGGAAGCTACTGAACCTTATTGCTGCTTTAGTCATCCCCATTACCCAGATGGGCGCTACCTACATCAAGCTTAAGGATACAACAATCATGAACGCTCCCAGCCCATACACAGATCTCTCAGTTTAAACCTCTTCTAACACCGTAAGGTGGAGGGTAGGGGAAGGTGTCCCTGAGACTCCTCAAGGGGGAGGACGATGGCTCTGTAACCTAGGTTCCAATGGCATTGCTCTTCAGGTGTGTGTCTGGCAGAGTTACAGGTGATAAAAGCACTTGGGGAGCAGGAGAGCATTGATGAGGAGCCTCCTTGCTGCCTTGTGCAACGTTACACTTCCTAATCGCCAAATGCACAAGCCCCTGAAGCAGGACCCCCTCCCCCTGGGAGTCCTGACAGCCCAGGAAGTTGACCGTCCTGGGACTCGAGGGCTGGGAATGGGCCTGGAAAGGACTGGTGACTTAAGGAGTAAGTGGGGGGTGAGAGGGGGGTGTGGAAGGGATGCTGAGCCCCCACGCCCACATCTATTATCCCAACACCCCCTTCTCCTGAGGGTACAGAGCCCCAGCTTTCATACACACACCCACCCCCACAAAGGTGGGACGGGTGGGAGCCCCCCAGGACAGGAAAGTGTCAACAAGTCGGGGGGGGTTAGGATGGGAGGAGGGGGAGGAGCCACATCCTTCCCAACCTGTCATTACGGTCCCCAATCCTGGTATGACTGCCCCCTCCCCCTCTCATCCTGTAGAATCCTAGGTGGGTGATACGGGGGTGGGGAGCAACTTTCCTCCACCTACGAATGGCGCACGCGCCGAAAGAACTCCCCCTACCCGCCCCCCATCTCCCCTCCTAGGCTTCGGGGCGACAAGAGAGAGACGAGAGTGGGCAAAAGCCGGAACCTGGGACGCGGAGGGGTGAGGGCGGGGACGGACGGAGGGAACGAGTACACCAGGCCGGAAGTGGGGGGGAGCAGGCCGAATTGAACATCCCCCACCCGCTCCTCACCTACCTTGGTCCCGTTCTCTTCCCCAGCGCCCGCTAGCTCCATGACGGCTGCGGCTCCGGACCTTCCTCCTTCTCCAGTTCCCGGTGGTCCGGCGCCGGCAGCGGACCAGAGCGGAAGTCCCTAGCCTTACCGGAATCGCTGCTTCCGGGGTTGAGCCCGCCCCCTTGTCCCAGGGCACCCGCAGTGATTCTCGCTAGGTCCCGCCCCTTCTGCAACGCCCCTCCCCCTTGTGCTCGAGTCCTGCCCCCTCTTTCCCCGCTTGCTCCAGTCTAGCCTCAGAACTGGGAGCGTTCAGGAAAGGCTTCCCTTCTCCCCAGAGTGGAGACACCCCAGAATGAGGGCTCGGCAAGAACAGAGGGGATGCTAAGAACTTTCTTCCCTTACCAAAGTGGGGACCAGGCGCCCCCCCTCCCCCGTGGAGGGGTCCATGGCCCGAGGATGATCCACCAGACGATGGGAAGATGGGTCGTCTCACCCTCCAGGAGACAGCCAATCCCGAGGCTTGTCTCCGTCGAGGCCACGCCCACCCTTCCCGGGACTGCACCTCGCGCCCCTTACCCGAATTAGTGGTGACCTAGCCCCCAAACCGGCGCCCAAGGTAGCTGCTGGGCAGGTGCCCCCGGAGAATCCCAGCCCTGTCCCAGCCTGCCCACTAGGGGGGAAACACCTGCTCTAACTGCCCTGAGGAACTGGCCCATTCCCTTCACCAAGATGCTGGTTGTAGGGCAGAGCCAGTCCCTCCGCACGTAGAACTTACAGTCCAGCCAGGGGTGGAAGTCGGGGAAGGCTTCTTGAAGGAGAAGGTTGGAAGTGGACTCTAAAGGATGGGTGAGGAAGGAAAGGGAACATGGTCCTAGAGCAGAACAACAGAGGCGAAAGGGATCACTTAAGTGCCCAGGGAGTTGTTCAATGAGAGGCAGTTGCTGAGTTTGGGGTCAGAAGACTGGTCTGCTGTGGGCAGCTAGGTGGTACAGAGGACAGACTGCTGCATCTGGAGTTAGAAGGATCTGAGTTCCAATGTGAGCCCAGACTCTTACTAGCTGTGTGAGCCGAGGTAAGTCATTTAGCCACTGTTTGTCTCAGTTTCGTCATTTGTAAAATGGAGATAATTATAGCCTCTCCTCAGGGTTGTTGTGAGGATCAAATGAGATAATGATTGTGAAGGATGTTAGCAGAGTACCAGGCATATAGTAAGTTCTATGTAAATGTTAGCTATTATTATTTCTACCTCTGACCTTGGATCATTTAAGCTCTCAGGGCCTCACTTTCCTCATGAGTAAGTTAAGGTTGGACTGGATGATATTTTATATCCCTTCCATCTTTAGATTTAGGGTCCTAAGACCACTCTGTAGTCTGACTTAATTCAGTAAGGGTTACGTGAGACACTTACTATTGGTGTGACTCTGGCTAAGTCACTTAACCCTGTTTACCTCAGTTCCTCATCTGTAAAATGAGCTAGAGAAGGAAATGGCAAACCACTCCAATGACTTTGCCAAGAAAACCCAAAATGGCGTCACAAAGAGTTGGGTATGAGTAAACAACAAAATATGAGATAAGCCTGATTGTGAAATGCCTTGAATGCCTGGAATGCAAAGGAGTCTAGACTTTACTCTGGAGGCAGTAGGGATGCAGTGAAGATTTTTCAAAGAGAGGAGGCATGAGTACTTATGAATAACAAAGATTATTCTAGCAGGGGTGTGCTGAGAAGTGGAATTGACTTGGTAATGGATATGAGAGATATCAGAGATAACCCCATGTTTTTAGCCAAGGAGTCAAATATAATGAATTTGGGTTAGGGCATGTGCAGTTTGAGCTTCTAGAAGAACATTCAGGTAGAGCTATCCTGTCGATTGTTAGAAAAAACAGATCTGGAGCTTAGGAGGAAGGTCAGGGTTGAAGATAACAGATTTGGGAGTCACCTGTGGGAAGGCAATAGTTTAAGTCAGTCAGTCAACAAGCATTTATTAAATACTTCCTATGTGCCTGGCATCGTGTTAAGTGCTGAGGAGGCAAAGAAAGGCTAAAACAGTCCCTTTTCTGGAGGAATTCGCAGTCTGATGAGGGAGACAACATCAAAACTATGTATAAGCAAGATATGTATGGGATAAATGGGAGATACTCTCAGAAGGAAGGCTCTAGCATTAAAGGGGGTAAAGAATAACTTCTTACATAAGCTGAGATTTTAGTTGAGATTTGAAGGAAGCCAGGGGATCCAGTGGGCAGAGGTGAAGAAGGAGAATATTCTAAGTATAGGGGACAGCTGCTGAAAATACCACAAGTCAGGAGATTAAATGTCTTGTCTGCAGCAAGTAGAGCAGCGTCCCTGGATCATAGAGAATGGGGAAAGGAATAAACATAAATAAAACTTATGAAACAAAGGAAGGAAACTGGAAAGGTAGGAAGAGGCCAATGTATGAAGGGTTATAAAACCTGAACGGAGGATTTTATATTTGATCCTGAAGGTGACAGGGAGCCACTGGAGTTTACTGAATGATGATGAGGGTGACATAGTCAAGAACTCTGCTTTAGGAAGGTCACTGTGATAGATATGGATGTGAATGAGATTTTCAAGGGAGAGAAAGTAGAGTTCCCCTTGAGGGGGAACACTCATCTTAAGGGAATAAGGATAAGAAATAAGGGAAGAAAACAGAAGAGGGCCATAAGAGTGTGAAGTTTCTGAATCCAAGGGTGGAAAAAGTAGCTAATAAGTAATAGTTTGTGGTTATCAGTATCAAAAGGAGGCAGCTAGGTGGCTCAGTGGATAGAGGGCTTGGAGTCAGGAAGGAGTTCAAATCTGGCCTCAGACACTTAATAACTCTGTGGCCCTGGGTAAATCACTTGACCTCTGTTTGCCTTAATCCATTGGAGAAAGAAATAGCAAACCACTCCACTGTCATTGTCAAAAAAAAGCCAAAACCTCATGGGTGCTATTGGCATGCTGTGGTCCATGGGATCATGGAGAGTCAGTCATGACTAAAGGAGAATAACGACAACATTAATATAAAGAACTGCAGAAATGTCAAGGAGGATAAGGATCGAAGACAGGGTATTAGAGTTAGAAATGAAGTAATTCCTGACCTTAGAAAGGAGAGTTTCATGCAGAGGAAAGAGTAGGTGGTGTTGAAGTTGAGGCATCATCAGGTACAGAGAACTTTTTTTTTTTAAAGTGTGTGCTAGTGCACACATACCTATGATCCAGGTTATCTGGACCTCGAAGGTCAGTGGATCACTCGAGCTTAGGAGTTCTGAGCTGCCATGTGCTAAAACTGTTTGGTTGATTGTACTAAATCCAGTATGGAGGCAGGTAACATCTGCCTAAGGAGATGTGAAGTGACCCAGGACAGAGACAGGTGGGTCAGGGCTCCTTGACTGATCAGTAGCTAGGATTGGGTCTTAAAGGGGATCTGCACTTCTAGCTTGGGTGAGATTGGAAACTCCTTTCTCCTTTCACCTCCCTCCCCCTCCCCCTCCCCCACCCGCGGCCAAAAGTGCTTTTCAACAGTTTTGTTTCCGTTATCTCCCTGCTCATAGCCAGAACACTATAAGAAAAATGTCTCTATAGGACGTTGCTGTGCATAAAGAGAAAACAGGAGAGACTTTTCCGCTAGTGTGTTTTGCCTGAGGCTATGAATAACTGAAATTAGCCCAGCACAACTCTTCTACCCAGATCCATTCTTCTAGTCTCTCCGGATGGTCTTTGGGGGAGGCAGGAAATAGAGTTTGAACTTCTCCCCCAGCAATTCCCACATCTGTTACCTCTGTAATAAGAATTTCCATTACATCACCCCCCAAATAAATTTTTAACTGAAGGAGGGTAACCTATACTCTGGTCCTGACATTTGGATCAATTTTACTGTGATGAAGCAAATTATTCCTCATCCCTGAAATCTAGTGTTCCATCTGTCAATATCCTAAGCCCTATCTGTCTTCTTCCATTCCCCTATAACCTAACCCAGGAGTGGGGAACCTGAGGCCTTGAGGCCACACATGGCCTTCTAGGTCCTTGGGTGTGGCCTTCTGACCAAATCCAAGTTTTACAGAACAAATTCTTTTCTTAATGGCATTTGTTCTGTGAAGTTTGAATTCAGTCAAAGGGCTCCACTTGAAGACCCAGAGGACCACGGGTGGCGTCAAGGCTGAAGGTTCCCCACCCCTGCCCCCATCTATTTCCAAACAAAGTCTGTGAGCAGAGTATAGTTATTTACAAAGCTTTATTCCAGCAAGGGAGGGGAGCAGGCTCGTTGGAAGAGGTAGGGAAAAGGGAACATGGGTGACAGGGCAGATCAAGGGTGAGGGGAATCTTGTCCCACCCCGACCCAGAACAAGTACATATCCCCGCACATATAGGCTAGGTTGCATTCCTGGCATCAAAGCAAAATAAAACAAACACAATTCCCCCCAGACCATCTCAGGGTGAGGGAAAGGATTCCCAGGGACTCAAGCATCTAGGCTCCCCATCAGAAGTGGTAGTAATGGAGGGACACTTGGGCACTGTGCCCTGGAGAAAGCTAAATAAGGGGAAAGGGGCTACAAGGCAGCCTTCAAGAGGAAAGATGCTGAAAGTTCCTGAAGCCAGAGGAATGGGGGAGTTCTCATCTCCCTCTGCTTCTCCCCCCACTCTGGGCTTAGGGTCCTGCCCTGTGGGTCTCCTATGCCTAAGAAGAAGGGGGCTCCAAGAAATAGAAATGGTAGGAGGTTCGATTATTGAGTCCAGTGTCTTGGAATCTCCAGCAACAGGCATTGGCCAAGACAGGAATGGGACTCAGAACTAACCCAACCTCACCTCCTCAGCTTGGGGTGGGGGGAATTGGGCAGTAGTATGGATGGTAAGGGTGGGCATTGTCTGGGAGCCCTGGGCATCAGCAAAGGGACAGGCAAACAAGCAAACACATGGACTAGCCTCGGTCTCCTAGGTATCAGAAGCTGCAGCCTTGGCAGGTGAGAGGTAGGGGTTAGGGAGTGGGAAACAGTGCAGTTCCCCCATCTTCCTCCCTCTTCAGGGGTGTCCAGGGTCTTGGTGGAAGGAGGAAACAGCATTCAGGAGTGTCTATGTGCCAGGGACGGGAGGACCAGGATGCTGGGTCCCTTCACCAGGTTCTGCAAGATAAGTATGAAGTGGCTCAGTGTTTTGCCTTCTCTCTGAGCCTGCCCTTTGTCATCTGGCCCTTCATCCCAATCCAAGTTCTCAACCAGTCCCTGTCCCCAATCCCAAGCCTGGACGTGGTCCCTTTGTCTGTAAGCTTCACCCCTTCACTACCTCCTCCAGTGCCCTCTGTCTCTCACCATTCTGCACAGTCTCTTCTTCCTCTCCCTTGCCTTCAGAGGTTCCATCCTTCTCAGGCTCATCCAGCGGGGGTGGCCGCTCCCAAGGCCCCTCCAGGCCCCGGCCACAAGAAGTCTGCTTCACAGCTATCAGGTTTGAGGTGGGAGAGTGGGAGAAGCAACAGAGGCAAATAGCTCTGTTTATCCATCTAGCCCAGTCTGCCTCCTCAGTCTATGTATATATAGTATGTGTGTATGTATGTGTGTATATATATGTATATATGTACATGTATGTATATATGTGTGCCCTAGTTGTCTCTGTCTCTCTTTTCTTTTGTCTCCCTATCTGTGTCTCTGCTGGTCCAGTTTAGTTTTTTGTCCCTTGACAAATTGGTCCCCTTCTTGCCTATCCCTTAACTTTCCCCAAGGAAAGACAGACTCTCCTCCCATTTTTTTCCACCGTTGTCTTTGCGGGGGGAGGGAAGAGAGTGCAGAGCCCCCTCCAAACAAACAACATCTCTCTTTCCCATTCTGCTTGTTTGAGAGACTACACTGCCTCCCTCCCCCCCTCCCTCTCTCTCTCTCTCACACCCCCACCCATGAATGCAAGGGATTAATTAAAGGGCAATAGTTTAATCAGTTAGTTGCCTTATAGAATAAGAGGTTCTGATACTCTCCTTCCGAAGCAGAGGATCTAGAGAACCAAATGTTTACCTTCTTACCTGGGGGCAGGACATTATTAGCGCTTCTTCATTCCCATGGTCCAATGGGAATGTAAACTTTAAAGTGCTGTATAAATATTGGCTATTAATATTACTTTTCTGTTTGACAAGCCCTATGGGAATAATTCTAAAAATGCAGCAGAAGGGATGGAGGTTAGATACTACGAATGTGGCAAGGAACCAAGAGAATGAATAACATCACTGTTCTAAGAAACTTTCTATATAAGGCACATCCCCAGTTCAGGATTCCTCTGTGGGGCAGGAGCTCCTGCTGAGGTGTTTCTCTGGGCCTGGATGACCTTCCAATAGGTCTCTTTTTTTGGGTCTAGGGTACCACCCCTCCTCCCCCCCGCCATGTGGTTCTTATGCATTAGGGAGGGTCTCTACATCTGGTATCTCTTCTCTAGGGGATCTCTCTAGATTAAGTGCTCCTCTATGGGGTCTCTCCGAGCACCCTCTTGTGACATCTTTCTTTGTCTGGCATCTCCTTGTATCTGGATGCCTGCCTATCCATAGGCACAGACACCCAGCTGTGATTCCCTGGGGTCTTGTTACATTTTAGGCTTCAGTTTCCACCTTTCGGAGTAGAAGTTTGGATTAAATGAGCTCTAAGCAGACTTCCATCTCTGACAGACAGTGTGCTTAGGGTCTTCTTGGGCCTTCACATCTGGAATATTTTCCTTCCTCAATTTCTGTCTCATAGCATCCCTTTCTTGGAAGGTCCTTGTGAGTATGTATTGTTTCATTCTTTACATTTGTCTCTCCAGCATTTGCTTCTAGCATAGTGGCACATATTAGGCACTCAATAAATGCTTGTTGATTGACTGATTCCTAAACATTGGAGAGGAAGAGGTTGGGAATCAGATACTTCAATTCTCCATCCAGACACTAGAGGGCATTGTTTCCCTCTCCACAGGGCCGTGGTTTTGCTTCCTGAGTCACCTTTGAGTTTGGAATCCTGAGAGGACCTAGGAAGACAGCCCAGAACCATAGCATGCTTGGGAGCTCATCTCAGCCTGACCTTTGCTTCTAGACTGACCTGCATCCATCCTCTGTGGGAGAGGCTCTCAGGGAAGGGCCCTCTCTGCATCCACAATCCTTTGTCTCCTACCTTTACCTGCAGGGAAGACCTTTCGAATTCTAACCTTACACCTCCCCATGGCAGCTTATTCTTCTTGTCCCAGTCTTAGAGGAGATCATGATATTTAAAGGCAGAAAATATCTGAGATCTTCTGGATGAACTGGATTATAATTAGAACTGGGTATCCCTCCTCAGTTGAAGAGCTCAGTTGGAATATGTCCCACAGGCAGTGAGGCTTTCTCCCCATAGTTTTGAAACAATTCATGACAGTAAGAGAAACAATGAGCCAGAAAGGAGCTGCCCAGGGGCCCAACAGTCTCAGACTTTCTAACTTACCAGGTTCATTTCTGCCCTTGACAGTCTCTGCCTGGCTGGAGTCATCTTCCTCCTCTTCTTCCTCCTCCTCTGCTTCTTCCTCTTCCTCTCCCTGACAACGTCGGCCTCCCTGTTCACCTTCCTCTTCTTCTTCATCAGAAGCCTGGTTCTCACTCAGGTTGCTGATGGACTGCAGGTGTGATTCAGCAATGCGCTGGACAGCTGGCACAGAGAGGGCATCATGGGTCATCCATTCCCATGTGGTCACTTAAGATCAGATGGAAGGATGAACCAAGGAATTTGCCCCTGAATTAGGGCTGTGGAAAACTATGGCATTCCTACTTGTGAGACAGAGGATGCCACCCATTTTTCTTGTGCCTCCTTATATGGAAAGGGTGAGGGTAGCTTTCAGCAGCCAAACTGAAAAGAGCATGGCAGGAGGTGATGGGTGAGACCTGGTTGGCACCAACTGTCCCATGATTAGCTCTGAGGTAGAGTTTTTGGCCCCCAAGATCCTGGCAAAAGAGAAGCTCCCCCCCAATACCTTGTGCCAGGCACCAGAGCCCAGGCAAGACCAAGTGGGCAGAATATTGAGTCAACATTCTCTGGCCAGGAAGCCAGCAGCCAATATGGCCTGTGATTCAGCTGGAGAGTGGGCCATGTTCTGGAGCCAGAGTGACAGTGGATAGGGAGGAAACACCCAACTGTCCCCCCCACCAAGGACATAGGGGTACCTGCAAAAGGGCTTTTTTTCAGAGGGTAATATGCCAGTGTCACCGAAACCTCTCACTACTCCTATTGCCAGGTTGGGCGTGTGCTGATCCAGAATCACCTTTTTTTTTTCTGGCAGAAGAAACCAATAATGGTCTGATCCCTTGGACACAGTGCCCTCTAATCATATGATCATAGAGTTGGAAGGGATCTCAAAGGCCATTTAGTTCAACTCCCTCATTTTCCAGATAAAGGCCAAGGGAAATTAAATGACTTTGCCAAGGTCACGTAGATAATAAATGTCAGAGGTAGAATTTGAACCCAGGTCCTCTCTAAAGCCATCACTGTTTTTCCACTGTAGTCTGGCATGCTGGAAGTGTTTCCGGTTGGCCCTGGGACTGAGCATCCCAGTCACTCTGATAGGTGCTCCTAATTCCATCTCTCTGTCATTGGTTACCCTTGATACCAGTCCAGACATCCCTGGTGAGTACTGGCTGTCTCCTCCAGGCACCATAGGGTGCTCACAGTTATGAAAGGAGGGTAATGCCAAGTTGTATTGAGGTAGACAGAGTGTCCAGGGACCCAGAAAGTTCCCAGCCCAGCTCCTGCTGGCTTGACCCACATCCCCTCCTTCCCAACTCCCTCTGCATTGACCTAGAAAGCAGAAGTCATTACGGTCCTCAATTGGATAGGGCTGACAAACAGCAGGCCTCCACAACCAGGATAGCACAGGCATGGTTCCTACGTCCCCCAAGTCAGGTCTACAGCCAGGGAGGAGCCCAATTAGGAGCTATTCCAACTTGGATTCTTGAAGCAGAGAAGTGGGGAAATGAGGGGCAGAGACTTTAAGGACAGTAGAAGAGATGGAAAGGGCTGGGAGAGTGGGGTAAGGACTAAGGGGACACCAGGGGAGGGGGAAGGGGCAAGGCTAGAAAATTCTGGGGGATTGGGGAGGATGCTGGAGGAGAGAAGGTAAAGTCTAGAATGATTTCTGAGCATTTAGACATTAAATGAGCATCAAGGAAAGGAAATGCAGGGTAAGATGCAAATAAAGTAGCTTCATTTGAAATGAAGTCCATAGCTCAGGTATTTCTTTAGTGGGCCAGGCCCAGTTTTCTGCCTTCTTCCATCCCAACCCCCACTGCTTGGGCACACCCTCTCTCCTTCCCAATCCCCAGGTTGGCACAGTGCCCCAGCAGGGAAGGACCAGGGGGGCCTATCCTGGCTGGAAATCTTGCCTGCTGAGCCTGGGAGCAGAGCAGTTCTGGCTTCTGCCAGCTCTCTGGATGGCAACAGTGCCTGCATTGTCTGCCCACTGGTCCCGCCCCCAATGGCCCCTCCACCCCCTTCACTCCACATCCCAGGAGACCCAGGCCTTCACTACAGCCTGCCTGACTTTCTGAAAGTTAGAGACGCAATAAAAACATCATAAATCCCTCCACCCTTGTCCTTGATCCCTTGCTCCAGAAGCCTGCATCAGCTCTTAAAACCTGAGGCCTCTGTGTCCTGGCTCTCCTTGAGCCCCTAAAGGGCTCAAGATCTTAGACCAACCTCCTTTCCTCTTTCCAAATGTCTCCCTACCAGCTTCTACCCTTTTCTTAATATCCTCCTTGCTTCCCTGTCCCCATCAAACTTTCCCCTCTACCATGGTCTCCTCCCAGCCCCCATTCTTCTCCCTCCAAGGTCTCCCTACCTCCAGTGCCCTCCAATTTCTCACCTCTCACTTTCTAGCAGACCCCAGCTTCTGACCAAGAGGATAAATAAAAAATAATGGTAATAGCCACACAAACTTTTACATAACTTTTTGTGCTTTGCAAATTGCTAGATCTACATTAATACCTAATCTCATTTGATCCTTCCAACAATCCAGGATCTCAAAGCACTATCAGCTTAACCTGTATGTTCTCCATACTGTTTTTCTCCCGTTTTCATCCAAAGGAGAAATCACAAAGGTCCAGACAGACAGACAAAGAATTGACTTATGGCACTGGATGAGTGTGGGGGTAGAAGTAGGAGAAGGGACAGAGAAATCCAGGGCACCTGGAGGTGAAAGGATGACTTAGCAAAGTCCTCAGGGGTAAAGGGGTGGGAGAATTTAGAAGTTGAGATGGGCATAGGAGTCAGTAAAAGAAGAGGTGTGTTCTGATGGCGAAGAAGGGATGGTATTGGGGGTAGCCAGGATAAAAGGGGCCCAGGGAGAGAGGAGGCAGAGGCTGAGGCATTCTCCCTGCTTCCAGCCCAGGGACTGGGAGATGAATGGGGAGGAGAGTCTCAGAGCTCATGAGGTGTGAGCAGAGCCTAACCACACTAGGTGTGTGTAAGAGGTGGGGAGTGGGGGTTGGGGGGAGCTCCTGAGTGGTGTGAACACTCTGTGCTCATGCTAGAGTTTGACTTCCTTTGCTTTTCTGTCTCCTCTTCCCTTGCCTGTATCCAACCAGGTCCTTCTCCTCATGTCTCTAGATCTGCTCCTTCCTTTTAATTCAGGGCTGCCCCTCCCCAATTCCTCTTTCTGTGCTGCCCCTTCCTTCAGCCAGTTGCCACCCCTCAGCCTGAAGCATCTGGAGTGCCCTGGCCACCCGACCCCAAGAGTGGAACATTCTCTGGGCAACGTGAGTCCCCACTGAGAGGAACAAGGCTGCCTTTTTCCCTCCTCCCCTGGCAGACCCAGTCAAGTCAGATGCCTTTACCTAAGAGAAAGTGGAGAGGGGGTAGGGTTGGACCAGAAGACCCACTGAATCATAGACTACCCTTCCAGGCCCTCCTGAGGTCATCTCCCCACCCCCCACCCCCCAGTCTCCAGGAGCCTCTCCCTCAAGCTTATTGGGAATGGAGCAAGGAATTTGATTTTTTCTATTCTTTCTAGGCAGGAAAAATGCCATGACATTTACCATTCCCCTATCTCAGGACCTCTTTCCCATCATCTCTCCTGTTCTGGGGAAACCTCGATGTCCTTCCCTCTTCTTTAGATGGGAATGTTGAGAGCTAGAAGATGAGGAAAGGGGTGACCCAGAGGCCTGGAAATGGGAACTAATCAGTTACCTATGACTAATAGGCTACAGTTCCATCTACCTTCTCCTTTCACTCCCAGACTGGATGTACCTGTTGACTTTGGCTGGCATACTATGCTGGTTAAAACCACCCCTGTCCCCAAGAGCTCCAGGAACTCTTATTACACTCTTTCTGGCCCAGAGAAGTTGAGGGAGACAGACAGAAGGGGAGGGGTTCAGGAAGAACCTCAGGCTGGAGTTGAGAAGGGAGGAAGGACCTTTAAGTACTTAGCCCCACTTAGTGCTCAGAAGGGGAAAAGCTGGGGACAGAGACCAAGAGATGATGGCTAGAGATGTCTCCCTTCTCCCTCCACACATACACGTAACTATTTGGAAAACGTTCAACACAGAAAAACAGAGATAGATTCAATCTATGTAGATCTCTGCAAACACATGGAAAGGGGAAAGAGGAAGACACTGGTATTGTGGGGATTACCTCTTCTTCAGAGGAACCAAGAAGGAAGACCTGTCGCTCCCCCCTTCCTCAATCTGTGAAGATGACAATGGTAGTAAAGAAGAAACAGGCTGAACATACAAAGTGGGAGAAGAGTCAGGTCCCTTTCTGAAAGTTTCAACAATAGGATTTATAGTAAGAAGAAACTTTAGAGAATAAGACAATTCTCCACTCCTGACCCCTTTCCCCCAGCTAATTTTATGGAGAACGTAACTGAGGATGGAGGAAGGGAAGTGACTTGCCCAAGGTCATATACTCTTAATAACTGACAAAATCAGGTCTCCCAGTTCTCGGTCAGGTAGCAAGCCAGAGTTGGTACTCAAGCCCAGGTCTTATGACTCCAAATTCAGTGCCTTTTTCTCTGTACCACATAGTTTCTTTAGGAAAGCCACAAAAATGCTTTGTAAACCAAGGGGTCCTGTATGAACATGAGCTTTCATTTCATTACACACACACACACACACACACACACACACACACACACACACACACACACACACACACACACACACACACACACACACACACACACATACTTCTTTAAGTTCTGCCACCTGATTTTTGTTTTAAGACTCAAAGACTAACTATTTTCCCACTAATCCAACAAAGCTGAGTTACATGAGGAGGGTTGGAAGAAAGCAGCCCATTTCAAAGATGCCTCTACTAAAGGTCTCTCTGAATCCCCCCTTTCACCCTCTCCGACCCATCCTTCACATAGTCTCCAAGCTGATATTCCTAAAGCACAGGTCTGACATATCATTCCCTGGCTCCATTAAAATGCCAACTCTCCTATTTAACATTTAAAGCCCTTTGCAGTCAGGTTTCAGCCTTTCTGTTTAAAAAAAAAGTTTAATTTTAAAAAATGTTTTATTCATACTCTTTTATTCTACCTCTCATCGTTTTCTATTGATTCCCTACACCCCACCCTAGTGGAGTCCTTGCTTGTAATGAGTACAGTCAAGAAAAAGAAACCTTTTCTTTTTCTTTCTTTCTTTCTGGGTTGATTGTGTAGTACTCTTTTCAAACACACTTGGTTTCAACCAATCTGTCCTATTGGGTGTTGCTCAGGATACGATAATTTCATGTTCTACCCTATGCCATTGCCTGGCAGCTCCTCAAGTGTGACCTCAAGGCTGCAGGTTTCCCACACCTGGAGGTCACCACTGCCTCTTGGAAATCGTAGCTTTCTTCGAGGAGGCCTTTCCTGATTCTCTAGTTGTTAGTGTCACCCTTTGAACTTTGTATTTCTCAATATATATATATTTTGTATCTGTCTACATACATTTTTGTATCCCTTTGACAAAAAGGAATCTCCTGGAGGTCAAGGACAATTTCCCTTTTGTTTCTGTATCTCTAGCATATAGCAGCGCCTGGAACGTTAATAGGCACTTGTTAAATTGGATTGATTCCCTCCATCCCCACATCTGTACTCTTCGCTCTGGGCCCAGAAAGGAGGCAAATAACAGGCAGAGGAAGAAGTAGTACCTTTCAGAGAAGGGGGAGTGTAGGCACAGGGGTTGGATCTCTTGGTCTTGAGGTGGTGCCCCTCACCCGAGGATCTCTGCCAGAGGGAAAACTTGGGGTTAACAGAGCAAAGCTACTCATTCTACCCTGTCCTCTTCTCCCCCTCCCACAACCATTTGGCTCCCCTTCCCCATGCCCAACATATCTCTTTCCCAAGTATTTTTTCCTTCTTGGTCCTTCCATAGTGCCCTGCCTAGATGTCAAGAAGAAGCTGAGCAAATTGTCCCTGATACCATGGGTTGTGGAGGGGTTATGCTAGCCTCTAAGGGTGACTCACAGAGTTGCCCACCTTTGTTACTGATGCTGTAGAAGAGGGGGAAGCTGATAATGAGTCAGAGGTACCTGAGAGCCAGCAGTGACCCTGCAAGGTACTTGCCAATTGGCCCTGCCTCCAGCTCCTTGGAGGCCCCACCCTATGTCCTGGACCATATCCTGTTTGAAGTATAGGAGGTAGAGTGAGATCAGAGAGGTGAGAACTATGGGAGATCTGAACCTCACTTCTGTTCTCAAGGCCTATTTCCTCTTCTGTAAAATGAGAGCACTAGACTATATCAGGGGTCCTTACCTGATTTTGTGTGTCATGGACCCCTTTGACAATCTGGTAAAGGCTATGGACCCCTTCCAGGAATAATGTTCTTTAAAAATCATAATTGAGAGAAATACTAAATTTAACTTAGTGAAATAAAGATGTAAAATTTTCCCATCTAACTTCACAGACCCTCCTGAAACCTGACATTGGTTGTAGACCCCATATTAAGAAGCTCTGGGCTAAATGATCTCTAAGGTTCCTTCTAGCTCTATCTATGGGTCAAGGGCAAATATGAATAACTTGTGAATGAGGTGGAAATTCATATGCAAATTTATTTTCTGAGTCAATAGCTCAGCCACTTTGCTGATAGAGTGACCCTCAAAAGGACACAGTACTTTGCACATAGTAGATATTTAATAAATGTTTGTTGAATCAAATCAAATTGGTTGAATTGACCTAGGTGACCCCATCTGTTTATATTTCTCTGGGAAACTCTTACCTGATAGGGGGAAGCCTCTTCTTCTGCAACCAGATCATCACCAGACAGGGGGAAAAATACAGATACTGGAATCAGTGTTATTGCCCCCAAGCTTGGGACAATATTGTCCTCAGCTTGGGACACCCCCCCACCTGTTAGTGAGCTAGGGTTGACAGTGAGGACCTCAGACATCCAAGCTCTAAGACTTACTCCAAACTCTCTACCCTCTAACTACTAGGATATTTTCCAGGGCTTCTGGAAGAAGTAGACATCCCCCGGAGGATGGCGCAAGTGGGCTTACTGAAGAGGAGGGGGCTGAGGGATATGCAGAAACCAAGGATGGTAAGGTCTAGGAGAGTAGAGTAGATGGTAGTAGTTAGGGGTAACATCAAGGTAAGGACCTACAAGATCAACTGAGATACAAGGGAACACCAGTGCTTGAACCCCACCTCTATCTGAAGGGACCTCACCTGGAGAAGAGTGTTCTGAAACACGGAACAACATGGCGGGGGTTGGTCTTCGGCGGCGGATCTGTAGAAATGGAAAGTGGGGGCCAGGATAGTGAATGTGGCTAACACTCCATTTACACCAACCAGGAGACAGGAATATGGGCTCCCTAGGGGCCAATTCAAGTGACCATGTATAGAGGCATCTCCTTCCTCCATGCTGCGTCACAGACCTGGAGAAATTGAGTATTTCCTCAGAGTCTTTGAGGGAGTCAGAGGGAAAGCACATGTGAATTTGGCTTCACTTGCCAGGGCTGTGCTATTCAGGGGAAGATTCCCTCATGTTCCACTTAGCACTGTCCTCCTGTAGGTCAATTCAAGGGCTCCTGGGGAAACCCAATCCACCTGTGGAGATGAGGTAGAGGCAATGGGCTCTGCAAGCACTGGAAGCATCCCTAGCTAGCATTGTGTCAGTTTCTACATGGAAGAGATTTATGCCCTAGTTCTTTGGTAGGGCCTGTCGTATAAAGGGGTCTGCTCCCCTTCCATGGACTGTCTCTGTATCTAATCCTCTGCTACAGTCTTGCTGGGTCTGGGAAACCTTCTATGAAGGGTCTCTCTCTGTCTAGAGGCCCCTTAATAGAGCTTGACTCTGATGTAGGACCCCCAGGTAAACAAACCTGACTCCCTAAGAAGGGAAGTGAAAGCACCCTCCGGGTGCCCAGGCCATGCCAAGAAGGCAATGGTTTTAGCTCCTGAGCTGCTTCAAGTGCCTGAGATCCAAAAGTGGAGATGCTAATTAATTAGGTCCCCTCTGTGGGCTCCAGGGAAATTCACAAAGAACCAGGTGAGAGTTAAGATCCAACAATTATCTCCCCCATGCCAGATTACCAACCCTTCCCCCACTCTTTCTTCTACCAAAAAACCCACTGCTTATCTTCAAGAACCCCCCCCCCCAAATCCCTGCCCTCCAAAATGAGACCATGTATGTGAAAATGCATTTTAGATGGTAAAGGGATACATAAATATAAGGGATTGTTCTTATTGTCATATTGTCCTTATTTCTCTCTGTAGCCCACTTAAGGGTTCCTTTAGAGCTGGGACTCTCACTTTCTTTGCTTTTCTTCAGAATCGGCTATATTTCAGCAGCAGGTGATACAGCTACCATTCTTGACTGGTCGACAAGAGACCCGCCCCCTGCAAACCCACCCCACTGAGCCAATGACCCTTTGGGGGAGCGTTAAGCCCCAGGGACAGAGTCTCCCGAATGCTGGGCTATTTTTCTGTAGAGCTGGGCGTGGGGTCAGCTTCATTTCAACAAACATTATTTTGAAACAATCTGGGGGAAGGGTCCTCGGGCAGGAGGTCTGGTTGTTCTGTAGTGAGGGCTGCAGCTGGTTTCCTTTTTGCAGGTGGGGGAAGGGAAAAGAGATGAGTGGGTGGGAAGCATTTCCCACAGCCCCACCAGGGGACTCTAAGGATCCCAAGGGAGCCTAATACCTCAGCTCCAAAGGAGATGAATGGGGCAGGATGAGGAACTAATGGAAAGCTAGAGAGGGGCAAGGTGCTTGGACAGGGAGAAAGCAAGAAGTGATTCTTCAGGGGATAGGAAAAATGGGGTCAGTGTTGGGGTCCCTCGGGAAAGGAGCACAGCTTTGCTAATGTCCTTTCAATCCAGCAGTTCTCAGATAGGAGGCAGCATTGCTGTGGGGGAGGAATGGGGACAGTATATATGTGGTGGAGCGGATTAGAGGAGGTTGGAAAGTTCCCTTGGTGATACACTCATGGGCTTGACCCACAAGCGCTAAGCACCCCCTGGCTGCCTGGCTGCTTAGAGCTCTCAATGAAAGATCTAGGAGAGAGGAGGGGGAATTAGTGCCCCAGGAAAAAGTTGACCAACTCTCCAGCTAACTTTGAGAGCTTTGGTTGTCTACCTCCTAGTTCCCATGTTAACATTCCCCTGGTAGCAGGAGTGCCCCCCCTCACCCCCACCCTACTTGCCTCTGTACCATTCATCCTCACCCCTTGCCCCTAGTCCCAAACCTTTCCCCCTCTAGCAGGCAGGAGTCCAAACTGGCATTTGGTGGATAGGACAGGTATCCTAGGGAGGGAGAAGAGAAAGTCAAGTAGAATGTTAGAAGGGAGGTGGGTACCTCCTGGGGCAGAGAGAAGGGGGTAGAGTTAGCCCTGGGTGACCACAGTGACATCCAGTGCCCTCTGAGCCCACTGTGACCCCTTCTCTGCTTACCATCTCCACCTGGCGAGGGTCTAGCTGGCTCGGGGGCGCAGGCACAGAGAACTGAATCTTCTTTCGGTCTTTGGGATCCATGGCGGGAACTGAGAGGTTGAGGGGGATGTCTCTTCTCTTGCCTCTGCGGTCCGGGAACCGGAGGAGCCTGTGGGTCCCGAGCTGTTCTTCTCCTCCTGGGGCTCTGCTCCCCCGCTCGCCTCCCTCCTTTTCCTTCCCCTCTCCCCTCCCCTTCTCTCCCCTCCCCTTCCCCTCAGAGGGTGCGGTGACAGGCAGGCAACGTGTGGAGGAGGACTGTTCACGCACAGATAAAAATACAGTACTGAGCGATGGGGAATGAGGATTTACAGGCTTTTTTCTTTTCTTCTCACTCTGTCTCTTTCTGTGTATCTCTGTCTCTCACGCTCTCTGCTTCTCTCAATCTCCCTGTCTCTGTGTGGAATGAGTGAATGTGTGACTGTACGTGTGTGTGTGTGTGTGTGTGTGAGAGAGAGAGAGAGAGAGAGAGAGAATATGTGTGTGTGAGAGTGTCTGTTTGCTTGTCCCTCCTGCCCACCCCCTTGGGCTCTGGCCTCAGGATCGAATCCCCAGTCCCCTTCGCTTATGACTGGCACTTAGGTAGTTTAAGAGAGGGTGTACAGAAAGGTGACCAATGAGAGGAGAGAACTGTTTCTCTTTGGAACTGGAAGGAGGTGGGGTAGAGAGTTGGAGCCAGGTTGGGGGGGTGTCTCAGGCTGGGGGCCCCCTGCTGGATCCCCAGAACTGGAAGCTGCATTATTGATGGAGTCCAGCAGAGTAGATAATGGGGGTGGGGGAGTGTGGGGAGTGCAGCAGGGATGGGGACCTGGAACTTGAGCCTTTAACTATTTCATCCCCTGGATGCTCTGAGTACCAGGGGGAGAACAGGGTCAGAAAAAATGTAGGTGCTGGGCCAGGTTACGTGAGTCTGTGAAGATGTCAGGTGTGCAGGAATGTGTCGATGTGTGGGTGGGTGTATCAGAATACGTAGGAGTGTAGAAGTAGGAGCATGTGAAAACGTGTAACATCTTCTCCTAGGTCTGCTCCCTTCATGCACATAGAGGAGAGAGCATGAGTGCATGTGTGTGCGCGCGCGTTTGAGAGAAAGAGAGAGGGAGAGAAAGAGAGAGCAAGTATATAGGAGTGTGAGCATGTGGACTCATGTATGTCCATGGAATTTACACACCAGCTTTTGTCTGCCTAGTGCTTCAGAACATGTGTGAGGCATGTTCCTCATATATGCTCATACCTGAGAGGGAAGAGCAGTAGGGCAACATTGAGTTGAGAAAACTCTGGGGGCATTGAGCTGGGGGAGGGGAGTGAACTGTCATCTTATGTGGGAAGCAGGAGCAGAGTGAGGAGGGGCAGGAAATGCAAGGAGAAGAAGCTGTATTACGAGTGGACTTTGTCACAGGTGTATCTTACTCTGTTCATCAAAGAGCCAGAGCCTATCTGAGCTGGAAGGGTGCTTAGAACATATAATGTCAGATATGGAAGGGAGCTTAGAACAAAGAATCTAGAATGTCAGAGCTGGAAAGGAGCTTAGAACATAGAATATAAAATGTCCCAGACTGAAGAGAGTTTAGAACATAGAATCTAGAATGTCAGAGCTAGAAGGGAGCTTAGAACATAGAACATAAAATGTCAGAGCTGGAAGGGAACTTAGAACATAGAATCTAAAATATCAGATCTGGAAGGAATTTTAAAACATACAATACAGATTGTTGGAGATGGAAGGGGCCTTAAAACAGGACAGAAATATTAGAGATGGAAGAGACTTGAGAGCTCAGAACACCAAAGATTATGGAGGGGAAGTGACTTGCCCTAGTCACTAGGACATGCAGCTAGTTAATGGCATTGTAGATCTAAGAGATCAAAGAACCTAGGTGTTCTTGTTGACTGACTAACCCATCATCTAGGGTTCTTCCTAATGTACTATATTGCTTCTTGTTAAAAGTATGTCAACATAATGATATGAAAGTGTGTACGTGTACTCATAAATCAGTGAGTCAACAAGCATTTATTAAATTTGTACTGTGTGCCACTCACTGTGCTGGGTGCTGGCGAATACTTAGAATGAAACAATCCATGACCTCAAAGACCTTGCATTCTAACAGGGGAACCAATGAGTACATATAGAAAATGTATCTGCATGACTTTATATGTGTATGTATGTGTTTGGTCGAAAGCAATATGTCATAGTGGATAGAAGGATGTGAGTTAGTCAATCAACAGGCACTTACTATATGCTGATACTAGTCTATGGAGACATAAATAGAAAAGAAACAAGGACTTATTAAGTGCCTTCAACTTGCTGGGCACCTAGCTAAGAATTTTACAAGTATTATCTCAGTTGATCCTCACAATGATCCTAGGACAGAGGTGCTATTATTAGCAATTATGGCAAAGTGGCTAGACCATTGGGCTTGAAGTCAGGAAGACCAGAGTTCAGATCCAGCCTCAGAAGCTTCCTAGCTGCATGACTTTGGGCAAATCACTTAACCTCTCTTTGCCACTGGAGAAAGAAATGGCAAACCACTTCAGTCTCTTTACCAAGAAAACCCCATGGACTGAGGTCCACAGGGCATGAAGAGTTGGACTCTACTGAAATGACTCAGCAACAGCAA
This sequence comes from Notamacropus eugenii, assembly GCF_028372415.1. Lineage (NCBI taxonomy): Eukaryota > Metazoa > Chordata > Mammalia > Diprotodontia > Macropodidae > Notamacropus > Notamacropus eugenii. The sequence goes on along the minus strand of NC_092873.1, from coordinate 355,152,010 downwards.
CAACATTATCCTGATTTTACAGTTGAGAAAACTGAAAAAGATAAGTGAAATGACTTGCTCAGAGTCACACAACCAGTAAGGTTAAATCTAACCAGCTGAGCTTAGATTTGAACTCAGGTCTTCTCGCTCCAAGCCCTATACTCTGTCAACTACAACGTCTAGCTGCCTCTAATTTATATACAGAATAAAAAAAGAAAGGCAAAATCAGTTCCCATCCTCATGGAGCTAACATTCTAATGAGAGAGAAAACATGTAAAAAAAAGTATATATGAAGTAAATAAAAAGTAGACAGACCGTAATTTCACAGGGGAAGACATTTGCAGCTAGGGGGGACTGAGAAAGGCCTGCAGAAAATGATATTTGAGCTAAGTCTTTCAAGAGACCAAGAAAGCTGAGAGGCAGAGGGAAGAAGGGAGGGCATTCCATCATGGGGGACAGCCAGTGCAAAGACATGGAGATAGGAAATACAGACTATTGTGTGGGAGGAACAAGTAGGCCAGTGTGATTGGATTATAGAGTGAGTGGAGAGGAGTCAAGTATAAGAAGACTGGAAAGGGGAGATTTAGTTGCCAAACAGAGGAATTTATATTTGTTTGTGAAGGTAACAGAGAGCTGTTGAAGTGTATTAAGTAGGCAAATGACATAGTAAGACTTGTGCTTTAGGAAAATGGCTATGCAGAGGATGGATCAGAGTGGGAGAGACGAGGTAGGGAGCCCAGTTAGGAGGCTAAGCATTAATGGGGGCAGCTAGGTGATGAGTAGATAGAACTCAGGGCCTGAAGACAGGAGGACCTGAGTTCAAATCCAGCCTTGAACACTTCCTAGCTATGTGACCTGAGCAAGTCACTTAACCCTGTGTGCCCCAGTTTTCTCATCTGTCAAATGAACTGGAGAAGGAAATGGCAAACCACTCCAGTATCTTTGCCAAGAAAATCCGAAAAGTGGTCATGGAGAGTCAGATATGACTGAAAAATGACTGAACAGCAGCAACAGGTAAACAACGGGTGATGAGGGACTAAACTAGGGTGGTAACTGTGTGAGTGGAGATGACGGGACATAGATGAGAGGTGGAGTGAAGACCAAAAGAAGATGTGAGAACAGTAATGTGGGGGCCAAGGGAGTAAGTGGTGACACTGGGGTTGGGAGCCTCCGCGGGAGACTGGAAGGATGGTGGTGTCCTCCACAGTGATAGGGAAGTTGGGAAGAGGGGAAGGTTTGGAGGGAAAGAGAATGAATTCTGTTGGGGACATATTGATTTTGAGTCATCTATAAGACATACAGCTCAGGATGTCTTTAAGGCTATTGGTGATGACTGGAGCTCAGGAGGGACATTAAAGAGATAACTCCCTCCCTCTCTTCCCCCCCGCCCCGCCTACCTCCATACACACACACACACACACACACACACACACATACACACACACACACACATATACAGAATATCTATAACTGGGCAGTTAGGTGAATCAGTGGGTAGACCACTGAGCCTAGAATCAGGAATACTTGAGTTCAAATCCAGCCTCAGACACTTAATGACTGTGTGACCCTGGACAAGTCGCTTAACTTTGTTTACCTCAGTTTCCTCATCTGTAAAATGAGCTGGAAAAGGCAATGGCAAACCACTCCACTATATTTGCCAAGAAAACCCCAAATGGGATCATGAAGAGTTGGACTTGACTGAAAAACAGCTGAACAATAACAAAGATAGTTATCTAGAGATAGATGTATATGATACATAAAGATATGAACATTAGGGATATATATGTATACATTGTATATATGAATAATATGCATAGTGATGATACTTGAACCAATATGAAGTGATGAGATCACCAAATCAGAAAAGAGAAGACCTCAAGACAGGGCCTTGGGAGACACCCATAATTAGAGGGGTCCGAGAGGTAGGAGGAGAACTAAGAGAGAGCAGTGTCATGAAAATGTAGGAAGAAGAGATCATGCATAAAGAGAAAATGATGAGCGGTAACATGGATCCTGATGCTGTACTAGTACTATGACCCAGGGCAAATCACTTAGACTCTCAGACCTCTAGGTCAGTGGTATCAAACTCAGATAGAAACTGATTCCTGTCACTACACGTTGACTGAGAAAACCACAAATTAACATTGTCTACGTTGTGTTGTATTTTTATTTTTTCATTAAACATTCCCAATTTTAATACTGTTAGGGCCCCCTGGGACAGGGAGTTTGACACCTCTGCTCTGGGTAACTAAGATTAGATATTTCATAGAAGGTGCTCATCCATAGTGGTTGAGGGTTTCCTCATCCTGGACTTCCCTATATCACAGGTCCAGTCTCTATTCCTGTTTGTCTGAATATAGGATGGTGTGTGTGTGTGTGTGTGTGTATGTGTGTGTGTGTGTGTGTGTGTATGTGTGTGCCCCTCGAGTCTCTCTATGTGCTAAGCATATCTGTGCTTACCAGCATGGTGTAGTTAATGAAAATCATAGTGGATTTTTAATAAGAAGACTTGGGTTTGAATTTTGGCTCTAGAATTTCATAGCTGTGTGACCTTGGGTCTCATTAGACAGGCCTCAGTTTCTCTTTTGTGAAATGTGGGGATTAACTCTTGTGTGAGTTAGAAGCAGTTTCTTTTCAATAACTAAAACAATATTGGGGGCTGGCTTAGATGTCTGAGATTCTTCCAGCTCTAAGTCCTATGATAAAAGATTTATAGTGTGTATATATATTTGTAGGTGTGTAACGTTTGTTTGTGTCTCTGTAGGACTGTGTGTCTTTGCAGTGACATGCTATGACCGTGATCTGACTTTGTAGCCCTTTTCAGAACTCTAGGTGTATGTGTATCTTTGTGTGTTTGTACATTGGACTACAGCCTCCTTGGCTGGGTGTTTGTGTTGGCTGCTCCTTCTCTTGGTCACAATCAGGAATTAGATGGGCTAGCTTGAAGTTGGGGGAGTTGTTCCCTCCCTCCCTCCTTCCCCAGCTCTCCACGCTCCTGACTCTCACACTCCAGCCTGTGCCACTCCCTTAGTGATTTTTTCATCCAACCTCCTTGGGCTCAGAGTCTAGGCTACCTATAGCGGTACCTTTGATGGATGGAAGGCAGAAAGGAACAATTCTTTGAAAACAGAGGTTGTTAGGTTCTGATAAATTCTCTTGTTCAGGGCATGCTCCTGGCAGTAATTATAGGAACAGAAAAGAAAGGGTGGTAGAGGTTTTACAGAAAGGCAGGCACTAACTTTAGGCCCTAGAGTGGGGGGGGGGGGGGCAAGGAATCAGAAATCTTTAGCCCTTCCTCCCACCCTTATCCACTCAGGCTCAGCCTGACTTGCTGTGTTTGTTGACTTATAAGCTTGTGGCAAAGCAGCCGGATGCAAGGACACTGGGATTAGGGTGTGGGCATCACTGGCACTGCCCGTGCTCCATTGGCATCAAAACTCTGAGACACAGTGGAGCTGGCATGCAGGATTGGCCTGGAACGCCCCCCACACACACACACATACACACCTAGTATTTTGAGGGAAAGGACATTTGGCAGTACTCTCAGCACAGTAAACAAGGCGTGCCCAGCTGATGTCCCTACATTTTAATGGACACAGTGAAGCCATGTCTTGAGCAATACTTGGAGGGTGGGCATGACCTGGGCCTAAAGCAGGCACAGAGCAAAGACGAGGCACAGAATGGTGCAATAGAAAGAGCAGTGATGGAGTTGGTATCAGAGGACCTGGGTTTGAGTCCCAGCATGGCTATATTATATTACCTCTATAACCTTGAGCAAGTCACAAACTCTATAGTCTTCTGTTTTTAACATCTGCAAAATGAGGGAGGCCAGACTCAATGACTGATAATATTCCTTTTAGATCTAAATATATGATTCTATGAGAGGGAAATGCTGCCTGAATTGAATGTCATAACCCAGGACAAATCACTTAACTTTTCTGGACCTCAGTTTTCTCACCACCTATGATGTGAGAGGGTTTATAGATAATTTCTGAATCCTGTGAACCTATATGGAGGATGGGGAAAAGGGAAGATGTATGCAGTGTAGGATCGTGAACTGAATAGGAGGAGAAGGGCTAAGATGGGAGAGGAAAGGTCCTCAAGTAGTGATAGGAATATTCTCAGGACCTGGCCCACAGAAACTGGTAGGAGAGAGACGCAGGTGGCCAAGAGAACAGATGGGTGATGAGAGGAGGGTAAAGAGAGGACAGTGAGTCACCACCCCTTCCTTCCTTCTCTACTCCCTCCTCCTCCTCCCCCTTCTCCCCCCTCCACCCTACACTGACGTCTGTTTGGCTCCTGCCTGGGTAGGGCTGGGGCCCAGAGAAGAGGAGACTGGATAAAATATTTTAAGCCATAAAAGCAATGGGAGGGACATAAGTCACAGGTCATATAGACTGAGCCTATAATGACCTACCAGATCCTATGAGAGGGAAAAGAGTGTCATGACCTAAGGCAAACTTCTTAGCTTCTCTGGGTCTTGTTCTTGAGGATGATTTCACAGTCTCCAGGGCAGAAGGAAATTAGAAGAGCAAGACCGGAAGGGAATCACTAGGTGACCTTGTTCACTGTAACCTTGAGCAGGTCACACCACCCCATAGGCCTCAGTTTCCTCTGACCCAGGGTTAGACTGGATCGCCTCTAAGGTTCCTTCAAACTGGAAACCTCTAGGTCCTCCCCAGAGTCCTCACACTTCCTTCTTGTAAGCCTATGGACAAAGATTCTCTGATGATTTTAGGGGGCAGGGTGAGAAACATGGAGAAAGAGGAACAGGCAAGGAATTCAACAGTGCAGGCAGAGCCAGGCACGGAGTCACCTTGGGTGTGAAGAAGCATTGATAGTAGGTAAAGCTCTGATGCAGCAGAAAGAGAGGACCTGGGCCAGGGGTGGTGGTGGTGGAATTCTTTGCCCCTTGCTTAGCTCCTTGCTAGCTCTATAACCTTGGGTAAGTCATATCCCCTCCTCTGGAGCTCAATTTCCAGCTCTGTAAAGAGAAGGGACTGATTTGGATGGAGTTTAAAGTCCCAGTTCTCAGTATAAGAATCTCAGCCCCACCCCCTTCCCAGGCCTCTGAAAGCCTTGACCCCACTAAGCCCTACATGTCAAGGGCTCTAGACTGGGATGGGTAATGGAATTGGGGTAGGGGAGGGACTGACAGACGAGGACAGGAGTGAAGAGAAAGACAGATGGGGAGAAAACACAGGAGAGACAGGAAGGAAAGGAGAGCAATAGAAAGAAAGATCGACAGAGAGACAAAGACAGAAAAAGGAGGCAGTTAAAGAGAGACAGAGAGATCAGAAAAGAGTGAGTGAGGGAGTAAAAATAGCAGAACATTAAGATAATTGCAGCTCACAGCTCTGCCCTCCGTTAGGAATTAAATGAGGTTTTATTACTTTGATTTTTTCTCTTCTGGATCCTACGCGATTGCAAACCTCCTCAAGAACTTGGGAAAAAACTTTTTTCAGGTGGGTGGGAAAGAAGTAGGGCTTGTGGGAGGAAAGAGAAGGGTAATGAGGGTATCAGAGGTCATCTAGAGAAAAGGAATGGATATTGGGGGAGGGGAAGGCCATGAAGAGTAGGGGAGAGGGACTGGGGTTAAGGCTAACTATAGTGTATTTCGATATTAAATTAGCCCTATGCAGAATACCATGCTAATTCCTTAAGTATTCATGAGGCAACAACACAGGCACTTTGAGTAAAAGGAGCAAATAAATCCTAGATACTCAGAGATCTGGTCTAGGTGATGGCTCTTCCCAACATCCCCACCCTTCTCCACCTCATAGGTTTGATTTAATAATTATAGCTGTGTGACTTAAGGCAAGTCAACCCCCCTCTCTGGGCTTCATTTGCCTTTGTTATAAAATGGAGGTACACTTTTAACATCCCTTTCAGTTCTCACTCTCTTTAATTTCTGGCCTTCCTCCTTTGATTACAACCTCGAACAATGAGATTGTTCATTCCCTGCCTTTTGGAAGGCCAGGTGTGGGTTTTGTACTATGCTGTTTCGGAAGATGGGAGGGAGCCTCAAATCTGACAGCGTCCTGAGATCAAGGACTGAAGTTCCAGTCGTGAACAGCAGGTGTCAGCAGCCAGCCAGGGTTTCCTACTATGCCATCAGCTGGCGCAGATAGGGCTGGCAACACCTCTGTTAGGAGCTGGGCATCACATCCATGACCTTGGCATCATGAAGCCAGAGACGGCCCAAGCTGGATGGCAGGGACATTGGCACACTGCTGCTGGCATGGAGTCCCCTAGAAACCCTGGGCATTGGCTAGAGATAAGCAACATAGGAAGGGTTGGGGTGGCAGACGGTCATAGGGACTACCCAGGCACTGGTGGCCCAGCACCTCCACTGGGCACTCTGGAGATTCTCCGCCTGGAACCTTGAAATGAACAAATATCATTACATCTTATGGAGACTCATGCTGTTTAGTGGCGGAGGAGGGGGCATTGCAGGAAGAAAAGGATCTTCTGAGGAACTGGAAGCACCCAGTTGGACAATGCTTTGGGGCTTGGGATGGCGGGCATCCCTATAGGGGAGCAGAGTTAGACTCTGGAACGACCAGGATTTTGGAATACGTGGGCTGAGACTCCCCTCTGGTGGCAGAAATGGGAACAGCACACATCATTATCCTCTGATACTCCCCAGGAGGCATTTGGGAGTAACGGCAGCGCCAGTCTCAGGAGAGGACCCGCCCAACTGATTGTGGGAGCATTCTCTGTCTGGGGTACCTGGACAAAGGCTGGCTTCCTGCTTTGGACACTGTCTGGTACCCTCCAGAGGTGCCAGCTGTCCTGAAGAAAAGAATTCCTCCTTCTGCAGCCCAACATACACACTACCCTCCCCTCTACCCCTCAGCAGCCAGCCTCACACACACACACACACACACACACACACCACACACACACACACACACACACACACACACACACACACACACACACACACACACACACACACACACACACACACACACACACACACACACACTCACACACTCTCCAATCCCGGTCCAGTCGACTGCCTCCATTCCCTGAAGAAGAGGCCTAAAGTTAAAACAGCTGTTAATTTATAAACCAATTTTTCCGTGACTGCTTAATAAATCGCCAGCAGCTGCCATGCCCTCTCCTACCGCCCAAGCTCCTGGCCCGGGGGCTGTGGGGGGGCCCTCACAGAGAAGCTCTGAACTTCTGAGCCCTATGCTCTCCCTGACATTTTCCATTTTACCAAGCACCCTGGGGAATATGGGGGCTGGTAAGGGCAGTTCACTGGACTTTAAATTTTAGAGCTCAGTTTGAATCTTTCTTACACTGGGAAAGCCAAGGTAGAAATGGGTTCCCTGAAACACTTAAAGGCTCTGTTCAGAAGTTGGGAGGGGGACTGTGTCTCTCACCTAAAGGGATCTCTAGAGATCATTTAGGAGCATCTCAAAGGTTCAATTGGTCTAGGATATTTCAGCTTTGGAGAGTAGGGTAGGGGAGAGATGAATGTGCCTCCTTTGAAAAGGTACCACAGAGGCGGAGGCAGGAAAAGTTACCTGCCTGATGCAGACAACCCAGAGGAACCCAGGTGCCTTAACTCCCAGTTTGGCCTCCCCTCCCCGCCCACCTTGATCAAGACATTCTCTTCACTTCCCTTCTCCATTTCCATTTACTCTAAGATCCTGTTTTCTTCTTTGTAGTAGGATGAATGGAAAGGAAGGAGAGCTGGAGGATTCTTTCCTTCCCTAATGGAGAGGACCCCTCCCTCTTTTCCCATCCTCAGAATGGTGGGAGATCAAAACCATCTGTTGGCATGGCTTCTTGGTTCTGACCTAAGATAATAAGGATTGAATAGCTGTTCTTGCCCCTGACAGCCTCTCTAATTGCTCCCCTTCCTTATCCCATTTCCCCAGGGATGATCTAGCTAGGTCCCTCCTGCAGGCAGAGGGCTAGGGACTAGAGGGAACAGATCTGACATGTTAATCTCTTACTCCTTGTTGTTGAACCCCAGCTGCTTTTGGGACAGACAAGAACAGTAGTTCTCAAACTTTTTGGTCTCAGGACCTCTTTACATCTTCAAAATGATATGCGAGTGATACCTATTGATATTTACTGCATTCAAAATTAAAATATCTTAATGTTATTATGACAAAAGGTTTGACCTCCTAGACCACATTTTACAAACTGCTGGAATGGAGACCATATCTTGGGTAGTTCCTTTCCCTTGCCCTATGTAAGCTGGGAAGTGGGTTGGGGAAACTGGAGATCATCTGCTAGGACATAATTGAGGCAAGGTTTTAGTGACAAGGTTAAAAATAGGCTTGAAGACCAGATTTCTGAGGTTTTAAATGGTTTGGAAACCAGGAATCACAGTGGATCTCAATAGTGAGGGTCAGGGAGGGGGAAGAGGGGCTCTCTCGAGGTCATCTTACCCATTCTGTGGTCAACAGGCAAGATAGCCCTCAGCCCTACGACATGGGGAGGATGGGGAGGAGGTGATCTTCCTGTTCTCTGAGATTCCCAGGGAAATAGTGTATAATTTTCCTCAGTATCTATCCTTGATCTTTCACTTCATGATCATGAAGTCTCTCCTATTGTCTAACCTTGGATTCCAGCCATTTTCTGTTGATGGTTTGGGGGAGAGGGAGGATTATAGGATGGTCATGTTCTCCATTCTGCACCAAGGCCCAACATGAAAATCCTACTCATTGGCCTGCTAGCAGGATTAGAGCAGAGACAGGCAGGTAGTGTGTTTTGTGGGCAAGAGAACTGGATCTCTAGTCAGGAAACTGAGAATGAATCCTGAGTTCAGTTTTTGTCACTTTTTACCTTGTAACCTTAGGTAAGTCTTTTCTGCTCTCAAGTCCTATATTTCCTTATGAAAGCAAGGGGATTGGAGATTTCCTCCAGATCTAAAATATTTGAATTCCAAGTCTCCTTATACTTCCTCTTCCATCAAGCATCTCCTCCCTGGGAGACCAAAGCATGATTCATTCAGACATGGTCTCATTCTCACACTTTAGATTTAGCAGGAGGGCAACTAAAGGTAGGGATGGAATTGGGTGGGGTAGGGTGGAGGGTAGTATGGTTTGTTTATAGTGTGAAGAAAAGGATTTGAGGGAGTGAAGAGAGCCAGGTATGAAAACTTGGCTTCCAGCCTCAAGGTACTCAGCACCTGCCTGCTTTGTCCCAAGTGCCCTAGGGAAGGTGGTGGGTCACTCAGTAAAAAACCTCTGACAATTCTGGCTCCCCCACATCAAAGGAGCCAGATTATACTACCCCAAACCATGCCCCTTACTCCCTCCTTGTAATAAAGACAGGTCCCCAGGGCTCACTCAATCCTAGGGCTGCTCTGCCAGGGTGCCAGCTGGTGCCAACAAGGGCGGGGGCATTGGCTCAATCATGTGGAAACTGAGAGCTAGAGGGTACCCTCCATAGGCCCAAGGCTGGCAAAGAAAAAGAAAGGGAGGAGGTTTTGTACCCAGGGACCTAGGTGGCACCAAGGACATTGGGCTTCTTTTTCTCCATATGACAAGTCAGTCATGCCAGTCCCCTTATCTGTGCCTTGGTTTACTCAACCACCCTGAGATTGGTATTGCCTGGGAACAGGATCTTAGGGTCCCAGGCTTTGCTGGCATTTCTCCATCCAGCACTTCCCTTCCTCACCAAAATCACCCCTGGGCAAGGGATGCAGACAGGGATTTGCCCCTAATGCCACCACTGCCACTACCACCTTATGAAAGAGACCATAGGGCCCAGCTCTCCCCAGTTTTCCTTTTCTCTTGGATTCAGGCAGGCACAGGCTGAGCAGCAGCGCTGGGAATCTCAAAGCTGATGCCCCTCAGGATTGAAACAGGAAGCTCAGGGACCCACCTGAACCAGGCCAGGGGTGAGGAAGGAAGGAAGTAACGGAACATCGCCAACTGCAGAAGGGAAGGCCCGGTTAGGCGCCTGTCCCTGAAGGAGGAAGGCCGCACAGCACCCAGCCGGCTCCCCGCCCCGACTCCAGCCTCGGTCCGCACCCCGTGGGGTCACTCTCCCGCACCCCACCCCGCTCTCGCGCCTCTGCCCCTTTAAGAGCCCTTCTCGGAGCTGCTGTCCCGGATCAGCCAGAGAGACCATTAAAATTTTATGCGGAATGAAAATGGGCCAGGTCTCCAGCTTCCTCGCTCCCATCCAATGATTTATTACTCGCAAATACCACAGAACTAATTAGGATAGTAATTAATTAATACACATTTGCATATTTGCATGTGCAATTAGTGCAGTGGAGTGATTACCGGGAGAATGAGGGCCCCGGCTCGTCAGATGTGAGTGTGAAGTGGTCTGGAAAGAGTTGGTAGAGATGAACTTTGCGGGGAGAGGGATCGCGGGGAGCGGGCGGGGAGGGGGCCGGGGGGGAGCTCGGGGTCGGCCGGTGGGAGGCGGTCAGCGGCAGCCGGCCGCCCGGGTCCGCGGTCGGGCCATCGCCACCCTCTCCCCCCTGCCGCCCCCTCCCCTTCTCCCCCCTGGCTGGCGGGGATGGGAGGCTCCGCCCGCCCGCGGATGGCACGGCTCCAAGCGTGCCTGAGCCCGGCCTGATTGTTATGCATTGTGTTTCTCGTTGGTAGCGGAGCCGGGTGGGATGGGGATAGCGCAAGCTGTTTCTCTGCCACGCGGCGGTGGCACCTTAAAGGGGCAGCATCCTTTCCCCGCCCTCCCGCCAGCTCTGCCGCCACGCGCCTCTTCTCCTCACCACCCCCCTCCTCTACCCTCTCATTTTCCCCCTTCCACCTCCCCGAGCAGCACAGGCTCCTTCCCCAAGGAAGCGACCTTCTACCTCCCCCCAAATCGTGCAGGGGGCTAGGGTGAACATGTGTATTCCAGTGAGCAATGGGACACGTGTCCAGTAACCTGGGGTGGGACTGGGATCTGTGACTGTGTGGAGGGACGTGGATCAATTCTGGTTTCCCTTTCTAGTACAGCTGAGGTCTGAACCCTGTACCATTCTTTGCCCTCTGGCCTTGGGGTAGGGATTGTGGGGGGTGGCTAGGGAAAAGGCCTGACAAAACATGTGCCTAGTCACAGATAAAACTCACCATGAAAACCCCTCACCCAACAAGCAGTCTCTACTTCTCTCTCTTCCTCACCTCTCTACCTTCCCTTTCCAGGCCCCTGCTCCTGAAATCTATTTGTCTCCTTCCTGCCTTCCACTCGCTGGCAGCTAGATGGCACAGTGGATGGAGCACTGGGCTTGGAGAAAGGAAGATCTGAGTTCAAATTTGACCTCAGACACTTACCAGAGTGTGACTGGTCACAAGCAAGTCACAACCTCTGTTTGCCTTAATCTACTGGAGAAGGAAATGGCAAACCACTCTAGTATTTTTTATCAAGAAAACCCCGTGAATAGTATGATCCACGGGGAACAAAAACCTATGATTGTGGGATAAAGACAGCAATGCTCTCTTTGTTCCCACCTTCCCAACCTCCCACCTTGACCCTTCTCCTAGTGGCAATGTAGTACAATGGAAGGAGCACTGGTCTAGGAGGCACCTGGATCTTGCTCTCAAGCACTCTCTCTCTCTCTCTCTCTCTCTCTCTCTCTCTCTCTCTCTCTCTCTCTCTCTCTCTCTCTCTCTCTCTCTCTCTCCCTCCTCCCCCACTTAGCTTTTCCATTAAATTACTGTGCAACTTGAATCAAGTTATTTCCTCTCTTTGGGGCTGTGTCCCCTACTGTAAAATGGGTAGATTGGACTAGATGGTCTATAATATCTTTTCCAGCTCTAATTTTCTAGGGTTTTCTGAACACTAGGCAATGCCCCTACAGGGGAAAGGAGGGCTTGCAAAGGATACCTAATGATCCTCTCACAAGATATTTCCGTGTCTTCCCTCCAGCCCCTGTAGGGTCAGCTGGCAAGAAGAGATAAGCAAAGTCCAGGGCTTGGACTGTACCACCCACTGTGCCAGTCAACCATCTGTGAAGGAAGGGGAGGGTGGTGAGGGAAAGGAAGATGGTTTCACACTTGTTCTGGTCTCAACAACCCTCTCCCTCCCCACCTTAGGGACTGAGCCAAGAACTCTCTGGTTAATCTGTGACATACTGGTATGGCCCCCGCCAAATACACCACTGACTCCTGGCAGCTACCCTCCTGCAGATTCTCTGGACGTGCTGTCTCTCCGAGGGAGGGACAGCCCCCATGGCCCTAAAACTCTCCCCAAAGGAGTTCATAGGGTTCCCTCCTTCCCTGATTCTGAGCCATGAGTCTAAAGAAAGTCTGATGGAATTCCAGAATTGCAGTGTCAGAACTGGGAAGGCCCTTAGAACAAAAGAATGTTAGTGCTAAAAGTGACATTAGAAAATAGAACATAAAATATCAGAGCTGTAAGAGCCCTCAGAATATAGAATGTCAGAGGTGGGAGGGACGTAAGCATATGTCAGATCTGGAAGGGAGCTTAGAACATAGAACAGCAGAATACCAGACTATTGGCAACGAGGTTGTGCAGTAGATTGAGTGTTGGTCCTGGAGTCAGAAAGACCTGAATTCAAATACAGCCTCTGACACTTACTAGCAGTGTGACCCTGGGCAAGTCCATTTGCCTTGGTTTCCTCAGTTGCAAAGATGGAGATAATAATAACACTTACCACCCAGTGTTGTTGTGAGGCTCCAATGAGAAAATCTTGGTAAAATGCTTAGCACTGTGTCTGGCATGTAGTGGGCACTGTATAAATGTTAGGTATTATTATCATCATGAGAGCTGACGGGGTCCTCAAAACATAAAATGTTAAAGCTGGAAATGTCTTAATAGTCCACAGAATGTCAGAACTGGCTGTCTTTTATTGGGGTGGGGGTGAAGGATGCTTTTCTTCCTCATTTTCACCTCCTAGAATCCCTTATTTCCTTCTAGATAAGCTCAAGAGCTAAGGTCTATGTAAAGCCTTTCTTGTCAACCCCTCACCTGACCCTCCCCTCTGCTAGTACCCTTCCTCCTGAAGGGTATGGAAAGGTATACAGACATAGTATACTTACTGCCTCTGTGACCTTGGGTAAGTCATTTAACTTCTCAGCACTCCCAGACAACTACAGAGAAGATGTTGATAATATTGCATAAGTTCCTAATAGGGAGCTTCCTAGACTGATGAAATCACTAGTTTTTAATTTTTTGCATTACATACTTATTTATGTACTTTTTTTTTTGCCAATAAATTGTAAGTTCCTTGAAGGAAGGGAACATTTCCTTTTTGCCATTGTAGCTATCCAAGGTACCTTGCTCAGAGAATGAGTATTAAATCTTTGTTGATTGATTGACTGAGAGAGACCTTGAAACAGGAGAATGCCAGCACCAGAAGGGACCTGAAAATATATCAGAATGAGCGTTGTTTTTGAAGTCTTAGGACCTGGGTTCAAATCCCAACTTGTCTGTCTTATTAGCTGAATGACCTTGAGTTAGGCATTTTACTTCTCTGTATCTATTTCCTCCACTGTTAGATGAGGAGTTTGAACTAGATGGTCTCTAAGGTCCCTCATTTCCAGCTCTAAACCTTATCAAAATATTTGCCTAAGGCATGAAGTATCACCCCCTTTACAGAGAAGCAAGGAAATATCCTGACTAGCTCAAATTCCAATACCTGTCCTGGCCCAAGGCAGCCTTTACCTGGGGTGGGGGTGGGGGTGTTTAATAATACTGCTGCTGGTTCCTCATTGGCTTTTCTGAGACCCTGGAGAAGTCCTTCACTTACTTTGTTACTGAATCTGTCACATCTGAATCTTTCCTTCTGCTCACCCATCCTGTCCCCTTCATAGTTTAAGCCCCCATCACCTGTCCCTTGAATTACAACAATAGCTAGTATTTATATTAGAATTTACATGCTACTTCATTTGATCCTTACAACAACCCTGGGAGGTAGTTGCTATTATTACCCCCATTTTGTAGCTGAGGAAAATGAGCCAGACAGAGGTTAAGTGACTTACTAAGTGTCCAAAAGCTAATAATTCTCTGAGAAAGGATTTGAACTCAGGCTTTCCTAGCACCAAGTCCCAAGTCTTAGAACAATCACAATAACCTTCTAGTTGGTCTCTCTGAATCATATCTCTTCTCTCCAATTTGTCCCCTGCATAGCTGCCAAAGTGACTTTTCTGAAATACAAATCCAACCAAGTCATGTTTCCCATTTAGTAAATTCAAGTGACTCGCTGTTACTCCAAGATAAAATTTAGACTCTGCTTGACAATTGAAATACTTCACTCCTTACCCCTAACCTGCCTTCCCAGCCTTATTAAAAATTACTCCCTTCCTTCCTTTCTTCAGTCTAACCTATTGACTTGTTCTTCTCCATCCACCTCTGATAGCCTGCCCTGTGTGTCCCGAATGCCTAAAAATTGACTCCCTCTTCACCTTTGCCCCTTGGAATTTCCTGTTTCCTAAATCCAAGCAGCAGCACCAGAAACCTTTCCTGATTTCCCCAACTTAGAATATCATCCTTCCCAGAATTACTTTGTATTTATTTTTTTAGAGAGGCTATGTTGCATAGTGGATAGAGCACTAGTCAGAAACACCTGAATTCAAGTGCTACCTCAACATATACTGACCATTTGATCTCCAACAAATTTCTTTATCTCTCAGTACTCAAGGCAATTCTCTAAGATTGTAATTTCACTAGGTTTGTATCACCCAGAGATTAAAAAACAGGAAGGAAAAGGATGCACGTGTACAAAAATATTTATGGCAGCTCTTTTTGTGATGGCAAAGAATTAGAAATTGAGGGGATGCCCATCACTTGGAGAATGACTGAACATGTTGTAGTAAAGGATTGTTATGGAATAGTATTGTGCTGTAAAAAAATGAAGAGCAGGACGCTCTCAGAAAAACCTGGAAAGACTTATATTAACTGATGGAAAGTGAAATGAGCAGAACCAGGAGAACATTGTATACAGTAACAGCAATATTGTAAAATGATCAACTGTGAATGATTTAGCTATTCTCAGCAATACAGTGATCCAAGACAACTCTGAAGGATTCATGATGAAAAATGCTATCCATTTCCAGAGTAAGAACTGAGTCCAAATGCAGATTGAAATATACATTTTCTTTGCTTTCTTTCTCTCTCTCTTTCTCTGTATTTTGACTGATAATTACTCCTGTATTATGACTAATGTGGAAATATGTTTTGTATGATGACACATGTATAACCTATATCAAATTTACCAAATTGTTTGCCTTCTCAATGGATGGTGGAGGTGAGGAAAGGAAGGAGAGAGTTTGGAACTCAAAATTTAAAAAAAAATGAATGTGTAAGATTGTTTTTATGTGTAATGGGGGGGGAATAAAATATTAAATAATTTTAAAAGTAAGATTGTAAGTACAGAAAAAGGAATAGACCTATATCCATAGAGTCAAGACAACAAGCTTTTATCTATCACTGAGTATTTGCTAGATGCTGTGCTAAGATCTGGAGATGCAAAGAAAGACAAAAGACAGTCCCTGACCTCAGGGAGCTTACAGTCTATTGGGAGAGACAACATGCAAATAATTGTGTACAAATAAAGTATAGACAGGATAAATAGGAGGTAATTAATAGAAGGGAGGCATTAGCATTAATGGATATTAAAAAAGACTTCTTGCAGAAGAAGAGATTTTGACTGGGACATGAAGAAAACCAGGGAAGCCAGGAGCCAAAGATGAGGAAGGAGAGAATTTTAGGCATGGTAGAGTGAGGTTCTGTATCTATTTATTTGTGTATATATCTATTTATGCACATTTCCCCCTCTCCCCAGCCCCAGAATGTAGGCTTCTTTGGTCAGTGATAAAAAGAAAGGTACCATATACTCCAACATATTTATAGCAGTCCTCCTTACAGTAGTAAGAAGTTTACTGCACACCAACCATGGGCTATGAAGTACAGTACTAGACTCTGTGTGGAGTAAATGCTTATGGACTAGTTGGGGAAATCCTTGTTCATGAAAGTGCACAAATCCTCTGGAAATAAAGGTTTCATTCAACCTGCCCACAGCAAGGCTGGGGAAGTGTCTGTGGTGGAGTAGAGAAAGCAGGAGACCTGGGGGCAAGCCCAACATCTTTCACGAATGTGCTGTGTGAACTTGCGTAAGTGACAACTTTACTGCTATGGTCTTAAGTTTTCTCATCTGCAAAATGGGAAGGTTAAGGGGGCAATAGAATGTAATCCAAAGAACATTAGATTAGGAGTCAGGAGACCTGGGTTCAAATCTTGTCTGACCATTGGCAAGATACAACTTTCTTGAGTCTCATTTTCTTCATCTGTGAAATTAAGAGGTTGAACTAACAAGTCAGGCAGTCCTGAGATGAACTAAATTAAAATGTAATTGGGAAATATTTAACAAAATAATTAATAAAAATAAAGATACAATAGGACATAGATAATGTTAATGTGTGGTTTTCTAAGTCATTATGTGGCCTTTAGAGATCTTTATATATGGTTTAGCAGCCCTTTTTTTCTATTTGAGTTTGACACTACTGGTCTAGATGATTTTGACTCTGAAGGTGATTCAGTACATAGAGTGCCAAGGCCTGGAGTCAGGAAGACCTGAGTTCAAATCTAGCCTCAGACACTTACTATCTGTGAAACCCTGGGCAAGTCACTTAATCCTGTTTGTCTCAGCTTCCTCAACTCTAAAAGGCGCTGAATAAGGAAATAGCAAATCGTTCCAGTATCTTTGCCAAGAAAACTCCAAGTGGGATCACAAAGAGTCAGACCGAAAAACAACTAAACAACACAAAACTCCAGTTCTAAATCTGTGATTTGATTAGGTGATATCTAAGATCTAATGGTGCTAAATTCAATGAACCCATCCTCATGTCTCTCAAATAACAGTATTTCTATAGGAGGAAGTGTAGTTCAGTGATCTTGCTATGAGATTGTGAAATAGGACACCAGGAATCACAATCTAGCTCTTTCACTTTCTTGCTCAGGGAAAAATCACTTAAACTTTTCATTTATAAAATTAGGGCAACATGAACATTTGCTGTTTCTCAGGCTTTGCCAGAGAGTAAACTATAAGATGAAATAGAAATGTGAGCTGTTATTAGGAATGATGTTTCTGACAAGGAAGTGTTGGAGGTGGGAGATTGGAAACTTTGATAACAGAGGTAAGTGCTAAATAAATGGTTTAGACAGAAAATCATTCAGAGAAGTTGTGAGCTAACTAAAGGGAAAGTCAGTCAGTCAGGGCTCCATGGAAGAAGTGACACTTTGAAGACTTTGGAGGGTTCAAGGAAGTGGTCAGGAATGGGAGAATGCTTTCTAAGCAAGATGCTAGGAGTAGGAACTCCAATGGTAGGACTCTCCTTGACACCTGGGGAGGAGAACACTCATTCATTCTTCATTCACTCATTTATTCATTCATTCATTCATTTACCAAACACTTGCTGATCAATCAGTCAATAAGCATTTATTAATCACCTGCACTGTGCTAAGCACTGAGGATACAGATGCAAAGAATGTAAACAATTGCTATTGGCAAGGACCTTACATCCTAACCTTTCAAAGATAAAAAGGAAGTTCCTGTCCTTCAAACCTGTACAAGATAAGGGATGGGGGAGTGATGCCCATCAGCATATAGGATACAGAATACCATGTGATAAAAGGACAAAAGAAAAGTCTAAACAAAGGTCTGGTTGTTCCATTGTTTCAGTTATGCCCAACTCTTCATGACCCCATGTGGGGTTTTCTTGGCAGAGATACTGGAGGGGTTTGCCATTTCCTTCTCTGGCTCATTTTACAGAGGAGGAAACTGAGGCAAACAGAAATGAAGTGACCTGCCCAGGGTCACACAGCTAGTAAGTGTCTGAGGCTGAATTTGAACTCAGGTCTTCCTTATTCTAGACCTGGTGCTCTATCTACTGCCCACACAAAATACCATAAGAAAATATGAAGAGGGAGAAATCTTTTTCTACTGGAAGGAGAGATTAGAGTGACTGGGCTTACCCTAAACCAACAAACATTTATAAAGCATCTACTATGAGCCTAGTACTGTTCTAGGTTCTGGGGATACAAGACAAAAATAGCAGTCTCTACTCTGAAGGAGCTTCCCTTCTACTGAAGGTCCTGTCCTTGCCCACTCACCTAGATGTCTGACACCAATCTGTGTAGTTTTGAGGAAAGAACATGTGACCAGAGCCACAATAATAATTCACATTTCTCTTGAGCTTTGAGGCAGATAGTTGTCCTAGTGGATTGAGCAGGCCCTGGAGTCAAGAAGACTTGAGTTAAATCTGACTTCAGACAATTCACTTAACTTCTGTCTGTCTCAATTTCCTCAGCTGTAAAATGAGGATAAATAAAAATCCTTACCTCCCAGGGTTGTGAGTTTCAAATGAGATATTTGTAAGATGCTTTGCAAATGTTAGTTACTATATCCCCATTTTATAGATGAAGAAACTGGAGTTCTAAAAGATTAAGTGAAAGGATTTCAAACTCAGGCCTCTTGACTCCAAGTCTAATACTTGACTCATTGTACTTCATCAGTTCTAAAAACCAATTCTGCTATATATTGCCCCTATGACTTTGGGCTCAGTTCCCTCATCAAGTAAAAGGTTTAGACCAAATGCAATTCATTTTAATTCAATATTCATTAAGCACCTACTGTATACCAGACATCATGCTAGGCTCTAGGGATAGAAAAACAAAAAAGAAGCAATTCCTGCCTTCAAGAAGATTTTATTCTATTGAATGGTCTTTAGGGCTCTTCCCATTCTAAATACTACAGTCCCTTTCTCCCTTGCCCTTACAGGAGATTAAGCTAAGGACTTCTCCACACATATTCCTTGGAGTTAAACTCTCTCACTGGGGATGTTTAAGTTACATTAAAGGCTGGGAAAAGACTAAGGGAGACATCTGCTCTGGGACCATAACCCAGGTATCCTGGCTTCTATCATGGATAATCAAGACCCCTTAGTTGAAATAAGATCAGGAGGAAATTGCTTTATGATTTGGAGGGTTAGAGAGGGGTGTCTAGAGCTGGCCTTATGAACTGGGGAGGCCTATTCAAAGATGGGGTTTAATCCTGCCCCCTCCATCCTCAAGTTGGGCCATCTGTCATGGCTGGTTCCTGTCTTCCAGGTCCCACTTCTTAAGGGAATTATGTGACCTCTTGACCTTAGTCTTCCAGACCATGACCTGAGCATGAGGTGGGAGGGACAGCTATGAACTGCCCACCATGGGAAAATGAAGGAAAACGAAGTAATAGTAGCCATAATTCAGAATTAATTAGGTCTTTAAGATATAGAAAGTGCTTTTCCCATTAAAACCTTATGAAGGGAGTTGAACCAATCAACACAAAAGTCAAGTCAGGCACTGTATTAAGGGCTAAGGATAAGGATACAAGAAGAAAAAAAAAAGATAACCCTGTCCTCAAGGAACTTACATTTGTACATTTGAATGAGGGAAGAAACACATAAAAAAAGAAACAAAAGGCTGTGAATGCGAAAGGTAACATCGGGCAAAGTCTGGAGAGTCATAAGAAAAGCTAGGAGAAAGGCTGATCTGGACCTTTCTTCAAAATGGAGGCCCCAGGAGAAAGTCAGCAATGAGAGAAGGGGATGAGGGGGGAAATGTTCCAGAGTGAGAAGGATACAGGAACTGAGGGAACTTTCCTGGAAAGAAAAGGGAGCTGAGCCATGGTGGTAAAGTCCTGAGAGTCAGAAACAAAATTGCATATGGAAAGTCAGAACTGGAAAGGACCTTAGAATATTTCACAGAAGAGGAAAATGAGTCTCAGAGAGAACTACTTCCTCTAAGATCAAATGGCTGCTAAGGGGCAGAGTTGGGATTTGACCCTGGCTCCTACTTCAAATTGCCCTGTGAGGCTCTATTAAAAATGGGTCCAAAAGTACTGTCCAGCAGAGAGGAATGGAGAGAAATGTTGGAGCTCACAGGCATCAGCATCAGAAGGAGAAATTCTTCCCTTTCTTAGAGAATTTTGGCTCCATATGCATGAATCTGAGGTCACTGAGGACAAAGGCCATATAGCACATCCAGGGCAGGAGTGTTTGTGTGTGTGTGTGTGTGTGTGTGTGTTCATCCTTCCTTGCTGAAGAAGACCATGCCATCAAAGAAATGATGACATGACTTGCACTTGACTTTGTCTTTTTTTTTTTTTTGAGTGAGGGAGGGCTGTACAGGTCACCAGCCTCACTTGTCCTCCAGAGCCGTCTGAATCCAGTGACCAGATATTCATCAGGATGACTGGAGATGACCCAGGATGAGGCAATTGGGATTAAGTGACTTGCCCAAGGTCACACAGCTAGTGAGTGTCAAGTGTCTGTGGTGAGATTTGAACTCAGGTTCTCCTGACTCCTGCACTGGTGCTCTATCCACTGCAACACTTAGCTGCCCCCAGGGCAGGAGACTTCCTTGTTAATGAACTGTTCTGCCCCATTTTTTTGTCTTTCATTGATGGAGTAGAGGGAAAAGAGGGAGCTTGCCTAGTTTGCCTTTTTTCATGGAGGGAAGGTACAGCAGTGACTCCTTCCCAGAACACTTTGCCCAAGGGCCTGGCATCCTAGGGGTGTACTCAGCCAGCTTTGGGAGAGTGTGCTACCCCAGAGCAAGTGGCACTCAGGTCAGAGAGAACAAATCAAGGAGGGCCTCTGTAGGATTGGCACCCCAGTAGCGGTCAGAAGACAGGGGGGAAGGCCTCAATGATGCACGTGCCCTCCCCCTCCAACCCCATGGCACCACAAGGCAAGTTGCTGCTTCACTCCCATGCCAGCCCTCACCTCCCGGCAACGTCGCTGCGTTCCCAGCCACGCCATCTGGTGTGCCCGCCGCTCCCTAGCACACTGCAACGGGCGAGGGGGATGGGGGAGAGGGAGGAAGACAGCCCGGCTGGCGCCCACCCTGGAGCAGAAAAAATATGGAGGGTGGGTGTCCCTCACCACCTTACTGGAAGACAAGGGGGCAGCTAGGGGTAGAGGAGGGGGCATGCTCTGCCAAGGCATCAGGAGGAAGCTTGGGGGCATTTTTTAGTTTACAGAATGGTCACAGGCTGGACAATGCCAGCCTGGCCACCTCTCCCTTCTCCTTTCCCTCCACATGCCTCATGCTAGGGGCATAGACCTTTAGTCTGGACATGCACAGGACTCTGACTTTGGACCTGTTTTGCCTCCATGGTGGGAGAAAGCTGACCTCCTCCTCTCCCACCCCCACAATCTTACATGCTAGATGCCATGAACACAAAGACTGTCAAATGCTTAGATATTTGAAACTGAATAATGAGGGCTGGAAATGGGGGTGGGGTGGGGGCTGGGGAGGATTGGGGCCATTTCATAGTTGCTTCATCCTCCATGTGAAGCAAGATTCCCCTAGTTTGCCAGCTGACCGAAGAGTCCACCACTGTCATACTGTCGTTCCTCCCTCCACCACACTCCTGTTCAATTTACTCCTCACCCCTTTGCCCTCTCAGAGTCCCAGTTGAAACAAAATGGCTGTCACCCCCTCAAGGCAGCCATCTTAGGTGCCCAGAGATCTATGTCCCTTGGGGTGGGGACTGTGTCACCATAGGAACACCAAGGCTCCCTGAACACAGGTCCCATGTGGAGTGGAAGGCTTAAAAAGGGCCCTAGCCTAGTCTGAGTCTCCACAGCTCCCTTCACCTTCCATCCCCCCCCCTTTTTTTAAACCAACTCCCTCCCTCCAATGCCAGGGGGAGGAACAGATGGTATCTCTGGGTGTCCTGCTTCTCTCAGTCTCTTTTTCTCCATTTCTGTCTCTCTGTTCCTCTCTCTGTGTGTGCTTGTGTGTCTGTGTCTTTCAACCAATCACAGAGACAAACTCACCCTAAATCTCCCTTGGCTCCAATTCCTCCCCTTGTTCCTTTTTTTTTTTTTAATGTTATTTCCTTTAAAAGAAAAGGTTGAAATGTGTCAAGTGAGGAAAAACTTGCTCCATTTTTCGAAAGGAAGAGGAGATGGAGATTAAGAAAGAGATAGAGCTGGAGACAGGCAAAAACAGAGATTCCCCGATCGCCACTCCCATTCCCTTCTCTCATTGGATAAAAGGAAAGGAAGGACTGGGGCAGGTTAACAGCAAAGGCTGGGGCAGGGGGGACTACCCTGAGGTCATTATAGGGTCAAGAGAGGCAGGTAGGGGAGCAAGAAGTGAGGGGAAGACAACCAAACCAGCTAACGGTTGAAATTTGGAACCCTGGTCGCCTCATCCACCTGAGGATGTCCCTAGTCCAAGAAATACTGATACTACTGAACTATGCCTCAGGGGTCAGAATGAAACTAGAGCAGAAATGCATTCTCTTCCCAACATTCCTTTCTTCCTTTCCTCCCTTCCATCACTTCAGAACTCCCCTTCTAAAAGGTTTGAAGGGAGTTTCAGGCTGGAACAGGTGGAAGATTTGGAGGTAAGGAGAGAACTTTAACAACCTCCAAAGGGTCCTACTTATCCTAGGATGTTTTGGCACCATTCTTGTTCCAGAAAACACTACTAGTTCTTTTTTCTTCCAGGGGTGCCCACCGAAAATAACTCAGTGAACAGGAGCATCTGAAACTTGGAGAGAACATCCTTAGGGAAGCAAGTGTGTAGCCTTTTGATCTCCAGGGGAAGCAGGAGTTTAGCTTCTGATGGAGCCTAAGGTGTCATCCCTAGAGAGACAGCAGGGATTTAATGTCACCTAGGACAGAACTAATCCATCTATCCTCCTTTCTTTCCTTCCATCCTTCCTTTTTTTTCCTAGGGCAATGGTATCTGCTCTAAGATCCGGTGTGTGGATGTGTGTTTATGTGTGTCCCAATGTATAATTGCTCTGTTTGGCCCAGGATGGGGATGGAGGTGGAAAGCAGTGGGAGTCATAGTGACCTGAGGCCCTAAATACTCTGTTCCACAGTCTGGCACCCTGGAGTGTACCTAACTGGCTCTGGGGAAGAGAGAACCTTTTTCCAGATAGCAGGTATCTTTTTTAAGAGTGGAGAAATTCAGGGAGGGGCGGGGACAAAAAGCGAGGGGCAGCATGAGGCTTCTTTTAAGTCCTGAAAAAGCTAAGGAGACTGTCTCTTGGGATGGAGAAATTCTGCAGCTTTTGGCTGCCAGTTCTATTTCCTGTCACATACCTCTCCACCTGAACTGGAGAAGAACTGGCTTCTTGGAATTTCAGAAAGGAGGACAGAGAAGTGGACTAATGGGGGTGGGGCTGGGCATCTCTAGCCCTCCTCTCTCTCCTATAATCATTTGTCTCTTATGCCTGTCCCCAAGACAAGTTCTGGCATAAGTGTGTTGGATACAAAGATTGTGAATATCTCCTTTTCTCCCTGTTCCTGTCATCCCTGTTCTCCCACACCCAGGATCAGTGAAAAGAGAAACTGAAGGATGTGTATTTGTTTGCATGCCTATGTGGGCACAAGTATGAAAATAAGTGAAAGTAAGTGTGTTAGGTTATAGAGGTGCAAATGTCCAAGTCTATGCACTAGTAAGTGTAAATGCAGGAGTGTACTTGCATGCTTGTCTGTGTATAATAGCATATGTATACATACATATATATATTTGACATATATATTGGAATATGTATACATGTATAGCCACTGTATCTGTATCATTGTATAAAGAACAGCTTTGCATGTATGTATGTGTGTGTGTGTGTGTGTGTGTGTGTATGCATGAGCCTGCAAAATATATCCTTTAGGAATTGTTTGGGTCAGTAAGTGGGAAGAGGCAGATCCTTGCCTTGACCCCCTCAGCTACCCTCGAGGGTAGTTAAGAATAGCTCTATAAGGGTTAGAGGAGTCTAACTATCTTCCTATCAATTGAGAGTCCCCCCTCTCCTACCTTAAAACCCCTACTCAGTCCCCTTACCTTCTGGAATCAGGATTGGCTCCCAAGGAGGGGCACTGAAGTGCTCCTAGAGTGACTAGGTCAGTGTTAGCAGTCCATGTCCATACCCTTCCCAGATGGCTGATGTATATGGGCTCAACCAAGGGACTTCTTCTCAATCCCAACCCCCACACAGTCAGACGAAGAAGCTAGATACAAACACGATCATAGAAATACACAGTCTCACACACATGTAAGCAGAAGCACAGAAATGCAGACAGAAACACACGGAGGCAAATCTTTCTCTGCTTTTCCTTTGGTTGAATTTCATTCAGCCACATATGTTGTGTGTGTGTTGTGTGAGGGTGGGTGGAGGAGGGGCAGATAGAATGAGGATTGGCATGATGCCAACACCTACCTATGGGGCCTGGGCTGGGGACACCCCCTCCTCACCACCCAGGGACTTCTACCCTGGGAAGGGGGCCTCAGCTGTCCCTTTGTGGCTTAAGGGGGACCCTCTTTGTAGGTGGCAGCAAGAGCACAGCTCCTTTTGCCTCCCCAGCCCTGAGTCTGGTCCATGACCCACCTTGGGGGCTTAGGGGTGGATGTGAGGAAGATTCCAGGAAGGAAAGGGGGAAGGGCATTTTAAGGGGCCACGGTCCCCTCACAGTCCTTCCCTTTCAAACTTCCCCACCCTATTGTTCCCGTCTGGGGGGGCATGCCCCAAGGGATCTATTCCCCCACCCCCACCCCTATCTACAGCCCCGTTTTTCCTGGTGCTGGGAGGGGAGGACCGAAGAGATATTTATTTATTTTCTTTATTTATTTATTTAATTTTTTTTTTTTTTGGGAGTAGAGAGTGACAGATGGCGGCTGGTCCCGGGGGAGCCGGCTCTCCCCCAATGCAGACGCATGCCAATCACCGTCTCTCATGTGATAGCTGCTGCCCGTGACGTGCCAAGCCCATATGGCCCTGGCATAGAGGCTGGTACCCCCGCCTGGTAGAGATGCCACACTCGCTCCCCGCTTCGCATGGCGCTCTGAAGACGCCGGCGCCCGCCGCCTTGAGGAGCCGCTGCCCCCGCTCCTTGAAGATGGGGAAACAATGAAATAGACAGGAAGATTCCTTCTCTCCCCCTCTCTCTCTTACCCCCCTCCCCCCTCCCCTCTCCCCTGGACTCCGCTTCGAGGTAAGTTGTCCGAAGGGCAGTGAGATTTGAACCGCCAGCTGGGGAGGGCTCTGATTGTGGGCTTTGGAATCGGGGGACTAGGAAGAGCCCGAATGCCCCGTTGACTTCCTGGGGTTATGGTCCCTTTCCATAGGGTGGGGAATGGAACCACCCTGGGATCCCTGCTTCCCTCCACCCCCACCCGGGGTCTGCGGCTCTGAGGCTTGGGCTGCGGAAGTGGTGGCTTTGGTTTTTCGAAGGGACCAGGGGTAAAGGCAAGAAAAGAGGGCTGGGGATTAAGGGGGTGAGACAAGACAGACATCCTTCTGCGCTCGCCCATGATTCCCATGCCGAACCCGAGACGTCCCTCAGAAAAAAAGAAAAAGAAAAAAACGGATTCTCACCAAATCCCAAATATAACGAGATTCGGGGAGCCATTCAGTGGGCGGCGAGGTTTAGGGGTGTTCCGGGTGTCTTTGGGCTCTGGGGTGACGAGAATGGTTTGTTTTCCTGGCTTCGTAACGCGGACCCCGATTTCCCTGTCCGAGACTCACCGAGCCCTGAAGCCGGGAGTCCGAGGACAGAGCCCGTGTTGGCCTGGAGGAAGGAGCTGGAGCTGGAGACGGAGACAGGGACCGATTCGATTCTGAGACTGGGGGCAGCGGGGGCGGGGGGCCGGGCTGGGCTGGGGGAGGCTCGGGGCCAAGTTGAAAATTGGATTAGGGGTTGAGGGTGGTAGAGCGGCTGGCAGCTAGGGTGGGGAATGGAACAGAGGGGGCAAAGCAAAGAGAAGTCGGACCCACCCGGCACAGGGCACGAGGCACGACCGGAAAGCCGGACGGCCAGAAACACTCAAAGTCTCCGCCCGGAGGGAGA
The DNA here is from genome assembly GCF_028372415.1 of Notamacropus eugenii. Taxonomy (NCBI): domain Eukaryota; kingdom Metazoa; phylum Chordata; class Mammalia; order Diprotodontia; family Macropodidae; genus Notamacropus; species Notamacropus eugenii. The sequence goes on along the minus strand of NC_092873.1, from coordinate 355,126,235 downwards.
AAAGAGAATTATTTCGGGGCGTGCCCCCAATGGAGAAATTCGTTCTCCAAAATACCCCTCCACCCCCACACCCCTACCCATAGAGAAAATATGCAGAGAGAAGGGGGAGGGGGTCGGCCTGAAATCCAAGCCAGGATTATAACAAGGAGGTCGGAGTTGGGGGTTCCTGGCCTAGGAAAGGGGGTGCGCTGGTGCGGTGGGGAAGGGAGGAGCACCTGATCCCCAACACCGGGAATCTGGAGACTCCACAGCCGAGAGTAAAATCGACCGCTCTAGATAGGCTCTGGGGGCGAGTGTTTCTCCGAGGGAGGGAAGGAGGCCTTGGAGGAGGGGGTACCTCTTCCCTCTAAATGCCCCAGGAGTGGGTAAAGGTTGCTATGGGGTAAAGGGTAAGTGAAGTCAAGAGGCTGAGACACTCTCCCTACAGCCTATTCCAGGAAGCTGAAGTCTGTAAGGATACTGGGGATGGGAGGCTTGGAAGAGGTCACCTGAGGGAGAGGTTTAATTTGGGACGGAAGTGGGGGTGGGGGAGGTCTGGAAAAGGGGAGCGTGTGTGTGTTTGTGTGTGTGTGTGTGTGTGTGTGTGTGTGTGAGAGAGAGAGAGAGAAATGCCACCTCTGACAGGAGTGCGGAAATTGCGAGATTTGGCTGTCCTGGTTCCTCTGCCTCATGCTCACCTCGGTGTCTATGTCTGTCTGTCTTTCCCCCTCCCCCAACTCTTCAGGCCACCATGCTGACCCGCCTGTTCAGCGAGCCCGGCCTCCTCCCCGACGTCCCCAAGTTTGCCAGCTGGGGAGACGACGGCGACGACGACGAGCCCAGGAGTGAAAAGGGTGACACGCCACCCCAGCCGCCGCCTCCGCCTCCTGGACCTGGGGCTGGAGTTCCGGGGCCCGTCCGCCCCCCAAAACCGGGCCCTCTTCGTGGTGAAGACCCCCAGGACCCTGCGCTGGGTGAGGCCAAGGACGACGGCGAGTTGGGGGGCGAGGAGGAGGAGGAAGAAGAGGAGGAGGAAGGGCTCGACGAGGCAGAAGGCGAGCGGCCCAAGAAGCGGGGTCCCAAAAAGCGGAAGATGACCAAGGCGCGGCTGGAGCGCTCCAAGCTGCGCCGGCAGAAGGCCAACGCGCGCGAACGCAACCGCATGCACGACCTCAACGCGGCGTTGGACAACCTGCGTAAGGTCGTGCCGTGCTACTCCAAGACGCAGAAGCTGTCCAAGATCGAGACACTGCGCCTGGCCAAGAACTACATCTGGGCGCTCTCTGAGATTCTGCGCTCTGGCAAGCGGCCGGACCTGGTGTCCTATGTGCAGACATTGTGCAAGGGCCTGTCGCAGCCCACAACCAACCTGGTGGCCGGCTGCCTCCAGCTCAACTCGCGCAACTTCCTCACAGAGCAAGGCGGCGAGGGGGCTGGACGTTACCACGGCTCTGGAGGCCCCTTTGCTATGCACCCCTACCCGTATCCCTGCTCGCGGCTCGCGGGAGCGCAGTGTCAAGCAGGAGGCGGGCTGGGCGGTGGTGCCACGCATGCCCTGCGGACTCACGGCTACTGTGCGGCCTACGAGACGCTGTACGGGGGTGGAGGTGGGGGCGCCTCCCCCGACTACAACAGCTCGGAGTACGAGGGACCGCTCAGTCCCCCGCTCTGCCTCAACGGTAACTTCTCCCTCAAGCAGGACTCGTCCCCGGACCACGAGAAAACCTACCACTACTCTATGCACTATTCCGCCCTGCCCGGCTCCAGGCCAGCTGGCCACGGCCTGGTCTTCGGCTCCTCGGCCGTGCGCGGGAGCGTCCACTCGGAGAATCTTTTGTCTTACGATATGCACCTTCACCACGACCGAGGCCCAATGTATGAGGAACTCAATGCATTTTTCCATAATTGAGAACTCTCCTCCCTCACCCCCTTCTTTGTTTTTCTTTTTTCCTTCCTTCTTTTTTTCATTCCTTCCCTTTTAATTTATTTACTTTTTTTTTTTCGGAGAAGGTGGGCCACCCCCCACCATGGCAGGGATTTGGGCGGCAGGGCCACGTTAATTAAAGGCCACCCCCCTCCTCCAGGCTCCCTCCGTTCCCCTCAGCTGTGCAGTCGGGTTACCTGTTGATGTCTCCCCCTTTTTCGTCCCCCTCCCTTTTCACTCTTCCTTTGCCCTAGAAGTTTTCCTTCCCCAGAGGGATCCCCTCCTAGGACTTCTCCCAAGGAGTCCGGCTTCTTCCAGGAGCGCCTTTTCCCCCAGTTCTTCCCCTCGAGTTTTCTGCCCTCACGCACTCTCAACTCCTTCCCTTAATTTCCTCTTCTCATTCTCAGTCCCCAAACAGTGCAGTCAGCTCGGGCCTGGAGAAGGGGACCGGGGGAGGGGGCGGCCCAGCGGCCGGATTACATTTCATTTGTTAAGTTCTATTTTTTAAATACCAGAAAGGGGGAATGCAGCAGTGGTGGGGTGGGGCGGGGTGGAAGATAGGGGGTTCTCTTTCCTAAAGAGGACGTACTAAATTCACCATACCCGGGGCCTTGAATGCCTCCCACACACCCGGTCTCTCCACTTTGGAGTTCTAATATGAGTTGGGAGGAGTAGAGGGGAGGAGGAGGGGGAGGAGATGGGGATCCGAGAGGAAAGAAAAAGGTCAAGACCATTGTAACCAGATTCCGACTTTTTTCTTTTTTTGTTTTTTTCTTTCTTTTTTAAAAAACACAAAAAAACAAACACAAAAACGCAAAAAGGCGACGGAGGCCGAACGCAGAGTCCGGAGCGGAGAGAAAACACAGTAAGAACTTTTAGAAGCAATAAAAGGCAAAAAAAAAAAATAATAATAAAATAAAATAAAAAAATAAAAAGACACAAATATCTATGCAAGGAGGTTCTGACTGAGCCAAGCGGCCCCGCCCCCTGGTCCCCCGGGATTCCCCCCACCCCTCCTCGGCTCCAGGGCCGGGGTCGGAGCTGCAGAAGCGGATATGTGCACTTTGGTGAAGTTGGGGACGTGGCGCCTCCCCTCTCTCCCTAGTCCCCTTCTCACCCTTTCTCACTCCTTCTCCCTTCCCTCGGTTCTTACAATCAGTGACTCCGAGATTTGGGACATCAGTGTCACTTTCCTCACCCTCCCCTTTCCCCTCCTCCCCCGTCCCCATTGTGCGTCATACTGTTTTTTAAACCTGTTTCCAAATTTGTATGAAATGGCGAACTGTTGGGGGAGGGTCGGTTTGGGGAGGGGGGTTGCATGATAAAGACACACACTGACACAGCACGCACGCACACACGCACATACAGTGACACAGCGACATACACAATAACACAGAGGAACACACACTTAGCCACACGGTAAATATGCAATGCTACTTGGGAAAGAAGGGAGCTATAGCCTTTTTCGGGTCTGGGGAATAGAAAGAGGGAAGGAAACACTGCAGGCCAGAGGCATCCCTTTAGTCCGGGTCTCCCTTCAGACCTCCCTCCCTTTCGCTTTCCAAGCCCGGTCAATCAGTTCCCTGGGGCTTTGTTGCTGTGGTCTTCCTTCCCCTGTTGACGCCTGGGAATGGACAGGAGGATTGCTTGGGCCGATATAATAATTCCTGGAGAAGAAACTTTTCCGAGGGATCCTTCTGGTCCTCGTCTGGCCTCTTTAGCACCCAAGGCCGGGAGGGATCAAGGATTTCCGCTTTGTTACTGTCATAAAACAGAAAGAAGTTAAGGAGAAACAGGTACTCTCAGAACAAGCCCGCAGCCAAACAGGCGAATAGACACATGTTGACACAAAGCAAAAATACAAACACACACGCAGACACACAATCTCTCTTACACTCAAACACACGCAATTTCACCTTCACATCTTATCGAAGCTGAAACTCCCGTTGGACACCCGAAGTGCATTGCGTGTTTCTGTTCAGTTTAATGACGATTAATAAATATTTATGTAAATGAGATGCAAATCTGGACGGCGGTTTCTCACGGTGGCGTCATTTCATTTGGGGGCAATTGAGTTTGGGAATCCGGGGAGTGGTGGGGTTGGGGTGACGAAGCAGGTTTAAAAGAGGTCGGAAAAGAGAGGTGGAACCTTGGGGTCAGCTAGAAGGCATCTAGGGGTCCCTGGGTCCTGGGCAATTATATCTTCTGTATGGAGATTGAACTCCACAGAGACGTGCAAGTCAACCCCCTTAGACAAGACAGGTACTTACAGATAATGCATTTGCACAGACACGTACAGGCACATGCAACAATACAGGCACTTCCTTGACAGTCACATACTCAGACACATGGTCACATAAGCCCTTGCTTTCTCTTTTAAAACAACAATAACAACATACATCTGTTTCTATAGCTTGTTTCAAGAGGAAAAAAGTCAAGTCACAGGAGGGGGATCATCTGCACCTGATGACAAGAGAGACTGGTATTTTCGTGTGTCAGACACGAAAGGAGGGGGGTGGAGAATCCTATAAAGAGTCAGTTGTCAGGGGCAGAGCAATACATTTTTTTTTTTAAAGATCATACAGGAAAAAAAGGAGAAAAATACTCTCTTTAAAACTACAGTTTTAGTCAAACAGATCATTTTCAGCCTCTGGGGATTTGGGGCATCAAGTTTTAAATTTGTATCCTTTGGGGAGAGGGAAGAAGTCAAGAGGAAGCCTGAAAACACTGGGAGCTGGAGATGGGTTCTGGATAAGCCTTTGTGAATAAATCAAACAAATCCTCAGGATTTTGAGCACTGATAATTTTAGAACCCCAAAGGCAGCAAATGCGCACTCAATATCCCTACATTGTCTTCCACTTCATATTGCTCAGAGAAGAGAAGACCCTGAAATAATGGGAAAGGAGGAGGATAACAATGAGAAGCTTCTCGTCATTTCATTATCCTCAAAGGTTTCTCACAAAATTCCAGTTCTCATAAAAAATCATTGTCTCATTTCTTTCAAGTTTGTCACCTGTAGTAGTCTTGGAACTACTTCTACTTAAAAGCACCCTTCCTTTCTCTCCTCTTTCCCTGAACTAAGAAATCGGATAATGGGACCAGTCACATAGAAAACCTTTCCAACATATTTCTCAATCATGGAAAAGGCAAGCCTAATTTCTTTTTGAGATTTCCTACTCTGGTTTTCTCTAAAACTGTATGATTTAAAAGAAAGGAGTTATCTTTTTTCTTTTAAGTGGTAACTTGAAGGCTATAGAGTTTCTGAGGTGTTGGCTTCATTTAAGATAGGGTAGTTAATTTAAGGCATCAAAGAGAGTGTTGGAATATCAAGAGCAAGGAAAAAAGAGAAAGAGGGTGGGACAGGAGAGAGAGTCCTAATTCGAAAGTGGTGAGTCAGGCAAATTATATTGTTTTACTGTCCATATACCCTACCTTTATTCCCCTCCCAACAGGAAAAGGGAAAGGGAAAAAGAAGAGGGAACACTAACACTTGAGCAGGGAAAAGCTGTTACAGTGATGAGCTGTCCATTGCTTTGGTGCTGGAACTCTCAGGTTGACGATTAGGCCAGCCATAACTATCCTCTATTGCCTAGTCCCAACCTGCAGAGAGACACTCACAGTCACCGACTTCTCCTTGCATTTCCTCCAGAATTCTCCCGCAGTTTTCAGGGAATTTCACTGCAATTTTCTCAGAATTTCACTGAATTCTCCTGGGATTTTTTCTAGGTTCCTGTCTGGGTTCTCAGTCATCAGCATTCTCTGTCAGCGGCCTATCAGGACTATAGAAACTTTGGATCTCTTTTTCCAGGATCTGAGACTCCTCCCAACCATTGTCCACGAGACAGAAGAATCCTTCCTTTCTTGCCTTCCCCCACCTTGTCCTCTCTCCCATTTCCTGCCCTCTCAGGACTCAGGCACTCTATGGCTTAATTCAGTTCTGTGCAACTGAACCTAGGGGGAAGAGCAGAGGCCTGAGTAGTAGGATCTTGGATGGAGAAAGGACTCAGGTGTCTAGATCTTGAGACTGGAGATGGTTTAACTGGTCTTCTACAGTCATTACTTTTAGAAGAAATCAATCAGTTGCTCTAAGTTTTCCAGGAAAACATGGAGAAGGAGGAAGACAGAAGATCTCTTTTAAGACCCTAAGTTGACATACCCCCAGTACTCTGCTTCTCCCAGAAACTGATTAGATATTGATTCCTATTTCTTGGGGCTGAATTCCCAATCATTTGGAGGGAGAGATCTTGTTGTACTGAAACTTTTTCTGGGGGAGGTGGTAAGAGGGGAAGGCTGGGTTGGGAAGAGTTGCCATCCCTACCCACTATAATTCTGAGCAACTCCACTTCCTACAAATCTCCAGAAACTGCCCCCTTCCTGTTCTATCCTTCTTCCCTTACTCTCCCATGTACAGACACACAACAGAGGTTGTCTTTTGCACTTCCTGCTCCACCTTCAACTTTTCTAGTGGAGAAGAGATGAAAAGGAGAAGATAACATGGACACAAAATCCCAAGTTTCTCCTCCCCTCCTTACCCCCTAACATGCTCTCTCTCTCTCTCTCTCTCTCTCTCTCTCTCTCTCTCTCTCTCTCTCTCTCTCTCTCTCTCTCTCTCTCTCACACACACACACACACACACACACACACACACACACACACACACACTCTGAGAGAGAGAGAGAGAGAGAGAGAGAGAGAGAGAGAGAGAGTCATGTAGAGCCCCCAGAGAAGTGATATCAGCAGAAGGAAGAGGGCGAGGAAGAAAAAAGACCAGCGTTGTGCCCAGGGCCAAAGGGAAAGGAAAAGAGTTCCTTCCTCTTCCCTCTATTCCCATAAGAGGGATCTCCTAGCGTAGAAGTGTTCAATTACTCTAATTTCAGCAATCACTGGGACTCTAAGGAGTTTGAATATGTGATTGAACTGGGATTTTTTTCCCTTTGGGTTTATTCTTGTCCCTGTCAACGCCTTCCTTCCCCCTCCCAAACCTACCCAAACAATCCGTGCTTTGAAATACAGAGAAATATGTACGTATATGTGTATATATTTCGCTTCTCTTCCAACCATTTTTCTAGTTGTCCTGAGTGAAAAGGGGGAACTACTGATCTTTATGCAGTATTCTTGGCATCTTCTCCACCTCTCCTCCCATAATCGCCTGCTGGTTGGACCTTCTCCCTTCTACCTCCCACCCCCTCCAAGTACAAGAGATAACACCAAGATCAAATACCCGAATAACAACCCCTCTGCTCTATAAAGCTTAAAGAAGCCTAGTATAGCCACCAGTGGAGAGGCAGAGTGCTGGCTCCGTGACCCTTAGGTTCCCACCTCCTTCTTTTTCTCTTCTCTTATTTTGAAGAAATCTAGCAAAACACAGTTTCTAGTACTTTCTGGGTGAGGATAGAGAATTTTAGTCTCCTTCTGTCCTCTTCTTTCCCTTCCCTCTTTGAGGATCTAGAACCCAGAAGCTCCAGTGTTATCCCCTTCCAAAGATTCAGGAAGAATATACTTTTACCCCAAGAGATTTAGTTTCAGTGTTTGAGTTTTTTCCCCTGTTACCAACTAAACAGAGAAAGAATCCACGAGACACCATTCAGATGATGAAGAGCCTCTCACCCCACAGTCGTAACACCTGGTACAACTTTTTTTCACCCATTGTCCTACTCTCCTACCCCAAATCTCCATCACCCAACTGAAGCTCCGAGCAACAGAGAGAGAGGCTGCCTGTGGCCCGAGGATTTTCTCAAACTCAAAAAAATTTTAAAGAGGAATTTTGACTCTCTCTCTCTCTCTCTCTCTCTCTCTCTCTCTCTCTCTCTCTCTCTCTGTGTGTGTGTGTGTGTGTGAGAGAGAGAGAGAGAGACAGAGAGAGACAGAGAGACAGAGAGAGAGAGACAGAGAGAGAGAGAGACAGAGACAGAGACAGAGACAGAGAGAGACAGAGAGAGAACCAGTCCCGGACTTCCGACCTGCGGTCTTTGCCTTCTGTCTCTCTATGTCTCTTTGCCTCTGTTTCTGCCTCTCTGTCTGTCTCTGTCTGAATCATTTTTTGCCTTCCTCCCTGTGGCCCCAGCCCTTGGAAGATGATGCTGGGGGAGAGGAGAAGGGGAGGCAATGGGGACCAGAGAAAATCAAACTTGGAAGTATTAAGAATGAGAGTTGGTTCTATGCTTTTCCAAATTCTCACTAAGAACTATAATGGGGTCAGAGGTTGGGATAGGATGATGGAAAGTGAGAATGAAGTTTGTTGCTAAACCTAGAGGACTCTCCAAGCTCTGACACTTTTTCAGCCTTGGCCCTGAGACCAGAGAGAGACTTTCGTGGGCGCCAAGTCAGAGCGTGGAGGAGGTTCTGGGACTGAAGTGTGATAGGACTGGAAAAGGTCTTTGGGCAGACAGCCAGAGTGAAGCCTTCGGACAGGGAGTAGATAGCGTCACAGAACCTTGGCACGTTGAGGGATCCCCATCCTACAAAGCAGGAGCATCCTCGAGCCCAAAAGGAAAAGGATATACCTTTAAATGAGAACCCAAATTCATCCTTTCCCGGTAGCTCCAGAATGTGCCAGAACTCAGTCACCAAGTAGTGAACCCCACCGACCAGGTCTGATTGTCCAAAAACTAATATCGATTCTCGAGCAGTATTATAAGCTTGACTTAGAAGCCAGATTGAAAACCGTGTGGCATGTTCTGCTGTTGGGGACGACGCCATAGCATATGAAACTAATGTAATATTCTTGAAATAATTCGACGTAGCTCGGTCTTTCCAGATCTCTTTTCGGAGAGCTCCAGGGCTCCCAGCCGTGCTGTTTTGCGCTCCAAATGAGTAAGTGAGATGGCAGGTCGGGTCCTGGCTGGAAGCTCGGAGTGGGCAACCCCATCCTTCTCCACGACCATCCCCTTTGGGGACCCTCATGCCAGCTCCTATCCTGAGCCAAGTCACCGCCAAGGGCACAGCTGGGCGGGTCTGGGCAGCCAGCCCGACTCCGGGACATCTGTTCTCGCCAGAGCCGCATTAAAGAGAAAGAGGACTGCTTTGGGAAGCGGGAGAAACGGGGGGGGTGGGGGGGGGGGAGGCGAACTAAGGCCCAGAAACTCCCAACTTCAATTCCAGTCCCCCAAGCTATACATTGCGGAGTGAGGAGACAGGCGGGAGGCTTGGATTTACTTACACTTCCTTAGTCATCCCCTGGGGAAGAGAACTAAGGTAGGGAGGGCTTGTGAACTATCTCTTCTCTCTCACCCCCCGCACCCCATGACTGATAGCTTCCCCGGCTTTGCCTGCCCCTCAAGATAAAGTCAGATTTACCCTGCTTTAGACCAGGTTACAGCTTAACAAACTCCCGAGGGAATTAGGGAGGTTGGAGATCGAGCTGGGGGCCTGGCCTTGCTGGGCAATGAATGAAACCCGCTTTCAGCGAATTCGGGCTCCCGCAGGGGCTGGGAAACAGAGTGAGGGGAAAACCGAGGAAAGAATTGGGGTAGTGGTGGTAAGGGGAGTAGGTTGGTCAATATCAGCATAATTAACGTCACTAAAATCTTGGCTTTCATGTTCCAAAGTGATGAGGTTCGAAAATTGGAGTGTATCTGTGAGCACGTGTGTTTTTATCACTACGGACCTAGGAAGAAAGCTTTCAAATCCTGAATCACTTCGTAGAAAATAAAAATCTCTCATACCCTCTTCACCCTGCAGCCTCTTCCCTTGAGTATCGCCTCCCCCGTGCCCCACCCTAGAACCCTGGCGAGAAGCCGGGGTGCCCCGTGCCCACCCTTCGCCTTGGTGGCTGTGCCAATCGATGCCACTCAGCCGGTGCCCAGTGCCCGGTGCCAGGCGCGGGGGGAAGGCGGGGAGGAGCCGAAGCTCCAGCTTAAATTCCATGGCATCTGTTCATTATTATACAGTGAGGATTTTTATATGGACAGCTAAATTAAAGACAGATTTTTGCCAGAATTGCAGATCCCATAAAAATGATGACACAGGATAGGGGGGTTTAATCTAAAAAAACAAAAAACAAAAATCCCAACATCAAACAAACAAAAAATAAAAACAAAAACCCCACCATAGCGAACCACGAACCCAGAACCCTCTCGTCGCCATCATCTATCTTTAGAGCTATCACCTCTTTATAACACCCAATACTTCTCCCAGAAGGCTAAAGGTTGCATGATAGGGACCAGACTCCCTTTGGAGGAAACAGCAACCTTCTCCAAGAAATGCGTGAAAGTCAGACTCGATAACAGCGTCCTAAGCCGCCTGGCAAAGGATAAGAGAAAAGCGATGTGAGGAGAGAGAAGTGGAAGTAGAGGTCTTTGGCCCAGAAGGGTTTGGAGGTCAGTAAAATTTACCTCCTCTTGTTTTTTTAATTTGAGTTGATTTTGACAATTCTACCCCGTACTCAGGTTCCAACGGGCAACACTTGAGATCCAGGAGCCTAAGGCCCTCCATTCTCATGCTTCTTGTAAGAATGTCTCTCTACACTCCACCCGACAAGAATATAGGATATTCGGTGATACCGCAGTTTTTCACACGGCTCCTCATCCTCTGCAACTGTCAATTAGAGGTCTCAAATAGAGAAATTCTAGAATCCTAAAATCATCAGTTTTTGGCATCCTGGAATTTGCATCTTCAAATGAGGAAATTCTGGGAATTCTGATATTCTAGACGAAAATTCTCCAGTTTGGAAATTTTTACACCCTAAAATCCCAGAATTTTGTGCGTTTGTGGAATTGTGCTATTTCCCTGTTGTCCGATGTTGATATTCTGGAATTATGGGCTTTGGATGGGGGGAGGGAAGTAGAGTGATGACGGTAAAACTCACTGGACGTTGGGATGAGAGCAGCAAGATTTAAGTGGAAAGAGGAAAAAGGATCAGAATGTTACTGATCTACCCCAAAAGTCTGAAGTGACTTTTTCTTTCTTGGGGAGGAGGGGCAGGAGAGAGGAAATACACCTGGTACTGTCTTCTTCAGACAATTGTTCTATTCCATTCCGTTTCTCTGTCTCTGTCTCTGTCTCTGTCTCTGGGTCTCTCCCCTCTTCGTTTCAGAGCTGACAGAATTCATATCACAAGAGTTAACGTAGGGACATCTGTGTGCGGAATGACTGTGCCTATCCGAATCTGCCAATCGCTGCTGGCACCAGCCGAGGAACAAATGCCTTTTACCTCGGAATGCGGGGGCAGGGGGTGGGAGGGGGTGGCCAAGTCCGGCCGGCCGAGCTCTTGCCCGGGGCTGGGCATCGGTCTCCTCCGGTCTGCAAACCGAGTTCAACTGAATTGGATTATTAATTAACTAACTAATGCTGATGGGGGAACTAGGGTGTTTCTCTTCCCGGCCTCATTCTGTTGTCCCCTCCTGTTCTCTTCATCCTCTTGTCTCCCCCACTCGCACCCACTCCTCAGTCTTATCAGCCCTTCAAGAGCCAGCACCCAGTGTATCGGAAAGCGAGTAAGGGACTCAGTCCCATAATGCCAAGGAAAGGGGGAGATTTGGAGGAAAATTAAATTAACGAGAAAGGGAAGGTGTATGGGAAGAGGAGGAGATCGGTTGCTGCTGATCTGCCTGGAGGAGAGGGCCCTGTATGCCGCAGTTGGCGAAATCTGACTTCTCTCCCTTACTATCTGGGTACCGGGGTGGGGCGGAGAAATGGAGAGGCAGAGACTGAGAGAAACACATAAGGAGGAAAAAAAGAAACAGAGAGAGCAGAGAAAGACACAGAGCGAGGGGCAGACCAGCAAGAGACAAAAACCTAGAGATAATAGAGACAGAGAGAAATAGAGACAAATACAGAGACACAGCCACGTACAGAGACCGAGACCTACAGAGATCGTGTCGCAGGCTCAGACTGGATCCGCCCAGAGGCCTGTCTCCAGTTCATCCCCTCCCGCCTGGTCTAGCTGAGCCCTGCAGCTACTTCGACCCCGCCCCCGGGCCCCTCCCTGCCTCTGGCCGGAGTTCCTGCCCCAGCCCCGCCTGATCCCCTCTGCCTGCCCTCAGCCAGACTAGCTAGCCCCGTCGCCGACTCGGTCCGTCAGCCAATTCGGCTGCCAGGGCTCCGGGGGGAAGCAGAAAGGGGGGGTGGGGGGGAGAGGGAGCGCCACGCCACAGCCGGTGCCAGCTGGGGGGGGGGGGGGGTTATAGCGAGGAGGAGCGGGGAGCGCATCTAAAATTCCGAGACATCTGTTCACCCAGAGAGGAGACACAGAGCGGGAGAAGGCTCCGACAGTTTCCACACACCCTTTCCCAGCCCTTTCTTCCACTGTTGAGGGCCAGGGACCCCCACCCAAATTCTGTACACCAGGTCACAGACCCAGGAGCCCTCCACTTTTTGCCCTGGCCGGGCACGTTTGGTTTAGAAGAGACAGAAGGTGCGAGATAGGAAGCGGTGGAGACAGCCTGGATTGGGGAGGGAAAGGACTCTTCTCACACTCAACACAGAGCGTGAACTGGGAAGAAACAGGATGCCCTCACTCATCCATGCTAAGGGTTACTGATGCCTCACAGACCAATGCAGAGAGAGAAGGCGACTATGGGAGAATGGTTGACTTTGAGGGCAGGTAGAGGGGAGGGCCTTCTGGAGCCGAAATAGAGGTTGAGAGGAGAGATGAGCGGGGAGGAGGATGGAGGGTTGTGACTGAACCGGGTTCCCAGCCCTTAACACACAAACACACTACTCATACACACAAATAGATATCCCTATTCCCACACACAGTGCTCTATACTCATAGGTTTGCAAGGTGCCTCCCCCCCCCCAAGATACAATTAGCTATATATATACATACAGAAAAACAAATTTGGTATCACACAAATCCCTCCCCAATCCACAATCTCGAAATTTCAGATATAGTGACAAAGTCTCCTCCCAACAACCATGTGTTCAGGAGTCAGTGGCATGCCCCATTTTAAATGTTCATGTAATAGCAACACATGCACAGCTCCACAAATATCCTTCTTTCTCTAGGCATGAACAATAATACATATACACAATGAGACTTGTCCTGCCCCACCAAAGGCAAACAAATACAAACTAGACAATCACGCATATATTGAGTCCTACCATTCTCTCCCCCTGCCCCCTTCTCCAAGTATCCTCATACCACACATTCCCTCCCTGTTCTAGACAGGCATACAAACACACAGATAATTATACAGATTTCCTCACCTAGTCTATACAACCCCCTCCTCAAATATGGGTACACCTATACACACACATAGCTCTCTCACACCTATTTCCAATCTGGAGGGGCAGTAGGGTGGAGGAATTGAAGGATGGTATTGCCTCTGGGTCAATTTACTAGAATTCCTTATTTTTAAACAATGACCTCTGGAATAACTGAGTTTGATGAACCAAAAGTCCAGGAAGGGAAGGGTTTGTGAATTCAGGGCTTCTAAAGTTCGGGTTGAGGGGTTCTGTCCCCTTCTTCCACATACCTGTTGCCTGATGTTTTCCTGCCCACTCATAGAAGCCCCTAAATCACCTCTAGGTCAAGCTTGAAATCAGCTCCCCTTCCTTCCTGACAGATCTGGGCAACTCCCCCTCTTAGGAAGCCCCTGGACTTGGAACTGCACCCCCCTCCCACAAACCTCTGCCAGGCTTGCTCCTGCATAGGGCCGGCAGAGGCTTGGGCTCTCAGCTGGGAAATGTCCATTTGGTTGCTACTTAAAAACTGATTTATGAGGCCGCGGCGGCTGTGGAGGTTTGGCCTGCGGTCCTGGTAGTAATCAAGGGCATATGCCCATCTCGACTGGCACTGCCCAACTCATGTGCCCAGCTCTGGCCTCTTCTCTCCTGTTGGGAAGAGAGGGTGATAAAGAAATATCAAGTCTACTCAACTTATTCCTCTCCTCATTCATCTCCTGTTATTCCTCCTCCCTTTTTCTCCCTCTCTCTTCCTTCCTCTGTTTCCCTCCCTCCTTCTCTCCCTCCCTCCCTTTCTTTTCCTTTTCTCCCAAGTGGCATGGACCAGCCTGTGTGCCGTGCTGGCGCTCACAGCTGCAACCCATCTGCTATGATTGAATGGTGACAGTGATGAGACAGGAGCTGGAGAGAATGTTGGAAATATGAGGGGGGTGCCTTTGCCCCCATGGCCCCCTTACTCTTCTATTGATGAACCAGGACACCCATTTCATCTGAGATCTCTCCCTTATAGCACACGAACATCCCCTCCCCTTCCACCACCCCAAAGCCTAGGACCCAGAGGGGGATAGATAGACAAAACAGGGTGAGAGGAGACAAGTTGAGAGAAAGAAGAGAAATGGGAGAAAGGGTAGTAAGGGGTTGGAAGGAGTCTGGGGGTGAATAACCAGTCAATACAATCTCCATAAATCTAGAAAGTTAAGGTATTTGGTTCAAACTGGGAATTTGTACCATGGGTTGAAATATGACAAAGGGTGGTCTCACTGGATTTTACACTGGAAGTCAAAGCTTCTTCATCAATCAAAGAGCACCCCACCACCACCACTAACCCCCCCCCCCCCAGCCCACACCTCCTGTAAAGGGTAATTCTAAATTCCAGATCTTAATGGCAATTCTTGCCTCTCCACCGTGCTTCCTCCTTGATCCCTTCCTTCTTCCCTATCACCAGACAGTCCCCACTGACTCTGAATTAGAAGAGGAGTGTGGTAGCATGAATTGTTTTGGGAAGGTCATGACCTTCCAGCAGGCTGGAAAAGAGTGATGCATCTGGGATGAGTTAAGAAAGTAAGAGATTAGATAAGGATTTACCAGCCATGAGAAGTATGAGATATAGAAAGAGGCCTAACGCAGATATGTACAGTTTCAGAGAGACAGGCACACACATTAAGTAAATTTCATTCTCATGGACATATTTTAAAGTATCCCTATACATATACTCATGAACACACAAGACATACTTTCAGATAAGCACACAAATTGCCACACATGGGCAGTCACACTTTGAGATGAATACATTGTCACACATACCCATACACTCATAGAGAGATATAATTATGCCCCATCTTTCTTGCACTCACCAAGGGCAGCTGCTTCTTCACACCCCTGACCCTGGCTGCCCTGGGTGGAATCTTGGTGCCCATGGTTCAAGGAGGAGGATGCCAATGTGAACAGCTGCAGGGACAGTCTTGAAACTCAGCCCTAATCTGGGGGTTGGGAAGTCTGAGTGATGCTGTTTTTCCTACCTGGCACAATCCATCTGCCCCCTCCCTGGACACCTGACACAGAAGCCACTAAAATTGCCTGGGTCAACTAATATCATGCCAGAAACTGGCAGCACCATGTGTCCACCACATATCTGACTGGTAGAAGGAGTGGTCCCCATCTCCCTCTCGTCCATGGATTTCCCAATACATTAGAATCTCCTCTCATTCTGGTTATCTCTTTTCCTCTCAGTTCTCCCCTTCCTTTCTCTCTTGTCCTTCTTTCTTTCATTTTTCCGCCTACCCCTTTTCCTCTGTACTCTTCTCTTTTCTCCTCTAATCTTCTTCCCTATCCCTTTTCTTTCTTTTTCCCATATTTTTTCTTTTCCCCTCTCTGAATCTTCCACTTATCTCCTTTTCCTTGTCAGAAGATCCCCAAGGCACATTCACTCTCAATATTCTAAAGTGTTAAAAAAAGAAAATGAAATGTCTCCTTTTCTTTTTTCAAGACTAGAAGAGTAAGCATTCCCCTAGTCTCAGAAGGTTAGGGATTTTGATATAGTCTGATTGGGGATGAGATATACTGGGGTAAGATACATAGACAGATGGATGGATGGATGAATGGATAGATGAATGATAGATGGATAGATGGATGGATGGATAGTTGAGGCTTGGATTTTAAGAACAATAAAATAAATAACATAGGATTGTATATCAACATAGCTAATTGGCTTAGCTTCTGCATCCTCTGCAGAACAAATCTATATCAATATTCTTTCCTATTCACCTATTATAAATGGGAATAAAGAGCCACATGAGCAGCTATTTGCAAAGTCTGTCTTATCATACCTCAAAATTTGCCCCCTCAAGGTAGCACTTGGGTGGAGAGGGATGGTTCAGGGAGCAGCATATAATTAGGCCCTTTGTTATTAAATTGGACAAATATTTTCTGAGTCCTTAGTATGTTTTGGACATTGTGCTGGGCACTATGGGGGAATATAAGCATGGATGAGACAGTCTCTGTAAAACACCACCCTCTGGATATTGGGTGAGGGAAGACAAGGCAAGTACACAAATGGTTATATTAGAAGGCAGGATTTGAAAATTTCCATAAAAGGTAAATATGAAATGTACATTTCTTTCAGAGAAAGAAGACATTCTAGACAGTTGAGAGGGTCAGAAAGGATTATGGGATGAAGTGGCATTTGAGTTGGACCTGGAAGTATGGGTACTCATTGGCAATAGTATATCCACTACCCTTCTAATCTCTGGCAACACAGATAGAGTTCCCCTATCTGCCAGTCCCTGGGCTTTCTCCCAGAAGCTCATAGTGTTGCTCATTCCCATTTTCCATCTCTGCCCTTTTGTCCCCTCTTCCACCTATCCCCTCTTCCAAGTCTCTCTCGTGTCCTTTTTTTCCCTCATCACCTCCTTATCACACATCCCCTCATTTACTCTCTCCCCTTAGCTTTCTTTTTCCTCTCATTTTCCTCTACCTCTTCTCTCCCCTCACCCTTCTCTGGAGAGAGCAGTCTGGCGCTCCATTTTCAGCACAACGGACAGCGACAGAGAGTAGGCGTCTGCCTGGTCGTGGGCGCCAGTAGTATCTGTGTTTCTCTATGTGCATGATTGTGTGTGTGTGTGTGTGTGTGTGTGTGTGTGTGTGTGTGTGTGAGAGAGAGAGAGAGAGAGAGAGAGAGAGAGAAGAAAGAGAGAGGAGAGAGCGAGCGAGCATGTGTGTCTGTCTGGATCTCTGTGTGTACAAGCACGTGTTTCACTGTCTGTGTGTGTGTTGGTGTTTGTGCTGGTGTCCCAGCTTGCTTCCCCCACATATCTGGCTTAGGGAGAGATCAGGAATGGGGACACTCCGTTCTGGAGATGGGAGAGGCATGAGTCCCCTAGCCAGGGTCTGGGGGCGTCGTCCTTGCACAGACGCTTCACAGGAGCTATGTGACATGTGGTGCCAAGCACACAGACTGAGGGCATCTTGCCCAGCTCTGGGGGTTTGGGTAGAATAAGGGAGGAAGCATCAAGTGAAGGCCAAGTGTGGATGAGTCTGGAACTCAAACTCAGAGCTAGTTATCCTCTCCTTTTCACCCCTGCTCTCTATAAGCAAATACAAATTGTACACACAAAGGATACATACTTCATGCACTTCATGCATACACACTCAAGTATATATAGTGAGCATGATTCCCCACCAAATCCATGTGGAATACATATGTCACCATGATAATAAACAAAGATCATGGATTTAGAGTTGGAAGACACGTTGGAGATTATTTGGTTTTATCCAAAAAAACACCAACACCCATGGGTACTCAGTCATCACATGTTCACAGTTGAATGTGTGTCTTTCCCCACTTCAGTTTTCTTTGAAAAAAAAAACTCAAGCCAGCAAAAGGAGTTGAAGGGATTGAGTCACTCATTTTACTTCCCCTCCCCACAATTTGTAGTCCAGACCAGGGTCATTTTTGTGAGAACTGGTAGACTATCCACTCCTTCCACCATGATTTCCAGGTCAACACTAACCAGAGTGTTTTGGGGCTCAGTTAATTCCTTTTCACCTCCCTTGGAGAGACATCATAGTAGAGTTGAGAGAGTAGTGGATTTGGAGTCAGAAAACTTTGGTTGAAATTCCAACTCTGCCACTTACTACCTGTGTGACTTTGTGCAAGTCATTTAACCTCTCTGTGCCTCAAAATATAAAATTAAAGGGTTGGACTTCTAATGCCCCTTCAAGCCTGAAATCTGATTCTGTGATCCCTGAGAAAAAGAAAACAGAATAGGTTTTGCTCAAGGTTTTACCCTCTTGGTCAGATAAGGATTGGAAATTTCATACAGTTGAAAGTTGGGAAGGAATCTTAGAGATCATCTACTCACTTTCATTTTACAGAAGATGACACTGGGGCTTAGTGAAAGCAAATCATTTTCCCAAAGTCATGGAAGAAATTAGTAGCAGAGCCAGGATTTTAACTTAAGTTTTCTGACTTCAAATTTAGCCTTGTAAGTGATGGTGCCCCACGGAAAGAGAGATGAAAGAACCCAGAAACACTTTCCCCCCCCCCCTTCAACCAACAAATATTTATTAAGTTCCTATTACATTCCAGGAGCTGTGTTAGACCCTGTGGAATACAATTACAAAGAATTTAAAAATTCCTAATCACAAAGAGCTTATATATCCAGGGATCCAAAATAACCAACAATGTGATTATTGAGTCATTATCAATGATCTCTAGAAGCTCCTTTCTTAAGTCAAGTCCCTCTTCATCCTCTGGCAAAGGGGAGAGACAGAGACAGTGAGACAGAGACGGTCAGAACTAGAAAGAATGCTAAGATATAGTTTGGGAAAACTTCTCCCCTAGATCGCACACCCCAGCCAAAGTGATTCTTACTAGTACATCAAAGGTCACAGTTCTTCAATCTCAAGAAGAGGAAGGTGAGGGAGCTGAAGTATAAAGGAAGCATATAGAATAAGGTGGTTTCATGGGGAGAAACAGAGAGTCAAGGGTAGGACTCCATAAAGAATCAGAGAGAGCCTTGAATCTCTGCTCTCAGATAGTTGACAAGTTTATGAATAACAATAATGCCTTATCACCTGAATGTCACTTTCCAGCATTGTGGTGGATTTTTTTCCTAAAGTACTTTCACATAGATGATCTTGTTTATGTCTCACAAACCTTGAATAAGCAGAGTAAAGATGTTTTTCTCTCTCTCTCTCCCACTTTACATATAAGGAAACTGAGAATCAGAAATGTTAAATGGCTTGTCTCAGAGTCAAAACTAGATGATGGCAGGAGATGAACTGGAATCTAGGTTTTTGGGTTGTTTTTTTTTTATCTGAATCTAGTGACCTTTTGACCACATCACACTGACTTTCTTATGAGGCTACCTGAGCACAGAAAAGAGACAGTTTGGGAGCTGGATGAAGTGGGGCTTTACATGAGATTTCATTGCCATAGCGAAGAACCTTCTTCTTCTAATGCAATGTAGCTTGGTACTTTCTCTTCAATTTATAATCTTAGGGAGTGTCCTGGAGCTATGAAAGGTCAGGTGACTTATCCAGGACAGGATATCCAGGATGTGTTGGAAGCCAGACTTCAAATTCTGACCTTCCTGATTCCCTAGCCAGGTCTCTATCCACTGTACCATATTGCCTCTGCAAGTATTGTTATTTCTATTGTACAGAAAAGAAACAGAAGCTTACAGAAGTTAGGCAACTTGTCCAAGGCCACATGATTACTATAATTTTAGTAGTGTTCAAATTTGAAATTTAATGAATGAGCCTTGCCACTTACTCTACTTACCTTTTCAGGGCATTCTCTGTCAAAATGAGAGGCCTTGGTTAGATGACATCTAAAGTCCCATCCTCTTTGCTCTAAATTTAAGCTCCTTTGACCTCAAGGAGGAACACTTTGTGGAGACTCCACCCACTAGGGCCAGGAAAGCACCAGCTCCTTCTCTGTTCAAGTTCTGAGGTGTACTTTGAGATCATCAATAGGTGAGGGACAATCAAGGGTGGTTGGTAGCTGAGCTCTGTCAAAACTCAAGAAGGGGGTCAGTGTAATTTTCCCCAGCCCACTCCCCTCATCCCCTGCAGAGCTGTGTATCTCAAGAGCCCTGTCCTCTGGCAATCTCCTAATTAAATTTCACTTGACTGTAAATCTTTTCGTTAAATATAATTGAAACACACACCTTTCATATCATCAAATTAACCCAGCAGTCGATTTATGGCAGTAATTAGGGGCTTCCCAAAGTTCCTTGATGGTTTGGGGAGAATGGAAGTCTAGCTAATCTCCACCACCCCCTTAAGGTGAGAAGACTATTGTGAGAAGAATATTGACTCAGACAGACTAAGGGGGGGAGAAGAAGTGGACAGGAGGTGGAAGGATATTGTGGGTTAATGTGTCCCTACATCAGAATCTCTCCTGTCCCCATTACTGTGGGACCCAAGCTTTTAGGGAATTGGAGATAAGGTTTTCTACCAGATGCCCAAGGAAGATCAGTTATTCATTTATACCACTCTTCACAAACCAAGCCCCATTCCTTAGTTTTTCTGTTCTGAGTCTCTGAACTTCGTGGTATGTTGGAAAAAGCACAAGAGGTGGAATAAAGAGACATGACTTCTACTCTGTCAGTCAGTCATTCAGTCAGTCAATAAACATTTGTTAAGTGCCTACAATGTGCCAGACACTTTGCTAAGTGCTACAGATACAAAAGGAAGCAAAAGATATTCCCCGCCCTCAATCTAATTGAACTCACAGAGCTCACAATCTAATGAGAGAGACAATAAGCAAATACATATTTGTAAACAAGTTATATACAGGGTATACAGGAAATAATTAACAGGGGGAAGGCACTAGAATTGAAAGAGATTGGGAAAGGCTCCCTTGAAGAAAATGGGATGTTATTTGGGACTAAAAGGAAACCAGAGAAGTCAGTAGGCAGGGATGAGGAGGGAGAGTGTTCCAGATATGAGGAACAACTAGAGAAAATGTCTAGAGCTAAGAGATGCAATGTCTTGTTCGTGGGTCAACAAGAAGATCAATGTCACTAGATCAAAGAGTACGTGAGGGAGGAGTAAGGTATAAGAAAACTGGAAAAGCAGAAGATGGCTAGGTTACGAAAGGCTATAGATGCCATCAGGATTATGTATTTGATCCTAGAGTTGACAAGGAGCCACTTGAGTTTAATGAGTGGGGTGTGTGTGTGTGTGTGTGTGTGTGTGTGTGTGTGTGTGTGAGAGAGAGAGAGAGAGAGAGAGAGAGAGAGAGAGAGAGAGAGAGAGAGAGAGTCAGACCTGCACTTTAGGAAAATCACATGGGTGACTAAATGGTTGATGGATCAGAGTTTGGAGAGACTCAAGAGAAGTAGAACTCCCAGCAAGCTACTTGAATAGTTCAGGCATGATGTGATGAGGGTCTGTACCAGGGCTGTGAAAGGATCAAAGGAGAGAATGGGGTATGTTAGAGATTTGTTGCCAAGTTGAAATTAACAGGCCTTGGCAATAGATTGAATATGGAGACTTAGCAATAGTTAGAAGTCTAGGATGACACATACATATACATATATATATATGTATATACATACACACATATGTGTATATATACACATAGATTTGGAGTTGGAAGTGAGGAAGAAATGTCTTTCCTCCTAGACCAGAGGCAGAGTCACAATAGAAAGAGTGCTGGACTTGGAACTGGAAGAAGTGGGTTTGAGTCACTTCCCTCTGTCTCAAGTCCCTTTCTTTTTCTGACTCTGAGAACTTAAAACATCTAAATAAATAGATAGATGGGTTGACAGGTAGGTAGATATGTTGCTGTAGTGTTTTTCCTTTGTTCTTGACCTTACCCTTTCAGGCTAAGGTCTTGTCACTCTCACATTGCATCCTGAGCCAAGCCAGGTCATCCTGATGAATATCAGTCCATTGGACCCTGAAGGCTCAGGAGAAGAAAGCGAGGTTGGTGACCTTGCACAGCCCTCCTTCACTCAAATCAAAGTCAGCTGCAATGGATGTCATCATCTTGATGTCAGGGTCCTCTTTGAGAACAAAGAATGAAGGACAAACACAATCTGTGAGTGAGTAGCAGTTCCTCTCCCCCCCTCCCCTCCTCTCCCTTCTTCCCCCCTCCTCTCCTCTCCTGTCCTCCCCTTCACTTCACTCCTCTCCTCTCCTCTCTTCTGGTGTTCTAGCCAGGGAAAGGTACACTCTATGGCCAAAAGCTGCCTTTTATTCCTTTGGGTTTACTGGCTAAATTTCTGGCTCAAAGATCAAGCCTTGAATCCGATTAACTCTGGAGCTCATAGACTGGACAAGAAGTCCCCCACCCACCGAGCACAGAATGAATATAATAACTAAATAGTAATTGTTTCTCTTTTACCCAAGAACCCTGAGGGTCTTCCCCTCCCAGTTTTTTTTTTTTTAATTAAAGGGACCATCCCTTGAGTAACTTAAAGAAGCCTATTCATTCATTGGGTGTATCTCACTCAACGTGAGAATATGATAAGACCTTAGCCTGAAAGGGCCAAGTTCTCCCATTGCATCTTGGACCTTCTCCAGTCATCCTGATGAATATCAGGCCACTGGACCAGATGGCTCAGGAGAAGAAAGCGAGATTGGTGTCCTCGCACAGCCTTCCCTCACTCAAATCAAAGTCAACTGCAAGTGATGTCTTCATCTTGATGTCACGGTCTTCTTCGAGAATTCCGAAAGACAAACACAACAATAACAAGGTCTTATCACATTCTCACTTTAAGTGAGATGCACCCATTCAATGAATAGGCTCACATTATCTCTTTAAGTTTCCATTTTCTCATCTATAAAATGAAGAGGTTGAACTAGGCGATTTCTGAAGTGCTTCCTAGTTCCAACAGTTTATAAATCTGCCTCCCCAGATCCAGTCAATGCCAGAGACACTAGATGGCCTTGTACTGAGTCAGATATGTAGTTAGAAAGACAGAGAGAGAGAGAGAGAGAGAGAGAGAGAGAGAGAGAGGACATTTATTAAGTATTTCCTATGTGTCAGGCACTATGTTAAGCACTGGGAATACAAATATAAGCAAAAATGCAGTCCCTGCACTCAAGGCACTTACATTCTAATGGGGAAGATGGTCCATTAGAGGAAAAGATCCAAAAGAAGTCATGGGCTGATCCAGATTTGGAGTAAGCATAGTTGGCATGGAGGCTTTCTCAAATGGATATTCAGAGATAAATTCTCCAATTAAAGGAGGAGATTGTAGAGGTGCAAGTGTTGCCAGTATGAAAAAGGTCATAGGAACAGAAATCTAGAAAGGGTCCAGCAATAGCCATAAAGGCAGGCCAGTTGTCCCATTCCTTGTTACATGGCTCTAGGCAACACTCTTCCATCTCTTTCATTCTCTGGGTCTCAGTTTTCTGGTTTGTAAAATGGGGCTCTGCCTTGCCTGATACCATAGGGGTATTGTGAGTCTCAGATAAGAGACTGTATATGAGAATACAATATAAATTTATTGGAATACTTGTATGCATCCATGATCTCAGTGATGTGGGAACTGTTTCCAAAACTGTAGATCACAACCCATCCTTATCCTGTCAATGAGAAAGTCAATAAACATTGAGCACTTACTGTCTGCCAGATACTGTGCCAAGTGCTGTTAATAACAAAGGAAAATAAAAGATAAAAGAAAATAAAAGTCCCTACTTTCCAGGAGCTCACAGTCTAATGGGAGAGACAACTATATCTGAACAAACTATGACTTTTGTCCATGTCCTCTGATAGATCCTCCACAGAGGTTTTCTTCTCAGTCCCTTAACAGATCTTTGTCACTTGCTCTTGATTTGTGACTGACTGTCCCACCTCCTTATTATTTCACTTAAGATTCTCATATGAATTTGTCATTACTGTATCCTATGTGTCATTGTGGACCAGAGAGCCAGCCTTAGATATAGGAAGAACTGGATTCAAGGTTGCCTTCCAACATTAGTTATGCAGCCCTAAGCAAGTCATTTAACCTCTCATGGAAAATCTGGAAGACTGTAAGTCGGAAAGAAGGTGCCAACCTACTATGGTAGAGGGAGCTTCCTCATTTGGGAGTTCTCCATAAGACAAAATCTCAGGTCTGGTCCTCATCCTCTGTATTCCCCATTGCCCTTTGCTGGTCATGATTCAAAATCTTAGAGCATCACCACAGAAAGATTGTGTTAAAACCATGGGTTTTTGTTTCAGTGAGAATTTTAGTGTGGTGGAAAGCATCACATGATTTCCCAAACACAATTCAATCTGCTTTCTTCTTTCTAGCAAACCCTGGACTATCCTGACGGGTTTTTTTTTTTTTTTCATTCATTGAGTGACTTATTTTGATGGTTCAAGGTGCTGCTCTCTGTAGAAATAAATCACACCTGTATTGCTGCTGTTATTTTTACTGTTATCGTTGCTTATTGTCTACTGCAACTACGAATGTAACAATATCTTTTGGAAGACCCTTTTCTTAAGTAGAAGAAAGTTTAAAATTAAATATGATTTTTTTTTGCTTTTTGCTTGCAAGATTTGCACCTTTATGTGAAGTGTTGACACATATTAGCTTGTCATTTTTTCTTTTCTCCAAACTTCTCTCTCTCTCTCTCTCTCTCTCTCTCTCTCTCTCTCTCTCTCTCCCTCAGAAAACAGTAGCTTTGATTAAACATTTTTTTCAGTATATCTATTAGTATCCAAGATGAGCGGACTGCCCATCCTGAAATATGTAATATTTCGCACTGCCATTGACCACATAGGATCCTTAGGTTAATTGTAACCAGAACATCATAGATTTCCCTCCAGAAAACAGGTATCCACATTTGAAGCTACTGAAGATTAGAGACCAATCATGAATCCAGAAAGGACTATAGCAGAAACCTCTGGCTAATTAGTGTTCAGAAAAGATTGCCCATGAACTTAGATGGGTAGTGCGTGGCCCATTATCACTTGTAAATCTTCAAGAATACATGGAGAACCAGAGTTTTCATTGATAAGAATTAATATCAGAAGCAGAGCTTCATAAACAGAAGCAATCCTGATATCCAAGACATCTTGTAACCCTCACTCAAATTCATGGTTCTCCTCCTACCTATCTGCCTGCTCCTTTTCAATCTCCTTTGCTGGATCTTCATCCAAGACTCACTAACCAGGGAGTATCTCAAGGTTCTGTCCTGGGCCCTCTTTTCTTTTCCATTTATACTATTCTAGTTCCCATAGATTCAATTATCATCTCTATGACTGCTTATTCTCCAATCTACTTATCCAACTCTGACCTCTCAGTTGACCTCCAGTCTTGCATCTCCATCTTCCTTGATGGATATATGAACTGCATGTCCTATTGACATCTTAATCTCAATGTGTCTGAAACTAAACTCACTATCTTCCCCTTCCTTAAGCCTCCTCCTTTTCCTAATTTCCCTATTACTATTAAGGGTACCACTAATCTCCCAGGGACCTCATTGACTCCCATTCCTCATCCAATCTGTTGCCAAGTCCTGTTGACTCTAGCTTTATAAGGATATGCTCCTTCCTACATTGCCACCACCATCCTCCCCACTTCATGCCAGGATTGTTGCAGTAACCAGTTGATTGATCTCCCTGCTTCAAGTGTCTCCCCACTCCAATCTATCTTCCACTCAGTTATCCAATGGATCTTCCTAAAGCATAGTTCTCCCTCCATTCAATAAACTCCAGTGGCTCCCTATACCTCAAGGATCTAATATCTAATATTTAGTGCCTGGATTGTACATGTTCCTCAACTATGTCTTTTCAGGTTCTCACACTTCATTCAAAGGCCAGTTCACTCTGGCAAAGGGTCTGGACTTGAGAAGACTTCTAGTCTTCAGAATATATAGGAGTTGTACTCTAGATTTTGCTTTCACCATTTAGGAACACAGAGGTAATGTTTACCACTTAACTATTCATTTAGAGAAATGCTACTTATTAAGGAAATAGCAGGAGGCAGTGAGATGGCTCAGTGGACAGAGCACTGGGCCTGTTTGGGGTGTTCAGAGGACAGCACCTCTGGTGTCAGGGCTTGTTGAGCTCTTTTCAGGGCTGCTCATCCACTTTTGGTGTCTACCTGGCACTCAGTTCTCACCTGTGGCTCCAAGAAGCATGTGCAGCAGCCCCATCTTGGGAAACCATCTCAGCAGACAGGCTAAACCCATAGGGTTTAGGGATAACTGACAGATCTGAAACCCATCAGTGAGTTGGGGGGGTAGAGTATCTACCCCAAGCATGTGAAGACTTCCCCTGGAAAAATGGGATGATGAGAACAATTTGTTCCAATGGCCATGAAGGTGACTGAAGCAGGTACTGTGGAAGGCTTAGAGCTTGATCAGATATCAAAGATGCCAAGGATCATCCACTGCATCCTGGGCCATTGCCCATCATCCTGACTTCTGTCTTGCCATTGGACTTCAATGATTCTGGAAGAGAAAGTAAAGCTGATGACTTTGTACAACTCTGCCTCATGTAAATCCAATTCACAAGCAAGTCAAGGCATCACCCTAGGATGTCATTGGTTCTCTTGGAAAATAAGGGACAAAACAATAATATATAAAACCTTTTGTTTGGCATTCAAAGCTTTTCATAACCTAATTTCGTAATTTTCCATTCTCCTTATACTTTACTCTCTGCCACATAATCTTTGACTCGGTGATACATTTTACTCTGGATATGGACACCTTAGGAAGTGTTGTGGACAGCATGCTGCCTGAAGGTCATATGTCTGATGCTGGTTCAGAGGAGCTTGTGCTTCCTTTATCAAGAAGTACCCAAGGAGGCCAAGAACAGCATTCACACTCTAAACACTGGTTCTCTATGAGTGATCTGGACAGCTGCATCTCATCTCTGCAATTTCTTCTAGTCTTCAATAAACCTCACCAGAATATGTAGGCGTTGTACACTGGATTTTGCTTTCACTATTTAGTGACGTAGAGGTAATGTTTACCACTTAACTGTTCATTTAGAGAAATGCTACATATGAGGGAATTGGCAGGAGAAAGTGAGATGGCTCAGTGGATAGAGCACTGGACCTGGAATCAGGAAGACTTGAGTTCAAATTTGGCCTCAGACACTCAGTAGCTCTATAACCCTGAGCAAATCGCTTAACCTCTGTTTGTCTCAGTTTCCTCATCTTTAAAGTGAAGAAAGAAATAGCAAATCACTCTAGTATCTTTGCCAAGAAAACCTCAAGTGGGGTCACAAAGAGTCAGACATGAGGGAAAAATGCCTGACCAACAAAGAAAGCCTGATTCCTGTCCAAACCTTGGAACTGGCCCTGAGAACTTAGAACCTAGGTCTGGTTCACTGTCAGTATGCATTGTCTGTTCAAGATGTATGTTCAGTGAGTGCTCTCCATTGAATCCTATGTATGATCTGGACACTGGGCATTCTTCATCTGCTTGCTTTATTTTGTGCAAATTGTTAGCCTAGTTTTATTGAACGGTTTTGACTCATATTTAAGGACTTGATTTAAGAACTAACACGATGACATCTGCAAACAGGAGCCCCTGGAAAGCTTCACCTTCTATAATGAGTCCCTCTTTTTTCCGTTTGGACTCTGTGCTGGACATCCTTCATAGCAAAGGCAAACACCTCTCGCAAATGAAAATACCCCCAGGGAAATTTTCTGCCACTGGAGTAAGGATATTGGGCAATCTCCCATTTTCCAATGTCCTGCCTCCTTCTCCTTTTCCTGCCTTACTTGCCCCAAATCATTATGCTGTTCCACTCTAGACATAGTTACAAGAAATTCTAATGCTTTGCTTACCACTCTGCATTTGCATGAAGCATCCCCAGTGCCTGGATTGCACTTTTTTCTCATCTATGTCTTTTCAGGTTCTTACACTTCCTTCAAAGTCCAGTTCACTCTGGCAAAGGACCTGGACTTGGGAAGCAAAGTGTACAAGGCAGCTAGAGCACTGGACTTGAACTCAGGAAGACCGGAGTGCAAATGAAGCCTCAGTTACTTATTAGCTGTAGGAGCTTAAGCAAGTCACTTTATCTCTGTCTGCCGCAGTTTTCTCAGCTATACAATGGGGATAATCGTAGCATCTGCCTACTAGGGCTATCGTGAGAATGATCTTCATAGACACTTGTAAAGTACTTATTAAGGTTCCTGGAATATAGTGGGCACTTAACAAATGCTTCCTTTCTTCCTCCATGAAACCTTTTCTGATTCTGCTGTTTACTACTCTCTCTCCTACCACAGGTTGGTGCAAGGAAACAATGTTGCCTTTGGAGTCCCAGCATTGTCTGTGGGATGTCAGCGAATCACTTAACCTCTCTCTCTGTGCCTCATCTGTAAAATGAGCTGGTTAGACTAGATAACCTCTGAGTTCCCGTACAGCTCTCTCTATAAGTCTTCAAATTACCTTAAAAAAAAGAAAAGAATATACCTATGTACATATATCCATGTCTCCTCAAATAAAATATAAGCTTCTTGAGGCCAAGCATGGTTTCATTTCTGTCCAGCTCATAAATATCTGAAAATTAAATTGAAGCCTTGCTGAATTCCCCAATTTTATTTTTAGGCTTCATTCTGGATTTCCTTTAAGTCTCTGACCTCTACAGTTTTTTAGGCCCAGTCACAATAAGTGAGGAACTTTTGGGGATGGGTATTCTGAGACCCCACCCTAAGAGTCCAGTCCTCCAGTGGAGTTTCACACCCACCAGATGGTAGAGTGACATGATATTCTATCTCCTGTCTCCATGACTTTGTAATCTGACCTCCATGCTTGGGATGCTCTCCTGTCTCATTTTCCAGGTTCCCAGATACCCTCACAGTTTAAGTACAATCTCCAACACAGAATCTTTCCTGATCACTCCAGTGGTTAGCGCTGTCCTCCCCACCTCCATTACTTTGTGCACAGATTGTATTTATTATCAGTGTACTTCTCGTTTCTCCAAGGAAATAAAATAGAAGTTCTCTGAAGGCAAGGCCAATTTGGCTCTCGTCTTTCTATCCCCAGGATCTAGCACAGTGCTTAGCAGGTAGCAATCACTGAGGAAATGCTTGCTGAATTCAATTCCTTTTTCTAAGCAGGTCTTCTTTTCTTTAAATCCGGACTGTCTTGGAAAATCCAGGACAGATGGTCTGTTCGTTGTAGGTATGGGGAATGAAAAGACAGCCTTTATGGGCCTGAAGAGGAAGGGAGGGAAGCAGGGAGGGAGAGAGGAGTCACCCAGATGACCCTTCCTCTTTCCTCCTTCCTCCCTCAGACTGGTAATTAAAGGAATGTTTGTGGGGTCTGAGGAAGGAGAAAAGGTTGAACCTCGAAGTTCCCAAATCTCCAATCATTTTCACACCCTAGGGCCCAAATCACAAATCCTGCCATCTCCCCCCCTTCCTGGGCCTTCTGCCAACCCCTCCCTCCCCCTTCTCCACTGCCCCATTGTCACAAGAAGACAATGGCCAAGGACCCAGGCCATTGTGAGCAGGGTTAGGCCAATTAATCTCTGGGCTGGGCTACCAGGCAGAGGGGCTGAGGAGGACAAGGCTGGGGGTGGGGGTGGGAGGATCTGGGGAGCAAAGTCTCCAAGCAGGCCTTGGGGAACATTTCCTCCGAATGTAGATTTGAGCTTCTATTAAACTTGCCAAAAATTTGTGTTAGCTAATGGATTCTTAATTCTGTCTAAAATGAGAGGGGGAAAATTATGCTATTCATCTTGTATTGGTTTGAAATTACATCTGACATCTAATCGATCATACTGTGGAACATTAACTCTTTGGAAAGGACCCAACTTTTCCCTCTCTCTCCAGTGCTCTCTCCTGCACCCAGCCCCCCCCCCCCCATTCCTTCTTTTGTATTCTATTAACTAAGCAAAGCTCTGGACTTGATGGCTGGGGGCTTGGGGAGCAAGGGGGGGGGCATGTGTAGGCATCATTTAGTTGAATTAAGGGGGGACCTGCTCCCTCTGCTTATCACCCATCTCCTCCATAAGCCTGACCACCCTTCTAACCTTCATGTGACCTCACTAGTTCTGTCTTCCCTCTTTCCAGGATAGTTGGATTTCAGGAAAGGCAGAATGGAAGATCTGGGGGGTGGGAGTAGCGTGGGATGATGGAGGGGGATTTCTTCCTCCCTCCCCCAACAAGGGAAATGGGGAGAGGGAGGAGCAAGCCTGGCAGTGGGGCATGAGCCACAATGGCATGTGAGGGTATATCAGCTTGGTGTCTGGGAGCCTCCATCTTGCCTGGCAGATGGGTGCGAGAGTGCTGGGGACAATGCATTTTGGCTTGGGGAATCTCAGGGAACACTTCTTGAAAAGTCAGCCCAGTTCTTTTTTCCAAGAGGGGTGCTTCTTCCCCCCACAGAATCCCCCTTAGTTCTATAACTTTCTTTTCCAGTGCTGCTTCCCCAGTAAAAAGCAGAGACTAGAGCCCTGGACCTGCGTTCAGTAAGACCTGAGCTCAAATCCCACCTCAGGTACTTATTAGCTATGTGACCCCAGGAAAACTTCTCTGCCTCAGTTTCCTCCTCTGTAAAATGACAACAACAATAATACCTACCTTCCAATGAGGATAAAAGTGTTGTTTGTAAAACTGTACTTGAGTCTTACCACAGATCCCAAGAGGAAACCAAAACTGCTCTCATTTTACAGACAAAGAAGCTTAGGTTCAGAGACGTTAAGTGATTAACTTAGGTCACTCAGCTAGATCCCAGGTCTCTCTGTTAAGGTTTCTCCTGGTCTCAGATTCTCTCTCTGTGATCTCCTTGTCTTCGGATCCCCTGCAGGGTCTCTCTAGGCTTGAGTCTTTCTCTGTGGGATCTTTCTGGGTCTTGGGTCCAATTTGAAGGGTACCTCTCTATTTGGATGATGCTTGTGGGGTTTCTACATTCAGGGCTCTTGAGTCTACAGTCCCCTTTGTAGGGTGTCTCTCAGGGCCAATACGGAATCAGAGAGGCAACACTCCCAAATGTTCCATGCTTTGCTCCATCTAAGGTTTTCCTTTACTTTCTCTCTCGTAGGCCACATCACAGACCTGCTGCTACTACCAATCCCAGCTTGCTTTTTTAAAAAAATCTTCTGGGGCCCAGAGGCCTCCTGTGGATTGTTCCTATCCTCTATTTGGGTCTCTCCCTGGAAACCCAATTACTCTCCTCCTCCTCCAAGTGGCAAGATTGCCAGCCTGGGTGTTGGCAGGAGAAAAGCTGGTGCCCTCAGATAGTCAGTCCTATGTCTACTGAATTTAGGAGAGTTTCCCACCCCCCACCTGAAGCTTTGTCAGTCTGTCTTTTCTGCTAGGAACAGGGGCTAGTGGGCCTGAGGAAGGCAGGCAGACTCTTTTGTGAGCTAAGATATATAGGTTATGAGTTCTAGATTCAGGGAACCAGAGGGTTAAAGCTGGAATGGACCCTGGAGTTCAATGTCATCATGCTGAAAACACCGTGGTTCCCTACCTCATCCTGAGGCAACTTGGGAAAAGGCCAGGAAATAAAATAAGACAAATGGAAGGGGACTAAGGCATTATATAGTACTGGACTTGGAGTTAGGCAAGACCTGAGGAGGAGTTCTTTCTTTGACTTTTACCATCTGTGTGACCGTAGGAAAGTCATTTAACCTCTCTGAACCTCAATTTTCTCATCTATAAAATGGAAATAATATTTGTACTACCTAGTTCCTAGAGCTATCAAAAAGATAAAATGATAAAAGCTTAAGTGCTACATAAATGTCATCCTGGGGCTGGTCCTGTTTAAGATGTAGATCTTGGCATAAGGGATAGGGATGGGAGATTGTCTGGCAAAGTCAAGAAGTTTATAGTCTAAAGGGGGATGACAACAGATAAAAAGGAGATGAAAAGTTAGAGTTGGAAAGGTCTTCTGTGAGGGAAGCC
This sequence comes from Notamacropus eugenii, assembly GCF_028372415.1. NCBI lineage: Eukaryota > Metazoa > Chordata > Mammalia > Diprotodontia > Macropodidae > Notamacropus > Notamacropus eugenii. Next base: position 355,094,890 of record NC_092873.1, on the reverse strand, counting down.
AATGATGAAGTTCTGTAGTCAGCTGAGAAATGACTCAACTGCCAGTCCTGGGTCCTTTCCTTAATGCAGAATCTAGAAGGACCTCTATGACATCCACCTTCCACCTTCTCCAAGGAGGGGCTGCAGGAGCAGCGGGTGGGTAGTGGAAAGGGAGAAGGGGACTGAGGAAATGTAAAGGAACAGGGATTGGAGTAGATCTCCAAATCCCCTTCTATCTCTGACATGCTGTGATATGTGACCTAAAACCCAACAGAGTACCACTATGGTTCCTATCCCATAGTGGCATGTGGTTGGGTGTTGGAAAGCTGGGAAAAAGATGCCTTCAGGGTCCACTAGCCCATAGTTGGAATTACCCATAGAAGGGGTGGGTATCGCCTTTAGGAGTGAGAATGGCTCAGACTATCATCTGGTCAGACTGGTTGAGGGGTACTTCATTGAATTCTTTGAATTTACTTTGTACATATATTTGTTTCTCTGTGTATGTATTATCTCTCTTCTACTCATAGACTGCAGAGACAGATTCATTTTTGTTTGTGTTCCCCAAAGCAGGTGGGTGGCACGATGGATAAGCACTCTGAGACAGGGGTCAAGAACATCTGAATTCAAACCTGCCTTCAGACACTAGTGGTGTGACCCTGGGCAAGTCATTTAACCTGTTACCTCAAATGGAAAATGGGGATAATACTAGCACCTACCTTCCAGGGTTGTTGTGAGGGGCAAATGAGATAATATTTGCAAAGTGCTTGGCACTCAATAAATGCTTGTTTTCTTCCTTCCTTCCCACAACCCATCACTTGCACGTAGTAGGTGCTTAATGATTTGAACTGAGGGCAATACTTCACTGAAAGAAATGGGAAACTCTCTGGTATCCTGCATCCCCTTGTTGGCTCAGAGAAGGGCCTTCATAAGTAGGAACTGAAAGACTGAATTAACTGATGCGGAAACTGAGTTCCAGAAGCAACTTCCAATTGCCCAAGGTCCCTTTTTCTCCCCCTGAATTCCCAGCACAGTACCTAGAACATAACAGGTGTTTAATAGATGCATTTTGACTAACAAAGCTGTCATTTTCCCCACTGAGAAAACTGTTTAAGTGGAGAGAGATGAGAGTTGGAGAAGGCAATAAGGAAAGATGGGTGGGGGGCCATGGGGGAAAAGGGAAGGGGTTAGGGTATTTACTTAACCCTTTCATTCCTATTCCTCTCTCTATTGGCAGGCATCCTATCTCTAAATGCACTGTACCCCCCCCCCCCCCCCCACACACACACACACTCCCACCCTCCCAGGAAGCCCTATTTCCCCAAGGACGATGGATCAGAATCCTGCCCTTGCCAGGATGCCTAACAGCCACTAGGCGGCTGTTGCTGCTTTCCAATCAGAGACCGTTTTCTGCCTGGAGACCGGCCCCAGAAAGGGTCCCACGTGGTTTGTATTAATAGGAAGCAGAGCCTCCGCCAAGAGGCTCTGAGAACTGGGGATGGGCTGGCTGGGGCGGGGGAGAGGTGGGTGGCTGAGGAGGGGGGAGGAAGCATGCTTGGTGGGGGGAGAAGATAGATGGGGGTTGTATGAGGGTCAAAGGAAGAGGCTGGCAGAAGTAGGGGCATGTAGATCCCTGAGCACTTGGCCCCTCCACCCAAGATGCTTTGAAACTGCTTTCAATGGCACAATTGACATCTGAGGGAAAAAACAAAAACCAAGACATTTTAAAAGTCCTCAGCCCCAGGACTAACAGTACCCCTCCCCTTCCTCCTTCACCCTGCTTTCCTTTCGCAATATACAACACAATTAGCCTGTGGACGGGTGGTGTCCTAGAATCCCAGAATGTCAGAGCTGGAAAATCAGCTGGACCAACCCCCTCCCATATGGCATTGCCTTGTATGGAAGTCATTTTGTGTTAAGCTCCCTGAGGGCAAGGACCGTGTCATTCATTTTCGCATCTTCTCCACTCCTGTACGCATAAAAGGAGGAAGAAAAAAAAAGTTTTATTAAGTGCCTACTATGTGCCAGGCTCTGTACTAAATACTTTGCAAATATCTCACTGGATCACTCAATAAATATCCATTGAATGAATGATTTTGTAAGTTGTAAAACTTGCAATGCAAATCGTGCCTTCATTTCTCCCTGTAATTCATGACCTTACTTATGTCTGTTTAGAGCCACAACGAATCTCAGAATTGGGCACGACTTGAGAGGTTCATAGATAAAAACTCCCCAAAGGGAATTTAGTTCAAGCTCCTCATTTTTACTGATGACAGAAATGAGACCCAGAGAAGTTAAATGCCTTGTCCAGGTCACAGAAGGCAAGCCTGGACTGGTCCTGAAATCCTCTGGTACAGATCCAGTCCTTCATGGCACTACATTGCCTTCTTTCCTGAAATGAATTCTGCCTATAATATTACCAATAAATATCATCTAATGCCCTCTTGAAAAGCCACCATTGTTGGGGAACTCACTATCTTCTGAAGAAAAAAATTAAGGAAGTTTTTCTATATATTGTGCTGAAGGCCTCCTGAACTAGTTAAATTGAACTCAACAGGCATTTATTATGGGTTTATTAGATGCAAGGCACTATAATAGACTCCAGGGATATAAAGACAGAAAACTCTGCCTTCTAGGTCCTTACTTATTCCAAAAATAAATCTAATTCCTCTTATATGTGATTTTTGGTCAATATTGAAAGTAATCTTCATCTCTCTCCCTTCCTCCCTGTCTTCTCCAAACTAAAAATCCTAGAACCTATAGTACATTTGTCATTAAACACCTTAATCTGAGGTGCCCTCTCATTCCTTCAGGTCACCACCTCAAGTTTTTCTCCAGTTGGTCAATATCCCTTCTAAAATATGACATCCAGAAGTCCCTATAGATTTGATCTGCCCAAGAGAGAGTGAAGCAGGATTATATCCTCCCTCCATCTGTATGTTATTCTTCTGAAAATGCAACCCAAGGTTAAATTAGCTTTCATTGACTTCTTCTACTTGTATTCTCCTAAAACATTTATGTCTTTTCTTCACAAATGACTTGCTAGATGTATCTCCTTTGTCTTTTACTTGTACAGTTGTTTTTTTTAAATATTTAGTTAGTTAGTTAGTTTTAGCTTTCTATAAGATTTGAGTTCTAAATTTTCTCTTCCTCCCTCCCCCCCTACAATTGTTTGGTTTTTTTTTTCATCCAAACTGTAAGAATTGACATCCAACACACAGCACAATTTACTCCTTATTAGCTTTGGCCCATGCTTCTAACTTGAAGAGATCTTTTTGGATCCCAATTCAAATGCAAGAATGGTTGGCCCATCACATAACCACTATACCCCAGCCCACATCTCTCCATCCTGTCAACAAAGATGTCTGGGAAGACTTTTTTTCAAATGCCTTTCAAGTCCCACTCCAGTACCACTTCCTCTGAGAAACCTGCTCTGAATCCCTCCACTAGAAGTGTTATCTCCCTTCTCAAATGTCTCATAAGATTTTGTTTGTTTCTCTTCTATCCATTTATCATATTGTAATTTGTATTATAGCTTCTCACCCCTACTATATTCTTTTCTACAGGAGTCTTATCTCATTCATCTTTGTATACCCTCACACTAGACCTTTCACCTAGATGGTTGCTGCATTTTCATTTACCCCAAACCAGTACCCCAATCAAGCTATATTGTCCCCAAACTCCAGAGTGGATGCACTAGAATTTATAGGCTCTAATGAGCTGGAAAACATTTGGTCTAACCAGTCCAATTTACAAATGAATAAACTGAGGCCCAGAATAGCTAATTTGCACAGGGTTACAAAAAGACTAAGTATTTGTGTCCCTTTGTGCCCCTTGATTAAATCTGATGCTCTTTCCACTCTAGCAGAAGGCCTCATACATCCACCCTGTCCTCCTCCATTCCTCTCAATCAGCATTTATTTAAGTGTTTACAATATGCCTGTGCTAAATGCTGGAAATAAAAGGAAAAGTAAAAACATGGTCCCTGCCTTCAAGGAGTTCTCATTCTAATAGGAACATGTAAAAAACCCATGTATGTGCAAGAAATATACAGTGGAAATGGAAAGTAACCTCAGAAGGCCACCACTCAGGGCTGTGAGTTATTTCCAGCACCAAGATCTATGTAATTCTAGAGAGGAGAACTTTTGGTGGTAATAGGAGGTGGAGGAAGAAAGAATCACGGTGGAGATGATTTGAGCTTATTCTCTAACTGCATCTCTACTTCTTAATACCTGTGGGATCTTAATACCCCTGGGTCTCATTTAATCTCTCTGAATCTGGAGAGAGGAGGCTGAGAGTGAGTGAGTGAGTGTGTGCGTGTGTGTGTGTGCGTGTGTGTGTGTGTGTGTGTGTGTGTGTGTGTGTAGGGAGGTAATAGACAGAAAGATTTAGGGGGCAGGATATAGGACCTTGGAAAGTCCTGGGAGAGAAAGAGTGTAGTTTAAGAAAGTTTATTATGCAATTAGACATAACAGATACCCCATGCAAATAGACCACAGTCTGGTGTAAAGGAGAAGATTACCGGGTCTGGAGGTAGACGATACAGGTTTGAATCCTCTTCTTCCAAAAAATTATTTATTTAATTATTTTAACATTCATTTAAAAACTTTTGAGTTCCAAAGTCTCTTCCTCCTTCCAGCCCCTCTCCTACTATTGAGATTATTGAGTCTGGAGCCAGGAAACCTAGGTTTCAAGCCTTTAAAAAAAATCAATTAATTAAATTTTAACATTCATTTTTAAAATTTGAGTTCCAAATTCTTTCCTTCCCTCTCCCCCGGAGCTCCCACTGAGAAGACAAAGCAATATGATAGTCATTATATATGTGAAATTATGCAAAACATATTTCTATACCTAGGCTTGAATCCTGAGGATATCACTTACTAGCTTCATGACCTTGGGCCTCTGATATTCCCTTTCCTCCTCTATTAAGAAGGAGATAAGAACACTTGTAGCACTTACCCTAGAGTATTATAGGAGATATAGCCCTATGAGGGCTATTATTGTTATGAGTTATGATTTGCTGCCAATGTCTCCAACACTTCTGGAGACAGTTTTTCAGTCCTGTCTGAGTCTTCATTACCCCATTTGAAGGTTTTCTTGGCAGACGTACCACGGTTAAGTATAAATGTTGTTCAGTCATTTTTCAGTTGTGTCTGACTCTTCATGACCCCATCTGAAGTTTTCTTGGCAAAGATACTGCAGTGGTTTGCCATTTCCTTCTCCAACTCCTTCTACAGATGAGGAAACTGAGGCAGAGAGGGTGAAATGACTTGCCCAGGGTCACACAGCTAGGATGTATCTGAGGTCAGATTCGAACTCAGGAAGAGGAGTCTTCCTGACTTCAGGACAGATGTTGCATCCACCTAGATGGTGACAGTGTGGCAGCATATTTTATCTTTACATTTAGGAAAGAAACCCAAGAACCTTGGATGTGGAGTCAGAGGCATATGACTTCAATGTCTTCTCTATCACTTAGCTGTATGACTTTGTTTCTTTCTTACTGTATCTCATCTTCTGTAAAGGGAGAGGGTCAAGGTGGATGGGGTGCATGCTGTCCTGGGGTGAGGGGTGGGGAAAGATGGGGAGAAAATTTTGATTTCAAATTCTTGTGGAAGTAAAGGTTGAGAACTGAAAAATAAATGAATTATATATATATATATTTAAAGGAGGGGGTTGGATTGGCTATTTAATCTTCCTTCTCAAGGAGGACCAAATGACAACACTATGTTGGGGTCAAGGTACAATGTGCCTGACTGTGACCAATCAGACCAGTATGAGCTCAGGTCAGTCACAAACAGGCCCTTCTTGGCTCTAGGCATGTCAGGGCTAGGCAGTCCTCTGCCAATGTCTTCCACGTCTTACAATCGATGTCCTTCAGGGAGACCTTGAGAGTGTCTTTGTATTGATTTTTTGACCTTGTGTGAGTTTCCTGTAAAACAGTTTTTTAGGCAAACGTACATTTGGCCACAATGTGGTCAGCCCATTGGAGTTGTGCTATGTGCAGTAGAGTTTGAATGCTAGGAATTAGATAACCCTTCAGGCCTCTTCCAGCTCTAAATATATGATTTTAGGACGAGAGGGAGAACACTTGACATTTCTCTTGAGGTCACAGAGAAGGTGGTGCAGAATTATGGCGGGAGGGATAGGTTAGCCACAAGTCAAAAGAACTTTTTGTTACTGACATGGAAAAGATGCCCAGGAACAATCAACCAAGGGGAGATTGTGGTATCTCTTACTCTGAGGGTCTTTAAACACTGGAGAGATTCTTTAGATCCTAGGATTTAGATCAGGAAGGGACCTTAGAAATCACTTAATGGTGAGTAGAATATAAACTCCTTGAGGGCAAAGATTATTGAATTTTTGTCCTTATAGCCCCAGCCCCTAGAAAACTGCCACATAAAGAGTAGGTAATTAATAAATGCTGAATACTTGTAATAAACATGAATAAATAAAGTTGAGTTGAGTACAACTTCCCCATTTTACAGAGGGGGGAAACTGAGGCCCAGAAAGGGAAAGAACCTTGTCCTAAGTCACATAGTATTCAGCCAAAAAGCAAAGTTTAGATGTGGTCATTGTTTGAGATGGGGGTATAAAATCAGGATGACTTCCTAGTCCCTGGGTTTTATCTCTTTTCTACAACTCAGTTCCCATAGGCTCATCTATAAGGGAAGGAGTCATTCCTTACTCTGATTGGTGGCTGTGCTCCCTCCCTTCTCCTAATCTTAGAAGTCATCTTACAAGTTATCATGTAAGATAGAGTGAGCTTGTGATGCAAAGAGTGCAAATACCCCACTCATTGCTTCTCTCCAGTAACTGGAAATAACTGCATGCAGGAGACACCACATCAGGCTCACAACCTATCGTATAGCAAAGTGGTGAATCCTTTCCCAGTAAAAGAGGGAAAAAGGAGCATTAAAGAGGAAAGGATATAGAGTTGGAGAGACCTGGGTGTGAATCCTGGCTCTGTTACTATCCTGGATGCGATCTGGGTCAATTCATTTTTCTTCAGGCCTCAGTGTTCATTGAAGTAGATGACCTCAAGTCTCTTTCAGTTCCAAACCTAAGATGCTTTATCAGGTTTTCCATTTCTTTTTTCAGATCCTATCAATACCACCAAGGAAGAATGTGTTAAAGCCAGCTAGCTGATGTTAAATGCTCAGCATGAGCATTTACACATTGGAAAGAGTTAAACACTACAAATCAAGGTTTGACTTTTTGTTCTTTTGATTGTTAATAATGCAGATTAGACTTAAAAGGTTTGTCTAGCATCCATTTCCACACACCCACCCCATTCCCAGAGCCAGTTGTGAGACACATAGCAGCCCACCTGCCTGGTGAATTCCCCAACCAGCTTGTGTGTTATTCCCTCTGCCCTTGGGCCTGCCTCCCTCTTTTGATGATTATTCACATTTCTTAGTCAATTTATAATTTGTACAGTGCTTTTCTCACAACAGACCTGTGACATGCATATTACAGTGCCCATTTTGCAGGTGAACAAACTAAGGCCCAACAAAATGAAATGATTTGCCCAAGGATACATCTTGTTGAATAGAAGAGTTAAGATTTGAACCCAGGTGGGGCCAAAGTGAGTCACTGCTCATTCCATTAGCGACCCCTGTTCTTCAGACAGAAGCTATTACTCTAGCACCTCTGTAACTAAAACAAAGTTCAAGGCCAAGGCATTTCCCGTTTGAAGGAAAGGGAATATCAGTCTCAGAACTAAGCGAGGGTAGTGGGCAGACGAAGACAGCCCGTGGCCGGCGTAAGCCCTGCTCAGGTAAAGGGGGGAGTCTGAGAGAAGCAAGGCTCGGGCAGAAGAAGGGAGGAGCGCACAGACACCCCCCACACACACACACCAGACCATAGCCCCCATGGAGGGCGAGGAGCAGGAGGAATCAATCAGGGTAATGAAGCCACAGCCTGCCATGCACCGCAGGGGCACCAAGGAGCTGGGGACGGTGCCAACTCTGCCAGACGGTTTGGAGGAGCTGGCCCAGGCTTGAGCGGCGGCGGTGGCAGCCGCGGCAGCGGTGGAAGCAATGCAGCCCGGTGCTGGTGGCGGCTCTGCTGAATACGACTACCTTGATGGGCCCCTTAGCAACTGCACCTTGACAACACCGAGACTCAAAAGGGGATGATCTTAAAGGTGCAGGACTCGCTTTCTTTGCTTTCACTACCCCCATGCCCATCCTTGCTTCCACTTCCACAACCAGCGGCAGAGGAGAATGGTACGGGGACGTCCTTGCAAGTACAAACTTATTGTTTGCCCTTCTGGGAATATTCAATCCAGCATCGAGGGATGATGAGGCTGTCTACCATGCCCTTACTTCAGTGCATACAGGGGAGTCAAGATTCTCATCTGCTTCTAAATGTAGTGAGCTGGGCTCTATCCTAGAAGATGGAAGGAAATGCAACAAGACGCTAGACCTAAGAAGGGACTCCCCACTTCAGATGATTGTGACAGACGAAAAGAGGCAGCAGCAAAAGCTCCTATATCCAAGTGAAATCCCATCTCTCCCCTCTTTCACTCCCTGCATCATCTCTGCCAGGACTATGGTGTAAGAATAGCAATTCTCATTGTTAACTGAATCTGCCACTGAAAGAGCTGTGTGGCCTTGAGCAAGTCACTTCACTGTGATGGGTCTTACTCCTCTGTAAAATGGGCTCACAGTTATATAGTTCTTTAAGGTTTACAAAGCATATAACAACAACCGTGTGAGATAGGAAATGTTAGTGTCATCACACTGTTTTATAGAACAAGGAGTCAACTCTTAATGACGGTAAGTCATTTGCCCAGGGTCAGGAAGCTAGTGTTAGAACAGGGATTTAAACCTAGGCCTTCTCATAGTAATCTTTCCTCTACCCTGGAGGTTGGCAAACTATAACTGTGGGCCAAATTCACCCCAAAGTCTTCAGTTAAGAATTTTTTTTACATTTTAAAATACTTGTACAAAAATAGGTGGCAGGTCAGATTAAGTCCAGAGGCCGTAGTTATTGGCCTCCTGCTCTACACTATAGGGAAGGATGGATAAGATGACTTTTGTGGGTCTCTCAAAGCTTTGTGATGCTGTAGTCCTTCCCCACCATCCCTTCATGGTACCACACTTTTCAGGCTTCAAGGGTTAACAGGGGATGTATTTATTTAGGTGTCTTTCCAGTACTGGGACAGGAGAAGAGGGGAAGGTGGGAGTGGAAGGAGGCAGCACTGCCAAGTGGTATTGTGAGCATACTAATTTGGGGAAGGAGGAAGGGAGGAAAGAAGCAGGCAAGGGGCAGCCCTGCTTTGAGGAGTCAGAATCACTTCCTATGACTGTTATCTTTGCACCCTTCACTTTCCACCTTCCCTTCCACCAGGCTTCTCCACAAACTAGCAGGTGAGTTCTTCAGAAATTCCCTAAGGGAACTAGTTAGGGGTGCAGCTCTGGGAGATACTCACCTCTCTGGCTTCTCCCCAGTATTATTTGTCCAGTATCTCAGAGAAACTGGCTCACAGCCTTGTTCAAAAAAGTGCCAACACTATTGACTCGACCTAAAGAAAAGCTGATTTGCATACTGTTTGCACATTGCTAATTAAATGTGAAAGGCTGTTATTCCCCCAGATCTGCCCCCTCCATCTTTCAGTGTTCCCCCACGCACCTCTCCCCCAAGTCCCCATCACACTCTCCCAAGGGTCTGCTGCTGCCTCTCTTCCCTTGGTATTCCCTTAGCTTTAGTTCCTCTCCCCTAAATAATCCCCTAACCTCCTTTCCCCTTCTCTCTAGTGCCCCCTAGTCCCTACTGTACCAAAAGAAGTCTTTTCCCAATGAGCTTTGTGACCATGCATGGTTTGCTCCTGTGGTTGAGAATTATAGGAAGATATACATGCACACATGTACACATGTACACATCAGTGTGTACACATGGATCAAGTCAAGTATTCATGCACAAACATTCTCAAACCATTATACATACATGTAGTCAAAAAGGAAGCAATAGTTCTAGGTGTGTCCAAGTCACACAGTACGCCTGCCTATATCTTGACTAGTATCCAACTAGTGACACATCTATGTGCCCAACTGAGTGGGGTCCCAGTAACCCAGTGGGGCTCCATCGTGCTCATGCATGACCTGCTCTCCAGGGTCCATCAGCTGCCCCTGTTCCCTCTTTTGGGAGGCAGGATATTCTGGCATCACTGCCCTGGTTCCTACCAGGGAGGAATGGCATCTAAATTCCTAGTCATAGAATAATAATAATAGCAGCTAACATATATATTGCTTACTATGTACCAGGCACTAAGTGCTTTACAATTATAGGTATCAATCCTGAGATTACTGTGATTCCCTGAATAAATTTCTGGCTCCTCTGTAACTCCTGGTGCTTGGCCTAGATTGGGATTAAAGAATTCTGTAGGCTGTTCTTGGTATGAGCTATATGTGCTGGGGAGGAGGACAGAGATAGAGGGCAATATCAGCATGGGAAGGAGGCAACTGTTTTGGACCTGACCAGTGCCAGGTTCTACCTGAGCACAGAGACAGCCTATTCTTTCTGCCCTGTCTTCCCACAACCAGGAGTCATCTGAGTAAGGGTCGTCAGAGCAGGGAGGGGAATGGGGATGTCTGGGGGATCTGGCTGGCAAGTGCCAGCTGCATGCCCCAGGCCTGCCCTGAGCCTCTTGGCTGGCAGCCACACCAACCCCCAGAGGAACTGACTTGTTCTTTGAGGGAGGAATATGGTGGAAGGGAGGTCAGGGGGGCATTTCCTGGCATGGCAGCCCATAAGGTAAAGTAGAGGTCACTAAGTCAAAGGGTCTTAGATGCTTCTGCCTTGAGGGGAATGCAGGGTGGGGCTCAGGGTGCAAAGCATGATGTCCCACACTTACTTTCTAAGTGATGACAGTGGTTTGTTATGTCCCTCCTCCAGTTGGGAAAGAAGCTGGGGGCTTCATGAAAAACCTGCCCAGATTCCCTATTCCCTGAACCTGAAGTCTATCCCAACCAGTCTGCTCTTCCCTGAGATGTTAGCAGAGACAGGAAGATATCTGAGCTTGCTGTCCTGGTAGTCACCAACTAGGGTATCACACTAGGCTCAGGACTGATGCCCAGATCTGGATACATTTAGGAACTCAGGTGTCACCCTACCCTGACAGGAACCAGAGTACTGATCCTGATGTGTCCTACCTTACCCAGAGAGGGGACAGGAGCAGCTGATGAGCCCTGAGGAGCAGACTGTGCAGAGTCATCATGGACAGGTCCATTGGGAAAAGGCCTGGGTTGGGTAAATAGATGTGTCAGTTTGTCTAGATGCAAGCAGGGATACTGTACAACATGGACACACCCTGGCCTCTTTTTAAAAATTTTTTACTATAGGCATGTGTAATGGTTTGAGAATGTCTGTGCATGCATTTGTAACCACTTGTGCATGAATAACTGATTCTGCCCATGCATGGGGATTCATGTACTCATGTGTACCTACATTTATGTGCCTTAGATTCTTAACCATCCTTCTGCCTTCTTCTAGAGATTCTCTTCTTCCTCACAGGGAAGATGGAAAGGGTGTGTGTGTAGGGGGATGTAGGCAGGGAGGGGAAAGAGGGGAAGCCGCTGGTGGGCTTGGCAGCAAAGACCTTTGGCAGCTGAACCACCAGCCTCCAATTCCCTCTTTAGGGCTGGATATTTGCCATGGCCACGGATCCCTTAACCCCAGAAGATCCCTTCTCCCTCTTCACCGAGAGGACCCGTAGATCACATCCCTACATCCCCCCCCCCTTTTCCCCTTACCAGATTCCCTATTCCCTTTCTCCCTTGATGACTCCCTCCTCCCTAGTTGCCTTCCTCCCTCTCTGTTCTTCTGGAGCCTCACATTCCTGCTAGGGTCCTCCCTGCCTATACAAGAACTAAAAGGGGGGAGCTGGGAAAGAGAAGAGGCTTGAGGGGTATGGGGTTGTTGGGGGGCGGGAAGGGCAGGGTCAGATATTGTTCAGCTTTTGCCTGAGTCCCCCTGGAGCATGGCTGCTCATTTGAAATTCCGATTTAAAGCCGAGCAAGCAAGCAGCTCTTTAAATTTCTGCATTAGCATGCCGCCCGGATGCCAGGCCAAGATGTTGGGATGGATTTGGCAGGAACGCCTCCAACAGTGGCAGGCAGTGGTGTTTGCCAGCAATAAAACAACGAATGAATAAAAGAAGGCTCGATTGGCAGTGACTGAGGCCCAGGTAGCTTGGTGAGCTGGGGGGAGGGAGGGGCACTAGTATGTGCTGACACATGTATGTATTTATGTATGTGCAGGGAGGGTTTCTGTCTCTGCCTCTGGTTGACTTCTGTTTCCGCATTAGCTAACCTAGGCCTGCAGTGGAATGTGGGGTGAAGGCATGGGTTGGCTTGGGGCCCCTTCCCCTCAGTTTCTCCCCTCCCCCCTCGGGGGGGCGATCTTCCTTCTTGGAGGGGACAGATGCTGCTTCTGATGAGGACATGGAGACTTGGCTAATGGCCTAGGCTGCCCCACTTCATTAGGGACCTGAGAACAGGTGGGGTCAGAGGGAGAGCAACATTCTGCCCATTCCCCCCCCCCAGTGGCTTCCAAAGGCATAGCTCCAGAGATTTTAAAGGAAGGCAAGGAAATTTGGGGGCGGGTGGGGGGGGGTGGCAGGGAGGTGGTGATTGGAGGGGAGTGGCAACACCTTCACCCTCCAGCCTCCTTACCCTGTAGAATCAATCCTTTCCTTACCTTCTGAGACTTGGGAGGCCAGAGCAGATTGTGTGACCAAAGCTAGGGTTCAGAAGGATGAGAGAAACAAAGAATAGGTGGTAAGGTTGGTTGGGGGGGGGGGGGGGGAGGATATCTCAAAGAGGAGGAAGAGAAAAAAGGATCATTCAGAAGGGGAGGAAATAGCCTAATCAGCCCTATCCCTCTCTCGCCCCTAATTGCTTTTCCTGCCTCCACTTCCTCCTCCCCCTCCTACCCAGAGAGGCCTATCTTAATTGAAGGGTGTGTGGTGGGTGGGGGAGGCAGTTTGGGTTGACGGAGCTCAGACTATAGGAGTGGTAAAGGCCTTGACAGAAGACTGGATACCCTCCAGAGGTCATCTGATCTGTCACAATGAAGGCAGCCCAGACTTCTTGTACTTACCTCCTTACTGGTTCTTCATATTCCCTTGGCCTTCCTTCTGCCATGCCTCCCACCTAGCTTGGGACTGTTCTCATCCTCATCTCCCCAGATATCTCCGAGGCAACAGAGACAAGTTGGAATAGGGGTGAGGTGAGAATGAGGGAGGGAGTTGTCTATTAGGCTCTGACTTCTGGGGGTGCCTCCCTCAGAGTGCTCCCTAGCAGAGAGCCCTCACCCCATACATAAGAAATCAAACAATTTAGGGGCTGAGGTAGGAGGATTGATTCATTAATCTCAAAGACTGTAACCCAGCTGAGGCTGCTGGGATCTCAGATTGTATTTTCAGGATAGTTAGTGGGTAAGGAGCAGACAGAGAGCCAGATTACTTCCAACGGGAAATGGAACCTCTGCTGGGGGGGGACTTTGGAAGGAATCTTGTCTTTTCCTGGGAAAATGAAACTCTTGATATCCTGCCCAGTGGTCTAGCATCCAAGGTCCACGTGTGGCCTGTTCTAAGTCAGATATGCCCTGAGGGGCAGGAGGGTGGAGGTGGAAGTGGAATAAAGGTGTTTGTAGGTTTAGACCAGAGAGACATCCCTCTTCTCCACATTGCCTAACTGCTCCTGAGATCTATAATCCTCCAAAATCTGGGAAAGATAGGACAAAAAAGGTACAGTCACTGCTCTGAACTCCTCTCTACCCCAGACTCCAGGCTGAGGTCCCCAGCATGGTAGCCCTGCAGGAGGTGAGGTGAAGCGCTTGTCTCTTGCTGCCTCTCCGCATTAGTCACGAGGCATTGGGCACCACCGTCTCCTAACCTAGTTCCTGGCCCTGCAGGAGCCCCTTTCCCCGCCTGAGTGTGGCACTGTCTCCAACTGGGGCCTAGTCCAGCCCAGGCCCTCACCAGTGGAGGGCTGGTTCTCCCCTTCTCTGGGTGCTTGCTGGCTGGGGTGGAGAGCTGGATTTGAAAGCTGCTCTAATATGACTAGTAAGTCCCATGTGGATTTCAGTGCCTTGGGTGGGGAAAGGGAGTAGCAGGAAGATGGAGGGGAGCCCTCCCCGCCCCAGGCGGCAAGGAGCCCAGAGCTTGTTCCATCACAGACACCCCATCTGTCTCCCACAGAAGGCTCAGATTGGGGGAGGGGGTCAGACAGAGGAGGGGCATGGGGGGGTATACACAGCTCTACTGACTAAGTGAACATGACAGTCATGTTGCTGGCAAGGGAGAAGAACTTGGTGGGGATGGGGGTGTCTGCCTCTGTCCTAGGTAAGGGGGAAGGGACATATACCTTAGCCAAGTTAGAAATGAAAGGCCAACAACCAGGTTTCCAGAGGACCAATGATGACGTATGCTCTCTCATAGAGAATCAATGCACTGAGGGTACAGAATGAGACATATTTTTGAGGCTATGGCCAGTGAGGGAATTTATTTGGCTTGACTATTCATGCTTGTTACAAGGGTTTTGGTTTTCTCTCTTTTTCTTCCATTGGGGGAGAGAAGTGGGAGGGCGATAAAATAGATTTTTATTCATTGAAAAAACAATTTTAAAAAAAAATCAAAAGTCAAACACTAAGGAAAGAGCAACAGAAGACTTTACTGGGATCCTACTCTTACCAGGCAACAGTATAATTGATTTTGGTTTCTGTCTGTATTCCTCAGCCCCCATATACCCCACTCCACATGGAAGGAGGAAAAATCCCCACTCCCTATTTGCCAACAATTCTAATATACATTTGGCAGGTAGGGAACTAGGGTTGATCCTAAGAATACCTGAGTTCAGGTCAGTGCTAGATTGATGTGGCCTTATCTCTCCTAGAATTTTATCCTCATTCATCATTTTTAGTCACCTCCTCCAGGGGTTCTTAACTTAGACCTAGGTTAAGAGCCCTAAGGGGTCCAAGAATAAATTTCAAGGTATGTGAACTTGGATAGGAAAAAAAATTATACCTTCATTTCAATATAACTTGTTTCCTTTTTAATTCCATATATTTTATTTGTTGCATTAAAAAATATTATCAAGAGAAGGGGTCCATGAGCTTTCCCAGACGATAAAGGGTCTGTGATATAGAAAAGGATAAGATTCCCTGCTCCAGGAGCTTTCTATGGAGCGTTCAGAAGAAATCTTAGCCCACTTTAGACCACTGGAAGTGGCAGAGGAGTTGTGGAAAGACAGAGACACTAGTGCACTGTCTGGTGGAACTAGCAACCATTTTTGACCTTTCTGGAAAACAATTTTCAACTGCAATAGAAAAGTCACTGAACTGTACGTACCCTGTGATCCAAGATATCACTACTGGACATATCCCAAGGAGGTCAAGGAGAGAGGAAAAGTTCCCATATATGCAAATATATTTGTAGTCACACCTTTTGTGATAGCACATAACTGGAAATAAAGTGAGTGCCTGCTAGGGAATTGCCAAACAAATTGTGGTATATGAATGTAATGTAATATTATTGTGCCTTAAGAAACAAACAGTGTGGAGTGGTAGCAGGGTGGTGGAATGGTAGCAGTGTGGTAGAGTGGTGGCAGTGTGGTGTAGTGGTTAGACAACTGGCCTCACAGTCAGTGCAACCCAGTTATTTTAAGGCACTGAGGATGTTTGATCTTAGGCAAGTTATAAAACTTCTCAGTGCCCTAGGCAACTCTCTAAGACAAGAAACTGCAGAAGACTTGCTCACACTCATTGGCAGAGGGAGTTTCCTCCCTGAGAATTCCTTTTACCAATGAGAATCATGGGTTCTGACCAAAAAAAAGGACAATTACAAATATGAAGAATTCAGAAAAATCTGTGAAGACATGTATGAATTGATGAACCAGGAGCAGCAATCTACCCTGAGACCACAGTGATGTCAAAGAAAACAATGTTGAAAGATATCCAGACTCTGATCACTGCAACGACCCAACTGTCACTTCAGAGGGCTGAAAAATGAAGCATTCTTTTCTCTTCTCTGCAGAAAGATAGTAGCCTATAAGTACAGAATGAAGTACACGTTGTTAAACATGGACAATGTCTTGATTTGTTTAATTATATTACAATGTTACAGTTGTCACAATGGAGAATTCTTTGGTGGTAGAGGAGCCACTGTGATTGGGAAGCAACATGGATAAAAAGAAATGATGACATCTATCAATATTAAAAAATGGACATAATGCAGTCAGAAAACCTGGGTTTTAGTCCCAGACTTGTCATTAACTGTGTGATCTCTTCAGATTTTTAAGCAAGTCAGTTCCCCTTTCTGGGCATGAATTTCTTCACTTTTTAAATAAAGTGGTTGCACTGAATGACCTCTAAGGTACTTTCTAGATTTAAGAATCTAGATTTAATCATCTTATCTTTCCACCCATAGGTACTTACCCAATGACCATTTTTGATTCTTCAAGCATAGCTTTGCTCCCTCATTTCCAATGTTTTGTCTTCTCTTAGGATTCCTGGGGGCAGTGGGGAAAGAGGTGGTCTCTATAGCAACAGATCAAAGACCAGGTGGTAGATTAGATGGAGACAGAGTAGAAGGGGAGAAGTGAAGGAAAAGAAAATAGGGACATGCTTGATTGATTCCTAGAACTGCTCTCCCAGCTGAGAGCTTCTCAAGTCATTCTCATTTGAACCCTGAGATCAAATATTCTTCTCCCACCTTGACTGAGGAATTCTCTATTTGTGTGTGTACCCCAGCTACCAGAGATAGAATCTGCTTTTTTGTACATTGCAGAATCAGGAGGGATTGTTTTCGCTATTTAAGAGCAACCCCAGGAGTACCTGAACTTACTCAATTATAGTGAACTTACTCATTCCATTGGTAGAGGATGCTTCCTCCTTGGGAATTCCCTTTACCAATGAAAATCATGGGTTCAGACAAAAAGAGACAATTACAAATATGAAGGACTCAGAGAAATTTGTGAAGACTTGTATGAACTGTAGTTCATTTGAAGAATACCCTAAGAAGAAGATTCCAGATCTTTCTATTATCTCTTTCTTCAGTGTTTCCCACCCTAGCCTTTTGGAAAGTGCCTTCTTAGTTTTCAACTCATTCCTTCATGCTACAGCTTACATGTTCACCTTTCTCCCTTTTGGGGCACACAAGCTGATGCCTGTCAATACCTTCTGGGAAAACAGTGCCAGGTGAACCTGAAGCAGGGGCTTTGATTATTAAAAATAAAAAGGTTGGGGGGGAGGAGTGAGAATAAAGAGATAGATATATCTCATGGTCCCTGTGAGTTATTAGAAAGAAGACACTGGTGGTTGCTAAGCAACAGGTCTCTGAAGAGGACAAGGCACACAATGTGGAACAAGGCACCATCAAATGAATATTAGAAAAACAGGAAAGGGGCAGGGGCACCCACTGGGGCCAGGTACAAGTACAGAACCAGTCGGTTCACTCTCCAGTCTAGTCCTTTTTCCAGCTTGGGGCTAGGGAGAAAAGACCTAATAGACTCCACCCCTACTATCCTTCAAGATTGGTAGTAGTGGAGTAACCTTGTTTCCGCAGCTATTCAAATACTCCTAGATTACCCTGTGGGGTCCTTAGGTGTCTTTCCTACCCAACCTTGGGGTGTGCATTCTTACATTACCTTTCGCTCCTATCGCTGTTTCTAAATAGGAAAGGGAGGAGCCAAGGTAAAAGGGGGTACCCCAGAATTCAGTTGGGTTTGACTGGTCCGAAAGAGACCTATCCTTTAGGGAGGAGAGAGGATGTTTTGTTGGAGGGGACAAACTGAGTACCTTGCAGAGGCACCTCTACGGAGGTGGGGTGGGGAGGAAAGTGAGAGCAGAGCCAAATAGTAGCATCAGATGTAGACAGAGCTGCTGCTTTTTCTTTCTAGGGAGGGGTTTTAGGAGGCAGAGGGGAGGAGAGGGCTTTGGGCAGCTTCTTCTCTACCCCTCTGGCCCATTCAGCCCCAGTTCCCTGAACCCGAAGTCCAGCATTGTGGAGACCAGAGAATGAAGATATAGAACATTAACGTATGTCAAATATAAGTGAGTGGCACCGAGGGGCATAATCTGTTTTTCTAATATGACCACAAGCAGAGTGTTAGAAGAATTAGGCCGACAGCTGCTGTGGTTTTTTTCCCTTTCTCTCTCGCTCTCTCCCTCTCCCTTCCTCCTCGGCGTTTGCACACACCAATGGCAGCAGAGCCCCGCACGCGATTTCTCTTAATCTTCCTCCGCCATCCTGCGCTCTTTCCGCAGGCGGTGCTGCGAAGCCGGCAGAGCCCAGCGTCACACCTTACTGCTCCTCAAGATTGCTCCACAGAGAGCTGAGGGAGATGGCAATTCGGCGCTGACGCCGGCTGGCAGCAGTGGGGAGGGAGGGAAGAGTAGGAGAGAAGGAGGGAGGGAAGGGGGAAGAAAGTTGGCACAGATACCAAGTTTTTCCCTAGAGAGAGATGGGGGGGGGGAAGAAAAAGGAAGGGAGAAAAGGAGGGAATGAAGAAAACGAGGGAGGGGAAAGAGAGAGAGAGAGAGAGAGAGAGAGAGAGAGAGAGAGAGAGAGAGAGAGAGAGAGAGAGAGAGAGAGAGAAAGAGAGAGAGAGATGATTAAAGTTCTCTCTTGATCTCTTACGCACAAATGCATGAGAATACCCCCTCCCCCCCTCTAACCCCAGACTCCCTCAACAATGATTCTCCATAGACCAAACTCTCTCAGGGTTCCACCCAATCCCCTGCCAGGTGCCTGTACACCCTCCCACATTCCCAATCACCCTGGAGTCTAGACTGACTCACACATGTTGTGTGTGCCCGTACTTGTGTGTGTGTGTATGTGTGTGCATGCGCATGTGTGTACGCCTGTATGTTGTCTCTGTTTTGGATCGCAGTAGAATGCAGTATGTAAATGAGATGGTTATTACCGCAATGTTCATCAAGCTGAGCCGAGAAGACATTAATAGCCTGATGAATATGCATGTGAATTTGTTAATTAAGTTAATTATTCTGCTGAAAATGCATTCGTCTTCCAAGGACATTTTCCCAATGATTTTTACATGCTCTAGCCATTAGTCATGCTATATTTTATCAGGGAAATGAGTTTGCTTAAGTTGTTAAAAAAAAAAAAAAAAGGAAAAAGAAAGAAAGGAGGAAAAAATGGGAAAGTCCAAGTGCTGTTGGAGTTGAGCGTGGGAAGGTGGCGGAGAAGGCCAGCCCTAAGTCTGAGGCCCAGCTGGGCCTTTGAAGCCTGCCCTAGATTTTTATGGGCATTTCATTCTACAATTTTTTTTTTTGCTTTTTTATGACAAACTTTTTTTTTCCAGTGCCAAATTTCCAACACATTAATTAATTGTTGTAGCCAATTAACTGTAGTTGTGCAAATGAGTTTAGCACTAATTACCATGCAGTGCCTGTAATCACATAAAAAACTTGCTGAGAGAGAGGGAGAAAGGGAGGAGAAGATAAAGGGGGAATAGAAAAAGGGGGATAATGACATGAAAGAGGAGATGTCAAGGAATGGGGTGAAAGTGGAGAGGGGAGAGAGGCTTGTCTTAAGGAGACCTTGCCACTACTACTGAGTCTGAAGTCTTTTCCAAGGGAATGGTATAGTTATTCTTACCATCTTCAAGATCAAGAGTGCCTCTTTGGAGGGAAGGGGTTGTTGGAAAAACTCAAGGTGCACTGAGAAGGAGTCTTTCTTTATGGAGGAAATGTGTTTTCAAAGAAATTCAGATTGGAAATCACTGGTTATGAAAAGTGTCCTCTCCAAGGTCTCTGGAGATCTCAGTCCCTAGTTCTCCCACATTCTAGGGCAGGAATTAGGGAGTATCACATTAAAGAAGAATCATATTTGTACCAATCATTCCCTCTGTACCATTGAATGACGACCATATCATCTACATTGTCCCAAGATGATGTCAAGGGCTAGTGGGGAAATGACGTAATGACACTTAAGTCCTGGCTTCTCAGGCTTCAAGTAATTTGGTAAGATTGGATTATCTGGCCTCCTTTGAAATGAAAGTGGTTGTCTTCCAGGAAAGAAGCAGATAGGCCGCCCAGTGGATACAGCACCAGACCTGAGAGTCAGCCGCAGATACTAGTAGTATAACTCTGAGCAAATCACCTAACCCTGTTTGACTCAGTTTCCTCATTTGTAAAATGAACTGGAGAAGGGAATGGCAAACCACTTTAGTATCTTTACCAAGAAAATGGAGGTAAGAGGTATTTTTACTGATGAAACATCAGCCAATTAGTAGCGGAGACACAGGAATGGTCAAAAAGAGTAATGAAGCTATCCCACTTAGGATCAAACTCTATAGGGGTGTGGGAATATCTGGCCAGCTAGAGATGAGGAGGCAACTAGAAAATGGCATCTCCATTCCCTGGCATACTGGTGTCAATTCTTGGTTTTCACCTGTCAGCCTCAAGCTATGCTCAGAGGCATGGGGATGGACATGGTGGTTTTCCTAATTCCTTGATGCTTGTGTAACTTGCCCATGGCTCCATTTGTCCTGGGAATTGGGGTGAGATCATAGAGTTAATGGTAGGGCTGAATGTTGTGTTGGATGGTATCCCATTGACCACATTCAGCAATGGAAGCTACTTCACTTGTCATGCATAAATGAACAAGAATCCTCAACCCTGGACCATATCTCCTTTCCTTCTCCTTAGCAAAGGGCCCCTCTTATCTTTAGGACCTACCTCCAGATCACAGTGAGTTGAATATCCAGCGACTTCTTCCTCCTAAGCAAAAGAGCAAAAAGACCTCCCTCCACATTTCTAGTTGTTCCCAGTTGTCTTTTGCCTCTCATACAAGCCTGCCTTTGCATGGAGGGCCCAAAGGTGTTCTACCTCAGCCCATGCTATTCTCTTATTTTACTTGAGCTTACACATTCATCTCCCTTTTACTCTAGTCAACTGAGGAAACATGTGTCTTCTATCTTGTTTTACATTTTTTATAGGACAGACTTGTCTAGAGGTATGGGAAAGGATAAGATTGTCTTTTGAGTGTGTATGGATACAGTGCCCAAAGCACTGCCCTTAGTAGGGAGAATGTAGCCTTGGGTGGCTGGGTGGGATGCTAAGCTACTAAAATCACAGATCCACTGAGCTGCTCCACCCTCTGGGGAGCTGTGAAAGTGACCAAAGGAAACTACACTATTGTAGAGGAGCTGTGTGGGTTGGCTCTAGAAACCTAGCCTATCCCAGATAGAGAAGAATCCAGAGAAGAGGAAGCCACAGAACTCCGTCAGTCTCCCATTCCTATGATTCATAACTGCTCAAGGAAATTAGGGCAGCTAGGTGGCACAGCAGATAAAACAATGGACCTAGAGCCAGGAAGACCTGAGTTCAAATTCAGCCTCAGATATGAGTTAGTTGTGTGACCTTGGACAAGTCACTTAACCTCTGTTCACCTTAGTTTCTTGCTCTTTCAAATGGGGAAAATAATGGCACTTACCTCCCAGGTTTGTTGTGATGATAAAGTGAGATAATATTTATAAAAATGTTTTGCAAACTTTAAAGTGCTATATAAATGCTATCACACAACCTCCAACTCTCTTGCTGTCATCTTACTGTATTTCCTCTCTTCTTAGTGGAGGCAGGGGACAGAAGGCAGGTCATGATCTTTATCAAGATCTTAAAACTCAGTATTATGAGGAATGGCTTCTCCTTCCTCTCTTCTGGGGAGGCCACCTCTGAAGCTGACTGGGACCTTGTGTTTGCAGAGAGAATAAGAAACCGCCACAGAATCTGTCAGAAATAGATCAGAGATGAGAGGCCTCCAGGAGATGATGGGCCTAGATGGATATGCAGGAGGGAACACACCCTTTCCCCTGCCCGAAAAAACACAGTTGAGTAATGGCCTTAGATGAACTCTTCACTGTTTCTATTTGGTCATCCCCAGTCCTGACATTGGACTTGGAAGAAGCATAAGGGCAGAAAGAATCAATATTGTCTGCCATGCTTGGCAGCAGGCATTATCCATTTAGCTCTGCATGTCTAGTTGGCACTCCATGAGCCTAACCCCTCCACTTGGCCACAGGACCCTTGGGTTTGGGTTAAAATGATGTCTCTATAACCATTTTTGTGTGAGGTTTCACCAAATTTAAATCCTAGCCTCTTCTATCCTTTAGATGCTTCTGGTTGGGTGTATCAGTTACTCATCCCTCCAGTTCTAGCTGTACCCTTCTCAGGCTCCCCTCTTGGGCCCAGTGTCAAACCCAGTCAACCAAATTCAGGTCATTAGATATTTCCAGGGAGGTGAATAACCTCTGCCCATCTAGCTTCCAAAGGAGCTAAGGATGTTACTGAAAAAACTCCTGTCCAACCATTGTGAAAGCCTAAGAGAAAGGAGATCACTTGGGTACCAAATGCTGGAAACAGCATGAACGAGGGATTAAGAGGGTATCCTTATTGTATCCCATCCTATTCCACCAGGCTCAAGTGCTCCTACTGCTCACCTTAGCCATCTACAGGCAAGAGAGGGTTAAAGATATGGTATGGGCAAGCTATAAATTTCCAATCAGAGTGTGGGGAGAGCAGGACTTGGGGGGGGGGGGTCTTGTTTGGGGTGTGGGGGGGAACTGGGAAAAAGCCAGGAGGTTGTCTCTAGGTAACAATAAACACTGCGAGCTAGGAGCAGCTGTTACACTTACTCTCTCTGCATCACAATGCTGAAATAACACTAATAAACCAGCGTGCCCCAACGAACGGGCATACACTCAGACACTCGGTGCTCAACCCAGCAGTGACACTAGCCCTCCTACCTCTATCCTAGAGGACTGCCCTCTGCCCAGTTCTCTCTTTGGAGTCCCAGTTCAAGGCATGACAGCAGCTAGACCATTCAATGTCTTAGGCATCTTATGGGGAATGAGAACAGATAGACCCCTTGGGCTGGAGTTCCTTGAGATGGGAGGAGAAGCTGGGAGTTCTGTGTAGAGATCTTAGGGGCATGTGTTTGAGGGAAAAAGAAACAGGAGAGATGAGGGACAGATGACAACTTATCTGTGTCCCAGATTAGGGGTATATATGTATGTATGTGTGTGTGCGCGCGCGTGAGTACATGCGTGCGTGCATGCGTGTGTGTGTGAAGTACCCAGGATGGGAGAAGGATGACAGACAGGTCAGAGAATCTGGGCACTGGGTAGGAGTGGGGGTAGAAGAGTCAAGAGAATTAGGGGGTGAGGAGGAAGACAGCAGTGAATAGGACATCCAGGAGTATGCCTTCAGTGCTTTCCTGAGGCTAAGCCTCTTTACTCCTGTCCTGATCCCACCTTGATTCTCAGCAGCACTATCTTGATATGTAACATCAAGTCTGGTGTTGGTTTGGGACTGAACTTTATTCTGGAATCACCCGAGGTTCATGATCCTGCCAAGCCAGGCCTATCTGCTGCCAGGATGAGAGGAGATGGTGAGGAGGTGGATGAGGACCAGCCCTGTTTGTGGGCACAGATACGGAGTGGCTGGTCTGTTCTTCTCTCCACCCTGAAGCCACCTCTGGATTTCTAGGAATATTCACAAGCAGAAGTGCCCCATGCCTCAGCTGGAGAGCAGAGCTACTGACAGAAAGGAACAGGAAGAGACAAATGAAGTAGGGTCATCACCTGATGGAGAACCTCAGGCTCATGCTCCTCCCTTCCCACAGCCCTCCCCTCTTCCCATTTCACAAGGAGCAGAGATTCTCATGGACCAAGATAAGATTCCTAACTACTACAAATCTGTGGGATAAAGAATCATTAGGCTGTATTTCCCTACATTAAAAGAGGAGGACCATGCTTCATCATGGATGGGTACCCCGGGGATGGACACTCAAATCTGTCTTTTCTCTGGGTAGGCAAGTAGTCAAGGCCCTATAGGCTGTTGGACAGCGGTGCAGCAGATACAGCACCAAGACTGGTGTCAGGGAAGAGCTGGGTTCAAATCTGGCCTTATTATGTGACCCTGGACAAGTCATTTAACCCTGTTTGCCTCAGTTTCCTCATCTGTAAAATGATCTGGAGAAGGAAATGGCAAACCACTCCAGTAGCTTTGCCAAGAAAACCCCAAATGGGGTCACAAAGAGTCATACATGACTGAAACAAACGAGCAAGAAGGCCCTAATTTCTTAGCTACTTTTTCTGCTCTCAGTACTGGTGCCCCCTCATCCTGTAATAAAGAAGCTAAGTGGCATAGATAAGAGCATTGAACCTGGGGTCATGAAGACCTGAGTTCTAATTCTGCTTTAGATATTTACTAGCTGTATGGCCCTGGGTAAATTTAACCTCTCTCAGTCTCATTTGTAAAATGAAGATAATAACAGAAACTACCTCATAGTGTTGTAAGGATCAGACGAGATAACAAGTAATGGACTTTGCAAACCTTAAAGGGCTATGTAAATGCTAGCTGTCATCACCAATGGGGGTCGTGTTTCTGAAGAGAAAAAGAGAAAGAAAGAATGCAGTATTTGGCACAGTGCTAGGCACTAGCACATAGTAGGCACTTTATAAATGACAGCAGACTAGCTGACAGTCGCAGGTCCGACCCCAAGGAGTGAGGTGGGAAGTGGTACAGGAAGAGGCTATGCGCTTCTTGAGAACGCAGTCTCATTCATTTCTTCCTGTTCCTCTAACTCTGCTGACTCTGACAACCACTTTTTCTTCCATCTTTACCCTGGACATCTCAACCCCTCTAATTTGGGCACAGATAAATAGCCACCCATCCTTCCCACTCTTTTTTCTCCCCTTTCTCTCTTCTCCCTGCTTTGGAGGGCCGTTTATGTCTCTATGTCAACCCTTCCTGTCATATATATTCTCAACTACCTGGGTACATATCAAAATGAGAACTACCTTTTCAGCCCCAATTCTGCCTCCTTTGGTGTTTATTTCCAGGGAACTGACTAGCAAACTCTGCTGGTAAACCCTTTAAATGCTGTCTTCTCTTTAGGAAGCCACCTCACCCTTCCACCCAGCAGCCACAGTTCAGGACCGGTACACAGAGGGGCGCAGCTGAGACTCTTGTAAGGCATACTGGGGTCATGAGACCATAGGGTTGGAGGATACCTGGTAAGGCAAATTCAGTGCTTCTCCTGTATACTGTCCTCTCACTTCATGCAGGGATTTTTCTTTACGACATCTTATTATCCCATTTCATAGCCACCTTCCCCAACAAGGAGCTAGGTGCTAGATCAGACCTCATCTTCTGGTTGTGTTCATGTGCTGCTTCTGCTTCTGAGTCACCAAAACCTTAAATTCCATGGAACTGCTGGCACCCTCATCTTACCCCAGTGGACCGGCAGATGCATAACCAGAGAACCCCAGCCCCTGAAAAATCTGACCCCAGTTCATTTCCCCTGTTCCCAGGAATCCGCAGTGCAGAACCAATGAAGGAGAATGAACAAGCAAGAGACTGTGAGAATGAGAAAGACACCCCAGCATGTACTCCGTGTTGGAGCAAAGCAAAGCCCGGCTTGCTTGTGCTGTTGAGAGGGATAGCCAGAAAAGCTGGCACAGGGGGGCACACAGCTTTGTTGGCATGAGAGAGGAAGAGGGATGAGAGGGTGGAGGCTGCTCCAGGAGCAGGCATCTCCGTCTGGTTCTTTCTGGTGACTCTTTCTCCCTCTGCCTCAGTCTTTCTCCCTGGGTGCTGGTGAGCAATGTGGTTTTGTCATCTCTACCCTTCTTTTCTCAGACCTCCCCACTACCTGCTTTCCTTCCTTTTCCTTAACTTTAGGAGCCAGCTGGGATGGAGAGCTGGGAAAAGGGAATCTTCAAAAATTCACTAGGATCTGGGAATGGCTGGGATTCATCATAACCAACGGGACAGTAATTTCCTTAGCTAATTCTGAGCCATCCAGTTGTCATCCAGTCTGGTCCTGAGGAATCTGCTTCTCTTCTCCAGCCATCAGTTTCCCTATTTGTAAAACAAGGGCCTTGGACTTACTATGAATGATATTTAAGATCCTTTCTATCTTTGTATAAAAAAGATGGGAGAGGCATAGTTAGACAACAATTGTTTGGGGGGAAAAAAGGTCTGAGTAGTCCAAACATTCTGGAAAGCAATCTGGAACTATGCCCAAAAGGCTATTGAACTGTGCATATTTGACCCAGCAATACTTCTACTAGGGCTATACCCCAAGGAGATTAAAAAAAAATAAAAGGACCCCTATGTACAAAAATATTTATGGCAGTTCTTTTTGTGGTGGTAAAGAATTGGAAACTGAGGGGATGCCCATCAATTGGGAAATGGCTGAACAAGTTGTGGTATATGAATGTAATGGAATACTATTGTGCTATAACAAATGATGAAGGGAATAGTTTCAGAAAAACCTGGAAAGACTTGTATAAACTGATGAAAAGTGAAGTAAGTAGAACCAGGATTCTACACAGTAATAGCAATATCATAAAGATAATCAACTCTGAAACTTAGTAACTCTGATGGACACAATGAACCACAACCCCAAAGGACTCATGAAGAGATATTCTATTCACCTCCAGAAAGAGAACCAATGGACACAGGGTACAGATGGAAGCATTTTTTTTCTTTCTTGATTCTTTTTTTGGGGGTAGGAGGGGACAGAAACAGGCTAGTGTAGAAACTCATTTTGCATGTCTATACATATCTGTAATAGGTTTTGTTTTTCTTGCCTTTTCACTGGGGTAAGGAGAGAATATGGAACTGAAAAAAAGTCTCTGCTTAAAAAATTAAGAAAAAAGATCTAGGATTTTTGGTGGGACTCTAAGCTCAATATGAGTTGACATTACAATGACAGGGAAAAATTAGCTAACTTGACTTTGGGCTTCATTAAGAGAGGTATAGCTTCCAGGAATAAGGAGATTTGCACCACACTAGTCATTCACTGTACCACAGCACTCCGCTTTGGTCAGACCACATGTCAAGACTATTGTGTCTAGTTCTGGACACCACAGTTCAGGAAGGACATGGATAAGGTAGGGAATGTCCAAAGGAAAGTCCCTGGGATGGTGATGGACCTCAAGCTCATATATGTCTTATAAAGATAGAAAAAACTGGGCAATATTTATTTAGCTTGGAGAAAAGAAGACTTGGAATATGACAGTTGTCTTCTAGTATTTGTAGGGCTTTCACATGAAAAAGAGATTAAAATTCTTAACTCTGGCCCAGAGTTAAGAAATAGATGCTACTCATGGAAATAATAAAGAAGTACATTCAAACTTAGTTAGGAAATAATTTCCTGACAATTACAGTTTTTGAAAAAGAGAACTGGCTGCATCAAAGACATAGAGGGTCTCACTTATTAGAGGTCTTTAAGTAAACACTGAGTCAACATTTTTATATACTGTTGTGACAAATTTTCAGGCATGAGTTGGACTAGATTGTCAATGAAGTTCTTAAAAATTCTGAAATTTTGTGATTCTCTTCTCTAAGACAGACAGTATTCCAGTAGAATGCTTAGACCTCTGAGTTTAATCCCTACCTTGTTCTCTTGCTTACCCCCAAGGCTAGGCCCCATGTGCAAAGATTCTTCTCAAAGATTCTTCTCTGTCCCAGATGGTGACAGTCCTCATACATGGGTGGCAACCTCTGCCTACCCATTCAGGGTTGGGAAAGGATAAGGTTTGTGGGGACTGTGAGGAATTCAAATTGAAGTGATATGGGTGTTTAGGGAGCCTTTTGAATAATTTCAAATGCCTGTGTAAGAGGACTGAGTATGAAAAGAAAACAGGAGAGTGAAGAGGAGGGGGCTGGGCTTGTAAAAATCTGCCCTTTCCCTTAGTCCTAACATGTCCTTCCCACTAAGTGCTCTCCCCCTTCATTCCAGAGCAGGAATCAGCTCTGTAAACAACCACCACAAAATAAATTCCCCAACCAACACTAAATATTAATGCTTTGCCCTACATTGAATGGCCAGCCTCTGATGGGGGCCTCAGGCTACACAGCTCTCTAAGTTCTACTGGAGGGAGTAGCTTTCATTCCTCCAATCCCATCTTAGTTTCCCCAGATGACAGCATTCCCCTCAGCCCACAACTCCTGGCAAGATTTTTTCTGCTAGCCACTGTCAACAGGCTGGAAGTGGGTGAGAAGGCATTTCCCCTACCCCCCCCTTAGAGGGTAGAGGTAGAGGGGAGGATGGGGCCTGTCAGTCTTGGTCTCTGATGGGCATTCGTGGAAGGCAGATTCTAGATAATCAAGGGTAAGAAGGATTTAGCAGGCAGAATCCTGCCGCTAGGCACTAAGATGGATGCTGGTGGAAGAGCCAGGGCCCTGGAGTAGAAAGGGCACTTGGGAGACGAAATGGGATGTTGGGCAAAGAGACAACCCTGGAGAGGGTTTTGGGGAATAGGACAGAAGCACATAGATAGAACTTCTTTCCAAGTAACCTCTGTCTCACCATTCTGCTACCTGCCTACCTTATTACTCTGGCACCACCATGGCCTGATGAAGCAAAGAATGGAGAATGCTTATCACATGTGGAGAGGTGGGATGATGTCAGGAAATGCCTCCCTCAGATTAAAGTGCCCTAGCAGACTGTTGCCAGAACCTAGTGGGCAAGTCCCCTTCTTCCCTGCTGGTAAAGGAGGCAAAGGATAGGTAACATTCTATACTTTGCAAAAAGCTTCCTTGACAGTGCCTATTAATGACACAGAGGACATTAACAGAGGGGTCAAGGTGAGGGTTTTGGGGGGAGCGAGGGGGTGGAGCAAAAATACTGATTTAGGGTAAAGCTTAACTAACTTTGAATTTGGACTTAAGGTCAGGGGTGGGAGGGTAGAGGCATGAGAGAAACACTGACATACTGCTTCTTAACTGATATAACCTTAATTGCTTGATAGGATGGACAGGAAATGACTTACCTTTGGTCCCATAACTGGTCAGTATCAAAGACAGAATTTGAACTTAGATTTCTCCAAGTCTAGTATTCTTTCTATTTTGCTATATTATTCTTCTGTAACATGATTCTTCTTGGAGCTAGATTCAGGGTCCTTAACCTTTCTTTTGTATGGTAGGGCGCCCCCACTCCCTTTGGCAGTCTAGTGAAAGCTATGGTTCCTTCTCAGAATAATGGTTTTTTCTTCTTCAAATTCATAATGGAAGGAAATGCAGAATTTTAGTTAGAGGTTAGTGAAAATAAGTATGTAATAATTTTTCCATCCAAACTCATACCCCTTAAAATCTATCCATGAATCTCAGGTTAAGAAGCCCTGGTTTAAATATTGGTGAGAATAAGAGAGATGAAATGACATCTGGAAATTGGCAGATGAGGGAAATGCCAATATCTTCAACACTCCATAAAAGTTGTACTAGCATCCCTTTCTCTCTCTCCCCATCTCCACTTTCCTAACTCATGATGCTTTTTAGACATTTCCAATTTGATGTCCCAATGACATCTGAAAGGCAATATGTCCAAAATGGAACTCCTATCTTTCTCCTCCAAACTCAGCCTTCTTATCGTCCC
Source organism: Notamacropus eugenii (assembly GCF_028372415.1). Classification (NCBI taxonomy): domain Eukaryota; kingdom Metazoa; phylum Chordata; class Mammalia; order Diprotodontia; family Macropodidae; genus Notamacropus; species Notamacropus eugenii. The sequence goes on along the minus strand of NC_092873.1, from coordinate 355,065,498 downwards.
AATTTCTTTCAAAGGCACCACTATTCTTCTAGACATACACGTTCACAATTTGAATCATCCTTGACTATTTACTCCTCTTTAAAAGGCAGCACTACATAGGAAATAGAGAAGTGGACCTGGGAGTCAGAAAGACCTCCGTTCAAATCCCACCTCAAATACTAGTTGTATGGCCCTCAACATATCATCTAACTTCCCTTGGCCTTGGTTCCTCATCTGTAAAATGACGAGTTGGACTAGAGGGCCTCTAAGGGCTCTTCCAGTCCTAAATCTATGTCAACTTACCCCTAAATCCAACCAGTCACAACACCTTTCCCATCTGTCCCTATCTTTCTATTCACTTGGCTCCAGATTTAGTTCAGGCCTTTATCATCTCTTGTCTAGACCATTACAATAGTCTCCCCAGCCTCCAGTCTCTTACCTCTCCAACTACCAAAGTAATAATCTTTAAGCACAGATCTCCCGATTGTTTCTAGGATCAAATAAAAATTCCTCTATTTGGCATTCACGGCCCTTTACTATCTGAGCTTACCCTTTTAGACATATATTACTCTTCTTCAAGGATGCTATCTTCCAATGAAATGGGCTTACTTGTTGTCCCTCGGATACAAAATTCCCATTTCCTACCCTCATGCTTTTGCCCAGGCTGTCCCGTACATTCCCTCCTCACTTCTACCTCTTAGAGTCACAGGACTGTAGATTTAGATCTGGAAGGGACTGCAAAGGTCATCTATTCCAATTCTCTCATTTTACGGATAAGGAATCCCCTAGCCTCCATCAAAGTTCTACTAAACTTTTATATCCTGCACGAGGACTCTCACGATCCCTTCAGTTGCTGTACTTTTCTTTCCCAAAATTACTTTTGTATATATTTTGTGGGCAAGTAAGTGGCTCAGTGGATAGAATGTCTGGCCTGGAATCAGAAAGACATCTTCCTAGTTCAAATCTGGTCTCCGACATTTACTAGCTTAACCCTGTTTGCCTCCGTTTCCTCATCTGTCAAATGAGCTGGAGGAGGAAATGGTGATCCACTCCAGTAGCTTTGCCAAGAAAACCCTAATCAGGGTCACAGAGAGTCGGACAAGGCAGAAACACTGAACAACAACAAAATATAATTTGCATTTACTTATATGTGTCACTGTTGTTTAAACCGATAGAATGTACTAAGGTCCTGGAGGGAACACACAGCTGAAACGTAAAAAATGCTTGTTGGCTGAGGGTTTGTGTGAGGAAGGGAAGCAGGGGGCGCTGCAGTTCTCCCCCTCTCCCCTACCCCTTCTTCAACACATCTTCCGTGCACATGCTCACTCTAACAATACATAGGGCAATACTTCCACACCTTTTGTAGAAGGTTTAATAAGTGGCTGTGGCCAAAAAAAAGCTCATTACCTGGTGGTCAGCCTCCCTGAACTTGGCTAGCCAAGCCTGCTGATGACAGTGCATTGCTAAGTAAGGATTTAGAACGTTTCCAGCTTGGTAGGACCTGCCAGGACTCACCCTCAGCTGGCACAGGCTTCCAAAAGCCTGGGGTCACATCCATAACCCAGAAAGGCACTGGAGAAGGACTTTAGTGAGTAAGCCTCCCCTTGTCTTTCTGAAAATGCCAGCAGCAGGAACTCAAAGCAGGCCCCAGGGACAGGATTTGCACCAAAAATGCCCATGTTGTAAAGTAAAAATGAATTGGGTTGGCCTCATTTGCATAGTATTTTGCATTTAATCTCCATGGTACTCATTTCATGTCAAAATGCACAGAAATGTCCCCAGGCATTATCCCTCTACCCATAGAACCCTATTCTCTCCAAATGCCCTATCCCTCACCCTGACCTCCCTGGACCTCTGTGCCTCTGCTCATCAAATTCTCCTAACCTCCCTTGGGTTAGACTGGACAGGCCCAAACTGACAAAACTCCTGGCTGGGCTCTGTACAGAGACTTGAACCTTCAACAACTTTACTCCTTATCCCTGTTCCAGCTCAGTGCATGAGATTTCTCCTGGGCCTGAGCAGGCTGACGATGCCCCATCCTGACTGGAAAGGGGTTGGTGAGAATCCTGGCACCTCCTCCACCTCTTTGCTTTTGGTGCCAAAGCACAAAGTGGCCGGTGATTGATGGGCCTGAGCTCCCGGTAACCGCACCCAGTGGCCCAATCCTCCTCCCTTCTCCAATCCCTCCCCTGTCCCTATTCAGAGATCAGATTGTCTCATGTCGGTCCCTGAGGTCCCATTAATTAAAAATACATCCAATTAAATGGCAGGTGAAAACGTGCTATCGGAGCTCTTCCCCCCCAACATCTAGCCCAGGCTCTCCCCTACCCCCCCCGCCCTTAAAGGCTCAGCTGTGCTTTGAGCTGAGAAAAAAAAAATACAGAGATAGAGAGGAGGAAAGTGTGTGTATGTCGGGGGGTGTTTGAACCTCTGCCAGGGTAGCATGTGCCAGCCTGGGAGGGTGGCATCATGCCCTGGTGTCTAATTTCTGTGGGTGTGAGGAGGTCTCATCAGCTGGGCACCTACCCCTTCATCTCTTAAAGGGGCAGGGGGGCACTGAAACTCACAGTTTCCTTTTACTTGAGCAAGGACAGCTAGGGGAGATGCAAATGGTGGGAGGGCTTTGGGGCAGCCAGAGAAGGAATCAAGCATCCTGGTGTCTTTGGTATGTCCCCCTCTATTCCTTGCCCCACCCCCAATATGGGAAGGAGATAATGAGGAGCCGCCTGGGAACCCAGGTGGCAGAGTATGGTGCTGTTCCCATGTCCAGCTGTGCTTGCCCCATGCCCCCTGAAAAGATGGGCAAGGAATGGGGGCGGGGAAAAGATGCTGTACATCGATCAGATAGACGCAAAAGACAGAAACAGAAAGCAGATGGATAGGGCAGGCAAAGTGGCTAGATGTGTGGACTGAACATGGCTCGTGATTTTTATCCCTACCCCCAAGGGTAATGGGCTTTGTTCTTATTGAGGAATTTGCCTGTTTTATTTACTCTTTCCCCAGGGAGAAGGAAGCAACAGTATCCCAAGTCTCTAGACACTATAGATAGTGTCCCGGCAACATGGGAACATATCTGGACAGGTCTGAGGAAGGCATCCCATACTGCCTACATAATCATTCTTATTTTCTCCCCCTGGTGAGTGCTCTGGCTCCACCTCTTGAGCATGGTTAGTCCTTCAGATGCCAGGCCAGCCAGCCACATGGGTGGTGAGGAGGCAGACTTGAGGAAGGCAGTCACCCTTTGGGCACTAGAAAAGTGATGGGTCCTCCAGGACCACTAGGAGAGACCTTAGAGAGACTCTGGTGGGGAAAGAGGTGAGTAATGAAGGTTCTCAGATCCAGGGCTGGGGGCCCTGACACTTGAAACTTTAGTCAAAGCCTGAAGCTTCTACATCAAGAGGTAGGTTGAAGAAAAAGGGGAACCCAGACAGCCTAGGGCCCCCCACCCAGCTTCCTTGGCATCCTCAGTGCCTCTTCACTTTAACGCTAATTGGAGATTTTAATCTGTGCTGCTGCTCTGCTCGGGGTGCTTGAGGGTGGGGGGGGGAGCGCCAGCTGTGCAGTAATTCCAGCAGCACCGACTGTTTAATCAAGCTGTCTGCCTGGGGAGGGGGCCAGAGGCCTGGGAATGGGGATAGGAATGGGGAGGAGGAACCTCTGTCCTCTTTACCTCCTGCAGCCTGACAAAGCTCCATGGGCTTTTGGGGTCAAATGCAGGGTCCTACCTTTATAGACACCCCATCTCTTACCCAAGTCACAGCACAGATAACCACCCATGCTTGGGTCCATTCTTTCTGATGTTTTGTGGCACAGTGGGGCATTTCATGGTCAGGTAAAAAGTGGTTGATCCATTCTGGTCTCTGGTCCCCAGAGAAGCCCACTGAAAATCACGAAGCTCATAGATCTAGAACTGGACAAAGCCTTAGAAGCTACTGAGTCTAACACTCTCATTTTACAGAGGAGGAAACTCGTGACACAGTGACTAGTCCAGGGTCTCACAGCTAGTTAAGTGTCTGAGGCAAGACTTGAACCCAAGCCTTTCTGACCTAGTGCAGAGGCAGGCTTGAGCTGAAACTTTGATGAAGGGTAGTGAGGCCCAAGCTCCCAATCTTTTCTCATTCATCAAACATTTATTGCACATATACTAAATGCAGAACCTCATGTTTTTCCTCCCTACCAGGCTCCTTTACTAAGAAATGACAGTTTACAGTGTCTTGAAGTTTATAAATCACTTTCCTTACAGCTTGTGAAGTAGGTTATATGTGTGTGTGTATATGTATGTCTGTATATGTACAGGCATACATGTGTATGCACACATACACACACATATATAATTAACCCTATTTTAGAGATGAAGAAACTAAGTCAGTTTGCCCAAAGTCAGTTGTAAGGGAGAAATCATGGGAGTAAGGTTATTTCCTAGAGAAGGAAAGATTCCTCACTACTGTGAGGGAGAAATCTCTGCTAGAGAAGACTTTTGGGAGTGCCTTGGACAGTAAGGAGGTCAAATCAGCCAATAAGTAAAGAAATTAATTCAGATTCCTTTTCAAATACTGACTCTTAAATACTTTAACCACATAATGAGAAGACAGAACTCAGGGGAAAAGACCCTGATGATGGGAAAGACTGAAGGCAAAGGGAAAAGGGGATGGCAGAGGGTGAGATGGCTAGATAGTGTCATGAAAACAATGAACGTGAACCTGGATAGACTTTGAGAGATAGTGGATGACAGAAGAGCCTGGAGTGCTAGGAGCCATGAGGTCCCAAAGGGTCGGATGTGACTGAACAACTGAACAACAGCTGTCAGGGCTGGTAGAGGAGATGCTCTGCTCAGAGATGAGATAGATGGGGTGCCTTTTGAAAGGTCATGCTGGACCCTAGAAGAACCAATCATAACCTAAAAGTCTGAATACTCCTATTGTCTTTGGGGAAGTTCAAGACCCTTGGGACCTAGAGTCAGAGGCAAGAGGAGGGGGAGTCTGATGCCAGGCTGCTGGGAAGTATTCAGGGACTCCACCCATGAATACTGTTTCTCCATGGAAAGGACAAACAGTGCAGGTTATTCCTTTGGTTTCCAGATAAATGTTATATTTCTCTAAAGGGGAATCCCAATTGAAATCCAGAAGAAAAGATGCCCCTTCACCCAAGTTCTGCCCTTTAAGTATTGCCCATGGGGCAGGCTTTTAAATTGGTAGGCAGTGCCCTCCTGTGGCAGAAATCAAGACTGCATCTACCCCCACTGTTAATACTTATATCCCTTGTCCTAACCACTCAAGACAGCAGCTCAGAGGTGACAGCTGGTCAGATTGCCTAGGCTGACAGGTGGTGCCAGAGGTGGGCAGAGAAACGAATTCTTTGCCCCTTGCGCCCCGTGGCACTCTGTACATAAACTGCTGCTTTCTGAACTCCAAGGATGTCTCCTGACCCTCTGGCACCTGCCTTATCACTCCATCAGGTCTGGCAAGTTCAAGGCAGGGACACTACCTGAGAAGCTATTAGTCCACATTTCACACACACACACTCAGGGCCGATGCCTCTATCGTAGGGATTTATGGTTGACCAGAGAGGGAGGAAACCTAGCAGAGAGAATGGTGATTGCTCTCTAACATGCTCAGAAATGGGGGAAATGCCCTGATCCCTTCCTGCCAGCTTTCCACAGGCACTGGGCCCAGGTTGACACCTGAGCTCTGACAGAGGGTGACATCTGGTGGTTGATTCCTCCTTATGGGCAACATACTCTCCAGTCCCTGAGGAAATTCTGGGAATTAGTGGAATCTCACAGCCTCAATTCCTTCTCCTTGGGGGCACAGCCAAACTCCCTTCTCTAAGTGGGTTGGACACACTCTCAGGCTTTCAGGCCACTGGGTAGAGTGACTCTCCATGGCTTCAGACCATTGGTGCTTGTTCACCTGGTTGGAAATGGGCAAATGGGGCAAGTTCCCCACCCCCACCCCCAATCAGACCTTTTCTTCCATCATCTTGTTTTACTGGTTCCTCTCTTCCATACCTATCAAATGAGAGAACTATCTCTTTTCTGTTTGTGGGACATAAAGCTGTAGCAGGAAGGTTATCTCAGTGGTCAGAATAAAGACTTTCTTGTCTTTGGAAATACTGAGGAAGGAGAAAGACATTTCTGCCATCACACTATTCTGAGCTAGCTGACAGGCTATCCCATTGGGAGGCAGGCAGGGCACCAAGTCGATTTTTGTAAGGTTACTTCACCGAGACTTGCCTGGGCCAGGAGCTGGGAGTAAAAGAAGAAAACAGCTGACAAGTCTGTATAAATTCTGAGACAGGATTTAGACTCACCACCCAGGATGTGCTGGGTCTTCATCAAGACCTGGAGAGAGGTAGAAAAGTAAATTAGGAAGATGAGGATAGCTCTTCCCTGCACTGGAATAGACTGCCTTCTCTCTATATACTACATCTGGCTGCCTTTCTCATTCCTTTAGGGATATTCAAACAGGGACATCCCCACCCCTTCTTCCTGCTTGTGAAGTCTCTACATGGTGACCCCTCACCTAGGCTAAATAGTCACATTCTGGGATGTCCTCATTCAAAATGCCCCTTTAGACACCATAGGGTACCCAATGGAAATGGTGGCTCTAGAGGTTAAGTGACTTATCCAAGGTCACACCATTAGTAAGTGAAAGAATGGGGATAAGACTTCAACACTTCAAGCTCCCAGTCCAGTGTCCTTTTTTTTATATTACACATGATACTTCTGAGGGGATGGCATCTAAATGGCAAAGAGATGCTATAATGGTACCAAAAACGAGACCAAATAAGAGACTGAGACCTGAGAGCCAGTGAAGCATACATCCCTCAGGCAATGGTTATCCACCTTTTTTGTACCATGGACCCCTTTGGCATTTTGGTGAAACCTTGAGATCCTTTCCCAGGAAAAATACAGTATTTAAATACTTAAAATAAAATACACAGATTTACAAAGAAAAACAAAGTTTGGTGAAAATAAAAATGTAATTATTTTCTTTTGAGTTCATGCACCCCTTGTAATCTTAACCCTTCCCCACCTAACATAAAAGGGGAGAAGAAGAAAGAAGCAGAGGGCAAAGGGTGGTAGTTCGTGTAAAGAATGGGAACCTAGAGAAAAGAAAACTGAAGATTAGTGACTACTTGGCTGTTGGCCCTGATGGGTATCCAGAAGATGGTAAACAGTTCACTGCTAGTGAGAACAGAACAGTGAGAAGGAAATGGATTGCTACATGGAAGTAGTTGTGAAACTTTCTAACTAAGAGGTATCTGTGGCACCAGGATTAATGACCAAACCAGAGTGATATCAACTCTTTCTCCAAAGATCTAGGGGAAAGATTAAAAAACAAAACAAAACAGCTTAGCTTGGTCCTCCCAAGACATTGAGACAAGAAAAAGAGGAGAGTGAGGGGTTTCCCACCAAGCAGTGAGACTCTCTCTTACCTGATTTCAGAATCCCAGAAACCTCTAGAAGAATTCCAAGAGGTTTGCCAGGGCTCTAAGTGTGAGATTATTTTAGGCATGGTGCCCATTCCTCAGCAGCCTCCCTTCCTGCTATTAACTTGTTCTATAAAGAAAGAAAAAACAGGCAGGTCAGTATTATAACCATGAAACAAGGAACGCCAGGTGAAGGAAGCTACTTCCAGCAGGGAACATTTAATTGACATGTGCCAACATTAGAAATGATGACAATCTTCCTATCCCCTTAAACACTAACTCCTAACACCTGGAGAAATTGAAACAAGGCAACAAGTCTTTATTGAGCTCCTGGGTGAATAGTTTTATATCAGAAAGGGGAGGGATAGGAGACAGTATATGATGGGCTGGTAGGCCACCACTACTACCTTCAGACTGACAGAAACAACCCAGGACCCTGAACCCAAGACCCTTGAAAATGGCGATGCTTCCAGCTCAGTGCCTTCAGCCATCATTCTGGGAAGTAGACCTTGTTCAGATGCAGCCTGATGACTGTTCCTGCAGGTGCTATGGCGATGGCTACTGAAATCTCAGAAAAGAAAGTTCTTGTTACCAAAATCTTTGGCATAATCATATAGTCTAACATCAGAAACAGATTTGATTTTTATCAGTGGAAATGATGCTAAAGATGAGGTATTAACATCTGCTTTGCCCCCATACTGTAAGGACCATAGAAGCCCTTTCATCTGATGTAAAGCTAAAACCTTCCATATATGTAGTCTTCCCTATTAGTATGTGAGCTCTGTGGGAGAGGGGATTGTTTTTCTTTTCTACTTGTATTCCCAGCATTTAGCGCAGCACTTTATACAAAGTATGCCTTTAATAAATGATACATTTATATCAGACACCTGGAATCCTGAGTAAAGAACAAACACCCTAGAGGCATTGTAGTATAGATGAGAAGGAAGACTGGACTAGGAATCTAAAGACTTTTAGTCTAGTCATCATATTATCACTGACTTGCTGTGTGACCTTGGCTAAGCCACAGTCTCTGACCCGCCCCTGCTTCGTGGGATTAGGGTGAGGTTCACTTGAGAGATTTTATGTGAAAATGTAGTGCTACACAAATGTAAGGTATTATTACTCTTAACCCTAGATGGCAAACAAAGACAAACTTTCTCTACTTTCTTTTTTTTTCTTGAAAGCAGCTGGTTTGATGGGAGAGACAAGAAAGATATGAATCAACAGAAATTAAAGTGACAAATCACAAAATTATACATGGAAATTTTGCAGGAAAGGTGGGTTATACATTGGGTTGGTAAGCTTGGTTGGAGAAAGGATGCTGTGTGGTCATGAGGATCATAGTCTTTGGTAGAAGTGTGCTCTAAATTCTCTGAAAGGTGGCTTAGAGACCAGGAAAAGGCTTTAACTGAGAGTCAGTTTATTTGGAGTAATTCAGATGAATAAGAGATATCTCCTCTACCCCCAAGCTAGGGATCAACCTGTATAGAGGCCAATTTTGCCTTTAACTTCACTCCCATCAGTCTTGAGGTTGACAGGACCAGATGATAAATACAAGGAAATCTGATGGATAACAAATAGATTCTGCCTTATCGGCAGCCTTAGTGTTCACTCCTTGTCTCTGCAAACCCTTAGCCTTGACTAGCGACTTTGAGGTCTAAGCCCTCTAGCTGGCTCTTCCTCTCTTTTTCCCTTCATGCCTTTGTCCTACTTTGGAAAAAGCTAGAAATAAGGAATCTCCCAATTTCCTTATCATCTTGGCTCTTCTAAACTATGTGTTCAAAGCAAAGTATTGGCCCACATAGTACTGAATATCTGTGTATGGTGTCTTCTCCTACCCACCACCAGGTGGAGGCTGCCCCTCCCCTAGGGATATGCATCAGTATACTCTCAAATGGAGCCCCATCATGCTAAGGGTCTATGGACTCTTTGCAATTTCAGAGCCTATTCTGATTTTGGTTCTCTACCTGGTGAGTAAGGCTATTCCCTTTCTTCCCTTCTTCCTCCTTTGCATTTCAGTGTGTCTGTATTATGATTCAGAGTTCAAACTTAGCAAGAAATCTCTCCTTCCACTAATAATTTGTTTGGTTTTTTTTTTGGTGGCCATGCTACTCCCCCACGGGAGGATGATGGGTGTTCTAAGACCGCCATTACTTAAAGGTGGAGAGTATCAGAATCCCCAGCCATGACCATAACTAGAGTCATGTTCCCAAGTGAACTGGAGCTTGACTCTAAAAATGGCTTTCCCTCAATCTGTATGCCATTTGCATATTATTCATTTAGTGACAAAATGCATAGAAAGCTTCTCAGTTCCTTTTCCCTAATAACTCCCCACCACTCCCACACATCAGCTTGGATCTTTCATTCTCCTCTCTCTCTCTCTCTCTCTCTCTGTATATATATATATATATATATATATATATATATATATATATATATATATATATATATATATATATATATATATACACACACACACACGTATGTGTATATATATATATATGACATATATATACACACACATATATATGTATATAATATGAAAAAAGTGCTATCATGGAAAGAGTACTGGTCTAAAAGTTCTCCTGATCTTAGCTCTTCCAACTAAGTATCTGGAAAACCTCTAGACAAATCATTCTTTTCACTATGGGCTGAGAGGAATTCCTTTCTCTTCTATACAACAAGGAGGCTATAATAGATGATCTCTATGGTTCCTTCATTCTCTAATATTCTCTGATGCTATACAACCTGGCATAACCCCATTTAGAAAACACTCAACAGTGAAACATCTAAGCCACTTGAAAGTGATAGACCACTGTTGTGTCTCTTGCTTGGACTGAGCCAAAGGGGACACATAAGTGGGCTCTGGTGAGGCCCTGTATAAAAGCCTTCTTAGAGCCGCTTTTCCTGTCCAGAGAGTGAATCTAAGAAAGCACACTCATTCCCTCCAACTTAACTCCAATAAAGCTCTAGAGTGTAGATTAAGGTCACTTTGACGGGGATAAGAAGCGAGAAATTAATCTCAACACCCTCTTCTACCTTTAATATTATTAGTACTTCCTGGTCTTTGTTCTTAGGCAGTAACCTTTCATATATTGTGACTGAGTAGGCAGAAGAAGAGCATGTGATCACATCCACAGCATAAATATACTATACACTACTCCCCTAATATAGATACAATTTTTGGTCTTATTTATACCCTTTAAGGAGATCCTTCAGAGGTGTGTGTGTTTAGGGAATGAGACTACAATGACCCAGTCCTCTACCCTCTCCAGAGTCAGAGGAGGAGAGAAAGACAGGAGCCACTTGGCTTCCTATAAATTGCTCTGTCCTTCCTCCCAGCTGCAATCAGGAGCTAAGGGCTCCCGCAGGCCTTGTTCTGATCTGCTTCGGGCAAAGGAGAGTTTTTGAAACAGAGAGGACTTGGCTGCAGCCCCGTTTCAGCTGCTGGTGGGGTTGGCTAATGGGCTCGTTCACCAAGAACCCCACCTGATACACTAAAGAGTCCCCTGCTGGTCCCCTCCCCATTCCCAACCCAATTAATAAACAAGCCCCCACACACACTTTATGGCTGTGGGAGCAAAAAAGATGGAGATACAAATGACCCCAAGGGAGGGACAGAGAGAGAGGCCTTCTAAGCATTGAGTAAGAATGTGCTCTATCCATAGACAGATGCTGTCACAGGCTGGATACACCCTACTTTCAAAGCTCTAAGGGGAAAAGAAAGAATTGGCAAAACTTCACATTTTTCTTTCCCTCCCCCAAGACAAACTGACTAAAACCTGCCAGGCATACTTCCAATAAACTAGACTACTGGGATGAGGATACAGTAGTGGCCACTGCTTCTTCCTTTCTCTTACTCTCCCCCATCTCAAAGAGTACAGCAATTCACTCTTCAGGATTTCAAATGAGTCCTATTGTCTTCAGCGAGAGAACTGGTGCAAAAAATGACAAGGATTACAGATTAAGATCTGGAAGGGATGGATCTAGTTAGTCCAAGTTCTTCATTTACATATGAGGGGAACTGAAGCCCAGAATGAGGAAGTAACCTGCCCAAGGTGAAACAGGTAATAAGAGAGACAGGACTTAGAACCTAGTTCTTTCACCTTCAGATCCAAGGCTCTTGCCACTATACTCTGCTTACCTTAGCTCTGAACCTCACACTACCTATGTCCCCCAACATTGAAAATGGTCCTGTCTTACAGTAGGTTTATATAGTAATGCCACCTTCCCCTTAAAAACCACAACATACCACTTCTCAATTCCCACATCACCACATAATCAGTTTCTGAGGCTCATAATAACATTGGAGCCATTACCTTCATTTTTCCCATTAAAAGTATCATTAAGTATTTTCTAGGTTTTCCTCTAATCCTGTCTTTTAGTTTTACCAGTACTTACTTTATTTAGCCAAGTCCCTCATCACCTACCTCATGTCTACGCAACTGCAATAGTTAATCACCAATCCCTCTCTGTTTTAACTCATGCTCGAATAATCTTCCTCAAATGCCATTTTCATTGTTATCCCTCTGCTTAAAAACATACAGAGCCCCTAAACTGTCAATCAAATTAAATCTGATTTTGTTCAGATTGACCTTCAAGGCTATTCCACTAACTCACCAACCTCATTCCTCAGTATAATCTTGTTCTAATCATGTTAGACTCATTTACACAGGGCAGGCTCATTCTCATTCACCTGCCTTTGGTTGTGCCAGCCCAAGAATCAAGAAGGTTCTACCTCTTTCCAGCTATCCTATATCATTCCTTCCAAATATCTCAAAACATACTTCCCTCAAGAAGCCTGTCCTACTCTACTCTCACTTTCCTACTGCATTTTAATTTATATTCATTAATATGTTTGCTTGAGAGGCATTTTGTCAGGGTTATATCTTAGAGTCAAGATGATCAGGGTTTAATTCCTGCCTTTGACTTCCTACTGGCTGTGAAAATGGGGTAACAGTGTCCCAGAAAACTCTCTAAGACTGTTACTGAAGTTACTGATCTCTATCAATGGAGGAAGATTCTATCCTGGGAGTTGCCCCACCACTGAAATCACAGGCCTGATCCAAAACCAAAAATATACGCTTACTTATGAATGTTCCTGAAATTGTTTTTTGTTGTTGTTAAGGCTCTTGTCTCTATTTCCCACCTCTCCCAATAGGATTCAGAAACTCCTTAAGAGCTAAGATCATCTTTGATTTCTCCCTAAGATTCTACCCAAATCTATAGGCAGTAGGCACTCAATATTGTTGAATTATTGTTTCCCCATTAAAATTCTATAAACAAGGACAAAAACTAAGAGTCCAGATGAATTTTTAGTCTAATGCCCTTTCTACTATATCATACTGCCTTTTCCCAAGGAAACTGATTTCTTGCATCTGAGATCATAGCTCAGGGGCTCTTGAGGTCCTAAGCATCCATTCAAGAAGGACTAAAAGGAGGAAATGGAGAGGCACAGAGGCTAGTGTGTGTTCAATATTTATGAGGATGTGTGCGTATGTGGGTGGATGTTCTCGAAACAACCAGAGACACACATATGTGTTGTACCACCTATTAGACTAGTCCTCTAAGCAATCTGGCATTGGATGTGGTCTTTCAAACCACAACTTCAGTTGCCTGACTTCAAAGGAAGCCACACACCTTAACTTTCAAACAAGCCCAAAGGGATGTGAAGATTCAGCCTCCACACTTTGGTTGGGGAAGTGCTAGAATGAGGACTATTCTATTCTTTGTACCCATGATCAACTCTTGCATTCACAATCCATGACCTGAATCCCTAGAATCAGAATCACAATCCCAAAGCTTCATTTCTTGGACTTCCGGTAAACCTGTGCCCATTTTTAAAGGTCTCTGGAGATAGAGATTTCACAACAACTTATCATTCCTCTTTCAGAGTTTACTACTGGTAAGGCCTTCCTAATGTTTAATTTCACTTTCTCAAGGTTGGCCCTCTACAATAATAAAAATGCACATCCTACCATCTTCCACACAATTCCTTTTACACGGTTAAAGATAGTAAAAGTAATTGTACTGTAGAGGGTGAGTCACTCTTCCATGTTACAGTCTCATTTCCTCTATGTCAAACACCCTGATACTTTCAATTTTTCTTTCATTATCTTGTCTTTTCTACTCTTTTCTATCCTAAATCCAGTATTCTGCACTACACTGAAAAGAAAACCCACTGGAACTAGGTTAGGGTTAACCTAGAGTAAGATTTAACTTCCCCTCCCCCCAACCATTCAAATGGGTTTTATCTTCCTTCTAGTTCCTGAATAATTCACTTGGAATACATAAAGAGGACTAAATCAAGGTCATCACATGAGTTATGTACTTGACCAAGTATGGTCTTCTCCAGCAGGATTCCCTTAATCCTGACACCCAGCTCTAGCATGCCAGTCCTATACTTCTAAACTCAGGGGAAAAACTATTGGTCACTGAAACACAGTGGGTCCCTGGAAAGCAGCAGTTAACCTATAATCTGTGAACTTTTAAGAAAAACCTTTTGATAACTATTTCAATATAATAGGGTTCCTTTGTAATGCTATGTATTTATTTTATGCATTTAAAAACAGCATTTTAAGCAGGGGTCTATAGGCTTTACCACAAGGGGAATAAAAGTTAAGAACCTCTGCTTTAAAATAAGTCATTCAGCTATTCTCAGTTCTCCTCCACTCTAAAGATACTTGGATATCCCAAATTCTTTCCTTTACTCCATATCTCTATCTCTTTCCTTCAACTTCTTTGCCCTCCATCTTCTTCTAGGCTTTCTGTCACCTAGCAGGAATTAATGATTCCAGCACAGGGTGAAATTCAGGTGTTCCTGAGGCTGAACTTTTGAGCTCACACTTTCTCATTCTCAATGTTTGGCTCCCCCTTCCACAGGGCTAAAGACATTAACAATTGTTTTTCTGGAGAAAGTGAAAGCTGAAAAAAAAATCCTTGCTCCCACTCTAAGCATCCATAGCAATAAGACTCTTCTGCAGTTAACGAGCTACTGATTTTTGCCAAAGCCTACCCACATCAGCATGGCCCTATTCATTCTATTTTGCCTCATCAAGCCCTACGACTTCACCTCATTCCTCTAACCTCTCTTTGGTCTCAGAGGTTTGGTTTATAGCCAGCCTCTCAGGGTGTCTCACATGCTAATGGAGTACAAGAATCCACTCCTGGAAACAGCTCATCAGATTACTCTCTGACTTGAGGCCCACTCAGAAACCAAGGCCTTTTCACCCTACCTTTAAATTAAATCTTATTCTGATCCTTTTATAGCCTCTCAAGAGATGGAGAGACAAGAAACTACTTTCAGACTCCCTGAGAAATGGTATGCTTTGAAAATCTCTGACTTATCCTTAACTAGAAAGTAGGAAGGGACCTTGAGAAGTCACTTTAGCCATCTTCTTGCCTTTAAACCAAAGCCCATTTAAAACCAATACAGAGCAACATTTCCAAATAAAGGGATTCTTCAAATCCAGTGCCTTAACTATACTGGGAAAGGTCTTCTTTGTGTTTTAACATAAATTTCTTACTGTGGATCACGCCCATGTATTTTTTCCCTAGAAAAATAAACTACAACACAGATCTAGGGCTGACACAGTCAGAGAAGGTAAGAAAAGCCCCATTAAGAGATAACCCACGCCAAGTAACCCCTGCCTAGACAGTAACACAGACTGTTCACCCCAAACTAGCTTCTAGCTTCTTTTCCTTTTTTGGCTCCAAAACAGTATCTTTGAGGTGCGCATATGAGAGAAATCAAATGTCCGGGCACAGATGCAGATGCCCCAGGGATCAATCACCAGGACACTGGGGTAGCCTCTACATGCCTTACCATGGACAGCAGGCCCCACTCATGCCCCTCCCCTTCAGTCACACCTAATCTTGTGTCCAACAGACACTCTCTGCAGCTGAACTTTGAAATGTCAGTGGTAGAAATAACAAGTCTCAAAAGTTGGCTGGGGGCAGTACAGAAGACTACCCCTGCCTCCTTCTTGCCCACCTGGAGAGCACTCAACAAACCAATTTATCTTTTCTTCCCTTCTACCTTTTCACATATCATTGGCCTCATCTGGCTTCCTCTTCTCTATCCTACCAACTACCCCACTCCAACTGGCTGAAAACATTTCTAAGACACTGCTGTGCTATAGAACCCCAGTGGCAACCTCTTTAGCCCTTAGTACCCAGCAAGGAAATGGATGCCTCTGGCGAGCCTAAGGCATTGCTGGAAGGGGAAGAATGGATACAGATGTGCATATATTGTGTGCTAGTGTCAACGACTGTCACCCAGGGGCACACATACCAAAGACTGCTTCTCCTTAGAAGCATAGAAACATAGAACTTAAGAATTGAAAAGAACCTTAGAGATCATCTAGTCCAATTTCCTTATTTCATAAATGAGGAAACTGAGGCTCAGAGAAGAGACTTGCTTGAGGTCATGAAGATCTTTAGCAAATGCAAACCCAGGCCAGATAACTCCAAAACCTTTGTTCTTTCCTATTGTCTATGCCAAGTGCCTCCCCTTATTTGGAGTAAATTCATCTTATCTGGAGAATATTCCTAAAGATATCAGCAACAGGGGAGAGAAAAATCCTACACCTGGGACCAGCACCTAGTTCTGGTGTTCTAGGCCCAATGCTGCCCTGCTCATCTCCACTATAAAAGCCAGAACAGAGAGGGCTCAGCCTCTTCTGGGGGATGAGACCAAAGCAATTCCTCACTTTCCAACCTACCCTGGGCTCTTCAGAAAGACAATGAGGCTGCGACAAAGAAATGAAGCAGAATCAAAACGATGTAAGGCTGTATGCTAGAATTAAAAACAAAAACAAAGAACTCAGTTCATCCTCGATATCTCAGGCTGAGAAATTCCTCTGACTCCATTAGAGACAAATCCCTACAACAAAGGAAAAGCCTAAGGTTGTGGAAAATAACGTCAAAAGTGGCAGGGGAACTTGTGGAATTGAGTTGTAAGGTTCTATTAAATAAAAAAATGAGGAATGTTTTTAAAAGTGGAAGTACTGGAGAAAGGAGCATAGATTTAGAGCTGGAAGGGACCTTGGAGGTCTTCTAGTACAGTCTCTTTTTATAGATGAGGAAACTGAGGCTGAGTTTAGTGACTTGGAGTTAAATATTGGGCTTAAGTACTCAGTGTTAAAGACCAGACTTTTCTTAATATCTGCTAATGGGATCAATGCTCACTTCTGTAGACAGGAATGCCTTACCCTTTCCTCAACTTGCAACATAAATAGGTTGTCTAGGGCTCCCTTTCTTTGGCGCTTGGCCATCAAAATAAGGCAGGATGGTATCAGCAAATACGTCCCAAGAAATATCTAGTAAAGTGCTTCATTCTCCTGCTTAAAAACACTTCTGCATTAAAGGGAAAATTGGGGTTATGGGCAAAGAAGCAATGGGTCTTTAAGACTTGCAAGTTAAAAGGCAGTCTTGTATAAACTATAGGAAATATTAATTTCCTGTTCTTGAGCTCCTGTCTTCACTCCTCTTTCCTGTATCTATCTACCCATTCTCCACTGGTCAACAAGGAATTGTTCTCCTCATCCTAAGTTCCTCAAACTTTCTTATAACTGTATCTTCTTCCCCCTTTCTTTTGAACCTTATCTGTCTTTGTCATTAGATTCACAGACTGGATGAATTTATTAGAAGGAAGAACTTAACCTTTAACCTTCTTTGCCATGAGAAATGGGGATAGATTTACTTAGGTGGTTACGTAAGAGAAGAATCTTGACGCTAGCATAGCTTTCACACAGTGAAAGTCTTTGACTTGCTTCCTGTACTTGCCAACTAGGAGAAATGAACAATACAGCAACTGTTCATACTTAATCCCTCTGATGGAAACAGCACAAGAACAGAAGGTGTTTGGCTTAAGACCTATGCTATTCCTTCACTTTAAAGGGTTCCCTACTTTGTTTTCCTTTAGCTGCAGCTGAGCTCAAACCCACTTACCTCTCCTGCATGGAGGAGTCAGGGTACATGAAGCTCAACTTTTGTGGTTTGGCAGTGCTACAATTTGCATAATCATTTATTTGCATAACCTTGCATGAGCTATGCTTCAACTGTGTTCTTCACAGACTTCAACTTCAGTTTTCTCTTTAAAATTACACCTCAATTCCAAATTTCCCCATCTCCCTATTCTCACTCCCAAATTTTCAAACACCATTTGCCTCTGCTTTACCCCATAAGTGGAGAACATCCAATTCTGTAGTTTCAAGCCTACTAGATTGAGAATACCTGATTTCAAATAAGAAGAAAATGACCTTTACATATTATCACACCTGATTAGAGGCTACAGAAGAAGGAAATGCAATGGAGCAAAAGTGGTACAGTAACAAGGAAATATTTAATTTTCCAATCTCCACTTTCCATTTTTATAAACTGAAAGAAAAAATTTAATATATTACAAAATATCTGTACATAGACAAAGGTACACCCAGGGGGCAGGGAGGGGAGAAGGAACAAAAAAATGAGAAAGAGGGAGTTTATGGTGCCAGAAACCCAACTCAAAGAATAAAGTGGTCACTGACACTTCTCTGCTATAGCAATCTGTCAAAACCTGTTAACCATTTCAGCACTGTAACTTTATATGTATATTACATATATATACACACACACATATATATGTATACACATATATATTTATATATATATATATGGAGGGGATGTTTAAGGTGGAAGCAGCCTAATGAGAGACCTACTCAACTTAGTGCTAACTGTCCTGTTTTTTTTAAAAAAATCATTTTTCCTATGGACAGAGCAACTTAAGAAAACGGGGTCAGAACTTCCCAAAATGACAAAAAATATTCTGGTCAAAACAGTTTTACCTCTCATCCCTTATTTATGAAATGGAATAAAATTTCTCATCTGCTCAAAATAATGTTTAATATGTTTCTCTTCTTCATGGTACAATAATATTTAAAAAAAACTCCATACCCCATTTTTAATGGGGTTAGACTATGTTTTGTAATTTTTCTTTTATCAGCAAAAATGAAATTCGATCAAAATTTTCTTTCCACCATGTTTAAATATAGCTGAACAATTCATAGTTATTTTCTCCTCCACAGAATCCAGGGTAGTTAAAGGGATTTTTTCCCCCTTGAAAAATTCAAAACTCCCCAATGCCTGTTCTTCTTTTTAAAGTTTTAGATAATGAATGGAGGAGTGGAGGGAAATCACACATACATACACACATGCTAACACACCTGTCCCCTTACCTCAGAAGGGGTACAGGTCACAACAGGAAATAAGCACACTGCTTAGGATATTTGGCATAATTTTTTTTAAATGGCAATGGTGGGGGTGAGGAAAAATACACACCAAAAAACTGTGATAGATGACAGTTGACAACCAAAATACAATGAAAATGTAGAGAGAATTTTATTCAGACTGGGTGGGGCAACCAATTCTATTTCATTTCAGATACTTGTGAAAGTATCTCAAGCTCAAGTTCTTTATCAAAGGCAGAATGAATTGAAGCTAAGTGCCTCAAATTCAGATAATAATTCCAAGTATAAAGGCCCATGTATGAGGACTCCAAAGTCAGCAGACTAAGAAGCTCAAGTGACTTTTAATCCAGGTCACCAACACTGTGTTGATGAGGCTAGCTAATTTAGCAGGACGTGTCAGTACTGAAATATGTCAGGGCCAGAATAGTTAAGAAGATTCTCTTTCCAATCAGTGTTGTGTCACCATGGGCAAAAAACCAGACCAAAAACCAAAATAAAATAAAATAAACACACACACACACACCAGAACTCTGCCATTTGCAATAAAGGGAAAAATAATGAGCGTTATGTATGTCTTTGGAGGTTTCTTCTTTCTTTAAAAAAAAAAATAGTGTATTTTTCTCTTATGGAACTGCTTTTATATTCTTGCATTTGAATTCTGCAAATCCTCCCCCCAGACTGCTAAAACCAACAGCCAATGTTTGCCTTTATTCATAAAAAGGGTCTAACTTCTTAGAAATCATATATAATCTATGCAGATAAAGACTCGTGTGAATGTATGTACCTTTCTTAAACACTATGTATGCTGGTACTCACATCTTCCCTTCAATATGAAGCGCATACAGGTATATACCTTCATATGTATCCCTCTCCCTCCCCTGCTTCAGAACATTTTCATTTTGAATTCTTGTGATAAGGCAAGGTTCTAACCAGGGAATCACAATACAACCTGCTTTATCAAAACTAAAATAAACATAAAATTTATCTGGGGGAACCCTCAAAAAGAATTGGCAGGGTATAGGTACTGATATGTGTACATAGCAAATATGATTCCTTCCCCCCAGTTCCTTAATTTTAAACTTAATAACAATAATAAAGTACCAGGTATTGATACATCTCCAGGAAAAACACCCACTCTACACTAAATTTACATGTCCTTTTACTTGTCCGTTCCCCCCTCTTTTTTTTTCCTCTGACAATATTTCAATGCTCTGTGGGAACCAGAAAGATCTTTAAATACTTTCTGACATCAAAAATATATATGTGTAAACAGTACACTAACTGCTATATCTTTAGCTAAGTACAGAGGCACTGTCTGTAACCCCAGTCCAGCAGCAATATCCAGGGCTGTCCCCATTTACAAACCAAAAACTCCGGTATGTAGCACCTTCCCCACATGAGTAGGGTTTTACGAACAATTTTTAAACCTTTTTTGGAATTGAAGAGTTACAGAGAACAATGTTGGGGTTTCAATCTCCTTTCCTTTATTTCAAAAAAGTTAAAGAATCATCCTGGGCTCTTGAGCTTCTAAAAGGTTCAATTTCCCCACACATGTCTTAAAAGGTTTAAAAAAAAAAAAAGCCCTTCCAAAATGGGGCAAAAAAGGAAGGGAGGAAAACGTCCACGTTTGCCCAAGACAATCGCACTCTGCAACCTGCTTCAGAGGCAGGGAGAGAAGGCACACGTGGGACAAACTTTGGGGACAGAAAATGTATCAGAAAAAGAGATGTGTCTAGCAGCTTAACAGAAAAAGAGGTTCACTTAAAAGCAAAAAGTCGGGGTGGCAGACGGGGGGTGCGTTTTCTTGAACCGGCCAATGCATTCTCTGTTTTGCTCAATGCAGAAGACTGAATTTTCTGAACTTTATTTTTTAAAATTATAAAATAGAAGACTGGGAGGAGGGGGGAATCACTTAAGAGGTAGAAGGGTGGAGGGAACAAAAACAAAAGAGCCTCTTCTCTGATTTTTGCCTCAGAGCTGTACTATTTTTTCTCTTTCCTGTCCAAGTAGGGCAGGTTCTGAGCTGCTACAGCATTCAGTTTCCAATTTAATGACCCTCCCCAAACCCTTTCACCAGCATCTGCTAGCTAGGGCTGAAGTTGCTCATGCTCTGGCCCCAGCCCAATAAAGTGGGTCGGCTAGCAAAATGCCCACATCAGTACTATGTAGAACTCCCGCTAGCAGCAACTGAGCAAGAAATAAGACAAACAGTTTTGTAGTAGCCAAATGCAGACAATTACCTCAATCTGGCAAACGATTTCATTAAAAGTTTCAGAGGAGAGAAAGAAGGGATGAAAAGGGAAGGAGTCTTTCAGGAAACCAGTCTCTTGGTTAATAAGGAACTCCTCTCCCTCTTCCCCCTCTTGGTGGGACTCTCCCAGACCCCCGATAGAGCTTTCCATAAGCAGTAGCCTGTGCTTGGGCTCCCCAGTTAAGGCTGGCTCCTGAACCACTGGCCCCAGTGGCCCCTGGCCCAAGTTCCCCATAGTTTTGCAATTTGGCCTCTGTGTGGACCACTGTATTGTTGCTTCCCTCGGCTTTCAGGAATGGCTGCCCGACCACTGAATGTAATGCTAAGGGGACCCTGGCAAATCGGAGGTCCTGGTCCCCTGGGAACTGCACTGACCCTGTGCCCTGGTAACTGCTCGACTCCCCAAGATGGCTCACAGAGCCAGAGAAAGTCCTACTCTTCGCCAGGGTCTGGGTCAAAGGTTCTGGGCCGGAATTGCGCTCATCAGTGTCAGCAGCACTGAACCCTGTTTCAGGCCCCTCAGTGCCTCCATAAGTCCTGCTTGGATGGGGTCTGGTAGAATATTCCATAGGTCTCAATGCCTGGTGCTCATGTGGCAGGTGGCCAGAAGGTTCCGTTTCAGGCTGGGACAAAAGCTGTAGTAGAGCGGCTGTCATAGCTGGGTTCAACTCTTGGGGGGCGCTGGAAAGATCGCCTTCAACCAGAGGGGGTGGAGGTGGCGGCGGTGGAGGTCCTGGGGGTTCAGGGGGTCTCTTCTCTGGTGGAAGAATGTGAGGAGGACATGCTGTGGAAGGGTTACTTCTTTTAAACACCATCTTTAAAATCACGTGATTATACACACATACGTGCACGCATACACACATATACATCCACACACCTATACAAGCAACCCAGAAGTGGGAAAAAAAAAATCAACTCTTGGGATTAGAAAAATGAAACTTGTATGGAAAATAATTTAAAAAGATAAGTAAAACAGTCGCATGCTACATCTACAGATTGGCATAAATTATTAAACTTCAAGGCATTTTTCTGGTTCTCCTTTGGGAACAAATCCCTCTTCCCCACCTTTTTCCCTCAAGGGACATTCTTCTTGTGGGCCCCTGGTAGCCCAATTTAAGCTGTTGGCTCAAATGTTATTTTTTTAAAAAAGCAGAAATAGGAAAAAATGGGGAGGGAAAACACATTTGATTTTCAAATCTAAGGAAGAATCTTCTGTACAGAAAGTCTGATGATACAATATTAACCTGAAATAGATGTTAAGAGTGCACAGGATAGTTGCATTGAACTGGCAAACCTTTTATTTTTGTAATTCAGGAAATCCATACCTGTGTCCCCAACTTGTCATTTTCGTGTTTCAAAGAAATGGGATATTCTCAAGATCAGCATCCCATTTTATGGTAAAAGGATACTGCCAATTTTTAATGGCAAATTACAAAGAATCACCTTCTGTTTTCCTACCTGCACCACTTTTTCCCTTGTAAGCACAATCTTATAGTGCCATGTACAGTGTCGTGTACCCACTGGGCTCTTGAAAAAAAATTTATTTATCACAATGATGATGAATGCTAAGTGTTTACAAAAGAGATGAGTTAATACCATGGGTTTGTAGCTCTAAATATCATTGTTTTCCTCAGATTAGTCCCCATACCTCCCCCCCAATGCTAGCCTAGTTTGCTTGGCTACAGCAACTAGTATCTGATAATGAATTTCTTTGGACCCAGTGTGGGATGATATAAAATATCTTAGTTGGTGGACACTAAAAGTACTGTGAGTAAAGTTGCCATGGTGAGAACAGGGCCTTTGGAATCCTGGGGGTCATCATACTGAAGAGAAAGGTTTAATGCTTTGTAAGGGTGTATCTTTGAAATAACCAAATGTTCCTGTCTGTTACCACTGAAAGTATATGTATGGATTCTTATATAGTCAACTCTTGATTATCTGAGCTACTAGAGGACAGCAGTTGCACAGATAAATCAAAAAGTTTTTATTTGGCTTTAGAATACATGGTGGGCATATTTGGCAAGGCTACTACTAAAATAAATCTGAATTCCCTGAGCACACATGTGAAAGCACTTTAAAAAGTTTAAGAACACTATCTATACATATGCAAGGTTGGATTGGGCAAATGGAAGGAGTAGAATTAACATAGTGCTTAGATGCCAAGCACAGAGTAGGCACTTTATAAATACTCAATAACTGGCTGATTGATTGACCGCTAGATGGCAGGGGTTAAAAAATAATAATAAAACCCAAACCCCCAAAACCACATCTAGTCATGAAAAAGCCACAAATTAAAAAGTATACATGTAGATAAAAAGTATACACCTAGATAACTGAGGATGGATAATATAAGCATCTATGTACATAAATTTCAGAGGTTTTCCCATCAACCTTTTATCTATCTATCTATCTATCTATCTATGAAAGTACACTGTGCTAGTCATAAACATTTTTGGGGCCATATATATTAAAAATCACATTTTTTATTCAGGGGGCAAACTACTTTGAAAACTCATAACTGTAAAGGAAGGTAAAACTAAATTTATATTCTCAGTTGTATCTCTTTTCACAATTAAATTGTATACTTCATGCAAATGACCCAGACTTATAATAATACTATTTCTTGGGATCAAACACTTTCTTTCCTGTTTTTCATGTGTATGAAGAGATGAAAACACTCTACTGGTAAGTAGTAATGTGGCTGGATAATAAATAAACATTAGTAAGTTAATAAGGTTCTCTGAAAAAATGAAAAATAAAGATAACATTTTTACACAGTGCACTATTACACAGCTAAAGAATTTGAGGAGTTGATATTGATAGCACTGTCAATTCTCAGTGATCTGAACTTTACTCAGCAATTACAGAGCAGCTAAACAGTAGCTAAGTTGACAGCCTTTCACCATCTCTGACATCCCTAGCTTGCCCTCTGCTGGAAATGTTAACAAACAGCAAAATAGCTCAAATGAAAGGCAGCAGGAGAGAGAGGGACATGGTTAAGACACCAACTGGATAATCCAGTGGTAGGTACAGTAATTATCGAGGTGGCATTTATAATCACCTCTGAAAGCAAATCCATCAAGTTATTGCTATAAGCCAGTACTTAATTTTAACTCACAATTCACCATTTGATGGATTGCTTGGTGGATTTCCTTCACTGTATGTTATTTAAAATGGAACATATTTCTCCCTTCAACAATTTTAATTAGAATTGAGAGTATGTGTGTATTAGGAGGACAGGTACTGTATTACTTCCATGGAGTGGAAACCTCTTAATTTTATATTCTTTTGATTAAAGACACACTGGAATCA
The DNA here is from genome assembly GCF_028372415.1 of Notamacropus eugenii. Taxonomy (NCBI): domain Eukaryota; kingdom Metazoa; phylum Chordata; class Mammalia; order Diprotodontia; family Macropodidae; genus Notamacropus; species Notamacropus eugenii. The sequence continues at coordinate 355,041,297 of NC_092873.1, read as the reverse complement.
CTAGTTCTTGTCTAGGCTCTGCTACTAACTAGCTGTGTGATCTTGGGCAAGTCACTCTGGGTCTGTTTTCTCCACCATGACATAAGGGGATGGACTTAACTCTAAAGTCTCTAAATCTAAAAATTTCCAACTGGCTCATGCTAGTGTTTTCCTGTAGTGTATGTACATGCATGTGGACATCAGGTAGACCCATCTCAAATCACACTACATGAAATTTGAAATCAGGAGCCTAAAACAGAAAGGCTAGTGAACTGAATCTTTGTGCTTCCTCAAATTCTGGAGTCTAAATGAATAGTTGCAACTGCTGGGAAGTTGAAAACATTATCAGATATGTCTGCATTTTTACAAAACAAATTCAAACATCCTCCTCCATCACCCAAAATCACATCCTGGGGTTATCTGAATGAGTGAAAGAGTGCTAGGTTCCTTTTCTTTCATCTTGAAACAAGGCTTATGTCCTACTAGGGACCCCTTACATTATCCATTGCAAAGGCAAAAGCTTAAAACAATGAAGTTTATATGCTACTATTTTTGGTAAAGGACATACATGGTATGAATTGTCTAATTAGGAAACACTCCAAAATGGCTCTGATCTTCCTTGTTCTTTTATCTTACAGGTAAACACTGTGGTATCCAACAACTTAAAAGTCCAATACATTACAGGCATAGAAATAAAATATGGTAGTGGCCCAGAGATTTGGAAGTCAGAATTTTCATGGGCTAGGTCTGGTTTGGCAACTACATGGTGGTACAAGATGACTCATCAGCTACAGTTGCCATTTCTTTGTTTAAATACACCTTAAGGATCCTACTTACCTACTTCCTGAGGGGTTTGAAAAAAAGTATGTACAAAGTACTTTTTGAGAGGCTTTCAAAGTTTGGGATGAAAGTGGATGGGGAAGTAGAATGCCATTGGTGCTAGACTCCTCTGTAGATAAAGTTATAGAAAAAAACAAACCCAAAGCCATTGATGTGAAAAAGAAAATGGTAAGAGATTTTTTTTTTTTTTTTGAGGGCAACAGCACCTGAGCTCAATGAGATTCATGACTGGTCTGTTTACCTGCTGCCTCCTCCTGTGGTATTGTGGGAGTTCTTCGGGGCCCCTGTGGCCCACTGCTCTTTTCTCCATTGCTTTCCTCGAGGCTGCCTGTTGGTTCCTGGGTTTTCATCAGCTGACTCAGGAGGACTGCCAGCACATTCTGCACATCACCTGGTGTGCCAGATGCTTCAGGGGTTGTCTGCTCTGCTAAGGGTTGGGCTATCATGGCAGGGGGGGGCTCCTTCACAGTCTCCTCCGGGGCCACATTATCGGAGTCCTGATGCTGGGAAGTGGCTTCATTGAGGGCATTGATGGATTGGTTCAGGGCCTCTAGCTGCTGTTGCATCTCTGGGTTGGAATGGACATTGAGCAGCTGTGCCATCTGAGGGATGCTCAGGTCTGTCTGGCTTTGCAGCAGGTTAAGTAACACTGCCAGTTCACTTTGATTCAGCTGCTGTGTGATGTCACCAAGGCCTGTGGAGAGACAGTGGAGCCATCACAGAAGGAGGAGGCAGAAAAGAGGGGTTAACCCTCCTGAAACGGCAAAACCAAGTCTCTTCAATTCCGACACTTTGAATTGAAAATCTTACTCTATATTCCCATTTCCCATAATAACTATTATTTTATATACTTGAAAGCACCTAGACACATTAAAGCAGTTTTAAAAAATCTACTTATTCTAAGTTGCTATTTTATGCCAGGTGAGAAGTTTTAAATGATGATCAATTTACTTTATAAACTGTATGACTCCAGGTAGAGACAAGATTGGTTGGGAAAAATAATATTTGCTGCCTAAGAAAAATTGTTACTATAGTAAGACCTTGTTATAACAGCTTATTATATATATTTGGATATACTCCACTCACAGAATATCTCTGATATGTACAGCAAAAAACCACATGGTCAGTCTTCATAAGAACTATTCAATTAACATCAAGGGTAGATTACGTTAAAATTGGTACTAGTACTAAGCCAAATTTGGTTTACCTAATCTAATTTATGAAAAATAAACTTATCAAACATTTAGTTAATAGAATGCAGTTAGCTCAGTTTCTTTAAACTTAGTAAAGAAAATGATGTTTTAGCTCTCCCTAGCCTAAATGTATAAGGCTGTGTATCACCCTGTCCTCTCTCACTAAGACAGAAACCACATTTTACTATTGCTTTAATGGAAAAGGTTTAAATGCCAAGTAAAATAATTTTTTGCATGATCTTTTACTAGCAACTCTCACCAGAATGGTGCTTGTAACAAACACAAAAGCCTCCATTCTCAACACTGACCTATTGCATCCCCAGCCCCAGGTTCCACCTTGACAGGAGCAGGCTGGGGCGGTGCTGGGCTGTTGTTCTTCACAGGCTCCACATTTGCTCCTGAGGTAGTTTCTTTTCGAGAGGTTTTGGACAGAGGTGGTTCCTCCACCACAATGCCACTCTGCCTCTGTCGCCGACGTTTCTTGCTCCACAGTTCGTGGCAATCCTGCCAGTGGGGAAGGCTGGAAAAAGGCAAAGGGAAATGTGTATGGGAGTGTGATAGGGAGTAAGGAAAAGACAACGAGGAAAGAAAGCACAATGTAAGAAGGAAAACACAAAAATACTGACCAGGAAAATGAATGAAAGAAGTCTAAGCTCTAACCTGGATAGACAAGTTAGTAATATAAGATTTTAGAGCTGGAAGAAATCTTAAAGATCACCTATTCCAAACTGTTTCACAGATAAATAAACTGAGACCTAGAACAGTGAAGTAATGTAATTTGCTCAAAGTTGCAAAGACAGTAAGTGGCAGAGCCATGATTCAAATGTAGGTATTCACTCCAAATCCAACATTCTTTGCCCAATCCATTCTGGCTCCATTTAAAATGGCTAGGTCTTAAGAGAAGCCTTAGTCAATGAGAACATAAAAGTCAGGGAGAACTTCCTAAAACCAGGAGTGAAGGTAATCCTAGTATTAAAGACCAAACTTTGTATTTCAGCTCACAGATCCCATTAATAGTTTTAAGACATATGCCTCCCCTTACTTGGGTAAGAACTTTTACCAGCAAAAAAGAATGTCTGTTCAATTTCAGCACAGAGACGATTAAGACTACTTACAAAGCATATAAAAAACCCAGTGATACATTATTTTGGAAAAACTTCTCACTGTTGATTTTGGGAGGGCAAAAAAAAAAGAAAGAAAAAAATAAAAGGTACTCTTCTGTTTTTATCCATGTCCTATCTCCCCAATAAAACACCATCAATTTTTATATTCATGAGATTCAATGTTTTATAATTTTTTTGGTATTTTCAGTCATCTTTTTACACAACATTGCAAATAGTTTCTATATCAAGTCTCATTATGATGAAATACATAAAAAATCTTTGTAAAACAAAATTTATTTTGTAAAACAATGCAATGAGCAAATCTTAGTATATAACTCACTTAGGTCAAAGAATATGCAATGTTACAAAACTCCAGTACAAGAAAAAATTTGGAGAGTCTCTTAGAGCTCACAGCAAAAAGGACCTAACATATTAATTACTGACTTCATGTTTATCTTATACATTTCTTTCCCTCAACACTTTTCTCTACCCCACTCAAAACAGGGAAATACTAAAAAATTTGAAAAAATTTTGTGACAAGTCCAAACACCAGGGGATTTCCTATCTGTCTGTCAGCTCTATTGGCTAATAGAGAGCACCTATCACCACCACCTCTTGGAGTAAAGGAGCCCATTGGGTTTCTCTACAATTCAAATATTATGTATTTAGAGCTGGAAGAGTTATCAGAGGTCATCTAGTCCAACCCATTCATTTTACAGATCAGGGAACTGTAGGAGCCTAGGGAGGTTACATGACTTGCTCAAGGTCACACAGGTAGTGTTAGAGGTGGGATTTGAACCTGGTCCTCTGACTCTAGAGCCAAACATGTTGAGGTTCTCAGAAGATACTAGAGAAGGGAAAGAGACGTTACAAATTAAGATGAGGAAAGAGTTACATCACTAGATCAAGGATCTGTGATTTCTTTGCAATATAGATTGCCATCCTTCTATAACTTAATAAATCCTAGTAAGTTTCTTGATGCTCAAAGAAGCTATGTGACTTGCCCATAGTCATAAAGCTACTGAACTCCAAGGGTGAGGTGGGAACTTGCTACTTCTTGACTCCAAGTCCTTCATTCTATATGACCTCACACCTTCTTGGTTTGGGGGGGAGAGGGGAGAATAATTAAGAAGAAAAAATGAAAGTGGACACTGAGAAGAGAAAGAAGTTGGATAATATGCTGGGGACCTAACAGGAAAAGGAAACAAGTCAAATTTAGCTAAAACAAACATTTCTACCCTCATGTCTCTGTAACTTTTGAATTCAGTTATATTTTCTCTTGGGATATTGTAAGCTACTTGATTTCTCCAAGAACACTGTTCATATGTTCAGGACTTTACAAAAATGATTCTCAGTCCCACATCATCTGGGGAAAGAAGCAGGGGCACTTACTCTGGAGGAGCCATTTTGCTGAGCTCAACATCTCTAAGGAAGTCACTCTGCAGGGCCTGCTCAGCAGTGCAGCGCTTGTTAGGATCCAGTGTCAGCATGTGGTCAAGCAAGTCTAGAGCAGCCAAAGGAATACTGTGGAAAAAGACCAAAAAAAAGGGTCAATCTAAAGTGACCAGACTGTTTTCAAAGCTGCAGCCTTCTATTAGAAGGTCTTGGAATTATTAGTTTCATATACAGTGAGGAGAAAATAGTAATAGTAACATACTTGGTGGACCCAAGGAATAGTTAAGAATAGTTTAGGTAACTCAAATACAGCCATGATTGTGCAAAGAATTTTAAAACCCTACAATACAGAAATATATATTAATATGTGTCAAGAACTAAGGTGAATTTAAGAAGAATTTCAAAATAGTGTTTACATCACAAACAAAAATGCTACCAATTTTGTGTTGCAGGAATGATATAATAATATAGTAATACATACATCAAATGTCTGCGAAAATACACATTAATAATTGAATCCCTTGAAATTACAGCGTCTACATGGCTTAAAGATTAAAAAAAAGTTATATGACAACAGTGTGAAATCATTGAGGAGATAGACAGCTACATATTTAAGAAAGCAGAATACTATATTCTACTATACACTAAGAGTAGCTGCAGTTATGCCACCATTATCAGATAAAATCAAACTCACAAAGAGAATTCCTCACGCAGACGCCTACGGTACTGCTTTTTCGGTTTCATTGTGTTGAAGTAGGGTAGCTTAATAACATCAGGCCACACAGCTGGACAGGGGCTGCCGCAGAGCCGACTAGGAGCCAAACAGAAAACATGCAAAGGAGTGAGTCAGCAATATGCTTTTTGAAAAATCCAGACATATAACTAACACCTCCTGAGGTTCTGGGCATCTTGGTAAGATTAAGTTCAAGGGCAAGTTAGAAAGATGAGATCTTGAAATCTCCTTCACTTTCCAAGATATCCCTCCTTCCCCCTTCTCTGAAATATTTAAGAGGGTAAACTAGAGAAATACACCAGCATAAATATTGTGACTGAGAATGGCAACATTCACTTTTACAGTTTACTGATGGCTGACAGAAAAGAAAGTACATATGCTTTAATTTTCATAGTATAGCAATGAACAATGTCCACTTTATTTGTGAGTGTCCTGATTTTCATAGCAGTTCTCAATAATCCAGTTAACAACAGGAAATAGATACATTTCCCTTTGTAATGAATTATATTCCCTTCCCTTCCTCTCAGCAAGTTTATGTTGTTCCTTCTGTTTTGCTTAGATATTAACATTAATTTATTTTTCCTAAACTACAACTAATGGGGTGCTAGGTGTCACAGTGGATAGAGCACCAGGACTGGAATCAGAAAGACTCATCTTCTGAGTTCAAGTCTGGCCTCAGACCCTTACTAGCTATGTGACCCTGGGCAAGTCATTTAACTCTTGCCTCAGTTTCCTCATCTATAAAATGAGCTGGAGAAGGAAATGGCAAACCACTCCAGCATCTTTGCCAACACAACCTCAAATGGGGTCACAAAGAACTGGGTATAACTGAAACAACTGAATAACAACAATAAACTACAACCAATGTCAACCAATTGAGATGGATCCTAAAATGTACCTGGATATCAAGAAGTCAAGTTGAGACAAGGAAAAAAGCTGTTTTGGGTAACCCAGGATGCTGACTATCACAAATAAACAGAGTAGAACTATCTTTTTACATCTATAATGAATGAAGTCTGATAAAATTTCAGTCAGTTTTTGGTTGGAGATCAAAACTTAGCCTCCTCCTCATAGCAATGTGGTCTTAAACTTAAATTTAACCGCTCAAGAATCTCACTCCCATCCCGAAGTCAGCACATGATCATCTGCGTACAACAGAAGATCTCCTAAGCCATAAAGCTTACTGAGACATATTTCCTTATACTCCTACAACAGTGTACTTCACAAAACTAATTAGGGAGATCAGAAACACGCTTTGTGTAGAATGTCCTAAAGACTTCGACATATAGCAAGATGTCATCATTAGTGATGTCGTTAAAACAACCGGTAATTGAACAACGTGACACAGATGGATTTTAGGAGAACAGATTAACTTTCATGCCAAGGAATGCAGTTGTACATATACCTTCTTTCCTTCCCTCCCACCAGTTTTACCTGATTAGTTCAAGCTGAGCCAGTTCCAGATTAGCTTGAAAAATAGGCTTCTTGGTAAACAGTTCCCCAAGGATGCAACTGGAAAGAATAAAAGTAAGGTCAGGAGAGTAAATGCCGAAACCAATTTGAAGAGTATCTCAGTAAACTTTGCTTCACAGTGCCAAGAACAGCCTGGGTTTCCTAAAGGAATGACAAACTTCTGGCAGATAGGACCAGGATCAAGACTACATACAGAATAACCAACGCATCAAATCCAGTTTAGCTTATGACTCCTAGTTCTCCATACAGCTTAAATGAGTAAGCTACTGCTTGAACATTTTTATTCAAGCAAAAATTTGTAAATATCTATTAGGTGCAAGGCATTATGCTAAATACAGGGTGTTATTATGTAAATAAATAAGGAGTGGCTCCAAACTTCAATTTAATACAATTTAATACAAGAGAGAGGAAATACTTAAGTGTTTATAATCCAAAGTAGAATGTGTTGAAAGCGAATAGGAAAAAAGTCTTAATTATTGGGCTGAGGTTTGAACTTTATTCAGTAAGCTCCCACTAAGGTTTTTCTGTAGAAAAGTAGGTTGAACCAGAAGGGTGATGAGTTAAGATAGTTAGCAGTCCACATAATGAAGATTTTAATATAGGCCCCCTGAGTAGGGACTTTTCCATCCTTTGTATTTACACTCTCAGTTCCTGGCACATAGTAGTACATAGGAGGTGCTTTAAAAAATGCTTGTTGACAAAACCAGAATACTGACAGAGGGAATGAAAAAGGAGGTGCTGAATGCAAGAGATAGTTCAATGGAAGAATTAACAAGACTTGGTAAATGGGGGAAAGTAAAGATAATGTCAAGGTTTTAAGGCAAGGACAAATGGAACACAATGATGCCATAAATGGAAATAGTGAAATTGGAGTGAGGAGCTGGTTTGGGAGCAGTTCAAGGTGGGTAAAAGTGGTAGACAAATCATTTTGGGGCATTTAAGTTGGAGATGCCAGTGGAACATTCACATGATATTTAGTATGCACCTGGAAACAGAAGCTGGCACTAAAAAAAGAAGTTAAGGATCAGGGATAGAGATTTGGGAGAAGCCTACAGAAAACTGATCATTTCATCCAAGAAGTTAATGAGATCAAGGGAGTACATATGGAGGAAATGGAACTAGTCAATGGTTCAAATGTTACAGAGAAGTCAAGAAAACTAAGAAAATGACACTGAATTTGTGGGTTAGGGAGTCTGTTACTAATGAATTGTACAGAGCAGTTTAAATAGAATAGCAGAGATGGAAGGCAGATTGCAAAGGGTTCAGGCTTGCGTGGATAGTGAGGAATTAGACTTCTTTGGACAAAAAAATGGCTAGGGCTAGAAGCAAGGAATCAGGAAGACAATTTAAAATGACCCAAGAAAAGGTGATCATAAATGAAAACTATCTCCCCTACGTACTTTAATGTAAATAAAGAGCTACTGTTAAATGATGACAGAAGTAGTAGATTATAGGAATAGAATATTTTCAGATGTTATCACTGTATTATTTGGTTTGAATTAACTGTTTTTCTTTGTTATAAAAGATGTTTCTACTGGTGAGTGGGGCATATTGGGAATAATTGTGGTGCCCCCAAAAAGCGCCAATAAAATATTTTTAAATAAAAGGTTGATATAACTCTTTTCATACAAATGATCTGTAGAGAGTATATTACACTGCAGCTATTCTGGCACTATATTTGTAAATAAAAGGTTTTCTTTTCGTCAGCTGGTAGCAGTTTAAATAGAGCTTTCAAATGAAGCATGCTTATAAAAATCACCATTTTCCTGTACAGAGGAAGTTTCTGTTCTACTCTATGCTTTGGCAAAGTTACATGAAAGTGCTGATGCAAAACCAAACTTAAAAGTTTTATCTTTAAATTCTATATTTCTTTGGCCTCACTATTCAAACAGAAAATCTTAATGGCTTAAATAAACAGCACCTTCCTATTTAGCACAGTACTTAGTGGGTTTCTAAAGTGTGCCTGTTGATTTCAAATGATGAACAAATTCTCATTCCCAATAGCCACAAAAAGCTGATCTTGCTAAAGGACTCCAAAGTTAAATTTAATTCTAAATTTTGCACTGACTATCAAATCATCAACTAAGTTCTAAACTTTAGTATTATAATAATGGATCGTGACGTAAGAAGCAGAAAGAACACAGCTGGATTTTCAGACTCCAGGTGGATGCCGTGCCAGTCACTCTTAAATTCTCCTGTGAATTGCAAACTGAGTAGCTCTCATTCTCAAATCTCTGAAGGGAAGTCCTCCAATGATGCCATCTTCATCTATGAGTACTATGGGTCAATAAGAAGTTTTTAGTATGGAAAAACATACTGAAACTGATGAAATCTAAATAAAATTTAAATTCACTGACTCAGAGATCCTAGTTTACTGTGGTATCTAGGTATTTGTGTTACATTCTTTTTAAATGTTGTTTCCAGCTCCTTGGTAGTGAAGACATCTTCATTATGTAATCAAGACCCTGCCACAGCACTGAAGATGCAGGTTGTACAGACTGAAATAACAGTAGCAGAAGAGCTATGAACTTCCCTCATGCATCTTAATGGGGCGTTAACTTTAGAGCCTAGTTGTGACAATTTAAATGCTAATACTATTAAAACAAATAGTCCAGAACATAAACACACCCAGCTTGAGTCACTAAAATTTAACTAAAGCTACCTTTGATTTTGGTAGGCTAAAACAGTTGTTGTGCTTTTCTTTCATCACTCTCTTGAATCTGGAGAGCAAATCCTGCAGTGCATCCTTTAAAGATAGTGGCATTTTCACTGAGGTGAAATAGAGCAAGCTGTTATGCTATACAGCAAACTATGTATGGGAGAAGAGGTAACATGGTGGGCAAGAAAAGAGTGTGTAGTGAAAGGAATAATATGAACTGTTTGTGTTTAAGTCTTGGAAAAATCAGCAGAATTTTCTAGATTTTTGCCAATAATTTTACACTGATTTCTCCTCATCCTGAAAATTAGAGATGCAGGATGCTAACAAATGGGGAATAAGGATCTACATACACCAATAGTAAAAATGAACTATAATCAGAACAAGATGGCTGTCCTATATTTAGGATGAAGAGAAAATAATTAAAGATTATTCGACTTCTTAGAGTTCAGGATTAGTCCTTACCCACAACTCCAAACATCAATGGCTGGTGTGTAGCGCTCCTCTCCTAGCAGCAGTTCTGGTGGTCGATACCATAATGTAATGACTTTATTTGTATAAGGACGACTGAAACATAAAAAGCAACCATGATGTACATTTTATACCAGCAAAAAATTTAAACCAGTTGGACAAATAAATAAAAATAGTAATAAATGATTTTGTTTTTCTACTGCATTTGGGATTAAAGTACCTCCCTTAAAGCACAACAATGGATGAATACAAAATAAGATAAACATGATGGAAGACAGAAGGTAGCCAGGAAAGTAAGGATTTCCATTCAACTCAATCTCTGGTTCACTGTTTAAATAAAGAGACTGACTAACATATCATTTTATAGTATCCTAATCTGCCTAACAACTGTAACAACATTTGGCTAATAGAAGAACTCTAACGATTTCTGAAGCTTACAGATAAAGCACCAACAGATGAATTCATAGTTCAGTATAATTTTACTTGACTGGCACCTTACCTCTCTTCAGAGCTGTAGAGTCGAGCAAGTCCAAAATCTGCCAGCTTGATCTGTCCACTGGAAAATAAACAAACAAATATTTTCATTTTCAATAAATGACAACTGTGGCCCTCATGCCATATCTGAAATATCATTTCTGAAAGCCAGACATACAATACAATCCAGGAATTATGTCAGTTGTGGAAGATATGCCCTTAATCCTAACTCTCTGGGAGTCCTGAAGGAGTAGAAAGGAAGGGAAGAACAAAGATGAATGTCACCTATCTCCACAATTCTCTGCCTCTTGGAATCATCTTTTCAGACTAACGCTGTTCTGACTACTGTAGCCCACACTGATATGCTGCCTCTTTTGCGGTTATTATTTTTAAAATTTTTATAGATATATTGGTTTTATATCTCTTATACTTCCCTGTATCTCCCTCCTTATAATAAAAAGTTAATAATCAGAAAAACTAAGCCACACATTGAAAAAGACTGACAATATACGTAGTGTAAAAAAAAAAAAGAAAGGAAATAATATACACACTGTCCCATATCTATAATCCCCTTCTTCTTTGGAAGATATCTTCTCACATCTCTTAGGGGCTGTGCTTGGTCATCATAACTGTACAACATTCAGTTTCAATGTTTTTGTGGTTGTTCTTTCCAATTACAATATTGTGGTCATGTATATTATTTTCTTAGTTCTGCTTAAAGAACTTTGCATCAGTTCATAAGTCTTCCAATGCTTCTCTGTCTTCCTCTATAGTCACTCTTTGTCATAGGGCAGCATTTTTCCATCACAATCATGATTTACACCTTGTTCGGTCATTCACTCACCAGTGGATGGACATTACAGTAAGGATTATATTACATGGGCAATATATAAAGATTATTTATAGTCCATTGCTACCACAAAAAGTGCCCTTATCAATTTCTTGATGTATGAGGCCTTTCTTTTTATCACTGACCTGTCTGGGATATACAACTTAGAGTAGTTATTTTTCATACCACATAACAATTAAATTTTCTCTAACCATATGACAGGTCAAACCTTACAGGTATAATGATAGGGAAAAGAGGGTATCACAAGAAACCTCTGAAAAAAATTGTGACAAGAGAAAGATCTTAAAGACATATAACAGCATGTCAGAATGCCACTTGTCACAACATGAAGTGAGAAGGCAGAGACAAGAAATCATCTTAAGCAGCCCTTGATCAGACACGGGTACTCACACGGAATCAGTGGGCAGAATTTTATTAACCACATACTTTCTGGCAAGATGAGGCTTTACTATATGTCCTATTGCTGTGCTCTTGGAATCGATGAGTCCTGCCACCTGCCTCACTGCTACCCCTGAGGAATCTGAGCCTGATCATGTGTTCTGCTCTGTATCCTAAGGATCACTGGCCCTTCTCATCTGCCCTGCCCTTCCAGATGTATTATCTCCAACTAGATAATGTGAGCTCTGAGAGCAGGGATAACTGTTTTTGGTTTTGGTACCCCTAATGTTCAGCACACATAGAACGTCATTAATAAATGTTTTTTCATTCATCTCATATATGATGATATGAAACACCCACCATATTTTTTAGGAGCATGGGATCTTTAAGGTTAGAAAGGACTGAAAGAATCATCTAGCCCAGAGGTTCTCAACTTTTTGCATCTCCTTTGGCAGTCTGATGAAGCCTATGGACTCCTCAGAATGTTTAAAAATGCATAAAATAGATGAAATTTTAAAGGAAACCATTTATATGGAAATATAGTTATCAAATAAAAATGATAACGATAATGAGAGCTAACATTTATACGGTATGTGCTGGGCACTGTGCTAAACACTTTACAATGATTATCTCATTTGAACCTCACAAAAACCCTGGGAAGCAGGAAGGTACTATTACTACCCCCACTTTACAGATGAAGAAACTTAAGGAAAACTAAGTTAAATGACTTACCCAGGGTCACAAAGCTAATACATGTCTCAGGCCAGATTTGAAGTCAGGTCTTCCTGACTTCAGGCCCAGTGTGCTAACCACTTCCCCATCTGAAATATTATTTAAAAACAAGTTTACAGATCTCAGGTTAAGAACCTGTTATTTAGTCCAATCCTTTCATTTATATATGAAGAAACTGAAGCTCAGAGAGATTAAGCAACTTGTTGATAGTAACATAAGTAGTAAGTAAGCAGCAAAGCCAAGATTTGGATCCAGCTCTTTAGATTCCAAATTTAGCATTCCTTCCACTATGCTACCTTGTTTTCTTTAAATTAAATAATAATATCCTACAAAAAACGTGCAGATATGTTTTTTGAACTCAACCTAAGACAAAGAGCTTCCTCCTCCTTTAATTCCAATGTCTTAGCACTGTTTTGTACACAGCAACATTTAATAAATGTTTTTCATTCATTTATTTATTTGATTTATCCTGTCTTCGGACAGTATTTTTAAGGCCCAGAAGACCTAAAAAAAGTCACATGCTCAGGACCTCTGACAACAAGGCTGGACCCAAAAGATAAAAATCTATGGTAGAAATCACAGGAACCTAGAATACCATGCACAGCACTGGTTCTATTCTTAAGATGGGCAGCTGGTGGTGCAATAAATAAAACACTGGCCTTTCAGTTAGGAAGACCTGAGTTCAAATTCAGCATAAGATACTAGTTATAAGACAAGTCACTTAACCTCTATCTGCAGGTTCCTTATGTGTGAAAATAGGGATAACAACAGCATTTTCCTACTAGGGATGTTGTGAGGATAAAATGAGATACCTGTAAAGTGCTTTGCAAATCCCAGAGTGCTATATAAATTCTAGCTATTATTACGATTAAGATCTTCCTTGTATCTCAGTCACCATATTGGTAATATCATATTGGTAAATGTTTTGGTGAAATGGTGAAAATTCATAGCTATACTCCTTGAGAGATGCCAGCAGAGCCTTATGTTTCCCTTTGTAGATAAAAAACTTGTATAGAACAGCAAATCCTCAGGAGATTATGCTACCAAATGGAATACTGGAGCCATCACTTCACTTAATTGGAATGAGATTACTAGAACTGTTTATGAATAGAATGATCAGAGTCAAACTATAATTACTGTCCCATGACAATAGTTTTTATCTGTTACCTACAGACCTAGGAACCAAATATCAGAGGAGCTATTTTGTTCTTTAGATGGCAAATGTGCTGCCACAGAACTGCCTGTGATCTGAGATCAATACTGTAACTTATTTATGAGAAGTCAAACAAAATCAAAGAACGCTTCTGGAAGCTAACAACTCTCCAACCACCAGATTCCTGCCAGACTGCGCATATCCAGAAATGGCTACCATGCACCTCAGTCCTAAATCCTCTGAGAGCACATGAATAGGAAAAGTATTTTAAATGGTTTAAGGAAATGTCAACAGGCATTTTTTTTCCTCTAAGCAACTACTTGGGGGTTTATAAACCAGAGACCCTAAACTCCTATAATATTGTGAAGAAGACTGAATGTGCTGGGACTGTCAGGGCCATCATTATTACGTTGCCACTGTTGCAGTAGTTTCTACATGACACACTTTGGGGCAATTTGATACTGAATCACAGAATTTTAAGAACTGGAAGGGACCACAGTTCATCTAGTTTACCCCACAAATGAACAACATTCCCTCGAAAATATATACCAGATGCCACCTTGCACATATCAGATTGGCTAATTTGACAGAAAAGGAAAATGATAAATGTTAGAGAAGATTTGGAAAAGTGGGAAACACTAATGCACTGTTGGTGGAGTTGTGAACTGATCCAACTATTCTGGAGAGCAATTTAGAACTATGCCCAAAGGGTAATCAAACTGCATACGCTATGATCTAGCAATACCACTACTAAGCCTGTATCCCAAACATATCATTAAAAAGGGAAAAGGATGTACATGTACAAAAATATTTATAGTAGCTCTTTTTTGTGGTGGCAAAGAACTGGAAATTGAGGGGATGACCATCAAGTGGGGAATGGCTGAATGAGTTGTGGTGTATAAATATAATGTAATACTATCATTCTATAAGAAACGATGAGCGGACAGATTTCAGAAAAATGAACTGATATGGAACAAACTGAGCAGAAGCAGGAAAACACTGAACCCAGTAACAGCAACAGTGTGTGATAGTCAGTTATGACAGACATAGCTCTTCTCAGCAATACGATGATTTTAGACAACTCCAAAACTCACGATGAGAAACACTATCCACATCCAGAGAAACAACTATGGAGTCTGAATGCAGATCAAGGTATACTATTTTCACTTTTTGGTTGTTTCTGGGGTTTTCATGGTTTTTCTCTTTTGTTCTGATTCCTCTTTCACAACATAACTAATGTGGAAATATGTCTGACATGATTACACATGTATAACCTATATTGGATTGCTTGTTGTCTTGGAAATACGGGAATAGAGTAAGAAAAATTTGGAACTCAAAACCTTATAAAAATGAATGCTGAAAACTATCTTTACACGTAAATGGAAAAAATAAAACACTATTTACAGAACAAACAATATAAAGCTTGAGTAAGCAAGTTACATTCTGGAATGCTAAGATCATCCTCATGATCTTAACTGATAGGGGCTTAAAAAGAATTTAAATTTGGGGACTTTGCTGGTCACATCAGCATATAATTTTAAACAGTTTACAAAGCGCTTTTACATATATTTCATTTGATCTCTACCATAAACCTTTGAAATTGATAAGACAGGCATTACCCTCATTTTTTAAAGGAGGACATGGAGGCTCAGAGAAATTAAATGTCTAGCCCAATATCATATAGCCACTAAATGGCCAACCCAGAACTAGAAACAAAGTCTCCTGACTCCAAGTTTGTACTTTTTTCATTATTACTACCATGCCTCCAATGAATATCAGAGACTACTATTGCACAAAATTAGTGCCATATAATATAACATATTACTTAGATTTAAACTAGTGGAGCAGGAAAGAGAGGAAGAAAAGTTTATTTTAATCAAGTTACTTTTTTACCTGTTGTTAAGTAAAATGTTGGAACATTTAATATCCCGATGCAGGAAGTTCTTTTTGTGGCAATAATCCAACCCTTCCATTAGCTGTTTCATGAAAGACTTGATATGGTCCTCAGAAAAATGTACTAATCCAGACTCTAGCAGCCCCATTAAGTCATGGTCCATATATTCAAATACAAGGTAAAAGGCACCTAGGAAAGAAATATGATATTTAAAACCGGAAGGGAAAAACTGCTCATAGGCTCCCATACCTAGTTAGAACAGAATCACAGAGCTGGTAGAAACCTCACCTAGTCCAATCTTTTATTTTATAAATGAAGAAACTGAGGCCTAGTTAAGCTAGGTAATTTGGAAAAGGTCAAATAGCTCTCTAGTGACAAAGCTACAATTAAGAGCCCAGATTTTCTGATTCATTTCTCCTGAAAGAGTCCAGTGCACTTTCCACAGTCACACTTCAATAAAACAAATGCTCTAAGGCAGGAGCCATTCAATCTTTAATACTAGAGGTAAGGTAGACAAAGATTTCCACAATATTTATGAGAGCTATGTATATTATTAATAAGACACAGTATTTTTAAACTAAAAGAGAGCTGGATTATCTACCAGGGATGGGGAACTCCACAGTTTTATAGATGCACATGAATCTGACAGAGAAGCATTACAAATAGTCCTCATGTAAAGTGAGAAATCCACACTACCTTCCTATCTAGCAGAGAAGTATGCTCACAGGACACAGAATTTAGGACATTAAAAAGTCACTGTGGGTTAGATCAGATATCTATTTAGTCCCAGATTCTGAGTGGCACCAGAAGGATATTTTGTGGGAGGCACAGCTGTCTTCCATGTTGTCTAAAGGTATGAAACATACCCCTAAATACAGATAATTTTCCTTAATCTCATTTGAATTTATACTCCATTAAGCTAATTAAATCCTAGATTTTTTTTTTTTTTTACTATTTGGTTGTGTATTTGCCTTAAAACTAATACTTTCAAATATCAAGGGATACATTTCTAATTGTGACACTCCAGATTTTGTGGAACTTTTTTCACTGTTCACTTTAACAATCCCTTGAAGATATCACAAATTCTATTTGTATTTCCTCTCAGCTTTCATCTCTCCAGATGAAGAATCCAACCCACTTTCTTATTCAATCTACTACAAAATATAAGCTACCTTTGGCTCTCTGCCTTTCTATTTCATTCACCCTGTTCCAAATTCCCTTCATCATTTTAGAATTTCTCTGAACCTCTTTCAAATCAGCTTTGAAAGGATGACAAAAGGAATACTGGACAACGTAAGAGGACATTTCAAAAATAGGGGAAAATAAGATGAAAATTCAGTTCATAAAATAGTGACAAAAGCCATAATTCTAGACACATACTCTTCTGGTGTGGCATAAAGTTGTTGTATTTTGAAAGTACCCATTGTAAACCTATGACCAGTAGAGAATGGATAGTCCCTTTTCTCTTACCTACTACTAGAAGTAGCTAACTCTGCAGGTAGGAGACCCATGCATAGACCATAAGGCAATGACTACCAATGAGTAAAGCATAAAATGAAGCAGAATGGGCATTTTATTAAACATCTTAATTCATATATGCACAAAGGTAGCAGACTAAATTAAGAGTTGGTCAAAACATGCCAGTACCAAGCTAGGTAAAGGATAATTCTAAATGACCCTGCTGTGTTTACACATTCCAATGCTTACTACCTTTGTCCTTCTTGAAATCCAGTGCATCTTGTTTATCTGTGACAATTTCCTTCATATTAACAACACTCCGATGGATCAGCTGTCGAAGAATTTTGATCTCACGAATAGCTGTGATTGGAAAGCCCTCTTTCTCGTTGTCCAGTCGCACTTTCTTTAGGGCTACTAGCTCTCCTGCAAAAACAAAATCCACTTCTATGAGACCATTTTCAAGTAATACACTGAACATCACCGAAAGCAAAGTAACATCCTGGGCATTTTATATGATTTAAGAATGTAGAGTGTAATACTTGTCCTCAAAGATTTTATATTCCAAATGAAAACATTTTCCTGTTTACATTATTATGCCTAACCTTAAAGATTTCTAAGACTTAGATAATTCTTGATTCTACATGCTAGGTAAGACTAGGAAAACTATGGAATGAAAAAATGAAAAGTATCAATAATGCAAATATCTCATTTCAACTTCAAAATAAAGAGATTAGATAATCCACAATGGACCATTTTCAGCCCCTGAATAACTGAAAGTTAACTCTATGTTTTTGGAGTCATTAAGTCCACTTTATTTACTATCTCAGTATGGAGAACAAAAACAAAACTAAAGGTACAGTTATTAAGTTTACTAAGTCCAAAGCTCTTCTCAGCAATGCAATGATCTATGACAATTCCAAAATGTTATCCACATCCAGAGAAAGAACTATGCAGAGTGCATATATATAAAGAGTGCAGACTGAAGCATACTATTCTCTCTCTTTTTTTTCTTCCTTCTCATGGTTCTTCCCTTTTGTTCTGATTCTTCTTTCACAACATGACTAATGTGGAACTAAGTTTAATAAGATTGTACATGTATACCCCATATCAGATTGGATGCCGTCTTGGGGAGGAGAGAGTGGAGTAAGGGGGAAAAATTTAGAACTCAAAATTATAAAAGTGAATGCTGAAAACCAAAAAACAAATAAATAAATAACTTGCATTTAAAAAAAGCTTAATAAGTCCAACAGTTGATCCTTTAAGATAGCATCACTGTGTCACCATGGAAATTTTTTTTAACAATTCCAAAAGTAAGTTTTATTCAGCTCTAACAGCACCATGGTTCCTAATAAAAACGCTCCAAATATGTGGAGGTGTTTTACCTGTGTCCTTGTCCTTGGCTTTGTATACTTGTCCATATGTGCCTTCCCCAATAATTCCAATTATGTCAAACTTGTCCACGCAGCGCTTGCCCCAATCACTTTCTGTTTGTCTTCTTTCCCCATATCGTGGGCAACAGATTCTATAAGCAAGAAAACATTTTAGAAAATAAAACGCTCCCACTGAAAAAAAGAAATGCTGTGATGATAATCTCATTGTTCCTTTTATATATATGTTTTATAGAAAGCCTAAAGAACAGAGTACTGGGCTTTCAGAAAGAGACTTGGATTTACTAGGCTGATATGAGAAAAGTTAAACAGGCTTGTTTTCCTCAGATGAAAAGAATTATCTGACCTTCCCCTATGCAAGATTGTTCTTAAGATTATGGAAATGTTTTGTCTAGTCAATGCAAAAAATGACAAGTGATAGGGTTTTAATGATATGCCCTAATTCACTGATTCAACTACATCTTAAGAGAAACTGCTGATACTTTTTGTTGTAGCATAAAACTGTAAACAAAATAGCCAACTGAAGAATGGATGAACAAATGACAGTAGATGAATATAATATTGCTGCCCATAAAAACTGATAAAAGGGTCAGATTCAGAGGAAACTGGAAGAACCTGTGTGTACTGATACAGACTGATAGGAGCAGAATGAAGAAAAAATTTATACAATGACCACAACATTGTAAAGGAAAACAATCATGAAAAACTTAAGAATGCTGCTGATCAATGCAACGACTAATCATAACCAATCATGACCTCATAAGTGATGATGAATAACAAGTATTCTACCTTTTGGCAAGAGCAGAAATACGCTCCTGCCTAGAGAAGGAATTCTCAATCCTGAACTTGCTTTATTATAATTTTTATAACACTACTTCAATAAAATTGGTTTCCTTTGTAATCCTCTTTTTTTTTTTTTTTGATGCATTTAAACATATTCTTCTGAGAGAGAGTCCATAGGCTTCACTTCACCAAGAGGTACATGACACACCCAAAGCAAGTTAAGACCTGCTGGAACAGAGCAATGGAATGACATATACATTTTCAGATACTGCCAATGTGTGGTTCTTGTTTTACTTGACTATACATTTTCCCCTATGAAAAATTACATATCACTATTTCAAAATAGATATTAAATATATAATCCCAACACTGCCTTGCCTTGTCTATACCCCCACTGAACTTTCTATGTATTTTTAAATGCGTCAGTAGTATTCTTTCTTTTCTTCCTTTTTATGCATCATTATCATTACTCCTCATTCTAATAAAAGCCTTCACTCATAATAAAGTGCCCTTGTAACTATATGTATGTGTTATAAAGGGGGATTTTTATTTGGGGGAGGGAATTAGAGAGAGTTATGGGGAGTAGGAAGCAGGAATACTAATAACAAAAAAAGTGTCACCGAAATATTTCAAAAACACATAACAGAAAAGGAAATTCAGAAAGGCACAGAAAAAAATCTGGGTGATGTGGAAACTACCTAACTAAATTTGAAATATAGTTAAAAAATAAAATGTACAGAACATGGATTCAGTTTCATATGTAGTCTTCTTTTTCTGTTCTTTGTATTGGGAAATATTAATAATAACAAAAGGAACTTTTTTTTATAATTCCAGAGGTCAGTTCCCTTGTCTATTATTCTTTCATTAGTCTGTATGTTATACTGGTCACCCTAATCAAAAAGCCTTGTTTTACCTCACAACTTAAAGTGTTCCTAACTTAACAAATGCAGCAGGATGAATGAGTTGGCTATAAACCTGAGAAACAGTCAGTTTTTCAAAAACTTTATGACACAAGTAGAAAGAAATAAAAATTGTGAATATAGTTTGCCAGATCTATTGTAAATATTTCAGAAAGGGTTTGGAACTAGTCAATAGGGATTAATTCTACTTATTTTCTATCTTCACCAGAATTTTAACCCATTATTATGCATACAATAGGTATTTAATAACTATCTGATGAATTTAGGCTCAGGTCTATCATCTGTAATTCTATTGGCTTAGTCTGGATGGCACAAAAATCAATCAACAAACATTTATTAAACTTCTACTGCTTAGAACTGTGCTAAGTACAGAAGAATACAAACAATATAAATGAAACAACTCCCAACAATAAAGTGCTTACAATACAAAACTAGTTCGATACAGGTTAGCTTGGGTAGGAGAGCACTGGCAGTTGAAGGGATCAGGAAAGGTTTCACACAGAAGGCAGTGCTTAAATTGCATCTTGAAGGAAAAGAGGTATTCTATGAGGCAGACAAAAAGTAAGAGGGCATTCCAGGCATGGGGAACAGTCAATGAAAGGGAACAGAAAAAGGAGATGGAGTTAGGAAGAACAGAGAGAAAGCAAGTATGATCTGAAAGAGCATGTACTACTGAAGAGTTTCCTAACCTCATGTAAACAATGAGGCTGGGAAGACAGACTGGGGCAAGACTGTAAGGAGCTTTAAAAGCTAAACAAAGGAGTTTATATTTGACACTACCAGAAATAGGAATCCACTGGAAATGACTGAGTAACACGGTCAAAACTAAGACAAAAAAAGAGATGTCTATTCCCTGAAAAAACTTACTTTGGTCTCTTCTTATATGGTTGCTGAGGAGGGGTGACAGCCTTTGGTTCTGGAGAATCTGGGGGAGATGGATCACCACCAGGCAGCTCTGGAGGAAGAGGAAGGTCCATGAGCAAATGCCGAGTTCTCTGTTCCTTCTCCTTCTTCATAGGTTTTGGAGGAAGACTCTCCTTTGGACTAAAACAGAGTCAAGGAGAGAGATGACAACTTTTTAAAAGGATATACAAATGATGTTTTTCAAAGAATGTGAAGTTTGTCTATGAGGCAGAATAAGAGATACTATTACAAATTATTGATCTTTAAAAATATAATTAACACAAATCTATACAGTTATGAATGCTTAGAATAAGGATGAGGCATTAACTTACGATTTCTTTGCCAAATTCTACTCTTATTGGCTTTCCTATAGTTCAGATTTATGTAACAATCAATCAACATGTATTTAAGTACCTACTATATGCCAAGCACTGTACTAGTTGCTGGGGATACAAGTACAAAGAATCAGACAATCAATGAACTTACATTCTAATGAGGCAGACAAATAGTTCTGCAAATATATATGCATATTTTAGATTCATATCTATCTAGTGACTTAATACATATATTATTATAAACACAAGGTGATTGAGAGGAAGGCTTGGGGGAAAATCAAGAAAATTGTCATGAAGAAGACAGTGCCTGAGCTGCATTTTAAAGGATAACAGAGACTCTCTGAGGTGGAACTGAGGAGGAAATGTATTCCAGGTATGGGGGACTGCCAGTGCAAAAGCAAGAAGATGAGAAAAGTGTCATGTGTGTGAGAAACAGAGCCAGTTTGGCTAGATACCAGAGAACAAGAGGGGGAGTAACACCTAAACAAGGCTGGGAAATAAGTTGGGGCCAAGCTGTATAGAGCTCGCAAAGCTAAACTGAGTAGTTTATATTTTATCCCAGAGGCAAAAGGAAACCACTGGAGTTGGTTGAATAGTTTTAGAATTTACAAAATGGCTTTCCTCACAGTAACTCTCTGATATAAGTCATGGCAGTATTAGCCCTGAAGCTCAGAGAAGTTAAATGCCATTTAACCTTTGCCCAGAGTCAGAAAACTAGTAAGTAAAAGTAAAAGTAAGTAAAGAGACCAGAATAAAATCCTGGCCTGTTTTCTGGAGCAGCATTTTTTCCACAATATCACATTGCCCGTCTCTCATTCCACCATGTGCCTTTGTCGCTTTTCAATGAAATGACCAAAATGAAGTCAAGTGGAATCCTTCAGTCCATGCATATATATAAAAGCCCATCATCTCTTCTATATTTCAACAACAAAAGAAACATAACATGGCACCTACATATTACAGTTCAATAGCTTAAATCTTGTATATTACTAAAGACATGGAAAGAAAGAAGAAATGGTATATTTAATGGCATTTTGGAAAGAGGGGGAAAAAATCATAAAACTGGTAAGCAAAACCAGACAAAAATGATAAACTGGTATTCCAGTGGCTTAGTAAACAAAGCACAGTGCCTGGCAAATATAGGGCATTTAATAAATACTTGTTGACTAAGGGATCGATCAAAACAACTATCTTTATTCTGATCTTTTACACAGACAGGAAGGAAAAATACCTGAGAAACTTCTTCAGGCTCATTTTTAGGGCAGCTACTAGGAAGAAATGTTTTGTACTAGAATCAAAGAGTTCAACAAGGGTTATTGATACAATGTTAGTAGCCTTAACTGAAGTAGACTGGAAAATTCATTTGACTTCCTATCTATTTCTTAATCTACTTTAACATATTACAAAATAAGCGGTATGTTATTACACACATACCCACTGAGAAAGAAATTTATAGGGATCACATAAATCCACATCTACAAAAAAACCTCAAGCTGAAAACGTTGTTTATTTTATTTCTAATCTTTAAAAATTAAATATTATTTTTTAAGAAATAACCCTGCCCTCACTCCCCAAAAGAAAAAGAAATCAAAACACCTGTTACAAAAGTGTACAGCAAAACAAATTTCCATGTAGGGTATATAGAAAAAGCCTTCATTTTGTACTCTGATATTTTTACCTTTCTATCAGGAGGTAGCATATTTCATCAACAGACCTCTAGAATCCTGGTTAGTCATTACAATGATCAGCGTTCTTAAGTTTTTCAAAGCTGTTTGCATCAGTGCATACAAGTCTTCCCAGGTTTTTCTGAACCCACTCCCTGCCTCACTACTTATAGCACAAAAGTATGTCCCTTTTATGTGCCATAAGTTCAACCATTCACCAAATGATGGGCACTCCCAGTTTCCAATTCTTTGCCATTGCAAAATGTTAGCTATAAATATTTTTGTATGTCCTTAGAGTTTGTTTTGCTTAGGACCAATACCTGCCTTAATCTGCCTTCTCTCTTCTCTCCCTTCCCTATTTTCCTGCTGAGCATAATGCATTTCGATACCAAACTTTGTATAAGATTGTTTTCTTCCCTTCTCTGATCTGTTCAGATGGGGGTGAGTTTCATTATCAATCATTCAAATCCGTTACCCTAATTTGTAAAGACTTCTTCGTGTACACTGATTATGTGTGATAATGTTTTCTTTCTGACCATTCCCCTCCCCTTTCCTTGGTGTATTCTCCACCCCTTTTCAATTCTTTTAAGATCATCAAGATATAATTGAACTCATAGTGTTTTTTGGACATAACCAATGGGGGAATTTGTTTTGCTTGATTATTTATTTATGTTTGTAATGAGGGTTTCCTTTTTCTTGTTTTCTCAAACAGAAGAGAGGATTCAGGAGGGAAGGAAGGAAGGAGTGTGGATCTAAAAATAAATTTTAATTTTAAAAAGAGATACTAACAAAATCCCACTCAGGCTTTCTGACTAGATTCTTATGACCCCTAATTATAAGAAGTCAGAGGGGACACATGTAAGATTTTCCCATATTAGAATGCAACCAGTTTATCCCTTGTTTGGTTTCTAATGACTGCTCGTTTATGTCAACCTTTTCATGTTACTCTTGACTCCTGTATTTGCAATTCAAACTTTCCAAGAAGTTTTGGTCTTTTCATCAGGAATGCTTGAAAGTCCTCAATTTCATAAAGGTACATTCTCCCACTTCCATCCTGACTACAGAATTATATTCCAGTTTTTCTGGGTTAAGTTTTTCTTGACTATAAAGCCTGGCCTTCTGAAATATTGTATTGCAACTTCTCTGCTGCATTATAGTGGTGGTTGCCAGGGCAGCTAGGTGGTACAGTGGATAGAGCACCAGTGCAGGAGTCAGGAGGACCTGAGTTCAAATCTCACCTCAGACACTTGATACTCACTAGCTGTATGACCTTTGGCAAGTCACTTAACCCAACTGCTTCATCCTGGGTCATCTCCAGTCATTCTGATGAATATCTGGTCACTGGATTCAGATGGCTCTGGAGAAGTGAGGCTAGTGACCTGCACAGCCCTCCCTCATTCAAAGTCAAGTGCAAGTCATGTCATTATTTCTCTGATGGCATGGTCTTTTTCAGCAACAAAGGTCGAACACACACTTAGTGGTGGCTGCTAAATCATGTGTGATCCTGATTGGTATTCCTCAGTACTTGAATTCTTTCTTTCTGGCTGTGTGCAATACTTTTTCTTTTACATGGAAGCTCTGGATTTGGGCTATGAAGTTCCTGTAAATTTCATTTTGGGATTTTTTTCAAGAAGTTTAAAAGGAGAAATCTTCCTATTTCCACTTTGTCCCTGGTTCTAAGAGGTCTGGTCAGTTTTCTTTGAGGATTTCTTTTGAACTATGATGTCCAGGCTTCAAATTTTTTTTTTGCTCACTGATTTCAGATAATCTAAAGAGCCTCAGTTTTTCCCCCCCTCAATCTATCTCCCAGGTCAGGTATTTTGCTATTAGAAACCTTAAATTTTCTTCTATTTGTTTCAGTTTTTTGACTTTATTTTTCTTATTTCTTTATGTTTCTTATCTCATGAAGGCATTACCTTCTATTTGGTTCATTCTAATTTTCAGGGAATTTGTTGCTTGCACACTATTTGTCACCTTTGTTAATTTCCTTTCCAACATTTTCTTCCAATGCTCTCATTTCTTTCCCTATTTTTTTGGGTGCTCTGATTTCATTTATAAAAACTTTACTCTTACTTCATTCTTTCCAATAATCCTAACTGAATTTGTACCCAAGCTGCGTTTTACTTTGGCAGTTTACTTGTAGCTATTTTGAAGCTTTTTTCTTCTGGTGTGATTTGAGTGTCCCTGTCACCATGCTAGCTTTTGACGGGAGGATTCTTTCTTTGTCTGCTCATTTGTCTAGCCCATGCCCTGTGCTCCTCAAAGGAGATGTCTGGGCTGGCCCTGCTGCGGCTTTCTTGGGGCACTGAATGTTGCATTATCCTGTGATTTCAGGGACAGCTCAGGTTGAAGGCCTGCCACCTTTCAGAACTCCCCAAGAAGGCTGACACAGGACAAATCTAACCACCACCTACTCTAGGTCTGAGCTCTGCAAATTCCTCACCTGGTTTCTAGTATGAGCAACAGGCCCATGGACTTGTGCTCCCTTGGATTTTCAGCATAGTGCTGCTGGAAAGCTCTGCTAGTTCATAGTAACGAAACTGCAGACTTCCCTTTGGTCTGGGATTTCTATCTTGGTTATTCCTCTGTAGGCTTCAGATCAGCCGTGTTGTTGTTCAGTTGGTTTTCAATCATGACTGACTCTTAACGACTTAAATGGGGTTTTCCTGGCAGAGATATTGGAGTGGTTTGCTATTTCTTCTCTAGCTCATTTAGAGATGAGTAAACTGAAGGAAACAGGGTTAAGTAATAACTTGCTCTGCATCACTCAGCTAGTGTCTGAGGCTGGATTTGAACTCAGGAAGGTGAGTTTTCTTGACTCCAAGTCCAGCACTCTATCCAGTGCTGCCACCTAGCTGCCCCTTCAGATTAGGCTACCAGTTGGAACTGAGACCCTGGTCTGCTCCTCCAGTGTGAGTCATACTACTGCTTGCTTTTAAACTGGCTCCTCTCTTATATGTAGCCAAGGCTTATGATCAGTTCTTACTTTAGAACACTATTCTTGGACAGAAGTCCTCCCCTCAGTCTGTCCAGGATTTGTGTCTCAATAGTAAAAGACCAAGCTGTCAATAACTGGCACCTGTTCCCACACCCTGTACAAGGTTGTGATGCCCTGGTATGGATCTGGGACTTCTCTTTACCCATGGACTCCCAGGGCACTGAAATATTCCATGTGGAAGGTCCCTAGGTAGACCCTGCTCCCAAGGACCATAGACTTCTCTATCTACCTGTCTCCTCCTACCTTCTTCTTGGATATCCCCACTAGGATTTCATCTGATGTTTTCAAAATCTGTTTGAAGTTTTGTTTTGTTTTGTGTGTGTGTGAGTGTGTCCATGTGTTGTAGGTAGCTTGCTGTATTTTTCTTCCCACTACTTCACCACCTTGGCTCTACCTCCCTCAATGTACTTTTAAAAGCACTTTGCTCTTTGTGTAGAGAAGCCTAACTGCTTTCCAAAAGCATCAATGAGAAAGTCTTTCAACATGTAAGAATCAAGCAATGAACAAAGTTACTACTGTTGGTGTAAAATGTATCCTTCCAATTTTCTTCCATCATTTTAACCCCATATTAGAAAAACATGACAAGTGAGTCTAACACAGCACAATTCAGCTATATTATGTTGATGTGTTATATTACATCACATCCAGCAAAGCCGGGCTAATTAAATGTGTGTCTAGAAAGACAGTACAAAGCCTTCTCTGGAAAAATTGGCATAGCTTATCCATAAATTGCATTCTATATTACTTTAAAAAAAACTTGTCAGAATCTGGAAATCAAAAGAAGAGAAAGGACAAGAAACTATTCTATATTTTAAAAAAGACTTCCAGAGAAAGACTTAACTTCCCTCACCTTCACCAGTTCTGTGTCTATGAACCACTGATTCCATAAATTCTTTCTATCTAGTTTAAAAAGATTATGCTACAGAAACCTGTTTCCTTTTTTCCCCTCTCACCCCCAATAGATATGAAGAACATCTACACTAACTGTCTTGCTTTTATCATTTCACTATCATTCCAAATTTTATATTTATGCTTTGTCATTTCTAGGGTTTTCTGGTTAACACTAGTGTTATCATTGAAAAGGTTATGCACTTTTAGTAGTAGCAAAGAACTGGAAACACAATAGATATCCATTGACCAAGAAATAGCTAAACAAATTGTGACGTATGAATCTACTGGAGTATCACTGTACTCTAAGAAATGAGGAATATGATGAAAATAAATAAATATGGACTCATACAAACTGATGTAGAGTGAAATGGGGCCAAGGGGAAAAAAGGATAACAGAAAGAATAATAAGCACAAAACAATCCAAAGTGAATGTTACAAAATTTTTAAAAAAAGGGCATGGCCCAAAAGATAGGAGAGGATAATTTCTCCTGCTCCTTTGCAGAAGTGAGAGGTCCATGGATGTTTAACACTGAATATATTTTCAGACTTCTTTCTATGAACTGATCATTTTGCTAACTTTTTTCTCTTCCTCTTTTTTCTCTAAAAGCTATTTTTTATTATATGGAATGACTCTGGGAGAAGGAGGAATATAGGGAAATTTAGGTGATTAAAAACAAAAGATATCAACAAAAATTTATGCTTAAAAAAATGTTTTTTTCTGGGAAGAAAATGAAAAATTATATTATCAGCCTGAAACATACTTATGTTTATTAGTATATTGGTTTATTAAACTGCTTGAGGCTTACAGCAACTCCACATTACAGTAAGTATGGATCTTGGCTAATATATATGTGAACATGGACAAAACCAATACAGGTCTATTATTATTACAACAAATTCCATTTTGTGATTAACATAATCTTGATTCTCCTCAACCCCATTGTTTGGAATGTGGCAGGCACAGGAAGGGTATAGTCTAATTAGGGATCTGAACACAAGAAAGTGGTCAGGAAAAGTCTTTATCTGATGATTTAGATCCAAGAAATGTTGATGTCAATTGAATTCAATTGTCATGTCCCATGACAAACTTTGGCATCTCCTTTTTGGACTATGATCATAAGGTAGTAGAATGTTAAGAGTATTGAACAGGTTAGCTGTGTAGTCAGAAGAGCTCCTAAGAGTTCTTATTAGTATTTTACCTAAAACCTTTCCTTTCCATGGAATCTTTATCTAGTCAAAGGCACCTTAGATTGTTGCTGGACATCCATCCTTCAGTCAGGAGGAGCTAGGTTTGAATCCTGCCTCTGACACTACTAGCTGACAAGTCACTGAGGCTCTGGCAAGAATAGGGGAAGCCACTTTGGCCTCTCCTGACTTCAGCTTCCTCATCTGTCAAACATGGTTAAAGCCCTTTTCAAACCTTAAAGTATAATATAAATATCAGCTTAAAAACACCCAGGATTTACAATTTAGCTTACATGATGATAAATTATGTGCATTTAGTTGAACTGCCAATATTTTTCAAATCTCAACAGCATAACTTTTAATAATGCAATCACCCACCCTTTCCTTCCCACTGCAAAACAAGCTGATGAAAAATAAGCCACTACTCATTTTTGAAGCCTTTAAAAGAAAAGCAACAAAAGCCATGACATGCATCAACAAAATCTTCAACCAGTGTCATCAACAGTAAATATGTGCCATTATAAGAACTAAAATCTGATCTCAAGTGTAGCTTGCTCCTCTTAACATATAACAAAGATAAACTACTGAACCAAGTTGTCAGCAAAAGACGGGCTACATTGAAAGCATGATGGAGTACGTGAAGGGAAAGAAAGATTTATGTAGTTAAGTAGACAAAAAGACTCTCTCAATAGAAGAGGATATAACTTAGCCATTTCCAAGGGAAACCCTCAATTAATGTGTCCTGACAAAATGCTAACAAAAGATTAGTGGCTATGAGTTATGTGCCTGCAAGTTTCTGCTTTCTGAAATCATGAATCAGCAATATTTCCTATACACTGATCTTCAGCTTTAATTACAAGGAATGGAATGAAATCAAATTTTAAAATTAGCTTACTCCTAGACTGAGACAGGGTTAACAAGTCTCTGGTTCAAAATAAAATGCAAATTTGATTTAAAGAAAATTTCTAGTCTCTCTTCAAAAAGAAAGCACAATAATACAAATATTCAGTTTACTAAATTAGTTTCCATATAAATGAGAAAGGCTAGAATACAAAGGGACAACCCTAAATTCTTTTTTTTTAACAGAAGCAAACTCTTGAACTAAAAAAATGATAAATACATTTAATGTTATGATCAAATATTCTTAATTACCTCAAGATTCCACTTACCAACTCACTTGTCTTTTACAAGTGTCCAATATAGTAGCACATTTAAAAAATAAAAAATTATATTGGGAAATAAGGTCTTTTGAAATGTCAAAATTCAAATAGCTATATAATACTTTGGGGAGGGGGTTAGAACAACTCTCCTATACCAATTCTCCTAGTTCAGTGAAGGACTTTAATAGGTCTCTTACTGCTCTGCTCCCCAAAACCTATCTCATACTCAATTTTTCCTGTGTACATACACATGACAATTTTATTCTCCTTTCCATCTCGGTATGGCTTTACTAAAAACAATCCAACCGAGAGGCAAAATCAAGTAGTGGATACATTGCCAGTTGACTGAAAAGTATTTAAAATAATGTAAAAATAATTTAATGTAATTTCAATTTGACTTAAAAAGTAGCTACCTTTACAAAAGACAAAATTCTTAAGTTACAGTCCCTTTAAATGAGGATAAAGACTGCTCCTTTCCCTTCCCAATAAAACTACATTTAAAAAAAAAATCATGTTTAATCTATGAGGACCTGCAAGCATTTCCAACAAATATATAAATTTATATAAATTCAAGAAACAGTATTTCTATTGCTATTACTATTAAATTTTTGGTATATGATATAAGAGGGAACTGTAATATAGTGGAGAGAGGACTGGACTTGGAATCAGGAAGACCTGGGTTAAATACTGCTTCTAACAATTTATAAGCTATGGGATCTTGAGCAAGTAAAACTTCCTCATCTGGAAAAAGAGAGAGTTGGACTAAATGGATCGCCAAGGTCCCTTTTCCAGCCCTAAAGTTTAGATCTTACGGTCATAATTACTGGCTACTATGGAGTGAACATGGCAAGTCATTTAAAAAATTTATGGAGGGCTGATACAAACAGAAAAGGACAAAGTCTATTCAAAATGCCTTTTTCTTTCTTGAAAGTCACATCTGAATTAGTTTGGGAATGACTGAAAATAAGACTGAAGAGCTGAAAGGTACTATTCAAGCTACCAATATCATTTAGGAAATCTGAAGTTTAAGGTTTGAACTGGAAGGCAAAAAATTCATTTTTCTGCGTGTAGAGAAAGAATGTTGCATCAGAGGCAATCCAGGTTCAGGGGAATAAAAGAAGTCATGGCAAGAAACAGTAACAAATGGAGTTGCCATAGCACGTAAATTCTTAAACAGTTATGTTTGTTGGTAGTGACTAGGGCCAGTCATGTAGCGGACACAGGTAAAACCAATTTCTAAAATGTCTACCATAAAATCAAATTTATGCTTCAACGCCACCCTCCCATAATCCTATGTGACTCAACTGTTCTCATTTGTGCAGATTCTGGAATTATTATCTACTCCTTACCTTTTAGAGAGAAATTGGTAAATAACAGCTTAAGATTTATAAATGTTTGTGAAGCATTTTATGTATATTCCTTCATTTGGCCCTCTCAACAACCCTGGTGAGGTGGGTTTAATAGGTAAGGTATTACCTCCATTTTTTATAGATGAGGAAACTAAAGTTAAGTGACTTACTCATGGTCACAAAGCTAGTATGAAATGCAGATCTGTCTTACTGACTTGAATTTTACCTTCAAACCTACTATACCATGCTGCCTTACCTTAAAAGTAACAACCTTTGATTTGAATCAGAAATAGTCTTACTGAAAAATAAAATGAGTGATGTGGTTAACATACCTCTTTTATTACTACAAATTTTTGTAACTAATGGAAGCCCTAGATCTGCCCTTTTCCAGTAAAAGTCAAACACCAAAAATGCACCCTATTCATAATAGTGATGCTAAAAGCAGTGCTGAGGTGGACAGATCTAAACATAAATCTAAACAGAAGACATATATAACTTCACATGCAGAGTATCAGGGTTAACTTTTTAAAAATGCATCTAGTAGACTTACCTATCCAAGTCGTCCTCCCCAAGAAGTAAGGGTGGAAGTGGCAGAGGAGGCAAAGTTGAAGTTTTCAGGTGTGGAATAGCAGCTGTCAAGGACACCTGTGTCTTCATAGAAACCTGTACAAGGGGCTGAGAGTTTGCCTGAGAGGATAGAGCAGATGTCCTTGGGTGAGTAGAAGATGACAAAGTTGGAGTGATAGAATTAGAGACCTGACTAAAAGTTGGTTGGAGAGGTGGCAGAGGTGGTTGATGTGCAACAGCAGGTAATGGAGGCAAAGGTGGTAGAGGAGGTGTCTGAGGTGGAGGGGTGGTGGTTGGTAGAGGGGGTGGAGAAGTAATTGTGGGGAGAGGCGGAAGGGCCTCTTTATCCACTGTCTCTGATTCCTTTGGAGCCACAATCTCTTCTTTCAATGCTATGGGTTTGGAGTCTTTTGATCCCTGTGATTTCAAGTCTTTAGTAGAAACAAGATGCTTCTTCTCAGAGTTCTCATCCAATTTTACTTTTCCTGTATCTAAAGAAGTTTTAATCTCTGTATTCAGATGTGTTAAGTTTACCAGTTCAGTATCTGAGGCAGATTTTTCAGGTTTTAAAACTCTAGATAACTTTTTAGACTCAAGGCTTGACTCTTTAGTCTCTCCTGAGATGTTTTCTTTTTTAGTCAAAACTACAGGTGACCCCTTCACCTCTTTTCCATCCACTTTTGCAGCAGCTGCTGCAGCTGCTCTTTCCTTCTTCTTTCTGCTGAGCTCAGCTCCTAGGCTGGAGTTTAATGGGAGCCTGGTAGGTGAGATGCTAGAATGTCGACTTCGTGAACCAGATCTCTTCTTTTTGCTGTGGGAAGATGAATGTCTAGAATATACAGGACTCCTACTTCTAGACTTCACTGATTTCCTGTAGGGAAAAGAGACTAATGATAAAAATGTATCTTTTACTATTCAAGGAAAATAGAATTAGTAAAGTAAGTTTTAGCAGATGGTAAAAACATTGCTCAAATTAACATATATTACAGTATAGTGGAAGAAACTCTGGTTCTAGATTTAGAACTGGGCTCAAACTCTGCTTGTTGTTTATTATCTGTGTGACCTTGGCAAGTCACTTGGATCTCAATTTCCTTGTCTTTCTATCTAACTGTCTCTCTTTAAAGAGGGAGTGGCTTTTGAGACCCTTTCTAGTTTTTGATCTATGATCCTATGATCTACCTTAAAAATAAATGGACAGAAACTGATTGCCACAGGACACACAGGCATCTGTTGTTCAGTTGTTTTTCAGTCATTTCTGACTTTCGTGACCCCATTTGGGGTTATCTTGGCAAAGATTTAATTTCTTGCCAGAAAGCCTTGCCATTTTACAGATGAGGAAACAGAGGCAAACAGGGTTAAGTGACTTGCCCAGGGTCACACAGCAAGTTGGTGTCTAAAGCCAGATTTGAACTCAGGAAGATGTTTCTTCAGAACTCTATCTGGGCTACCTAGCTGACAGACACAAGCATACCTTAATCTAACAATACTATGTCATACTTGTGTAACAGGCCAATTGTTAAAGAGCTTTTGTCTATATTTTTCTCATTTCACTCAAGAGTAAGTTCTTTTCTACTCACTAGGCTAAGGAAATATGACTCTTCTTTAGTACTATTGAAGGGGCAATGATAATAATAACACAAAAAGAGAAAGATTTTAGATTTTTAATTTCAAACATTTTTAAAAGTTGTGAAAATATTAAAGAGATTCCTGAAGCTGTGATCTTCTGTACGAAATAAAAATAATTTACATACCTCAGACACCCAAATTTACTGACTAGGTACCTGTTTACCTTTCAAACTTCAGTCAAATTCTTTAGGGCTAAAACAATCTACTTTGTATTTTTAGTTGTTTAAATATTACAGGTGTTTCCTCACTGTATCCAAATGTAAAGACAAAAATTTGAATTTTTAAAAACATACAAAAATCTACAATTATTTGTTTTACAAAAAGATTAAACTCAGGACTTATAAAAAAAAAAGAGATATCTACCCTGCCCCCTTTTAAGATGTTCTGATTTACAGTCTATTTTTCAGGAACTCAGATCATATAAAGGCAGGGCAATTCTTTATTTCCAAACTTTCCCCTTCCTCTCTCCCTTGCCTGCTTCCTTGCTTCCTTCCCTCCCTTCCTTGAAGGAAACTATGAAGAAACAGAGAAATAAAACTTAACCTTGATATGAAAGAAACCTAAATCAAATCTGAACTACTATTCATTCCATTTGATTAAAGTGTCTATGAAGTCCTGGAAGTACAGGAAGAAGCACCCCTGCTAAAAATCAGGCTGGACAAACCACAAATTCTTCCAATAGTCTATTCTTGGTTATCAACTTCATCTATGGTAATTTTGCAAGTTTGCTCCAGAAAGTCACTGATAAAAATTTAACTTTACCGTCATATTCTATCGTGTTCAACATAAACCCATTGTCAAATTATGCACATTTATGGAAATAAAAAATCTGTAGGTGATTTATCAAATGTGGGTGTACTTGAAGGATACTATGTTCTTCTTTTAAACATCTGACTGAAAGAAAGGATTTTCTTGGCTGTCATTATAACAGGGCTAAAATGAAATTCCCTCCTCTTTTCAAGGAAAACTTTGGCAACATTTCCCAAAAGTTCCACTACTTACTTTGACTCATGCTGAAGGCTACTAACTATAGCCATCTGTCTTTAGTCTTTCATCAATATAATATTTAAATCAAATTCCCGAAGGAAATACTACAGAATTATTAGTAATAATTTTACTACCTTATCTTGTGTATGTAGTACTTTACAGTTTTCTAATTATTTTTTCACATACTTCATTCCATTTAAATACTAGGTTGTAAACTCCTCAAGAACAGGAACTATGTCCTATCTCCCACAATACCTTGTACATAAGTACTTAAAATGTTTGCTGAACTGATTTTCCTAATTATTCTATGATGCAGACAGGGTAGTTGTTATAATTCCCAGTTGCCAGAAGACAAAATCAAAGCCCATAGGTTAAATGACTTGATTAAAGTCACACAGCTATTATGTGAGAGAAACTAGATTAAAACTCAGGGCTTGACTCCTAGTCCCATGCCCTATGTTTGGATAACCATATAGTAAAAGTAAAGAATATACAATGTTCATCACCATGATTGTGTCAGATGTGAGTCCTAGCTCTCTCCACAAGAACAGAGAGGTCTACTGGAAGCTGAAGTGAGGCATTTTAGTCTTTATTTCCCCTTTTATGAAAAAAGAAACCTTTATCTTCTTGGGAAGGCAGCATGGTACAGTGGATAGGGCACTGGCTATGGAGTAAGAGGTCCTGGATTCATATTATGTCTCTAATGCTTTACTACTTTTGTGACTCTGGAAAAGTCACAACCTCAATGGGTCTGTTTCATCAATGCAAAATAAGCGCGTTGAACTAGATGGTATTTGAGGCTCCTTCCAAATTTAAATCTACAATACTGAATTTAACCAATTCAATCCCACCTGAACATGAAGTATAATTATTATGGTTACAACACAGTAATTTCTAATGCAGAATTTCTGGCTTCTTTAATAGTGTTGCCAGTCTAAATTAATTTTTTAAAAACTCTCTGAGTGCCTACTCTGCCTGCTTCCTTTTGACAATGTAAAAAGAAAAAACCACAAAAGATGGACACAGAAAGACACCACATGTTCGTGTTCAGTCCACTATGACAAGTGTGCACTGAACTTTTGGCACCATTTGGATTGCCACTGAAATGGAGGAATGTATACACATGACAATATCAAACACTGATGTCCTGTGTACAAACAAAAATACTACAGAAATGACTGTGACTCCAGGAATTAAATATGCAAATTTGCATCCTGCCCTTCTATTTTTAAAAAATTTATATCACTATACGACAAGCTTCAACATGGCTGCGGAAAGAAACAGGGAATGAGATGGAGTATTTTCTATCACTGTCCAAAAACAGCTATTCAAAAAAGGCAGTTATTGCTAGCGCTTCTTCAATTCAACTCAACAAGCATTTATTGAGCACTTACTACATGCCAGGAATTATGCTAGGTTTTGAAGAGACAAAACAATCCCAGCCCTCAAGAAGCATTCCACTGGGGAGAAGAGAGAAAACATCACATAGACAGAAAAGCAAATTCAAAACGTATACAGAGTATACAAAAGCACAAAGTAATTCCAGGAAGGTTGAAGGGAACACTTAACAACATGGATCCTGAAAGGCCTCAGGAAAAAGTGGTTCTTGTGCTTTGTGCCTTGAATGAAGCTTGGGATTTCAAGAATGTCACACAGTAAAGTTGGAATGGGCCTTAGAAACCATCTAATATAGTACCCTAATTTTACAGATTAATGAACTCCTGTAGTCTCAAACCCAATGGACTAATGACATTTTCAGAAAACTATTTTATAACAACTATGAAATATTCAATAAAATTTACTCATAAGCAAACTGCCAAAACTCTGTGGAACAATTAATTCTTTAAAAATCACTCCAGCTCCCTTAAAGAAGCCTTTATACAGTCTCATAACTTAACAGAATGTTAGAGTTGGAAGGGGCATTTTTATAAATCACCTAGTCTAACACCCTTACAGATTTATTAAAAATTCTCTTAAGAATGGTGCTTCACTCCTAGGAATGGCATTGGCACACAGAGGCAGAAGGGTAGTTTAATGTCTCCATTAAATGAATTTTTTAAAATGGAATGGTTAAACATAGTGACAGCAAGTAAGAGTATGCTTGAAAAAAGGGTGCTGTTTCCTATTCCTTGAAAATAAAAACAAAGAGGAAGAAAAACTTTCCATAAGTAGTTTACTCCAAGCTGTGAATCTCAAACTAGAAAAGAATATTTTTCTCTAAGGATATTATCAAGTTACACATTAATTCAATCTATTGAAAGGAAATGACTAGTCCACCGTCACAAGGAAAGTTGATGATGGAGCTAAAAAGATTTCTCTTATCGCCAATTTCTGCCTTACCATGCTTCAAAAGAAGATAAATTTTAAATACTAACTAGAAGAAAATGGTTTAGATTAATAGGAAAAGGGAGTGGGGATGATGAACAACAGAATGCTTTGTAAATGAACCTGTCCAAATATCCTCAAGGTAACAAAAATGGAGGGTTTGTTGCTGTTTTTTTTTTTTTTTAATTAAGAATAGGTTGTCAAGCTGAGGACATCTGGATCACAACAATAAAATTAACAAACAGTGAATATGGATTGACCCCACAGAGCCTCATCCTTTTTCAGTGGGACCACCCTGTGAATGGGAACAGGTGGCTGTTCACAATGCATCTTGCGGAACCAACCACGGAAGTAGTTTTTACCATGTAAACTTTCTACTTTTAAGATACTAGGTCTGCTAGAAACTAAAAGGGCTTATCTATTCTAATATGTAGCCAACAACAAAAGTTCTTGTTCATTGGTGGTCCTGACTACTTGATGACAGGCACAGGCCCTTCAGTGCATTGCAGTCTTTCTCCCCCACAACCCATCCTCTCCCAAGGCAAAGAACTGAAAAGAAAGATCACATACCTGGGAAGAGGGCTCCGACTCACAGAGCGCTTGGTCACAAATGGGCTGCTAGAGCGTCTTCTGCTATAGGGACTAGGTGAACGACCACCATATGAACCACTCCCCCTCTCATAGCTGGATGAACGCCTCCTGTTGTACGGGCTCACTGACCTCTGTCGCCTACTGTATGGACTGGGTGAACGTGTGCTGGACTGGTAGGCCGATGGTTCTCTGTAAGGTGGACTAATCGACTGTCTTCGTGAGGAACCACCTGGACTCTTCTTGTAGGAGTCATAGTTGCTGGAGGTATGAGACCTTGGAGGACTAACATCATATTCCTGGCTGTATGATGCTCCAGAAGGGCTGTCATCCTGCTTAGGGCTGTCAGACCATTTTCTGTGAGGGCTCCTGGATCTTCGTTTGGGGCTATCTATTGATTTGTAGCTTTTGGGTGGGTCTCTTTTCCGATGACTTTTAGAACGATCTTTGTGTCCAGACTTTAACTCTCGTTCTTTTCGAGTCTTCTCCTTATGGAATTTGGCTGACCTGGATTCCTTGTTACTGCTACTCTTAGATACTAGTGTCTTCCCATAGTCATCGTTCTCTTCGTTCAGTCGTTTTGAAGTCCCAGAAACTCGGTCCTTGGTGGACACTGACTTGCTGGAGACTTCTTGGTTTTTTTCCACTTTCTTTTCCTTCTCTATCTGCTTGGTTTTCAATAGCTCTCTGATACGCCTGTGCTGATGATGGCGGTGTTTGTGGAGCCGGTCACTTCTGTCAGTACCCCGACGATCATCATTATCTCTTCTCTCTAGCTTGAAGGCCATGTCATCAGAGAAGGTGTCCGAATCAGAGCTGATGTCGTCGTACTCCACCAGGGGCTTGATCATGGTGCTCAGTGGGGCTGCTTCAGGGGCCAGAGAGCCTATGTCTTTGGAGTGCTTGGACTTGTGCCTCTTGTGTTTGGACACAAGTCTATGCCGCTCTCTGCTGTTGGAGCTGCCGCCACCACCCAGAGATGATGGATGCATGGCCCCGGAACTCCCTCCACCCCCATCCTTCTTGCCCCCATGTCTCTCTGAATTGGGCATTCCCCTTCCCCTAACTTCAAGAGGGGAGAGGAATCCCCCAGAATCCCCAAAGTCAATGCCCACCCTCGCTCCACACTCACTCACAGCAAAGAGTCTCCTCCTGAAGAGGGGTGGGGGGGAAGGCGCCCGCCCTGGCCCCCCCTCCCTCCCTACACCTCAGCCCCTTCCTACATGAGGTGGAGGGAAGAGCGCCCCGGGAGGGGGAGGCAGAAAAAAAAAAGCTCCTTAAAAGCTGCAGAGGCAAAGGCTCCCGCCCCGCAAGGGGTGGGAGAGGCCGGGCCGGCCCCCTGGAGCTGTGGGGCCGCCTCGGGCTCCGGGCGGGCCTGTCTGTGAGGGCTGCGCGGGCCCTCCCCCAGCCGGCAGCCCGGCTCGCCCTGAGGCCTCCTGACGCTGGGGGCCCGAGGTCTAGACGCCCCCCCGCTCCCTTTGTCCCTCCTTCCTGGGGAAGTCACTACCCGCTCCCCTCGCCTCAGACCTCCCTCACACACACTCACTCTCACACACACGCTCTCACACTCACACACACTAGGCTAAACCGAAACGGCACTTAGCTGAGGCTGGGGGTGGGGGTGGGAAATGCAGCCCAAACCTCGCGAGAGTGACGCTGTTCTCGCGAGACACACACCGGCCTCTGGCCACTTCCCCCTTCCTTATTTCCTTATTCCCTCCTCTCCAGGCGCTACCAAACTCCGCGAGAACGGGTTAGACTAATGACGAACAAATCATCGACCTCTCGCGAGATTATACATGGCCTCTTTTTTTAAACTAAAACAAATCTTTATTGATAAGCTACATCCTGCTTTTTTTTAAACAAAACTTTATCGGGAGTTTACCTTAGCTAGCAGCTTCCTTAGTAACCTTACAGAGTAAGTGCGCGTGCCTTCAACTTTACCAATACACTTTCAGCTGCTGGAGAGGACCTCTCAGCTGCTCTTAGAGAAGTCTGAAAACATGGCCATTACCCCACAGGATCTTTGCCTCAATACTCTTCCCACTTCCAGACTTTTCTTGTTACTGGCGAAGACTCTGCTCTCCTTCCCTATTTGACCTGCCGCTGAAACTACATAGCTATTGTTTGTCCTTTACCCAGGAACCCTGAGGGTCTTCCCTTCTCAGTTTGATTTTTTTTTATTAAAAGGGCCACCCCTTGAGTAACTACTTAAAGAAGCCTCTTCATTGAATGGGTGCATCTCACTCAAAGTGAGAATGCTATAAGACCGTAGCCTTGAAGGGCGAGGGTCTCCCAGTACATCCTGGGTCTTCTCCAGTCCTCCTGATGAATATCAGCCACTGGACCCAGATGGCTCAGGAGAAGAGAGTGAGGCTGGTGACCTTGAACAGCCCTCCCTCCCTCAAACCAAAGTCAACTGCAAGTCATGACATCATCTTGATGTCAGGGTCCTCTTCGAGAACAAAGGAAAAACACAACAACAACAAAATATTCTCTTATCTCTTCCAATAATAGCATGTAAGCTCCTTGAGATACAGGTCCATCTTTTCTATTTGTATCTTCAGTGCTTTGCATGTTGTAAACTCTTCATCCATCCATCCATCCATCCATCTATTCTAATCACCAAGGTTCTTAACCTTGGCAGTATAATTCCTTCATGTTGTGTGTGTATAAAAGTTACTTGGTATATGTTATTTACCTTGAATATATAATATACTTTGTATATATCTTATATTTATGGTGTATAAAGGTGGTTCCTCCATAAGATGTAAGCTTCTTCAGGGTAAAGACTTTTCGAGTCCCTATTACAAGGCTCAGCTCAGACAGTTATCTCCTTTATGAAGGCTTCTCTGGTTCACCTAATTTTCTTCTTCAAACTATTTTGTATCTACAAGTGATTGATCTGATGAATCAATAAGGTTAGCCCATCCTGTATTCCATGATCCAAACAAAGTGGCTTTCCACACAAGTCTCTCTTCTTCTTCACCTAATCTTTCTCTTTGATTAAGATATATCTCAAGTATTATCTTCTATGTGAAGCCTTTCTTCATCTCTCCAAATGCTACTGTTCTCTCTTTCTAAATATCTTGAATTTATTATGTGCCTACTATGTGCCAATCTATAGTTTCTCTCCTGAGCTTCAGTCCCACATTACCCCAACTACTTATTAGACATTTCAAATGGTATTTAACTCTGAGTATAATGAGGTTGAGCTGATGTTGAATATGTGAGGCAAGGAAGAGTGAGGAGCAAAGGGTTGATGCAAAGGTTATGAATCTGAGAAAGTGACAGATAATAGTAAATTTGGAAGAGAGGTGGGTTGAGGAGAAAAGATATTAATTCTGTTTTAGACATGTTGTTTGAGATGTCTCCAGATATCAAGTCAACAAGCATTTATAAAGCACATACTGTATGTCAGACTTAGTACTGGAGATACAAATGCAAGCAAAAAGAAAGACAGTCTTTCTTTAAAATATTACCTTCTAATGAGGGAACACAATATGTAAAAGAGTGCTGAAAAGCTGGGGGAGAAGGGAAGGGTAATGAAGTCTGGAGAATAAAAGATGTCATTTCCTCAAAATGGAGGTTCCATTAGGAAGGAAGCAGCAGGGGTGGAAGGAGAAGACAACTGAATCATAGTGGGCCTTGAAATGTCTAACAGGCAGTTGGTGATGTGGATATAAAGTTCAGGGGAGAAACTTGCCAAATCAGCCACCACTTGATTCAGCACTTCATCACCTCTTGTTCATTTTTTTGCAACAGCCTCTTAATTAGTCTTCCTGCCCCAAGTTTTGCCCTTTTCCAGTTGAATCTTTTTCACACAGCTGCCAAAGTGATTTTCCCTGAGCACAGATCTGTTTCACTCCCCTACTCAATAAGCTCTAGTGGCTGCCTGTTGCCTATAGAATAAAACATAAACTCTATTTAGCTTTTAAAACCCTTCACAACCTTGTCCCAAATTATCTTCCTAGCCTCATTATACATTAATCCCCATTCTGTTCTCTGTGATCCAACCAAACTGACTTTCCATCAAACCTTCTCTTCCACCTCCCCTCATCTTTCTCTTTGATTAAGATATAGTTCAAGTACTACCTTCTATATGAAGCCTTTCTTAATCTCCCCAAATGCTACTGTTGTTTCTCTCTAAATGCCTTGAATTTATTTTCTTTACATTCATTCTATATATGATTACATATGTATCTCTTATCTTTCTGGTTAGAATGTAAGCTGCTTGGGAATAAGGATTATTTCATTCATCCTCAGCACCTTGGATGGTGCCCGGCATACAATAGGCACTTAATAAATTCTCTCTTGTTGTCAAATAGATCTATGTCATCTGCAAAGATTTTAAGCATGGGAGATGAATTGACCAAGGGAGAACATGGAGAGAAAATAGTGTCCAAGACAAAACCTTGGTGAACACCAATGGCTAGGGTGTGTGATGTAGATGATGAGCTAGCAAAAGAGACTGAGAAGAGGTGATCAAGTAAGCAGTATGAAAACCAGAAGAAAATAGTGTCATGATAACCCAAACTAGAGAAAGTATGCAGGAATAGAAAAGTGTCAAATGCAGAGAAGTCAAAGCAGTGTCAAAAGCAGAAAAATCAAATAAGATGAGAACTGAGAAAAGACCATCAGATTTGGCAATTAAGAAAGACTGGACAAAGTTGTATTAATGAAGTCAGAAGCCAGATTGCAATAGTTAGGGTGAGAAGAAAGGAAATAGGAGCAAAGAATGTAGAGAGCTTTTTCTAGGAATTTTACTGACAAAGGTAGGAGAGCTCTTGGGGGGAGAAGGGGAGTCTGAGGGGATGGTGAGTTTATTGAAAGCTTTTTTTTCTTCTTAGGATGGGGGAGACTTAGGCTTGCTTGAAAGCAGTAGGGAAGTTACCAATACATAGAGAGAGGCTGAATATTAGAGAGAAAGGAGGAAGGAGAACTAAGGGGAAGGGATGCGATCAAGGGCGCATGTAGGATTGACCTTGGCAAGGAAAATGGCCGCCTCATTATAATAGAATGGGGTAAAGGAGAGTGAGATATTACATTTTTGAAACAGAAAGAAGGAAAGGGGAGCTATTGCTCCAATTTTCTCAATAAAGTAAGAGAAACTTTCAGTTTGAGGTAGTGGGGGAAGTGGAAGAGGGTATGCTCTAGGAAATGAGGAGAGGGGGTTCAGAAAAGCTTTTCTGGGCAGTGAGATAGGGAATCATTTAGGAAGGAAAAAAGACTGCTTCCTACACCAAGGACGCAGCTGAAGTTGAACAATATGAATTTATTGTATACCCAGACAGTATGGTTCTGTGACTTCTTCCAGTTCCATTCAGCAGCATATAAGAATGAGCCAAAATGCAATGGAATACTATTATGCCATAAGAAAAGACAAAAGGGATAGAAAGAAACCTAAGAAGACTTGTATGAATTAATGCAGAATCAAGTGAGCAGAACCAGGAAAATAATTGATTAATAACAACAATTTTGAAAGAAAACAACTTTGATTAATGTAATGACTAACAGGGATTCCATCATGATAAAGAATTTTATATACCTCCTGATAGATGATGGATTCAGTATGCAGAATGAGATACATTTTTTGATACAGCCAATGTAGGAATTAGTTTATTTTGAGTACGTATATTTGTCACAAAGATTTTGTTTTTCTTTTCTAAGTTGGAATTTAAAATACTTATTAATTGAAAAATAGGTTTGTTTGTTTTTTGAAGAGGATGGGATTAATTCAGGGGTAGAGTTTAGCAAGACATGAGCTTTGACAGAACAAGAAGGTGAAGGATTTGAGAATTGATGGCAGTGAGGAGTTGAACTGGTAAACTATAAGGTCAGGGATGGAAAGAAAGGAAAGTGAAAACAGAGCATGAAAAAAGATCCAAGTGGTGAAAAATTGGAGATTCTGATGATGGTCAAAAAATACATTTAGGAGGGGTGAGATTTTGAGAGAGTTGGAGTGATTTTAAGTTAGTTTTTTAAGGAAGTGGACCACTTGTAGGCAATGGTGAGATCCCCAGTGTGAGTATCCCTGTGTGTGCCTAAGATGGAGTGAAGGAATACCATAAGACTTAAGGAGATTGAACAATTAGGAGGTTAGGAAACTGGGGGAGCATCAATTTACATGTGT
This sequence comes from Notamacropus eugenii, assembly GCF_028372415.1. Classification (NCBI taxonomy): domain Eukaryota; kingdom Metazoa; phylum Chordata; class Mammalia; order Diprotodontia; family Macropodidae; genus Notamacropus; species Notamacropus eugenii. Next base: position 354,998,713 of record NC_092873.1, on the reverse strand, counting down.
TGAAGTCTCCTACAATAAGAACAGATATTGGGAAGGAGAAGACAGTGAGTCAGGTGCTGAAATCCTTGGGAAAGGAAGGAAAATTACCTTGGCCTGGTAAACAACAATCACCATGTTTTGACTGACATGGAAAATTTTGATGCGATAAACTTCAAAAGAGGAAAGGTTGCAAAAAGAAACAAAAGAAATGATGACAAAAGCTGAAAGGAATATAAGAGTAAGAGGACTAGGATGAAGGGAATTTTGCTCCTTATGGAAAGGAAGGTTGTTGTTGTTCAGTTGTTTCAGACTTTCCACGACCTCATTTGGGTTTTTTTTTGACAGACATACTAAAGTGGTTTACCATTTCCTTCTCCAGCTCCTTTAACAGATGAGGAAACTAAGGCAAACAGGGCTAAGTGACATGCCTAGGGTGGCATAGCTATTAAGTGTCTGAGGCTGGATTTGAACTCATTAAAATGAGTCTTTCTAATTCTGGTGTGCTCTATCCAATGTGCCACCTAGCAGCCCCATGGAAAGGGAGGGCATAGTAGTAAAGGTAGGCTTGAAATCACTCCTATTTGGCTCTGATACTTAGACTAGTTTAGCATATTTTCTGGTTGAAACAATCAGAATTGAGTCAAGGCAACAAGCATTTATTAAGACTTTACTATGTGCCAAGCACTATATAGTTAAACAATTTGCATAAAAGCAAAACACTCAGAATCTGTAGAAAGAGATTTCTTATTGATTTGAGAAACTGAGACCAGCATGGTTCAAGGACCTGTGGTTGAAAAGGATGATACTGAGGAGAGTTGGCTCTATGGGCATCTTAAGAGAAGAGAACTAGGCTAAGCGAAATATGAAAAAAGAATCAGCTCTTTAATAGGGTAGGCAGAGATGGAAGGGACAAGGGTGAGATAGAGTTGAGAAGGACAAGGATTTGAGGACAGAAGGTAGAGTTAGCAATTGTTCGTGCCTAGGTGGCCAGTGATAATTATTGGGATAGGGAGATAGTAACAATTATAATGATAATAATTATTGTTAATAATAAATAGCAGTTACCATGCATATAAGAAAGTAGCTAGGTGGCTCAGTAGATAGAGCTGGGTCCACTGGGCCTGAAGTCAAGAAGATCTGAGTTCAAATCCGGTTTCAGATACTTACCAGCTGTATGATCCTGGGCAAGTCACTTTATTTCTGTTTACCTTAATTCAATGGAGAAGGAAATGGCAAACGACACCAGTATCTTTGCCAAGAAAATTCCATGGACATTATGATCCACAGGTCACAATGAATCGGATCTGACTAAAGAACAAGCATCTTTATAGTGCTTTATAGTTTGCAAAGTACTTTACAAATATTATCTCATTTGATTATCAGAACAACCCTGGGAAATAGGCGCTGTTATCCCCATTTTACAGGTGAGAAAACTGAGGCAAAAAGAGGTTAAGTGATGTGTCCAGAATCACACAAGTGGTGTTTGAAGCAGAATTTTAACTCAGATCTTCTTGACTTCAGGTCCAATGCTCTACTCATTATACTTGGTAGGAAGTTTGTTAACCATAGGGTAATCGTGAGTGGCTCGTGATCTGTGTACTTTTCTGTGTATGAGGCATGGATCATTGGATCTGACCTTCCTGATAGTTTGCATCATCTTACAAATTTCTTATGCCTTGATGGTTTTTAAGTCTCAATCTGCTAGTAACTCTAAGTTAATGTATCCTGTTTTGAGTAATTGTCAATGCTTTTGAGTCTTTTTATTTAGTATTTATTTTCTATGGAGGAAATAGATAGTTGTCCTAAACTTGATTCAAATTATGCATTGAAGACTTTTCTTTTGGGGGAGATCCTATACGTAAGAAAAAAAAAATCAAAGCTTTAACTACTGTCTCCCAGAGCTCAGGGTAGATGAATAAAGAAAAAAAGGATCTGAGAAAAGAAACTTAACCTCTCTCATTAGAGGATAAGCTCCTCTAGGAATAAACCCATTCAGTAAGAGGGATCCCTTAGATGAGAGGAAAGGGGCATAGCACTTCAACCCCTTAGGCCCAGTTGTGGGTTATAACTATTAGACATATAAGAACAAGGGTCATTTTTCAGTAGATAAATGGTCAAAGGATATGAACAGAGAGTTCTTAAAAGAAAGGAAAATTATCATCCACTATTTGAAAATAAAATTCCAAATTACTAATAAGAAGAGAAATGGGTAATAAAAACAACTCTAAGCTCTACCTCATATTTAATGGGTTGGTAAAGATAGCAAAAAAGGAAAATAACAATTATTAAGGGGCTGAGAGGATAGGAATACTAATGCTCTGTTAGATTTGAGAATTCATCTAACTATTACAGAAACAATTTGGAACTATAGCCAAAAGTTAATAAACTATGCGTACCCTTTGACCTAGCAATACCACCACTAAGTATATAATCAATGTGTAGAAATATTTATGGTAGCACCTTTTATTGTAACAAACTGGAAACAAGGTGGGTGCCCATCTATTGGGGAATGGCTGAATAAATTATGCTATATGAATGTAATGAAATAAATTATTAGTCCACAATAAATGACTGAAACTATAAGAATTCACAGAAAGTATCTATGAACAGATACACAGTACAGTTAGTAGAACCAGGACAATTTATAAAATGAGTACATTATAAAAGAAAACCACTATGAAAAGCTTAAGAACTCTGATCAATGCAAAATCACCAATCTTGACTGAAGGAAACTGACCCTGAAAGGTGATAGACCAGGGGTACAACATAAGATAAATATTTTCCTATATGGCCAAATTATGGGTCATTTTTATTGTCAATATTTGTTACAAGAGGTTTTAATTTTTTTTGGAAGGGAGATTTTTGCAGGGGACTGGGGACAGTAGTGATAGGGATAAAAAAAAAAGGAGAGAGAAAAAAGCATCCTTTAATTAAAATCCATAGGAGGAAGGAGGAGAAAGTTCAGAAAAGGACAATCAGGGCCAGATTAGTACTGAAAAATGATTATGTAATAAGTACTTAAAAAGAAGTTGTACAAAATAGAGAGTCTCACTTTCATATACAATCTTGTTTTTCTGTTTGGTGTATAAGAAAATGCCCATGTCTGTTGGTGTTTTATCAAGTTCACAAATCTTTTCTCCCTACCATCTTTGCATGTACATATATCTTTCCACTCTATCACATATACTCATCACTGAACAGGTGACTTGCTTTGGGTCATACTGCGAAGAAAGTGAGAGAGCTACGACTTCAATGATTTTTCTGTGACTGAAAAAATTGGTTGGCAACATTTGGACCTAAGAGTAAAGGCACTGAGATTAAAAAATAACTGGTTCTGTGGCAAATAAATTTCCATTGTAGAAAACACTCCTGTTACCAGGTCTACGGAATCCTGGAGAAGGGAATGTCAACATTGTTATTGGTATGGGTAGGTCCTTTTTTTTTTTTTTTTATTATTTGTGAAGGTTGCTTAGATCTAGAAAAATACTTTCAGCTCAGAAATCTGGATCTGCTTGGTTTGCTTTATTTGCATAGCCTTTACTTTTTTTGCAAGCCAAGGTGATGAGTCAGATTATGTCATTACTTTCACCACAAAATTTATATAGTACACAAAACAGGCCAGAAACCTTTCCTTTGAGGAGAACACCAGAGCAAATATTTAACAGAAGTTTAATAAAGATTTTAAGGTCATGAGATTTCTCAGGAGTCTATCTCAAAATCTTGTGGTACTTTTTTCCATATTAAAAATAGTGCTACCAGTCAAAAAGTCTTTATATTAATTACTTCCTTTGATTACAGCTTTTATCTATTTTTGATCCAGATCTATGATTTTATCTGTGTGGGGACTTCATTCCACACCCAATACCACCTGAAAATTCTTAAGTAACAGTTTCAAGAGTTACCTGGGTGGGTGGGATAAGGTAGTTAGCAAGTGATTTCAATCAATCAGTTTCATATTAAGGGTCAGGTACTGTGCTTAAAACCAGGAGAAACAATGACAAACATAAAAGTCTTCACCTGAATGGAACTTACATCCTAAAGGGGAGAACGCTGTAAATCTATAATGAGCAAACTTGGACAGAGTAAAATGATTAAATTTATTGACATATAATAAACCTTTTAATTTTTTACATCTTTCAAAAACATTCAATACACAACATACCCTCTTTTTGCCACAGTGGCTCGTTGTACATAATCTGGCGCTGAGTTTCACATGATCTTGGTATGATACTTTAATTATCATTTTTGTCCTCCAAATAAAAGTTCCCTGAAATTAGGCACCGCTTTTGCTTTTTTTCTGAATACTCAGAACTTAGCACAAAATAAGCACTTAAAAATGCTTGTTGGCTATTTGATGCAATCACACTTTTTAAAATTATTACATTGGGTAGTAAATATAATAAATATTCTATTTTTCCAAGCCCATAGGTTTTGAATGGAGTTTAAATCAGTCAACCAATAAAATCAGTAAACACTTATTTAGTGTGTACTAGGTACCAGGCAGGTGCTAAACCCACCAGAGATAGAAACAGAGACAAAAGACTGTCCCTACCTTCAAGAAACTTATAGTCTAAAGGAATTTGTTTCTAGGTGATTTCTCTGTTTCTTGGATACATTTCTTGACTTTCTGGGATGTGTGGCATGGAGTAAGACTGTGCTGTAGTATTCATTCTGTCTCCATTTGGGAATTTGTGTAACTTGGAAACAGTTCTGCTTCTCAGGATATCCGTTCATCCCTTCTTCAATGGCACAAAATTTCCAGCTCCTCTAGCCCTAGAAGTTCCAGGCCTCATTAAAAAACAAATCCTCCCAAATAATTTTTTTGGGATGAATATTTTAGCACTGGATGCTCAGCTTTTATAGGCTTACCTGGGCCCATACTGACAATGATTTTGGAATAGCACTGAACTTGAAAAATTGATTTTCCTCCAGGAATCTTAGTACTACTTCCCTACTTCCCCTAGTGCCCTCTGAGGCACCAAACCGTGCATCTCCCAGTCTCCCATTTCCATTTGAGGATGTACTAACTTATTTTTTTCCCCTGGAAGAAAAGCTTTAATTCCAAATCATACAGGCAGTCATGTACTGGTCAAAAATAAGTCCCAGGCCAAGCCCTACTTGGTCATTTTTTGGGGTTCCAGTTGGCACAGAATGAACATAAATAGCAATTGTTCCTATTTTGGAAAGAAACTCTGAGGATCTTCCTCTGCCAGATCAATCTTTATTTATTTATTTAATTTTTGGTTTTTGGCTAGGTAAGATAAAGATTCTTTTTATTTATATAAATTTATATATGTATAATATTTTATTTTATTTATATGTAAAATATTTTATTATAAAAATAAATATTTTATTTATATAAATTCATATATTTATAAAAATTCTTATTAAGCTTTAATCACCGAATGGGTTTGCCTCAGTTAAACTGATACACGTTAAAAACCCTAACTTGAAAAGGTCAAGGTCTCCCACATCAACTTGGGCCATCTGCAGTTATCCTGATCTATATCTGGCCACTGAACCCAGATGGCTCCTGAGGAGAAAGTGAGGCTGATGACTTTGCACAGCCCTCCCTTACTTAAATTCAATTCACTTGCATAGCGTGGCATCACCTCCCAGAGTCATGGCGGTCTTCATTCATGGAATGAAGGACAAATAACATCAGTCAATAAGGATTAGTCCACAACTCTCCAGGCAACTTTTCCACCTTGACCTCAGGCAAGGAACCTCCCCCTCTTCCCTTTTCAGATTCCTTTTCTGGATTGTCTTCTCTTATTAGTATGTGACCTCTTTGAGGGGAGGGATTGCTTTTCTTTTACTTAGTCCCAGCATTTAACACAGTGCCTAGCCAGTAGTGTTTAATAAATGCTTTATCTATCAAGAAAAATGACCTCTTTTCAATCTTTTGCACTCCAGTCTTTGTACTGTCTTGTCCATGACAAGAATTTTTTCTACTTAACAAATGGTTAGCAGCTTCTTCTTTTACTGGTCATCTCAATGTCCTCTAACTTTAGCTTTCTTCCAGGTTACTTACTCTTAAGGTCTGCTTTTTTTTTTTCTGAGGATTAATTAAGTTATTTTGCAACAATAGTTTGTCAGTTCCTGGTGTTGTATTTTTTTTTTTAACATTTCCTAGGGCTTCAGTGAGACAGATTCTGTTTTACTTTGGGTTTGAATGATTCTTAAAATGCTTAACTTCACACCAACACCTCCTGCAATACCTCTGTTAGTCACTGAAGTGTGCCCTGTAAGACATTTGTATGTTTCCTTGGAGAAACATTCACTCTTTAAAATCACATAATTAAAACTCAGCAGTTACAGAAGATGAAATCAAGGTGAAGACACCAGCTTAATTTGGTTTCATCTGGTTTAGGTCAGATATTCTGAGTCACTAGTATCAGCAGAGTTGCATGCTCAGTCATAGCTTTCACAAAAATGAAAACACATGCAGATAATTGCTAGTCCCAAATAATTGGCACATTACTCTAGGCGAAGTATACACAAAATGTATGAAAAATAAATAAAAGGTAGTTTTGGGAAGGAAGATACAAGTAGCTGGATGTCATTTTGTGTGAATTCCAGCTGGGCTTCTATGTCTGATGCAAAGAATCACTCAGAGCTCCCGAATTCAGATAAACAATTATTTTATTAAATATCCATTATGGAACATTTACCTCCTTTCATCTACTAAAGAGGCAGAGTGTTATCATGCCTAGAGCGCTGGCATTGAAGCTTGAGAGCTGGATTCAAGTTCTGCCTCAGACAGAAGATGGGCTGTGTGATCCTGAGCAAACTGGAAAAATTTTAAGCAACAAGCTTCTATTTATTCTCTGGACATTTACAATTTTTTTCCAAATATAAGATCATAGTTTTTACATATATTATCCTAGCTTCTTCATGCAAATTGGTGTAGATGTCTAACATTATTTTGTAATTTTGAGAAAATTAGATCATTTATAAATTTTTACAAGTTTTTCATGGGGAAGATAGGAGTTGCTAATATTTTTATGAAGAAATAGGAGTAAAATCAGTTACCGACAACACCTTTTTAATGTTAGAGTATTTTCTTTTGGTTTCATGCTTAAATGGCAATTAGCATGCCCATATCCTCCATTATTTATCTTAGCACTAATGTTCCCAGAAGGCTACATTAAGAGGGACATAGATCCATAAAGCACTTAGGAATAGTTTTACTATATACCTAGTCACTGTATTATAGCTTCCAAGAACAGGGAGGGGATAATATCACAGTCCTCTGCCCTTATCAGACCTCATCTTAAATACTGTAGTACCATGATTTATGAAAGATATCAATATAAATTGCAAAGTGGAGGACAACAGAAATGGAAAGGGACAAATGAAGATGGGCTAAAGGAATTGGACATGTTCAACAAAGGATAAAGGAGAATGGGGTAGGGGTGAAAGGGTACATGAGAACTGGAATGCTACCTTAAAAAATCTGAAGGACCATCTTGAGGAGGAGAGATTATACTCATTACACAGTACCTCCCCTCCAAATAAGAACAATGGGTAGAAATGTCAGGAAAAATTTTCTAACAATTTGATGAATCCAATACCAGAAAGAACTGCTTTGAGAGGTTGTAGGCTCTTCTTCCTTGGAGGTCTTTGTCTGCTATATTAAGAGTACGGATTCTTTTTGTATGAGTTGGACCAGTTAGCCACTGAGGTGCTTTACAACTCTCAAAGGCTGTGAGCTCACTACTAACTGAAGCAATCCATTTCACGTTTTTTCAGGTAATTGGCATTAAGTGACTTACCCAGGGTCACACAGCTAGTGTCTGAGATTCTGATTTGAACTCAGATCCTCCTGATTCCAGGGCTGATGCTCTATCCTTTATGCTACCTAGCTGCCACACCCATTCTACTTTTGAATAGTTGTCTAAAATCTGCCTCTATTACTTTTATACAATTTTTAAAATTTGTTTTCTAAGACCAAAAAAGACCAAGTACAATCCCTCTTCAAATATTTTCTTTTGTCCTCTCTACCTCCTACAAAGTCTTCTCCAGGCTAACCATCTCCAGATGACATTACCTCCTATCTTCTTAGCATCTTCAGCACTATGCTGGTATGCAATTCCTGTCTGTGACCTTCCTAAAACATGTTGCACAGAACCAGTTGCAATATTACAGATAGGCCCTGCCAGGCATACTATGGTTGAATTTGGACACTATACTTCCATTATGCAATATATCATATTTGCTTTTTTAGCTGCTGTCATGATGAGATTTATCTTGGGCTTACAGTGCACTAAAAGGTCCTAAATTTAGTCAGTCATGTTTTCTATAGACTGTAATGGAAGAGTTGGTCTGTTGAATTTGAGTGAAGGACTCTGCATTTATCACATTAAATTTTATCCTATTAGATTTGGCATGGTGAGGCAGTACAGTATAGTGGATAAGAAGGGTGAACTAAAACCATGAAGGTCTGGGTTCGTGTCTTGTCTCTGATATATACTGGCTATGTGACTCATGACAAGTCCTTTAGCCTCTTATTACTCTTGGCAACTCTTCACAACTGCACATTGCAGGGAAGGTGCCCATACATACTGGTAGAGGAGGGGCTCCTCATGCCAATGAAATTCTAAGTCCAGTCCTTATCTTTGTCAGATTATTTTCTTTTCCTAGATTCTGCTCATTGCTCTAGCCTGTCAAGATTTTCTGGGATCCCAATTCTGTCACTCAGCATATTTGCTATCCTTTTCAGCTTTGTGACATTTTCAATTTTACAAGTATGCCATCTGTCTGTCATGCAACTAATAAAAATGTTGAGAAGTAAAAGCTCTAGGATGAAAGCCTGGTGGCATTAACTAGAGTCCCTTCAGGTTGACATCATTCTATTAATAACTATTTGGGGGAAGAGGGAGCAGCTGTTTAACCAGTTCCTGAAACCTTCCTAACTGTACTATCAGGTAGCCCACATCTTTCCATCTTGTTCACAAGCGTATTATTATAAAACACTTTTGTCAAATGTCTTGATGAAATCCTTATATGCTATTTTTATGTCACTTTCTTGATCTATAAACCTTGACCAAAAAAAACCAAGTGAAGTTAATTTAATATAAAATTTTTTCTTAAAATTTTTATTGATATCTTGTTTTTGGATTGCATTCATACTTGATCACAACTGTCCCCTTTTTCTACCCTGTCCCATGTAACAAAGTATAACCCTTTTAACAAAGAATAACGGGAAAAAAGCAGCAAAATAAAACTAACACATACAGCCCAATCTTGTCTGATAGTACATGGTGATCGTTGTTTCCTTCCTAAAGGGTTCATAAGCTAACCCTTTATAGAGTGTTTTAAAATTTTGTCAGAAATGAAAGTCAAGCTTATTGGCCCACAGTATAAGGAATCTAATTTTTTTCTCTGTTTGAAAGCCAGGACATTTGCTCATCAGAAGGCCTTTGGCAACATTCCTTCCTTCCATGATTTTTCAAACATCGCTCAGCAATCATATCCCTTAAATTTTTTCACTACTCCGAGAGGCAGTTTTTTCAAGCCTAGCGATTCGAGGCCAGATAGTTTCTTACATTCTCACTTGAGTTTCTTTCCTTTCAACTATTTTTGCTTAATATTCCAAAGTCTAATGATAATGGCTTTCATATTCAACTATTGTTTTTTCTTTTTAAAAATTTATTTATTTATTGTTGCTTTTTTTTTTCTCACCAAGAAAAATCATCTCCAGGCTGGTAAGTTTCTTTGCCTAAGGAAAAAATCATGAAACTTCCCTGTCAGATTTATTTCCTTAGGAAGGAAAACAGAAAAAAAGAATTGAGTTTTTTGATATGCATCATTACCCTCCCAACTGCCTGCAGAGTGGCCCAATCTCTTTCTTGATTTTCTCTTGGCTCTAATATTGCTTAAAAAGCACTTCTCCACAGGGTATTGACGCACGGACTAATGCATTCTTAATGGAAACAGCTGTCTTATTCTAATATATTTTTATATCAGAACAATGAAGCTGGAGAGAAAAGTGGTTATTCTTAACCTAAGGCTTGTGGGTGATCATGAAAAATAGGGGTGGTTTCTTCATGTAATAAAAACTGCCCTGGACTAGCCATAAGATTTGCATTCAAATTCTGGTTTTACTACTAACTATACCCATGACCTTTGGACACAACCACGAATGGTGGAAAGTGAAAAAGCAGTAATCGGGAGTTACAGCCACTTTTCAAAGCCCAGCTTTGCTCTTTACTATCTGCATGACCTCAGGCAAGTCAAACATTACTAGAATTTAAGTTCCCTGAGGACAAAGGCTAAGTCACTCTTGCACTGGTACCCTCCACCGCCAGCAGTGTCCGGCGCTTGGTATGGGTTTAATGTTGCTGGCGAATCGCTCTAGATTTCAGTTTTGGTGTTTTTTGGTTTCTTTTTTGCAAAGCCAAGGGGTTGGCGTAAATGATCTCCACAGTCCCCCCAGACCTCTCTAGCACCGAGTTCGCTTATCTGTAAAGTGGAGATCACCACAGCGGCCATGCTCTCTGCCTCGCAAGGTCGCCGCACGTTTTATGAAGCACGAGGAACTCTTGGCCACCTCCAAGCCCTAAACACCTAGGAGCTGGGATGACAGCGATGAGAGGATTCCTCAGCTACGAACAAAAAGCCTTAGACGGCAAACTCTCTGGTTGCCAAAACTGGAAAAACGATTTCTGCAAGCGCTTACTTCTTCAAACTCATAGTATTGTCAGCCCTAGGCGTTTTTCCCAACTGTGAAAGCCACTGGAGAGAACCTGCAACTCACAAACCCTAAGAAAGAGGAAGAGGAAGTCGGCGAAATCTCGCGAGACCCTTTCCGCGAGCCTTGTTTGCGTGTTTCTTCTGCACCAGGCACGCATACGTATGTACGCACGCCCGTGCGCCGGCTCCCCGCTGCTCTCGCGAGCCTTGGGGAGGGTCCGTTGGGAAGATGGCGGCGGCCGCGGGCACCCTTCAACTTTTGCCGCCGGGCGCTTCGGACTGAGCCTCCCGGAGGCGGGGGGCGGAGCGGGCGGCCCCGGAGCCCAGCGCCCCGGGAAGCCTGAAGCGGCTCGGCCCCCCGCTGGTGGGTGGGGAAGGGTGTCTCCCGTTGTGTGGCGGGCGAAGGCCCTCCTTCCCCGCCTCCGGGATGAAGGCTCAGGGAGAGGCAGAAGGTTAGTGCTTGGGGCCGAGGGGAGGACGGGCCCGGTCGGGCGCGGAGACACAGGTTTGGGGTCCTGCTGGAAGCGGGTGGACCCCTCTCAGGTTGGCAGAGCCCTTGCCGTCCCCTGCTGTAGGCGGCGGGCCGGAAACGGGAGGAGAGGCGGTCCGCGTTGCTGCTGACGTCCTGGCGGGGGGTCGTCAGGGGAGTGGCTGGACCTAGGTGGCCTCGAGGATCCTCTACCTGCAAGCCCGAGTAAACTCTTTGTAAAGGAGAAGCAGAAGGGCATCATGGATGTTCAAGAAATAACAGACGTGCCACAAACCCACGAATAACTGCTGTTCCGATCCAGAGGCTAGCTTGTAGCACGAGCAGCCCTCCGATCGAGCGTGGGGTTCGCTGCTTTTTTTTGAAAAAAGTCTATTAAGTAGCACGAATAATAGCGCTTTAGAGCTTGCGGAGCACTTGGCTAGCTTCATCTCATTTTCGCTTCACCACAGCCCTGGGAGGTAAGTGGTGATTCCCACTTCTCCGACTGGAAAACTGAGGGAGACACTTCCCGTGGTTTCCTTAGAGTCCCGGAGATCTAGTAATGGCCAAGGCTTAGGTCCTTCCACCCTGTGCACTGCACCGGCATTGATAGAGTGTAGTGATGTTTGCAGAACTTGCGTACGTAGGTTTTCTCGTGCTTAACCCTAACAACGTTTCTGGGAGGTAGGTCCTGTTATTATCTCCATTTTACAGAAGAGGAAACTGAAGCTGAGGGAGATTGACTTTCTCAGGGTCATCCAGCTAGTGCACAGAATTTGAACTTACTCAGGTCTTCCTGACTCCGGATTCAGTGTTTTATCCACCATGACACCTAGCTGTCTATGGTCTTTAGACTTTGTTTTGATACAGTGGATACTTTCCAACAAATATCCGGATGACATTCCTGCTCTTACTTGTCTTTTTGCTGCCCACCCCCATATTCCTTATTCCTCTAGTTGTCAGTGCTTTCCCCTGTTACTTTGTATTGTTTTATACTTGCTTGTGTTGTTTCTCTATAGTAGAAAATAAGCTCCTTGAGAGTATAGGTTGTTTCTGTTTGGTCTTGGTTTCATTTGGTCTTCCTAAGCATTGAGCACTGTGATGCTATAAATACTTATTGGATCAAATGACAAGGTACATTCTCTCAAAACAAAACCATCTAATAATAGCATATCCTTCTTAAAACCATCTAATGTAGATGCTATTATTATCTTCCTTCTAAAGAAACATATGGTCTAGAGAATAGAAAGCTGGCCTCAAAACTGGAAAGACCTGGACTCAAGTCCTGTCTGTTACACATGCTAACTCTGTGACCCTGAGAAAATCACTTCATCTCTTAGTACTCCAGGCATCCACAAGTTGCAGAGAAGGTGTACTAACTTGATTTGCTGGAGGGAGTTTTCCTATCTGGGAGTTTCCTCTACTAGTGAGATCACTGGTCCGGTTCCTGTCCCTTTGCAGATGAGAAAACTGAGACTCAAAGAGGTTAAGTGACTTGGTTGCCTTTATATAGCTAGTACCTGAGGCTGGATTTGAGCATATGTTTTACTGAAATCCAGCACTCCATCCATGATTTCTCAGTGCTTCTTGAGAGATGACACAGACTCCATTTACAATTTAATGAGGAGAAAGGCCAAGTGTACACCTCTGGTACCAGGTCTGGTAAGATTCAGTTCCACAAAAACTCATCAAGAACATAATATTTATCAAGGCAATGTGTTGTGTACTTTTTATATAGAGACAAAATGAATGTTATTCTACTGGGAGAAGCTGTATATACACATATATGCAAACATATGCACACGTGCACACACAAACACAGACAAATAAATGCAAAAATATAATAGCTAGAGCTTCCAAGAAGCAGCATTAAGAAAGGGCAACATTCCATACATAGGGAGGAATGTCAACATCCTGTACAATGTGGGAAAAGGATTGTGACAGTCTGGTAAAATATGTTGAAGGCAGAGTGAAGGACACTAAATGTCCTAGAGACAATAGGGAGCCATTGAACTTTCTTGAACAAGAACGTGACATGATCAGATCTGTGCTTTTGGATTGTTAATTTGGTAGCTGTGTAGAGAGGATGGATTGGAGAGAAGAAATGGAAAATAAGAAGAATAGTTAGGCTATTGCAGTAGTCCAGATTAGAGAAAGTGGGAGCCTAAATCTGTCAACCAGCAGGCATTTATTAAGTGCGTACTCTGTGTGAGACACTGTTAAATACTGGGGATTTAAAGGCAAAATTGAAACACCCAATATCCTCAAGGAGCTAATTTAGAATAAGTTGAGAGAAGAGGACATATGTGAAAAATGGAAGCAAAGTTGACAAGTTGTAGTAGCTGACTTAATATGGGGAGCAAAATCAAGGATGATGCCAAGTTTGGGAAATTGATTGTTATAGAGGAATTATGGTGCTCTTGAAAGAAATAGGGAAACTGGGAGAAGGAGGGATGGATTTGTTAGGGAAGAAGATAATGAGTTCCATTTTGGACATTTTGATAATAAATGTGAGAGACCCAGGCAAAGTATGACAAGAAATTTGAAGGGGTGTTCACTTTCACTCAGAAGTAGAGAGGGAGAGAGAGAGAGAGTGAGCAAGAGCAGAAAAAGTGCCATATGAGAGCTGGCAGCTGAGTTCCTTAAGACTGATGCTGGGGCAACTTAATTCCAAGTATAGGGCATTGACTAAAGCATGAAAACAGGAGAGTGCATGGTGGAGGATGCAGAATGGGAGATAGAAAGTAGTTCAGTTTGATTGGAATATGACATTTGTGAAAAATCATGCCTAGACAGTATGAGCTAACATTATTGAAGCTTTTTAATACTTAGGAAGGCACTTTTCTTTCAGTAACTTTGTGAAGTAGATAGCACAGGTACCTACCTAAATATTTCCTAAATATTTAGAGTATCTGGGATACCAATTTGAGAATTAAGAATTGAAGATCTTGAAGAACAAGAGAAGACAGTGTTCTCCTGTCACTTGTTTGGGCTAAGATAGATAACAGGATAAGCCAAATGACTCATACATCAGATGACAATGGACAAGTAAACAATGCTAGGTTGTGAAAGTTCTTTAACGTCAGGGTCAGGAATTTATGCTTAATTTAAAAAAATGTTTATTGATTTTTTTTTTGGTTTTGCATTTGTAATATATTACTGAATATATATTCTCTTTATTCTGCCACCTACTGGGTCCTCCCTTGTAACAAAAAACAGTTAAATAAAAACACACACCAAATCCAATTGCATATATAGCTTTCACAGCAATAGTCCCCCTAACAAAAGGATGGAGATATCTATATTTGTCTCTTCTCTGGGGATAAAATTGATCATTACAAGTACATATCATTCACCTTTTTTTTAGTATCATTTTTTTATGTTATTGTAGTTCACATTTTATTTGGAAGGCCACTGAAGTCTTTTAAATACAAGGCATAATATGATCATAGAGGTGTGTTAGGAAAATTAATAGGTTAGTGTGGAGACTAGATTGGACATGAAATAGTTTGGAAGCAAGAAGTTAGGATCCAGTTTTGATCATTTAGGTGAACAGAGTTTTGGCTGTGGTCAGGGAAGAGAAAAGTACCCTGATGAGAGAGATTGTGGAGATAGAAATGACATGACTTGTCAGCTAACTGGATATATAGGGGATGAGGGAAAGAGAAAAATCAAAGATGACACCAGTCTGGCATACTAGAAGAAAAAGGTGTTGATGTCAGTAGAAATAGAGAAGTTAGGGAGAGTTGGAGGTTTGGGAAGAGGGGAGAAATGATGAATTCAGTTTTGCACATGTTGAATTTGAGATCTTGGTGAGATGTACAGATCAGGGTAGCCAGCATCCAGGTGGAATAGGAGCTGTGGGGGAGGCAGTATGAGGAGGAAAATTGGGCTTGGACATAATAGTGGATGAGGTCACTCTAGGAATACAGGTGATTGAAAATTTTTATTAGTATTCAGGAAACTTTTCAATGTAGGGCATGACTTTCAGGTCTCCTCTATATGAAAGCACTGTTTGATCTTGGTTATTTTGGCAGACCAGGCAAAGAAGAGGTATTTTAGGTGGAAAAGAAGTAGACTTTTTCTGATGAGAGGGAATAAGTATAGAGTCTCCAAGATGGAAATGGGTGAAAGAAGTGTGGAATACTAGCTTGCTAGAGTAGAGCCTGAATAGTTTAGAAAGTAGGGAATAAAGTGAATTAAGGTTCTGTATAGGAGTTGCACTTGGTAATGATTTCTTTTTCTTCCTATCCTTTGGTCCTTTATCTTAATTGAAGTGAACTTTTTATTATCTCTGCCATCCAGTTATCTTTCAACAGATTATATTATATTGAGAATAACACTTTGAAAAGTGATCCATATAAAATTGAACTCTGACAACATTCCCTTTTCAGCCTTCATTCCTAGTAGCTTGACTATGCCTTTCCCATCCATCTCCTCTTCACCTACAAAGCCACTACTCTAGGTCAAATATTCCTCTCCTTTCATCTGGGCTGTTGTAGTAGCCTCTTTATTATTCTTTCTGCTTCTAGTTTCACTTCTCACCAATCCATCTTACACACAACTGCCATATGAATCTTCCTAAGACATGGCATGACCATGTCTCTCCCTTCACCAAAAATCACTATGTACCAAGACTTAGTAGAAAACAACCAAGAAGCCTCTCTGCAAGAAGTCTTTCTCAGTTCTCCTTAATTTTTGTGCCTTCCCTCTGAGACTGTTCCTAATTTATCCTTTATATATATTCTTTGTACATAATTGTTTGCATATTGTCTCCCTATTAGATTGTGAGTTCTTTGAGACAAGGACTGCTTTTTGCCTTTACTTGTGTCTCCAGAATTTAATATGGTCAGTGCTTGGCACATAGTAGTTGCTTAATAAATGCTTGTTATATGTTGGCTAACCCAACCATAAAAGAATTAAAAAGACTGATTAAAAATATGTTTTTCCTTATCTGAGATTTTTTGGAATAAGACTTTTAAGTTAAGGTAGTTTAAAAGTAAAATCAGGTTTTGTATAATACAGTAAAGGAAAGTAAAGATGTTATTTGTCTTTCTTTTGAGTTACAATCCTGCATTGCTGACTATGTGTTGGACATCTCCACCTGGATGTCCTATAGGCATTTCAAATTTAACATGTTTAAGACAGAATTCATCTTCCCTGCCTCCTCTCCACATTCCTCCACAGCTTTTAGATGTGCCTGTTTCTGTTGAAAGCAGCACATAGTCCCATTACTTAGTTTCAAACCTCATAGTCATTCTTGACTTCTTTAACCCTGTCCTGTACTTACTTCCTCTGTAGCTAATCAGTTACAAAGACTTATAAGTTTTATCTTCATAACATCATATCTACCCCATTACCACCACTAAAACTTCTACCACCTTAGTTCAGACTCTTATGTGAATTATTATAATAGCATCCCAAAATATTGTAAAAAGTCTACCTACTTCTGCTCTTTTCTCTCTCCAGTAACCATTGCATGTAGTTAACAAAATAATTTTCCCAAGCCTTATGTCTGAATTTGGCATTCCTCTGCTTAAAAGTCTTTAAGGGGTACCTGTGTCTCTAAGATAAAATGCAAACTCTTTAGCCTGGCATTTAAAGCTCCAACCTTTCCATTTTATTTCCCTTCACATACTTTGGGCTTCAGTCTAACTGGCCTACTAGCCCCCCAAATCCATATTCAGTCTCTGTGCATTATATAGATATTCCCTGCCCCCCCCCCCCCAATGGCAGGGGTGTACATTCTGCAAAGCTCTAGTAAGGGCCCACATTTTACTTGATGTCTACCTACCTGACCCACTCAGTTGTTAGTGCTTTCTCCCTCCTTTAATTATCTTATATTTGCTTATCTTCATATATATTGTGTTTGAATTTCCTCTCTTCCACAAAAGGCAGCAATTACTTTGTTTTCGTAGTCTCAGTATCTTATACGTAGTAGGTGAATAACAAATATTTGTTGAATAATAAAATCTTGCATTTATGTAGGACTTTGAAGTTGGCAGAACATTTTATTTACAATATTGCTGTGAGGTAGGTGTTCATAGAATCATACACTTTTGAGCTGGAAGAGATGTTGGCCTCCTTATTTTACAGATGAGTACACTGAAGCCTAGTGAAGTTGTGACTTGCCTAAAACAGGTAGTAATCATCAGAGATGGGATTTGAACCCGGGTTCTCTGACTCCAAAGCCAATGCTGTTTTCACTGTACCACTCTATTGCACATATTGTTATCTCCATTTTTCAGATGAGGAAAATGAGACTCTACAAGATTAAATGACTTGCCTAAATAACTACTAGGTGTTGGAACCCCATATGCAAGTCTAGTTTTCTCTTAGCTCTGAGTTCGGTACTCTTAACATTATACTACCATATTGCCTCTATAAAGTAAATTACACATGCACTCATTTCCTCATTCTGACCTCTGGTTTCTTGATTTTTCTCATTTTTCACTGTTCATCTCTCTTACTGTTGCTTCCCTTCCCTCTAAACTCACCTTTGCTTCTTTAGCTAGCTATAACTGGAATTCCTTGCTTTCATGACCTTCCCACCATCCAGCCTGGAAATTCTTGTTTCTAGGAGAAGTATTTTTTCCTTCTTCTCTTTTCTTAAAATAAGTATCTTGAGCTTGAGTTGTTATATCTTTTCACTATGATATAAATTTTTGAGTATAATGGCTATAATCTTTGTGTATTCTCAGTATTTAAGATGATGTTTTTCATATGATAGTCCTTTTATAAAATATTTGACAGTTATCTTTCCCTCACCCCTTATATATAATCAGTTAGCAAGTGCTGTTCATTTTACTGCCAAAACATTTCTGGCACTCATACTTTCCCCCTATTCCTATCTCTGTGTTACAGGCCATCATTATCAATCACCTGGATTATTGCAGTAACCTAACAAAAAAACAGAAGACTGTCAGACTTAAAAAGACTTCACTTTTTTTTTCTTCTGCAGAACATGTTTTATACTACTACCAAAGTATGATTTTTTTTTTTTAATGTGCAGATTTAATTATGTGCAGAAATCTTTAGTGGCCACTTTTTGTTTTAAACCTTTTCTTGGGGGCAGCTAGGTGGCACAGTGAATAAATAGAGCACTGGCCCTGGAGTCAGGAGGACCTAAGTTCAAATGTGGCTTCAGACAGTTGACATTTACTAGCTGTGTGACCTTGGTCAAGTCACTTAACCCCAATTGCCTTGCCTTCCCCCCTCCAAAACAAAACAAAACAAAACCTTATACTAAGTCTTCTGCCTCAGCCAAATTGAACTGTTGATCCTGCCTTGAACATTCCCTGTACTTATTGTCTGCTAATACTATTTTCCGTTCATGATATTTCCTCTCCTACTTTCTTGACCACCTTTAAACCCAACTCATGCTACTTCTTCCATGAAGCCTTTACTTCTCTGATGTGCTATTTTAAAAAATTAAATGTTATTTTATTTTCAAAGGAAGATCTGCCTTCTATTCTCCCCACCTCCTTCTGATGTGCCCTGCAGCTCCATTGAGAAAGTAAAAAAGAAACTCAAACGCCTCCCCCCTCCCCAATCTCTATCACAGACATGTATAGTCAAGCAAAACAAATTCTTGCACTGGACATATATCCAAAAAATATGTTTCAGTTTATATTGAATTCATTGTCTGTCTCAGGAGGTGAGCAGAATGTTTCATTGGGAGTCTTCTTGAATTGTGATTGGTCATTTTGTTGATAAGAATTCTTAAGTCTTTCATAGTTGTTTGTCTTTATAATGTTGTAGTTATTGTACAAATTGTTCTCCAGGTTCTGAGCCCTTATATCTTAAAATTCCTCAGTCTGATTGGGAACGGTTATCCCTTTGTGGTCTCACAAAGCACGTTTGTACATTTGTGGCTCTCTAATATAATCATATGACAACATATATAGTTATGTGTTTGTCTTATTCCTTTTCTAGACTGTAAGCTTCGTGAGGCAGGAACTATGTTATATCTCCTTCAGGGCCTAAAAAACAGTACTCTTCATTTAGGAAGCAGGTTATAAATGTTTCTGAATTTTGCCCAAATGCTAGATAGATAAAGGCCATATTCAAATTTATGACATCAGTTTGCTACAAGAGGTTCCTAAAAAATGATGTAAATATTCAGTCATCGAACTATTTACAAGTCTTGATGATATGAAATATAAGCGACCTTCTAATTATTTTCTCTCTACTTGGTTGGACAGCAGTGTAGTTCAGCTATAGCTTCCTTAGTTGTGGTCATTAGCTTGTGTATCTTTGCATCATTAAATATATTTTATTTTAAATAGTCTTTCTGTGGTTCATCTAATGTGAGATATCCTGTCTACTGATTTTATTTGGTCTCAGGTGAAATCTTATAAGTACCTTTTCTTGTTTATCCATTTAATCATAGTATGTTAGGCAGTTGGCTAAATGGCATTTTAGTTGTAATTGCTTATAATCTGGTATTGATATTGTTGGCTGAGGTAGTAATATTTGAGCATGTCTATAAATATTTTTCAGGAAAACAAAGTATAGTAGGTCATGGTGTAAATAAGATTTCCTAATGATATATCTTTGTTTATATTTTAGAGGCTGAGAAACTGACTAAGATGAGTTCCCTTTTGGAAAGACTCCATGCAAAATTTAACCAAAACAGGCCTTGGAGTGAAACCTTCAAGCTCATTCGTCAAGTTACGGTAAGGATGACAAGAATCTGGGGCAAAGGGTTTTGCTGAAAGATGCTTTAACAGATTACTTGCAAAAGTCATGGAATTATAGACTTATTCAAACTGGTATATCTTCATGAATTCGCTTCTACAGTTTCTTTTTTTAAAAAATTTATTACAGTATATAGTCTCTATATTGTTGCTATCAACTTTAGAGATCCACTTATGAGATGGTTATGAAATCCAATTAGTGATGTTTAAAAAAAAATTCAGGATCTTGTAAGTTAAGACACTGGACAGCTTGAAATAGATTTAGTGCTGTAATGGAAAAGATCAGTGATCAGTGCCTTGAGTGCTTTACTTTGTTAATCATTTATCAGCTACAATCACTTTAATAGTATAAGAAGAAATTATGTGATTTATAGTAAGATTATAATCCTGAGTGAAAACCTGTATAACTGAAAATGTGATGCAGTCCCAGGTGAATACCCGTGTTAGCTAACCTTAGGAATGTGATATAAACATTATAAAGTTTGTATCTTAAGTATGTGACTATAATAATCATACTTTATATTAAAAAGATGAAGAAAATCCTCTGAAAGTGTAAAGGAACTTGATAAAGTAAGAAAATCCTATAAAAGGCTAATTGAGACATCATAGAAAGAACAAATTTAGGACATAAAGACCTGCAAAATGTAATCTTGCACCACACATCAGTCAATTTCTAGAGGACTTTGCTGCACCACACATTAATCAAGAGACCTATACATAACTGTGAATCCTGTTATTTGGAGTTTCAGAATGTACTGGGCAGACTGCAGACGACCACCTTTTTTTCTGTAATAAAGGTTGATTTGTTTGCCCAGAAAGGCTTCCCAGTTTCTTTTTTACAGTGCTGGACTTGGAGTCAGGAAGATTTGGGTGTGATTCCTGCCTCAGACAATACCTGTGTTTGTTTTACCCTTTCAGCCTTAATTTCTTAATTCATAAAATTGATGTATTCTTCTCCGTGTTGTCAGTCTGATAGAGGTGCTGTGAGGGCCTAGTGAGTCATGTGTATGGAGCACTTTGTTAGACTTCAAGTTCAATATAAATGTCATTTATTATTGTTGCCATACAAAGTGTGTTTGATAGGCCTTTCAAGTCAATTTAAACAATATTAAATATTACCTTGTGTGCTAATATTATGCTAGGCCTTAAGCGTAAATACCATGTTTAGATTAAGGCATATTTCCTAGCTTCATGTAGGTTACAATCTAGTAGGGGAATATTGAATAGGAATTAGTCTTGTGATTTCACTGGTATAGGGAATATCCAAAGAGGAAACTTCACTAATGGAAGTGGGCACCTTATCTGTTATTTATAGTCTTAGATAGTTATGTAGAATAATGGTGTCAAACTCAAATGCAAGGGTCTCTGCAGCAGCTACATATTGATTTAGAAAACACAAATTAACATTGTTATATTTTCATTTAATTTGTTAAATATTTCCTAGATACTATTTAATGTGGTTCAAGCAGCCACACCTGACCTTGAACATGGAAAGGTGATGTGATTTGTTATGTGTTTGAGGTGGTACTGGAACCTAGATCTCCCTAGCTTTGAGGCCTACTTTTTTTCCATTATGCCATGCTTCCTCTTCTAGTAGAGGTATATACATTTAAAATAAAACAAGAGTGCTAAATAATACATAAGTGATTAAAAAACAGTACAAGGAAAATATTTTGTGCCATTTGAGGAAGAAAATGGTCATTACTGATTGGGGAATCAGCAAGGCTTCCTGAGAATAGAGCATTTGAATGGGGCTTCAAAAAATAATCAGGAATTCAGCAGGAGTGGATACGAGTTAGAGAATGATAGGGAGCAATGTAAGCATAGGCATGAAAGTAGAAAAGCAGAGATTCTGTATGAGGAATGGTGAAGAATCCAGTTTGGTTGGAACATAAATGTACATTAGGAGAGGAAGAAAGCTGGAAAGATAGAATGTAGATTCCCTCATAGGCCAGACTAAAGAATTTGAACTTTTTTAGCAGGCAGTAGGTGATCCTGAAAAGTTTTGGGCAGAAGGTCATAAACAGATTTAGGCATGAGGGAAAAGCAGGGTAATACCGAGGGAAAAGCAGGGTAATACCGAGGAAAGAATCCTGGGTTAGGATTCAGAAGGGACCTGGGGTCTAAAAATCCTTCGACACTTTGTCTCCATGGCAGTCTTTTTATCTTGTTGAGCCTTTGCTTTGTCATCTGTAAAATGGGAATAATAATACCTGTGATATCTGGTGAGATGATAATGTCTGTAAAATCTTATGTGAATATTTGTTGTACTTATGGTAGAGATTCTGCTATAATTCAGCGGTTACCAATAAGGTTAATTCAATATTCTCTTTTCCCTATACATAGGAAAAGCGGGTTGTGATGAGTACTGGTGGTCATCAGTATTTGGTCAGCTGTTTGGAGACCTTGCAGAAGGCTCTCAAAGGTTTGTCTACACCCTTCAAATACACAGCCTTTTTTAGGTCTTACCTCAGTCTTAGATATCATATGATATAGAAGAGACAGTGTGGCACAGAGGAAAGAGCTTTATACAATGGAATTAGAAAAAATTTGGATCCAAATCCTGCCTTTGATATTTTTTGGCTTGGTGACCTTGGATGAGTTATCTTCACTTATTTGAGCCTCAGTTTCCTCATCTGTGAATCAGGGATAATGTTTTTAGTGTAGGACTTACCTTACCTATCTTTTACTGTGAGGCCCAAGTGAAATAACATATTTGAAGCACTGTGTAATTCCTAAAGCATTCTATCAAGGTTAACTTCTTATTATCCTTAACACCAAAACTACAAATTCATATGATTTTTGATTTCTAGGTATTAGCCTCTCCTTTTACTAAATCTAGTAACAGTTATTTCTCTGATGGCATGGTCTTCTTTGTCATTGAAGGACACACACACACATACAGACAATTATATGTGAAAAACTTCTTAAACCTCTCCTTTTAGTCCTTATTTTTAATGATAGAGACCAAAAAGACCAGTGATGACAGTTCAGTGTGGTTGCCTGGATTAGGCCTTTGTGTTCTCTTTATAATGAATAATTTGTTACTTTAGGAGTAAATAAACACTTTCATCAAAAGCATTTTACATTGTTAGTGGAAAATGTTTTTTAGGAAAATGATCAAAAGATTTAAAATGAATTCAGATAATCAAGTTGACAACTTGTCCGTTCACTCAGATCACTGCAGGTTTTTTGCTGTGACTTGTCACCAATAAGCCTGGATCATCTGAACTGTATATTATTTCTGTGTGTGTTTGTGTTTGATGTTGCTCCTAATTCTTTAATACTATCATAAAAAAATGTTTGTGCTCTTTCGGTTAGAACATAGCTATCCTTGAATGATGAAAGTTGAAAAGTTCAGTCTTTAGCTCTTCCAATAGATGTTCCTTTTTTAAACCCTGGTTAGAATCTAACCTTCTTGTGGATCTTGGTACCAGTTCCTTAAAATTTGGAATCAGTTTTACCAACCGCATGAGCATGCAGATGTGTGTTTTGGAATGTCATCGAGGTGCCTCACAATGACCCACTGCCAAAGAGTACATAACAATATGATAACTAGCTTAGCTTTGAACCTTCCTGGTGATATTCATTTTCACCTTTTTCCAGTGACATCTTTGCCAGCAATGACTGACCGTTTGGAGTCTATAGCAAGACAGAATGCGTAAGTGGTTTTCTAACTGTAGACACAGAACCATTTTAAGTCATTGTTGATTTTGAGGGTGGAAGGAGGGAGTTCTTCATTTATCTTGTAATAATTATTTTTTGTTTGTTTGGTTCCTGTCAGACTGGGCTCTCATCTTAGTGCCAATGGTACCGAATGTTACATCACATCAGATATGTTCTATGTGGAAGTGCAGTTAGATCCTACAGGGCATCTTTCTGATGTCAAAGTAGCTCATCATGGAGAGAATCCTGTGGTATGTGCTCCTGAGATTTCTCTAGAAACTATTGGCCTTATACAGGGAGACAAATTAAAAGTGAATAGTTGATAATTCTTAGGATTTAAATGACAGGTTCAGGTATTTAATGAGCCACTGCATATATCAAGGGTTCCTAACCCATTTCAGTCCAGATGCTCCTTTACTTTCGAGAAACCTTCCTCTGCCTGCTATAAAATATGAAATGAGTGCTAGAGTTTACTATACTTATGCATATAAATAATTTTTCCGTTAAGAGAAATTAGCTCTTTGACAGGCTTCTCATATTCTGTATGGGTATGCAAAGGTTTAAACCCTAGGTTGGGAACCCTTGAACTGAATAATTGACTTGCTTTAGTATTGTGTTTTATTTTGTTACATAGCTTGTTATTACATGGAATTTAATATAAAAAATTCTAATATGAATTTCAGTTCAAATTAAGTAAGTGGAAATACCAGAATAACCTGTTAAAATGTAGTACTTGGTATTGACACACAGTGATGCTTTTAAAGAGAGATTCAATATTTAATGAGCTTTTTTAAAAGTAAAATTCCTTTTTTTAAACTAATTACTGTATTTGCCTGATTTTGAAAAACCCCATTGGATTATCAGCTTAAACGGATGTTTTCATTTAAGGTTTTTATAAGATGTTGTAGGAAAAGAGGGGAGAAACTCAGTGTTCAAAAACGTTGCGTTTTGATTTTAGAAAACGATATTTTTATTTTCAGAGCTGTCCAGAGCTGGTGCAACAACTGAGGTGAGAAAGTGATATTTAAATTACTTGATATTATTGATTGATAATGTTGTTCTGGTCTGTGAAGGAACTTGAACTTTTGGTAGGTTTTCGGTATCTTTACTTAAAATTTCACAGCAACTTTTTCTAAGTTACTTTTTATATCTTGGCCTAATGTAGCCTTGTGAACTCTGCAGAGAAAAAAAATACCTGTAACATAATCACTAAATAATGGGATGTTCAGAGAAGATATTCAAGTAACATGAAGAAAATCTTCCAAAGTTTTCATTTTTAGAAAGACACTTTTTTGTTAGTCTTCAACACAATTCATTTATCTGCCTCTGTATGTAAGGCCTCAGGTGGGCCTTTTTCCTTTTGGCAAAGTTGCTTGTCTAAGTGCTTCTACTTTTTTGGTGTGGCACTTTTCCCTCCTTCCATCCAGTTCTGAAACTGCTGCTCAAAATGTTACGTGGAGAAGAAATGTGTTAACTTGGATCTTGTTATAGACCAGAAGACAACTTTGTTACTTGGATTTAGATGAACATTTCATTGGTTAAAGTAAACTTCGGTTTGCCTGTTGAAAGGTTCTAGGAGGAAGGATGCTTTAAAATTTTTTATATTTAACATCAAAATCTGAACCTTCAGAATCCTACATGGATGTATTTTGGAATATATGACATTAACATAATATAACATATTAGCAGAATAAATTAGACTTTAAGTTTAAGCTTGAAGTCTTAAAGACCTTGGTAGAAATATAATCAGAATATACCTATTTGACATTAACGTAAGTGAAGTGGGAGACCTCTTCTTTACTTCTGTGCTCTGGATCAAAAAAAATTTTTTAATGAAATCTTTTTGTATTTGTATCACCTTTATTTTCTTTCTTTCCTTCCCTATTTAGTGAGCCAGTAAAGTATGGTAAAGAATTTTTAAAAAAAGAGGGGGACAAAAGCATCTCAGAAAAACTAACCAACGTATTAGGTACATCTTAGCGCATTTGAACTATTCCACACCCTTAGTCCCTTAACTCTGTAAGGAATGGAATATGTTATTGACTGTCACAGTCTCAGTACTAATATGAAGCTGAAGTAGAAATTTGTATTTTTTTTTGCTTTTGTAAATTTCAGCGCAGTGTTAGCATATGTAATTAGATAGTTTGGTTGGTTTTTTTTAACTTTTTTCTCCCCTTTGTTACAAGGAATACTATATATTTGTATTATCTGTTCTGTTAGACTGTAAGCTTCTTGAGAACAAGGACTGTTTAAATTTGGTCCTTATTGTTTGAGAGTCTCATTGGGAAGGGGAATCAGGAGGGATAGAGTATATTTGGAAATTTAAGTATTATAGAAATAAAAGACATCTGACTGTGACCCTGTGGAGCATAGCACACCAATATTGTCTATGGGGTTTTCTTGGTAAGGGTACTGAGTAGTTTGCCATTTCCTTCTCCAGAGTCAAACAAAGGTTAAGTGGGTTGCCCAGGGTTACACAACTAGTAAGTGTCTGAGACCTGATTTGAACAGTCATCCTAACTCTAGGACTAGAGGGCTATATATTACCTAAATTTCCCTTTGGATCCCACCCCTCCCTCTTTCCTATAGAGACATCCATCCATCCATCATAAGAAAGAACTTTAACATCAGTAAAATTTAATTTTAAAATTTAAAGCAAAATTTTGATGCAGAATAATGAGAATAACCATAATATATTGGTTGAAACATTAGAAAGCTATATTATCGCCATGTTACTTAAAAAAAGAGATGAATGTATTTCTTAGCTCTAGTAGATTTAACTTTAGCATAGTAAGAATGCTGTTATTAATACCAAAAATAATGTTTATGTAAGTCTTTTAAGATTTGCAAAGCACTTTACAATTATTATCTCCTTTAATCCTGAGAACAGTTTTAGGAGGTAGATAATGTTATTTATCCTTATTTTACAGATGAGGAAACTGAGGCAGACAGTGGTTTAGTGAATTGCCTAGGGTCACAGAGCTAGTAAGTATCTGAGGCAGGCTTTGAACTCAAGGTCTTCCCAACTTCAGGTCCAGTCCTCTATTCACTGTACCATTTAGCTGCCTCAATCAGTATTCTGTTAATACTTGAAAATTTATTTATGAAAAAGAGTAATGTATCAGCATAGCATATTATTTAGGGACAGATTTCTCACATTTGTCCAAAGAGAAAGAATACAGTTTTCATGGTGGCACACAGTACAACTAAAGACTACGTTTTGGTTTTATAGATACTAAATTAGGTGGTAAAGTTGGGGGTGGTAGATTGTGACCTGTATTCAGACAAGTAAGCCATCCTAATAGTGTTAATTAATCAAGGTCTCTTGATTTTTTCCTGTCTTGTTTAACTTCTTGTTAGCTCCTTCATCATAATAATGAGTCTGGGCCAGGGATAAAAGGGGAAACAAATTGTTGAACTTTATTATTTAGCAAGTACAGTAAAAAGCTTGGTAGAGAAACAGATTGTAGTAAATGACTGAAATGAGAACTTTAGATTCACTTTCTTTACAGTGAATAATTAAGTTAAAATTAATTTTTATCTTTGTTTTCACTAAACATTTTTGTCCTGTAGGGAGAAAAATTTTGATGAGTTCTCCAAGCATCTTAAAGGCCTTGTTAATCTGTACAAACTTCCAGGGGACAAGTACGTTCTTTTAATTTTTCTCTTTTTTTGATTAAAAAATATTGTTTCATTATAGACCATTGATAGATGTTTGTGTGTTATTGTTGTGCTAAGAAATTTGCTAGAATTGTTTGTAAACCAATCCATTTTACTGTTTTTACCCATACTGAGATCTTGGAAAATAGAGCTAACAAAAATCTCCTAAAGCTAGATTTAAATGTCTGTAAAGCTGATTATAAGGGCAGAAGGGTGAGTTACTGCATGTTAAATAATGCTTATTGTACTGCATTAGTATTTTTAGCATTTTGAACAATGAAGAATAGGTATTGTGGAACTAGGGGGTCATTGTTGCTCCATCTAGGATTCTGTCAGACAGACTTGCTACTTGAGTATCTGGACTTGGATCCTTTAATCTGAAATTGCAAAATCAACTTTAGTGAATCAAACTGAAGCTCAATCAAACTGTTTAAGAAATGTTCGCTTCCAGTGTATGCATTCTCTCTTCTTAACTTCCTGGTTATGTATATTGAAGTGAAGGACACAATTTGTTTTGTAAAATGTGTCCTATTGATATCTTTTGTTTTTTATATCATCTACATTTCTGTGATGTTCCTTCCATATCTCCTCTCAAATCTCTTATTAACAAAGAAAAAAAGAGAAAAAAAGTTCAGCAATAGTAGCTAATGTAAATGATGTTTCATATCCACAGTGTTCTACACCCATAATCCACCCCTTTCCACGAGCAGGGATACCACCTCATATATTTTCTTTCAGACTAAACTTGATCAATATAATTTGTAGCATTCATTTTCTATTTTATTCTTATTGTTCTTTTCATTTATTTGTTGTCCAAGTATATATTTTTCCTCGTTTTTCTTACTTTACTTTGTGTTAGTTCAAGTATATAAGTATTCCTATATTTTGCTGTGTTCATCATATTCATCAGTTTATAGTACGGTAATTATTCGTTACATTAATGTACCATAACTTATTTAACCACTCCTCAGTTGATGGGCATCTACTTTGTTTTCAGTTCTTTGCTACTTCAGAAGTGCTACTACAAATATTTTGGGGTTTATGTTTCCTTTCTTTTTCTTACTAACTCCCCTGAGTAGATGCCTAGGAGTGAGTTCTCTGGGTCAGAGAGTATGGACATTTCAGTTACTTTGTTTTTAGTATTCCAAATTAATGCTTACAATTTCATGCCAAGTTATTTTGGCTTCTTTTTTTTTTTCCAATTCTCTCTCCAGCAAACTAAAGACTAAGATGTACTTGGCTCTCCAATCCCTAGAACAAGATCTATCCAAAATGGCTCTTATGTACTGGTAAGATTGGCTAAAGTCAAAATCACATTTTATATGCAGGACAGTAGTTCTCAGATTTTATTATCCTTTCATTCCCAAACTACAGAATTTATATGCTGTCAAAACAAACACCCTGTGCCACATGGTACCACCATGTTCCAAACACCTGATTATTCCTGCATTATAATCTCTTAGGTGTTTTAACCACCAGATAGTCATTTATATTCCTTAGCTCTCAGTTTTTGTGGTACCTTACTCTGCCAAGGTTGGCCTCCCCCATTTAGAGAAATACTGTTATAGTCTCTAAATATAATGTTGATCAGATGTAGAGTCTTACTAACATTGTATGTTAAAATAAATAATTACCTTGACTAGATAGCGAATTGGGCCTATTCTATTGACAATTATAGTTAAAAGTGTTCAAGACAGATTGAGTGTTGAAGGAACCCTTAAAGCTAACATGAATAAGGAAAACTAATGGTCATTTGTGGTAAAACTTAGACCTTTTGTCTTATAGGAAAGCTACCAATGCAAGTCCCCTAGACAAGATACTTCATGGCAGTGTTGGATATCTCACCCCAAGGAGTGGGGGTATGTCATTATGTTTTGCTTATTTTGAAAAATGGGTATCTTTAGGTAATTAACCAGTTTATCTCAGGTTTGTTATTAAAATACGCAATAGGTGAATGTTACTGATTTTTCAATTCAGTGTCCATTTATATGTTCTGGTTTTGACTAGAAAGTCTAGAGTGGTTTCTTTTGTTTCATTAAGGAAAGCATGGCCTCTAGAGCTGTTCGTATGACATAAAACATAAGTCATAAAAGATTATGAATTACTTTAGAGGGTGAATCACTGTATATTTAACTTTTTTTTCCCTGGAGGAATATGAATGACTTAATGACTTTTATAAGTAATTTCACCTGAATTATAGCTCTATTTAGACATAAACTAATTTTAATTTCTGTAGGTCACTTGATGAATTTGAAGTACTATGCCTCTCCTTATGATCTATTGGAAGATAAAACAGCAACCCCTATCATTTTGCATGAAAATAATGGTAAGTCTTGTTTTTCTATAGGGAAGTTTATAGATAAATCAGTATCATATATTTGGAGGTGGAATGGATCTTAGAGGCCATGTGGTTGAACAACCTCATTTTACAAATCAGGAAATTGAGACTTGGAGAGGTTATGTGATTTGAGGTAGGATTGGAATTCTGGTTTTCTTGACTCCACGACCAATACTCCATCAAATATTCAGTACTTCTTAAGCACTTATGCAGAAATAAGGGATTGATCATTGTGTATTATTCAGGTGAAATGGTATAGGAGTGGTAGGTGGCTTCTATTTGCTGTTTTTATTGTTAATTCTTCATTATGTACTTGACATACATTGACAAATATGAATATTCACATTTACCAAAAGCAGAAGTATGTTATATATGGAATCTTGTGTGTCTTAACCTATAAATTATTTTAAAGTATATATTAAAATTAACTCAGTAGTGCCAACACTGCATTTGCTTGTCTGTGTCCATTTCTGAACTTTTTTGCTCTAATTTACTTTTTAGAGTGTGCAGTATAATGTTTTTCTCTGAAGCCTGTCTGTGAATTATTGTAATTGGCCCTATGTTTTCTGTTTTCAGAAGTTCTGGGTAGTTTTCTTGTATTATTTCTTACATTTGTGACTTAGGTTGTCCTGGGATACCTATAATCCTTAAGTTGTCTTTATGCATCTTGCCTTTGGGATCAATATATTTTGCTTGTATGGAAATCATATTTTCTTTTAACTTTATTACTTTTTTTCTTCAGTTGTCTTTTACTTCTGTTTATTTACATTCCCAATCAGTTATTCTGTCTTTTGTCAGGAAGACTAGAATTCAAATCTAATCTGAGACACTTAGTAGCTGCAGAACCCTGGGCAAGTCACTTAAATTCTGTTTGCCTCAGTTTCCTCATCTGTTATATAGGGGTATTAATAGTATCTATTTCCCAGAATGGTGTGGATCAAGTGAGATGATAATTGTAAGGCACTTAGCATGTATAAATGCTAGTTATTAGCTATCATTGTTATTAGTATTAGTTATTATTTAGTGACACTTGATACAGTGGAGTCAAATTTTCTGTTATGCAAATTATTTTATCTGAGCAGGCCATAAATTTTGCTTTCACAATTTTGATTTCTCTTTTAATCCAGTAAGGAATGTCCTGCTTTGGTTCCACGTTATTTTGGAAATTCACAGGGTCTTCTGTTGCTGATTAATTTTTCATTGTCTTATAATATTTATTCCTAGAAGTTTGTACTTCTTAGATGATGTGAAGGCCATATTCCCTTATGTTATTAATATCTTCTCTGTTGCTTTAACATGTTTGTACTCAAGGTCTTTGGGCAGCTAGGTGGTACATTGGATAGAGCTCTGGACCTAAAGTAAGGAAGATCTGAGTTCAAATTTGGCCTCAGATATTTATTACCTGTTTAGGCAAGTCACTTAACTCTGTTTGCCTTAGTTTTCTCATCTGTAAAATGACTCAGAGAAGGAAATGGCAAACCACTTCATTATATTTGCCAGAAAATCCCCAAATGGGTCCTAAAGAGCCCTACGTGACTGATTGAAAATGCAGGGTCTTTAATTGTGTTTTTTCCTATTGAGATCTTGATTAATTTCAGTCACTTTTTCCACTTACA
Source organism: Notamacropus eugenii (assembly GCF_028372415.1). Lineage (NCBI taxonomy): Eukaryota > Metazoa > Chordata > Mammalia > Diprotodontia > Macropodidae > Notamacropus > Notamacropus eugenii. The sequence continues at coordinate 354,967,588 of NC_092873.1, read as the reverse complement.
TTTCCCTTTTATTCACTATATGTTTCCTTTACCTTTGATGATGGTTTCCTTAGGGGCTGGACCTCCAAGCCATTTTAACTTCCACTCATACTGCATAATTTTACAGGCCTCAGTCTCTGCCCCAACTCATTTCTATGTGGACACAGCTGACCACAGCTGGATGCTGGAGTCTTTTGCTCTGTCACAACACAGAGTGCTGCCTCACTGCTGACAGCCTGAGCAATCTTTCTGCCTTTTGGTTATCTACTACTGAGAAGAATTTGATGGGATAGAGTTGAGTTCTGTGTAAAGTCCTTGAGTTAGCTTGAGCGGCCCTGCTGCTGGAGTCTGATGAGTGGTAGAGAAGGAGGTGCTGAATGGGATTAGGCTCTCTGCTGTTGGTTCATTAAATTGTCATTAGGATTTTTGGTGTGCCTTAGCCCATGGAGACAACTAAAATTGCTTTATAGCTTGCAAAATGCAAATGATTCCCATTTTGGAGAGATGTAAGAGGCTGGAAGAGTAGAGAAAATGTCCAGTCTTCTATCTTTTTGGTTTTGTGACCTAGAAGTCTCTTGTTCATTTAAAAAATGTTTTTACTTTTTTTCCTTTTGTTTTGGTATCACAGTCATTATTTCTTCTCCCCTATAACTCTGTACCACCACAACCAGCTGCTTAGAATTATATAGAACAGTCAAGGAAAAAGATTCACCCATGGCCTTGTCTAAAAATGTTTTATTTTTCTTTCGTCTATCACCTCTCCCAGGAAGCAAATCACTGCATTGGTCAGAATTCTTAGGCCTGTTAAAATTGTTTTACTTTAAAGAGTTATAGTCATTGTATAAATTGTTTTCCTAGTTCTGCTCACTTTTCTCTGCATCAGTTCATAAAAGTCTGTCGAGGTTTCCCTTTTGTCATTACTTATGACACCTATTAGGGTTTAAGTTTTCTGTGGATTTCTGAGAAATGTTTTCAGGTCATATAGAATCTTGTTTTCTTTGCTGCTGGATTTACTGTTATAGTAACTTGTGTAGGAATTATGGAAAATAAGAATTCATAGCTATCCCTAATTAGTTTCCTTAGATTTTTGTATTAAACCTAGAATATAATGGTTAGTATAAATAGGTATTTCTTTCTTGTATTGTGTTTTCCTGTGTCTGGTTTTTCTTATTGAGGGTCTTGGTTGATTAGAAAAAATAGCTTTTGGTATCTCAGCGGAAAAAGGTATTACTAATAGCTAAATTTTGTAGGCAATAATGATAATTAATAAATAGTAATCATTTGCAATTACTTCTACAAATTACTTTCTTCATAGCACCGCTATGAGGCAGGTAAAAACAGGTTATAGAAAACAAGACTCTCTGTTTAAGAAATTTTAACTTCCACATGTTAATTAATTTGAGGTAGCTATAAGACCACTGTTTGAGGAGAAAGAAATTTTAAAATTCACAGAAATATATGAATCTACAAAATATCTGTAATTCTCATTCCTGGTCTGCTTTCCTCAGCATGGAGAATTCCTTGTATGAGAATTTTCTCCACCTAGGCAGCTCTGTGGCTCAGGGGATAAGTCCTATGGGCTGAAGGGCACGTTGCTCAGGGTTACTCAGCCAGGTAAGAGACAGGCAGGATCTAAACCTTTGTGACTCCAATCATGGTTTTTCCGCTTTGCCATTCTGCTGCTATTTATAAATGTGGTACAAAATAACAAATACATACATATACACACATGTCATGCACACACACATATGTAAAGTACATGTATAGGATGCAAGCAGAATTCTATATAAGATAACCAAGGGAAGGGGTGGTATCATTTTTGACTAGGAAGATTAGGAAGGCTTCCTTGAGGGAGGTAATATTTGAGTTGAGTTTTAAATTTGAGGAGAGGACATTTCAAGTCATGAGAAACAGTGAGCAAACTTTGAGCATAGTGGACACAGCAGGTATTCTTGTAGACTGAAATGTGGAGGACAAAGAGGAGAATATTCAGAACAGACTATTGCCTGACTTTGAATGGCCTTGATTGTCAAATTAAGGATTTTGAACTTTATATGATGGACGGTAGGAAAACACTGAGGAATTTTGAACGCATAAATGATGTGACCAAAACTACGCATGAGGAAAATAAATTTGGCAATTGTATAAACTAACCTGTATTAGTTTATCAACTTTTTTAATCTATGTGGAATTCTAATGCATTTTTTTTCCCTCTTTCTCCCTTTCAGTTCCTCGAACTTTGGGCATGAATGCATCAGTCACAATTGAGGGAACTCCATCTGCCATGTACAAACTCCCAATTGCACCATTGATTATGGGATCACATCCTGTTGACAACAAATGGTAAGGAAAGATTATTTCTTAGTTAGATGATCCAGCTTCTAATCTAGTGGGGAACAAATGTTAAGAAAGATGCTATTATTTTTATTTGTTTCTTTCTCTGATTTACTACATTTAAATTGATCACATGTGATTGAATACATCCATATAGTATTGCCATTCATTTCCTTTTATCCATGATAGGACAAAGGTATTGCATTAAATACTGAAATATTGAATTAAATATTGAAAGGTGTTTATTAAATAAAATTTAATCATGGTACTTCTTAAAGAAGCTGGGTATAGATAACTGTGCTTCTTCCCCTTGTCTTAACAATTGCTCTTGCTCTTCTTTGGCCACACAGCTAGTGTGTGCCTCAGACTTAACCTCCTGAGTATTTACAATCATAGGATCATAAGACCTGACAGAGGCTTTAGAGGCTCCCTTGTGTAATCCCTCAGTTTATAGAGGAAGAGAATGATGCCCAGGAAGCTTAAGTGACTTATTTAAGCTTTACCTTTTGTTACTAATTTGGGAACATGTTGTAGAAACAAATGGGGATCCCAAAGTTATGCTTCTGACCAGTGTTTCAACATGTGTTAAAAGGGGAATGAGAAAAGGAGTAGGAGTCAGGCAGCCTGGGTTCTGATCCTTACTCCGCCACTTATTCACCTTTGACAAACCACTTACCCTCTTCAGAATTCCTTTCTAGTTTCCTCTTCTGTAAAATGAGCATTAGAGTAAAGTAATTGAAATAGTGAACTTGAAAGTCATTATGTTTAAGTATGGGTTTGTGTACATGTTTGGGTCTTGCTTTTAAGTTTTTGAAGTCAACTCAGAACTTAACTTTTTTTTTCAGGACCCCTTCCTTCTCCTCAATCACTAGTGCCAACAGTGTTGACTTACCTGCCTGTTTCTTCTTGAAGTTTCCCCGGCCAATTCCAGTATCTAGAGCATTTGTCCAGAAACTACAGAGTTGTACAGGTGAGTTTTGGGTATAGAGTCATACATTTACCATAAATATGAAAGGAAATTCTTCAAATCCAGATCTGTATTGTGTGAGGTAGCTAATGCTAAGAACATCCATAAAATAGTTGTTGAATAAATGAAGCAGAATCTTGAGGGGAAGAAGCTAAATACTACAGTCTGGTCATTATTTTATGCTTTGTTTCCCTAGGAATTCCATTGTTTGATACTCAGCCTCTCTATGTGCCTCTCTATGAATTGATTACTCAGTTTGAACTATCAAAGGATCCAGATCCGGTACCTTTGAACCACAACATGCGCTTTTACGCGGTAAGTGAGTTTCAGGGAGCATTATCTAGGTCCTCAGGTTATATTTCCTTTCCTTCCACTCTGGGAGCATTGTTGAGAGTAGATAAAATATTCTTTGGAATTACTGAACCATATCCCTTTTCCCTTAATCTTTTTATATAGTAGTAGTCCCCAAAGCTTTGGGCTGAGATACTGGACCTCAATGATTTGCCAAACCAAGTGACCAAGCCACTGTTGATAATTTTAAAACATTACATAGATACCATTGTTTAAATGTCTTCAGATTGAAGCTTCTTAATAGTATTTTTATTATTGTGATCTTACAAGTTGGTGTTTAGAATTTCTTTTCTTTTGATCATTTCAAATTAATAAAGTACTTTAATTTGGAAATGTCCTTGAGTGACACAAATGAATTGTCATGATTAAAAGAGGGGAAGGTATAAAGTATAATGTGGAATTTATATTTTGAGGATTCAATACCATAATGAATTATCAGTTAAAGGTATATAATTTCTTTTTTCCTTCCTCCTAAATTAATATGGACTCTCATTTGTGTATATTGATTTAATTTCATTCTTTCCTGTAGATATAGACTTTTCAAGGTCCATTTAACAAAGTTGGAATTTGTCATATTAATTGGTTAGTGAACTTGTGGAGATTTATATTATTCTTCAAACTTTGTTGTTGCTTTTTATGCACTAGGTTTTGGGAATACTCCTTCATGGTACTTGCTCACTGCATTTGATTGTTTTTTTTGTCGCCTAGGCTCTTCCAGGCCAGCAGCACTGCTATTTCCTCAATAAGGATGCCCCTCTCCCAGATGGTCGAAGCCTCCAGGGAACTCTCATTGATAAAGTCACTTTTCAGCATCCTGGCCGTGTACCACTCATCCTCAACCTAATCAGACACCAAGTGGCCTACAACACCCTTATTGGAAGCTGTGTCAAGAGAACCATTCTGAAAGAAGGTGTTGCCTCTTTCTTCTCATGTGTTTACTGGCAGGGTCTGGAAGACTTCTTATGAAGGAATTTCTGCTTTAACAACATAGGTGACATTTCTATAAAGCTTCAAGGTTTGCAGACTACTTTACATACATTCTCTTCTCTGAGCCTCACAATAGCCCTATGAGGGAGTGAGGTGCTACTGCTGGGATTGTTATCCCCATTTTACAAATGAGGTGACTGAGAGGTTCAGATAGCTGAGGTGATTTGCCCATGGTCACAAATCTATTAAGTGTTTTAAGAAGTAGGAATGAAACCCAGGTCTGTCTGACTCCAATTCCAGTACTTTTATCTACTGGGGTTGTTCGACCTTGATTGGGGAGAGCCACTCAGTCCTCACAGTCCCAGACTCCTGACTGTGCTTCACCCCAACCATCTTTCCTTCTGATCTCTCAACCTGTTGTGGGAACAGGAATTGAATGAACACTACCGTTGCTTCTGGAAAAGGGCATGTTACGGCATTGTTCCCTGGATCCAGGCACCATCCCTGAATCCTGGTGCTTCTCAAACCAAAACACCCTTCTTCAGCATGTCCCCTCCCCTTCCCTTCTCCCTCTACATAGTGTTTACTATGTGTTAGAACATAAGCTTCTCAAGAGCATTTTGTCTTGAGCTTGGAACATAGTAAGCCCTTAGTAGATGCTTTTTCCTTCACTCCTGCATATTGTTCTGTGCTGTTTCTCTCTGAGGAGAGTGGTAGAGTTGATGTTAACAGTAATAGGCAAGATGAATGATGATCAAAATCAAGGGGAGCAAAGTAAGTGCTGACTGGATTCTGTCTCATTGGATGCTGTTCATATGGTTTTGAGGGCTAGACTTGGGAGTCAGCAAGACATAGGTTCATATCCTAAGTCAGACACTGTCTGTTCTGGATCTCAGTTTCTCATGTGTAAAATGGACCTTTCCAGCTCCAGGCTCCTATCCTGTTAGTTTTTACACTTCTGTATCAGGAGTTGCTGCTCAGAACTACATTTCCCATCCTTTGACCCTGTACTTGCCTTCTAGTTGTAGCCTTATCACCATGGTTGCATAGTCATTGGGCTGAGCCCAGTGCGTTTTTTTTGTTGTTGAAATTGTACAGCTCTTTTCTAGGCAGTGAATTGGGGGCCAGCAGAGACGATAGCATGATTTCTGGCTGCCTTTGAATTCTTTCCCTAATCTCTGTATGTTTCCACTTCTACTATTTATGTCTGAGTAAGATTTGGTTCAGTGAGAGTAAGTAGGCAAGAAGAGTGGAGGTGATAAAAACTTTAGGGCTTATATTCAGAGGAACAAGAATTATATTCAAATGTAAAATATATTTGTGAATAGCCCATTCACTTTTTAGAGTGCTGAGGTTTATCTGGTACTTTCTAGCACTCCCCTGAGGTAGGCGGTGCAATTAAGCTTCAGTAACTTGATTAGAGTTTGTGAATTAAGAGTTCATATATAGAGAGAGAATTCAAACCAAGGTTCTCTTGGTTCCTTCTTTTCGTCCACACTGCTGTTCCTAAGTAATTGTAGTTACAGAACATCTTAGGTTTGACTGGCCTGTTTAATGTTCTTGAATATTGCCATTTGGGAAATCCCAGGAGAGATTCCTGGTCCCACTTAAAATGTTTGAGATAGCAGATCTACTCAGAATTTTTATAGATTTAGATATTATTATATTATGTTATATATTTCTTGTATAGAAATGTGTCCTTCATGTAGAATACTTTTTGCCTCTGAAATGTTGAAAAACTCAGTTGGGGCTTGGCATATTGAGTGAATATATGTAAGAATTGTGAGGTTCAGAGGCGTATAGACAAGGATATACCTCTTTCAGGCTCGACATTCTTGCTTACTAAGCCATGGGCTGGCCTGCTGACAGCTGCATACTCTGTTAGAAATGCAGTGTTTCTGGGCAACGAGTCTGGATCTAAACTCCCACCAAACGGAATGAAAAACTTCCCTCAGCAGCTTTTGTTTCCATTGCTCACTTCCAGCCCAGAGTATTCAAAACTGCTAACATTTTCCAGTCTTTAGAGGATTAACTGTATCTTTATATTGGAAAGATGTACATTTTGATGTATATCTTTTGAGAAAATATTCAGTGCATGGTTACCAGAGCTAATTGCAGCCAGCCTGTAGTCTATTTCTTTTCTGTATGCTAACTTCTATAGATGGCATGACAAGCTATGTGTATAGAGCTTAAAGACTGGGCCTCCAGAGAATGCATCTCTGTGATTTCAGAGTCTACAGTTTATTTCAAGTCTTTGTTTTTTCTGACTGCTTTATGGGCCTTTCTCCTTTCAGATTCTCCTGGGATCCTTCAATTTGAGGTTTGTCCTCTTTCTGATACCTGTTTCAGCGTGTCCTTTCAGCATCCTGTGAATGACTCCTTGGTGTGTGGTGAGTTGTGTTGTGTGTCCATTATCAGGGGGAGGTGTTCATAGAGATTTAAGAAATATATTTAATTAAAGTTAAAAGTCAAATCTTTTCCAAATAGCCCTTGTGTTTGTTTTTCAGTGGTAATGGATGTACAGGATTCAACCCATGTCAGTTGTAAACTCTACAAAGGATTGTCGGATGCTCTCATCTGCACAGATGACTTCATTGCCAAAGTTGTTCAGAGGTAAAGCTGTTCCTTTTGCAAAACTATTAATGGAATTTGGCTGGAGGCATGTTGCCTTATTTATTCTTTAAGTATGTATTAGCACTAAGGTGAAATTTATGAGGGAAGTAGAAATTCACTGCTTTGAATTCACCATCTGTTTGTGCTTTCTCTTTCAAAAGTGACAGTTTAAATTGGTGCTATAAGGCCATTATTAACAAAAGTTGAGATCTTCTAGCTGGTTTGGTATTAGTGCATTTTGGAGAGGGAAAAGAATGTTTCTTCTAAAAATACCTATGGCAAAAGAAATATGCTGCCCTCTATTTAGGTCTACCTTAATGCCTGTACCTATTGGGAAAGATCTCTGTGAAACAGATGTAATTGTCAAAAAGCAGTTTGGGAGAGGGTATTTAAGCTAACCAGCCTTGCGCTAAGCCAGAAAGTTTGGCTTGCAGTTTATTAGCCTTTCTAATGGAAATCATTTTCAAACACACCTGTTGGGGTTTTTTAAAAAATAATTTTCCTTAAAAATGTTATTTCTTAATTACTTTGAAATGAGCAAAATTTGATACCAACAGTAGTATATTTCATGTGGTGGTACCTTTCAAGAAAGAAATTTACCATAGTTTTCAGTTCCTGCCTTTTTTTCATTTCTGTATAAAAGTAAGAATTTGGGACTCTTTTTTTTGATGTGTATGCACAAGTTTAAGTGTATTTAGGGTCAACCATCATTGGAATGAGTAACTCATTCAAAGCTTTGGCCTTTGATAGAGATACTTTTCTTTTTCAGCCTGTTCACTATATATGAAAACCAAAATCAACAGGTTTGGGTCAGCCATCATTGGAACATCATTCAAAGCTTTGGTCTTTGATAGAGATAATTCTCTTTTTCAACCTGTTCACTGTTATGAAAACCAAAATCAGACAGGCTTAAATGAGATGTCTAAATATCACATGTTAAACCATCAAAACCTGTTTCCTTGAATGAAAATGTAACATTAGTCCTAGTCAGGGGCCATTGCAATATTAACTTGTCTTTGTTCTGTCTTACAGATGTATGTCCATTCCTGTGACGATGAGGGCTATTCGGAGGAAAGCTGAAACCATTCAGGCCGACACACCAGCCCTGTCGCTCATTGCAGAAACAGTTGAAGACATGGTGAAAAAGAACCTGCCCCCGGCTAGCAGCCCAGGGTATGGCATGACCACAGGCAGCAACCCAATGAGTGGTACCACTACACCAACCAACACCTTTCCGGGGGGTCCCATTACCACCTTGTTTAATATGAGCATGAACATGAAAGAGCGGCATGAGTCGGTGGGCCATGGGGAGGACTTCAGCAAGGTGTCTCAGAACCCAATTCTTACCAGTTTGTTGCAAATCACAGGGAACGTGGGGTCTACCATTGGCTCGAGTCCGACCCCTCCTCATCACACGCCGCCGCCTGTCTCCTCGCCAGCCAGCAACACCAAGAACCACCCGATGCTCATGAACCTTCTTAAAGATAATCCTGCCCAGGATTTCTCAACCCTTTATGGAAGCAGTCCATTAGAGAGGCAGAACTCCTCTTCTGGCTCACCTCGAATGGAAATGGGCTCAGGGGCCAATAAGACGAAAAAGAAGAAGTCGTCAAGAGTACTGCCTGAAAAGCCCAAGCACCAGACCGAAGATGACTTTCAGAGAGAGCTGTTTTCAATGGATGTTGACTCACAGAATCCCATCTTTGATGTTAACATGACTGCTGACACGCTGGACACTCCACACATCACTCCAGCACCTAGCCAGTGTAGCACTCCTCCCACAACTTACCCACAGCCAATACCTCACCCCCAGCCCAGTATTCAGAGAATGGTCCGCCTGTCTAGTTCAGACAGCATTGGTGCTGATGTGACTGACATTCTCTCAGACATTGCAGAAGAGGCCTCTAAACTCCCCAGCACCAGTGATGACTGTCCACCTATTGATACTCCTGTTAGAGACTCTTCAAGCTCTGCACATTCCCAGAGTGCCCTCTTTGATCCTGATGTTTTCCAAAACAACAATAATGAGAACCCATATACTGATCCCGCTGACCTGATTGCGGATGCTACTGGAAGCCCCAACAGTGACTCTCCTACTAATCATTTTTTTCCTGATGGAGTAGATTTCAATCCTGACTTGCTGAATAGCCAAAGCCAAAGTGGTTTTGGGGAAGAGTATTTTGATGAAAGCAGCCAGAGTGGTGATAATGATGACTTCAAAGGATTTGCTTCCCAGGCACTAAATACTTTGGGAATGCCAGTACTTGCGGGTGATAGTGGAGAAAATAAGTTTAAAGGCAATAGCCAAGCTGACACAGTAGACTTCAGTATTATTGCAGTGGCCAGTAAGGCACTGGGGCCTGCTGACATAATGGAGCACCACAGTGGAAGCCAGAGCCCTTTACTGAGTACAGGAGACTTGGGGAAGGATAAGACTCAAAAACGGGTAAAGGATGGCAATGGCACTGGGAATAGCAGTCTTTCAGGGTCAGCATTAGACAGTAAACCAGGAAAACGTAGCCGGACCCCTTCCAGTGATGGCAAAAGCAAAGACAAGCCTCCAAAGCGGAAAAAAGCTGACACAGATGGGAAGTCTCCCTCTCATAGTTCTTCTAACAGGCCTTTTACTCCACCTGCCAGCACAGGTGGGTCCAAGTCACCTGGAAGTTCAGGAAGATCGCAGACTCCTCCAGGTGTTGCCACACCACCCATTCCTAAAATCACCATTCAGATTCCCAAGGGGACCGTAATGGTGGCCAAGCCCTCTTCACATAGTCAGTACACCAGCAGTGGATCTGTGTCTTCCTCAGGAAGTAAGAGCCACCATGGCCATTCTTCTTCCTCATCTTCCTCTTCCACTTCTGCTTCAGGAAAAATGAAAAGCAGTAAATCAGAAGGTTCTTCAGGTTCCAAGATGAGTAGCAGTATGTATTCCAGCCAAGGATGTTCTGGGTCTAGCCAGTCAAAAAGTTCATCCCAGTCTGTAGGGAAACCAGGTTCTTCTCCCATTACCAAGCATGGGCTTAGTAGTAGCTCTGGGAGTAACAAGGTGAAACCTCAAGGAAAGCCATCATCACTTATGAACCCCTCTTTGAGTAAACCAAACATCTCCCCTTCCCATTCAAGGCCATCTGGAAGCTCTGACAAACTTGCTTCTCCAATGAAACCTGTACCTGGAACTCCCCCATCCTCTAAAGCCAAGTCTCCTATCAGTTCAGGTTCTGGTGGCTCTCATATGTCTGGGACTAGTTCAGGCTCTGGCATGAAGTCTTCAGGGTTGGGCTCCTCAGGCTCATTGTCTCAAAAAACACCCCCATCATCTAATTCTTGCACAACCTCTTCCTCTTCCTTTTCTAGTGGTTCCTCCATGTCTTCATCTCAGAACCAGCATGGGAGCTCCAAAGGGAAATCTCCCAGTAGAAATAAGAAGCCATCTTTGACAGCTGTCATAGATAAACTGAAGCATGGGGTTGTCACTAGTGGCCCTGGAGGTGAAGACCCAATGGAGGGTCAGATGGGAGTGAGTGCCAATTCTTCTAGCCATCCTATGTCCTCCAAACACATTATGTCGGGAGGAGAATTCCAAGGAAAGCGAGAAAAGAGTGATAAAGACAAATCAAAGGTCTCTGTCTCTGGGAGTTCAGTGGACTCTTCTAAGAAGACTTCAGAATCCAAAAATGTGGGGAGCACAGGTGTGGCCAAGATTATCATCAGCAAGCATGATGGGGGATCCCCCAGCATTAAAGCCAAAGTGACTTTGCAGAAACCTGGGGAAGGTAGTGGGGAAGGGCTCAGGCCTCAGATGGCCTCCTCCAAAAACTATGGCTCTCCTCTGATCAGTGGCTCCACTCCAAAGCATGAACGTGGTTCTCCTAGCCACAGTAAGTCACCAGCATATACCCCTCAGAACCTTGATAGTGAGAGTGAATCAGGCTCCTCAATAGCAGAAAAGTCCTATCAGAACAGCCCCAGTTCAGATGATGGCATCCGCCCACTTCCAGAGTATAGCACAGAGAAACATAAGAAGCACAAAAAGGAAAAGAAGAAAGTGAAGGATAAGGATCGGGACAGAGAACGGGACCGGGACAAAGACCGAGACAAGAAGAAATCTCATAGTATCAAGCCAGAGAGCTGGTCTAAATCACCTATTTCTTCAGACCAGTCCATGTCCATGACAAGCAATACCATCTTACAAGATAGGCCCTCAAGGCTCAGCCCTGACTTCATGATGGGGGAGGAAGAGGATGATCTTATGGATGTGGCTCTCATTGGCAATTAAAACCTTGTTTTCTAAAAGAAAAAGAAAAAAAATGCACCAATTAAAAGCTCCATCTAAAGAGAATTGTAGAAAATCATCCTAAGGGATTAAACCACAGGGGTCTGCTTTGCCCCAAATAATCTTGGGTGACATGGTTTTGACTGTACTTGGCAACATTAGACCTAGAGACCCTAGTATTGATCTCTGACTATGGGGTTTGTTTCTAGGCAGCCAAGAATTCTGTGTTCCTTTGCCAGAGAAAGTAGAAATTGCAGACTTGCTTTGGGTGGGGGGAAGGGATGTGGGAAGGGAAAGGGTGGGAAATAGTTATGCTGAAAATTTTCATATATATTTTTTTCTCCCTTTATCCATTTTTAGGCCATGTTTTAAACTGTCATTTTAGTGCATGTGTTGGAAAGACTGGGAAGGAAATGAAAAAGCAATACATTCCTTGATGCATTTGCATGAAGGCTGTTCACCCTTGTTCACTCGTCCATTTGAGGCAGGCGCAAATGAAGGATCTCAGTTGTTTTTAGACACTAAATAATGCAGGGCGTCTGTTTATGAGGAAGTAGTCTTGGGGACGGGAAGGTGATTTTAGCTATTTATTTGTCAATATTTTAATTCCTTGTTTTTATGCAGTGTTTCTCTTCTAGTTCTATGGGGTGTAGAGTTCAAAGAAATTGAAAAGAAAAGAGCAAGGCCTGATAGTACAAAGTATGGACCCAGAGTTGTCACTGCAGCATTGGGTCTAATCAGTCTGATTAAAGCCCATTTTTGAAGTCAGTTTAACAAAAAAACCAGAATGCTTTGAATTCTATACAAGAATTAATTTCATACAGTTTTTCATAGGGCTTATTGACACCCTAAAAATTGTTAGGGGGTACTTTCCTCCTCCTGGGGAGGGTAGGTGTTGATTTTAATTTCTTTTTTTCCTTTAAAAAAAAAAACCCAGAAAACCTGGGATGGCTTTCAGGATGTTAACATGTTTTTAAATACAACAGAATTGTGGTTTAATATCACAGCTCCCTAGTTTAATAACATTTAAATCACATCAGGGCTAACACTTCTTCTGTCTTTAAATGTGCCAAAAGCCCTCATTCCAATATTTTGCCTGCAGGAGAAGTGATTGCCTTTCCTGAAAGCTGAGTTCCCTATCTCCCTTCATCTGAAGGAATGGGGGCTTAGATCTCTGGTCACTCCACTGTGTGCTCCCTAAATGAGAGAAGTTATGAATTTGCATCCATAGTTTCTCTTGAATCAATTTCAAGCTCACTAAAGAAGTGAGGTGCCTGGAATGATAGGTGGGCATGGAGATATATCATAGCTACTATGTAGCTACATAATTGGACCTTTTGGAGAAACAGGTCTTCATCTGACTTCTTAGGGAATACAATAATAGTCATTATAGAAAGAAAGAAATCCAGGAAAACAGTCCAGGTGCAGCACAAGCTCTCATATTTGGAGGGTCCTCTTGAAAAAAAAATTTGCGGCCTTACTTTGATTCTGACACCTGCACTGTGCCATCCTTGATCCTGATCTGCATCAATAGGATGGGGCCTTCTATCCAGTACAGCTCTTCTGGGCTTTAAAAAAAAAAATTGCGCCAGGTTGTGCACTGTTTTTAGTGTCAGAGTTGAGTGACCTTGACAAATGAGAAAGTTTTTTTTCCAGCTCTGTTTCTGCAGGTTGGAAAGTCAGCTTTGGCTTTTTCTCCGGGACTGTCTTGAGTTCTTCCAGTGTTCTCCCTTGTTGGGTCATCCATAGGCCAGGACTGACTTTTCACCAACCCTGCCACCTTTGTGTCCCTAGGTAATAAATAGGAAGTAGGAAATGTTGCTAAGTAGAGCAAGGACAGTTATCTTTTGCCACATCAGAATCAAGTGACTTGGGTGACACTAAAGAGGACATGGGCAAGGTGATACCAGAGAGCTTTATCTCGAGATGCTGATACAGTGGCAGCCTCTCAGACATAAAAGCAGGTAGAACTTTTCACAGGTTGTCATCTGGTTTCTATCCTCTTCCATTGACTTCTGCAGCAAAATAAGTTTTAAGTTTTCTTTTTTGTGGGCAAAATTTTAAAAAGGGACATTAGGTAATATTGGAATACCAGGGGTTAAACTTTCCCAAATGGTTATTACACAAACCAAAACAATTAAACTGGGAAGCTTTTTCTCTCTTTCTCTCCAACCCAGATCAAAGAATCCTGAGTTAGGATGTAGATGAAGGATAAGCCCCAGCATTTTCTGGATGAGCACGTCCCACACATTGACCCAGCATCTGAACTTGCTTAACAGGAACCTGGGGTTAACCTGCTGCACCCTGCATGACAACCAGGGAGCACTGCATTTCTTCATGGGGTGGAGGAGAAGAGTTGAAATAAACCAAGCCTGGAACTCCTCCCTCCTCTTTCAAACAGCAAGGAAATTAAGCCTACATGTACTGTACTTTTCTTCAGCTGGTGTCTTGTGTATATTTAGTTTGACCTGATTCCCTATATTCCCCTCTCTATTCCCCTCTCCCCCAGAAGCAGAAAGCAATCTTCAATTATCAGATTAGATTTTATTTTGTCTTTTGGTTTTCTTGTTAGGAATGGTTAGTTAAAATAATAAGCTGCTCCAATGCACATGAGGATTTCAAATTATTCCTCCCCCCCCCCCCAAAAAAAAAATGTTTTTAAAGCAAAGTATTTGAGAGGGAAATGTGAAGCAGGGTATTACTTGCCAAAACAAAGATTGAAGATGTTGGTTTTATACTGATAGGATTCTCTTTCCTTGGGTCCAGGTCAGAAAATGCAATACAGCAGTATCATGAACTCCAGTTAGAACAGACTTTTTCAGGGAGCCCATGAGTTTATGCAGTATCCATGATTAAGTCACTTCTTGCAGATGCCACAGTAAAGGAGATACTTGTTCATAGTGCAAGGGTGAATGAATATTCTCTTTGGTGGGGAGGGGCTGTTATTTTGTCTTTATTTTTACCTTGGGGTTGGAGTCTTATCTTTTAGGGGGTTTAACATCAAAAGCAAGGATGGAAATTATACTAAACTGTAGGAACTGCCTTGTACAGTTCTTGAGTTCAGAAATGTGCATCAGGAGCAGGGGTGGGTCTTTTCTAAATCGTCATAGAAAGAATGTTTTCCAATTTGACTTTTATTTGTGCAATTCTGTAAATACTTTGGGATTTTCCTTTTTTTTTGAAAGTAGACTAAATGTTTTGTGTGTTTGTTTTTTTCCAAAACATTGCAAAAGAACCTGTTTATTTACTTGCAAATAAATTCCTTTGATAAGAAGCAATCTTGTCCCAAGTGTGATAGTTTTGCTCCTGAAATCTTACTTTCTCCCAAACTAAATGTAACTCCATATTTTTCCAAATCAACTATTCCTTTTTATTCATTCATTCCACAGAAAATTGTCTTTAAAATAAAACTTTTTTAAAAGCCATGGAAGACTCCCTGAAGAGATATCAGTGTTATTGAATCAATGGTGGCTTTGGCGTGGGTGAATCAGCATAAGCTGGAAAATAGGTGAAGAGATTATGTATTTCTTTTATCTTAAACTCCTTCAAGGGAAATGAATAACCCTTTAATTATATTTAATCACACTGTCTGTGGTTAGGCAGTAAAATCCTTTTCAATGGTTCATTTAAGTCTACAGGAATACGGCTATGGAGGCACAACATTTGAAGGAGACAAACACAAGACCAATGGGTGTTAACAAATAACTAAAATATGTGCGAAGAGCATTGATGTATGGGTTTTCATTCTAGAATCAGCCTGTGGTCATGATCATATTACAATAATAATATGGAAAAATGAAATACACAGACTTTTATAAGGACGTGAATGAGTCATGGCTACTTACAACTCATGTTTGATGATGCCATACATCAGGAAGTGAGAATTTTATGAAAAACTGACACAGTTTGATAGAGCAATACTATTTTGTCTTAAAGTTATGGGTATAGGACCCTGTTGCTGGGACCTTAAAGTCCAACTCTACCACAGACAAGGCTATGTTAATTGGCCAAGTGATTTTTATTTGTGAAGATGATAATTAACTAGAGAAAACTCCACAATTGTCCTTATGTTCTACTTTACTCAATTTTAAACATCAGACAATGTACAAATGCTTATTAAAGGGGTGTGAGAAACTAGTTCGATTCCTTTAACTTTTTTTGAACACATATATTCAAGGTAGATAGTACTGCTGTACACTAGGTCCCAGCTCCAATGTTCTAGCTGGTGTTACACTGGGAAAGTGGAAATTCATTGCGAACATCTGTACGAGTATTAACATCTTAACAAAGATTTAAAGGAGAGGGAGTAAGAACCCTTATTTAAAAAATTTCTGCCATCAGGTCAATGACTACATCATTTGACCTGTGAACCTGTTTCCTTATCTGTAGGATGGAACTATTTGACAAACGTTTAAAGTTCCTAAATGATGCTAAGACAAAACAAAAACAAAAGATGCCTGCTCACAAGGACCGAATATTCCAATAGGGGCATGTAACATTTAAAACAGAAATCCCTAGCGATAGATCACTGATTTCATTGATGTAGGGAACTTTTGGATGAGGAAATTCCTATGAAATCTGGTAGACACCTTCGCTGTAATTCAATTTTAGCATTTCGGAGCAGAGAGATTACTTCACTTGCTGAGGACTAAAGGTTTTACTACCTTCTCCAGGGCTGCCTGTCTTATATTTAAACAGTAAAACACAAAATTTGAGGAGGGGGACAGATTATAAAAGATTTCCAGAGGGCAGTACTTAAGTTGAGCCTTGAAAGGTGTCGATAAGGAGGAAATGTAATTCCAGGTATAGAGGCTTAGAGAAAGTCTATTCAGAGGCATATATATGGTGGGAGATAGAATACTGAATTCGGGGACCAGCAAATAGGCCAACTTGGTCGGAACATAGCAAGCATTAAGTAAAGTAATATTTATGAAGATTTTGGCAATTGTGTCGAAGATGAATTGGACAGAGGATGGGAAACAGGCAGTAGTTTTATTTTTTTTTATTACTTGTACTATCTACTCTACAGAGTTATTGTGAGATCATCACTTTGTAACTTGTAAAGCATCATAGAAATAATTATTGCCCAGAATACTCGTTCAGATGGTTTCCTAATCAGTGAAATGCCTTCCTACTCCGGGGTTGGGCATCATCTTCCTAAGTCATAGTCCTCTTCGAGAACGAAGGACCAACCACATACACACAGCCAAGACGTCAGAAATAGTAGGAGCAATGATACAAATATTATTACAAGTAAAGACTTTTACTTTAATAAAACCTTTCAAATGAAAAGGCGGGAGATTCACTCTGATCAAGCTGAGTCTAAAAATGTTCCTATCTCCTGGTCCCTCCACGCTTGTTTCTCCCGCTAAAATGTCGTCACGAGCAGGGTTTCACCAATCTGCATCTTGATTGGAGGACGAACAGACCTAGTAGGCCATTGGGTGAGGGAAGCGGGACGAAGGCCGAAGGGGCGGGGCCAAGGCGGACCAGCCCCGCTCCTCCCAGTCTCACCTCCCCCACCCCCACCCCCACGCGCCCCTTCCCCATCCCTGGCCCGAGACTCACTAGCCATGCTGGTGTACCGCACCCCCTGACTCCCCAAGTCCTGGTCTCTCTCCTTTCCCCCTTGCCCCTACTTGGCGCGGTGGGGGCCCTCTAAACTCCTTGGTGCCATGCGCCCCCTCCTCAGCCAGGCCATGCACGATGACACACACCCCCCGCAGCAGCCTCCGGGGCCTCCCCGCCGCTCCCCTTAAAGCAATTTACGGGGGCGGGGGAGGCGGCGGCGGCAGCAAGAACACCAACACGGCCCTAAGCGAGAGAGGTTCGGAAAGACAGAAGAGGAAAATGGCTCCAAGCCGGGACCGCCTGCTGCATCGGGCTCAAGTCTACCGTGAGTGCTAGAGGGGTGTCAGGGGGAGAAGCGGCTGGGGATCCTGGAGAAATGGTGTCCGGTACGGGGGGAGCGCACACACACTGCCCCGGGTGATCCTTGAAGGCGTTTCGCGGCCGATCCCGGCGGGGGGTGGGGCAGGGGGGCAGGTGTTGGGGGTGGGGAGGTGCAGGCTTCCCGCAGCTCGGGAGCCTTCCTCCTCCTCCTCCTCCCGACGTGCACGCGCAGAAGCGCAAGCACTTAGGAACACCGCCCCCCCAAATAGACACACAGACATACACACCGTGTACACTCACACACGTACACTCTGCTTTCCTTTCCCTCCCCGGACACAGAAGGGGCTTGCCCTGCTTAGAGGGACTAAGGATGGGCGGAGGTGGGGGCTCGCCTGGGGAGGAGGGGGTGGTCTCTGTCGCCCCGCCGCCGTCGCCGCCGCCTAGCGCTCGCGCTCGTGCTCGCGCCTCTCCTCCCTCTCCCCCTCCCCCCTTCGTTCCTCCCCTCCCCCACCCTTGCTGGGGCCCCGGCGGCGCTGCCCAATGAACGGCGGCGTTGCTGGCAGGTGGGGAGTGTTTTTGTTTTGGGTTGAAGTTGAGGCTGGGGAGAGAGAGACAGAGAGAGAGAGAGAGAGAGAGAGAGAGAGAGAGAGAGAGAGACAGACAGACAGACAGAGAGAGAGAGAGAGAGAGAGAGAGAGAGAAAGAAAAAGAGAGAGAGAGAAGAGAGAGAAGAGAAGAGAAGAGAGGAGAGCCAGCGGCCCCCTCCGCGGGAGGTGGTGGAGGCCCCGCCGGAGTCGCCACTTCTGCCGCCGTCGCTGCCGCGGCCTCCTCTGCCTGGGCTGGTGCCTGCTTTCCTCGCCCTCCCAGTACCGGGCCGTCCCGGCCCTCCCCGCGAGTCCCGGCCAGGCTCCCCGTCTGCACGCCGCAGCGCCCGGTCGCGGCCGCGCCCGCCGGCCCCATGAGGAGAGACATGAACGGGGTGACCAAGAGCAGGTTTGAGGTGTGAGCCCGGGGCTAGGGGGGTGGCGACAGAGGGAAAGAGGGGAGGGAGATTTCCTTTGCCCGTCCACCCCACCCTGGCCAGGCCCCGCCGGTCCGTCCGTGCGTCCATCGATCCGGCTGCCAGGTTTCCTTACCGGCCCCGCTGCAGTCCAGCTGCCCCGCACCCTCCTCCTCCTCCGCCGGCCGGGCCATGGACGCCGCCCGGCGGGGCCGTGGCCTCCTCCGCAGACAATGAGCCCTCGAAGGCGCCCTTCCCCCTCCATCCATCCAGTACCTTGGGGCGCCCTCCTTTCTGAAGCGGACCCCTGCCCCTCCCCGCGTCCAAACTCCTCACAACTCTCCAGCGGTCCCAAGGGGCGACCGCCGCCCTCCCCCCTTCCCACCCCCTTCTCGTAGAATGGACTCCCGATTGAGATCCTGGGTGACGGGGTAGGTAGCCAAGGAGTGGGGAGGAGACCTCTTCGTGCCGGACAGTCCTGCCTTCAACTAGGGAAGCCAGAGTGGGAACCTGGGAGACCTCGAGTTCTGGTTTCTTGTTTATATTTTTGATTGGTTTGGGTATTGTTCTCAAACTTCCTCTTCCCTGTTGTTTGGCTTTTGGGCTGTTAGTCATTGTTTTGAGGGGTCTCCTTAAGGTATATTGGGGGGAGAGGAGAGATCCGAGAGACTAATTCAGAAAATCCACCCCAGTCTAATTATTGGTTAGACGCTGTGATTCTCATCCCCCCCTCTCCCAACCCCCGACTAGTCCTTTCCCTCCGCCCCTCCGATTTCGGAGGTTATGCATAACTTCCTAGAATGATATAAAATTAAAGGCTGGAAGAGGAAACGTGAAAACAAAGTAGATGTCCTGGTGCGAGTTAGGAAGCAAACTACAGTATATTTTAATTGTCTCTAGGTGGATTACGGTAGCACAGTAATGTAGGAAGGGGACCAGGATGATAAGGCTTGACTTCCACAAGAAGCAGCGTTATATGGCCTTTTTTGGCCGAGACTCAGGTTGACCTGGGATCACACACAGCTCAGTGTCCGTAGCCAGGTTTTTTTCTTCATTTCTGTTTGAAGGATGACATTGGAAAGAGCTAGTTAGAGAAGTGAGAGTTGTAGAAGTTCTTAACACCTCTAGGGAGAGGATCTTACTAAATGATCTTTTTGACTTTATATGGTTTTGCCAGTTTGAATGGGGGAATAAAATACATTGTTACAGCACTACAGAAAGAATTAAAGAAGTTTCTAGTTTCCTTAGTATGTTTCTTAAATTGTTCAGAGGTTAAGAAAAGTATAGAAATGTATTGTAAGCTTCCTATTGGATTTGCACTTTTATAGAAGCTAGGGTTCCTAAATAAAACTCAGACATAAAAAAGTATATTGGTTTCAGATTAAGTACCGATATATAATTCTGGACTGCAATTAAAATATTATTGAATGGAAACTTGACTCACAAGAATCTTGAAAGGAAAGGCCAAATGTCCAGAGATCTAAATGGTGATTATAAGGACTTTATTATTTCTCGTTTATTTTCTGTTTCTTGATTAAGCTTACTTTGCATTTTAGGTAGCACTTCTTCGGAGCTATGCTTTTAAATTATATTGCTGCCCTTTTGCATTTTATTATCGGTATTAATTCATGTGCAAAAACAAGAACAATCAGATTTCTCTCCGAAGGAAATATTTCTATTGAAAAAGTCAAATTACTTTTTATAGGCGTGTAGCATGTAAGTAGAAGTTTATGAAAGTGACTTTGAGGTAGGAAAAAATAATTAGAAAAATTACTTGTGTAATGTTACTGGAAGTATGATTTAAAATATTCTGAACCAGGGGACAAATGAAAGATTTGGGATGAGGACATGTTTTAGAGAATTTCTTCATCCAAAATGAGTTTGTCTTAAAATATTTGCTTTTAACTGTGTTTCACTAACAAAATTTTTAGTAAATTGTTGAATCTTATTTAAAATAACATTTTTGATAATGTCATTAAAATGTATCTTCCATCTGTGTACATCCCTGTACAAAGTTTTATATTTGATAAGATAAGTAGAAAGATTACATGGACAGACTTATACTTTAAGAAAGTCTGTAAGTCTACAATGAGAAAATCCTTTAGTGTTTTGGACTTGTTAAAATTATTAAATTTATTAAAATTCTCTGTGGTGAGAAGGCTTTACATAGTATGCATTGGAAAGACAATTCTTTTCATCTCTTGCCCAGAAGTGAAAGTGCTGAAAGTTTTTGTAAAATGTAGCATTAAGTATGAATTCCTGTTAAATGTTTTGGTAACGTTGTATGTAGACCAGCCAAAAAAGTAGGGTATTGTGAAATAAATACAGAGTTGACTTGAAAAGGCTCAGGTGATGAGAAAATTAGTATTGTTAACTTTCTACATAACAATTTTAGTGAGATTGAATATCTGCAAAAGTAAAAATAATGTCATTAAAGCTAATCAAACAGATATAAAATATAAACATGTGCCAGACACTATGGCATGGATGTCCTCTAACTGCTCCTGCTTGATACACTATCAATAAGTTTAATAGGCAACATAGAGGTACATGGGTAAGCTGCAATATATTACCAGTGAAGGACTGTTCGGAGAAATGTACCGATGGATATCAGTGATGCACCACTCAAAAAGGCTGGTGATATATGGAGATAAAGGGATAAACAATGAAAAGCCTTCATTTTTGACTGGCAGCCCTACGTTGTTAAGAGGTTAGAAGGCCTTTGCTCATATTGGGTGGATTCTTTGTATTAGAGATTTATGGAAAGTCATAGAAAACATGTCACAAAGATGAGAAAGTATGGATGGATTGTCATCTGTACAATTGGAGGGAGCTCATGATCACACATCCCTTGTAGTAATGAAGTGGTTACTATGTAGTTAATATCCAGGCAATTGAAATGCATCTTCTAAAATTTATCATCCTTTAAATTTTGTTTCATTTTCACTTCCAATCCATTCTTGTCCCTCAAGTTACAGGTATGTTTTACCTAAATTGTTAGTGAAGTATTATTTTAGAGTACAATTGTATAAAAACAGCAGTTTAAATTGACACTTTGAGTAAATTATGTTACATTGGAAGTTATAGTTATCACACATTTTACATAATTATAAAATGACTTTGACATAGCAGAGTTGTATAAAATATACTTGGCATTTACTAATGTCTTTGTACTCAAAAGAATTGATATCTCTGGGAAAGAGATACTGTTAATCCCGTTTTACAATCTTCAATAGATTTCTTAATGTTATGTCACTCATCGGTATCTTTATCATGACATTTCACTCTTGGAGAAAAAAGTACCTTATTTAGATACATAAAAAATACACACCCTAAAAATTTTCACTTGGATTCTTATGGTTTATGAAGGCATGCAGAATTTCACTTCTCTGCTTCGTTTTGTATCTGTTGTAACATTGGAGAATGAGAATTGATTTGGAGTTTTATTCCAGTATGTGTCTTCAAGTGACTATGTACCTTGGAGAGGATAGCTCAGTCAGCTTCTTCCCTTGTAAGATGAAGGTATAGAACTTAATCATGTACAAGACTCCTTCTACCTCTAAGATAATGTGATTTAAAGATTTCTAAAATTTCTGCATGAAAATTGGTTCATTTGAAAATTAGACTTCATTAAGAAGTTAGTAGTTGTCAGTGGGTCATTCCATTCTGTTTAAAAAACTATATGATGGGGGTTTAGAAAGCACTAATAAGATAAAAGAATTTGGTTTTGAAGTATCTAGAGGTTGGAAAGTTCAAATGGTGGAGACACTTTTCTTTGCTTGTGGTTTAATGAGTTAAATTTATATAAAACCCAAAGTAGAAACTGAGGGTATCTAACCTTATTGTTGAAGGCAGTTATCTTTTTAAAAAAATTTGTTGATGTTCATTAATGATGACAAGTTAGCTTCATTTTCTTTAAAAAAATTTTTTCTTTTTTAATATTATGAACTTAATTTAAATATCAACCTTTTCCTATGGCAGGAGCAGAAAAAAATTTGTACATGAAACAATCTGTTATGTACAATGTTAATTTTAACATTTATATACAACTTAACCCTAGTTCCAGCGCTTGTCTATGCCCCTTTCTGAACTTCCTTCTGCTCTCTTCAGCGTATTTTTTTTTTTGGTGTTTCATTAATGTTCCTTTTTCTCCAGTGCATCAAATATTCTGCCTCAAAATTTCTTTGTCCTCCCCCTCCCCAAAGCCTTTCCTTATAATGTGTAAGTGTAGTCAAACAAAACAAATCCACACTTTGACCTTGTCTAAAAACCTTTGTCACCATTCTGTGCTTTTAGAACATCACCTCTTTGCCAAGAGATAGCCATGATTCATGATTAGTTTTCTGCGGTTGTCATTGGTTATTCTATTGATCAGAATTCCCTCCCAGATTGAAAAAGTGCTACTATAAATATTTTTGTGTATCTGACTCCTTTCCCGTCTTTGGTTTCTTTTGGGGTATAGGCCTGTCTGTGTGATATTACTGGATCAAGTGGTATACAGTTTAGTGATGAAGTATAACTCCAAATTGCTTTCTAGAATACAGCTCTACCAACAGTGCAATAATATGCCTGTCTTCTCATAGGGCCTTCAACAATTGTCATTTTCCATCTTTACCAGTCTAGTAGGTGAGGTGGAACATTGAAGTTGTTTTAATTTCCATTTATTTCTCTTCTTATTAGTGAGTTAGACTATTTATTCATATGGTAACACCTTTTGAGAGTTGTCTGTTCACATCCTTTGATAAAACATTTATCTTTTGGGGAATCAGCATCTCTTGTTCTTACATTTATTAATTCCCTACATATTTTGAACATCAGAACTTTATCAGGGAATTTTGTTGCAAAAGGTTTTTCCTCTCCTATTTGTTTAAAACCTTTTCAATTTTATGTAATCAGAATTGTTCATTTTATCTCCTGTAACCCTCTTTGTTCCTTGTTTGATCAAGAACTTTTTCCTTATCCATACTAGTGAATAGTATCTTCTTTCCTGCTCTTCTACTTTGTGATATAACTTTTTATACCCAGATTATGTGTCTATTTGGAGTTTATTGTGGTATAAGATGGAATATGTTGATCTAAACTTAAGTTCTTCCTGACTGCTCTATAATTTTTCAAGCCATTTTGTTTGAGTCCTAGTACTGCAGTGGCCTTGTGTTTATTGAGCATTACGCTGTGTGGGATTGATTCTTGCTCTTGTGTGCCTGATCTGTTCCGGTGACCTTTTCTATTTCTTAACCATTACCAGATTATTTTGATGGTTCTTGCTTTGCATTATAGTTTGGGTCCTATTAATACTAGACTGTTATTTCCTACTTTTTTTCATGATTTCCTTTGGGATTCTTTACCTTTTGTTTCTGTAGACTAATTTTGTTACTTTTTTTCTAGTTCTGGCAGAAAGGAAGGAAGGAAACAAGTATGTATTAAGCACCTACTATGTGCCAGCTTCTGCACTAAAGCGCATTACAAATATCTCATTTGATCTTTGCTACAACCCTGTGAGGTAGGTGCTATTATTATCCCCATGTTACAGATGAGGAAACTAAGGTAGGCAGGTTAAGTGACTTGCCCAGGGTAACAGTAAGTGTCTGATGCCAGGTTAGAGCTCAGGTCTATAAATTAACCTTTTGATATTATAACAGCTTAGGTTGCACTTTTGCTTTGATTATATTGTCATGGACAACCACAAATAATTTATATCTTTCAGTTAATTTAAATTTGCCTTTACAGGCATACCTCGTTTTATTGCACCTCACAGATACCACGTCTTTTAGATGGAAGATTTGTGGCAACCCTGCATCTAGCCAATCGGTGTCATTTTTCTAATAGCATGTGCTCACATCATATCTCCATGGTACATTTTGGTGATTCAGTATTTCAGACTTTTTCATGATTTTATATCTGTTATGTTAATCTGTGATTAGTGATCTTTTTGTTATTATTATAATTGTTTTGGGGTACCACAGACTGTGCCCATATAAAATGGTGGATTTATTTGATAAATGTTGTATGTGTTCTGATTGCTCAGCTGACCAGCCATTACTCATCTCTTTTTCTCTCCTTTATATTCATATTATTCTTGTGTGTGGTTTGGTAGATGGACTTTTAGTTATTTCATACATTCTCAGATTGTTTTGAATAGATTTTATTTTTCTTCCTGATGAATTTTGTTGATAATGTATAAAAAAGAATTATTTTGTGGATTTTATATCTTGCTGTTATATTGAATTTATTAATTTATTAATTCAATTAATTTTTAGTTGACAGTGCTTCTCTTAAGAAAACTATCATCATCTGTAAAAAATGATAATTTTTTTTACTGATGAGATAATATTTCTAAAGCACTTAGCACAGTTGCTGGCACATAGTAAGTGCTTAATAAATTACACATTTCCTTCTTCCTCTTTCCCCTTGCTCTTCAGTATGCTTATTTCCTCAAATTTTTTATCTGGTATTATTGCTATAACTAGCCTTTCTAATATGAAACAAAAGAGGTGACAAAGGACATTCTTGTTATGCCTCTAATCTTACTGGAAAGGAATTACAGATGATACTAACTTTTTGTTTTCTGAACCATTAGTTGCTATTCCCTATATTAAGGATTAGTCCATTTATTCTTGTGTTTTTTGTGTTCTTGACATTGGCAGAACCAGGCAATCATTGTACAAAGAAACAGCAATATTGTAATAATGATCAACTGTAGAAGATTTAGCTATCTTGATCAATACTGTGATCCAAGACAGTTTCAGAGGACTAATGATGAAAAATACTATCCACCTTCAGAGAAAGAACTGAAGTATAGTTTTCTCACTTTATTTTTCTTGCTTTTTTTTAATATGGCAAAGAAGGAAATCATTTTTTTGTGATTTGACATGTATAATTGATATAGTGCATGCCTTCTCAGTGGGTGGGGGAGGGGCAGCAGGGAGGGAGAAAATTGGAAACTCAGAATTTAAAAAGAGAATGTTAAAAATAATAATTTTTTTAAAAAGCAAAAAAAGAACCAAAACCATAAAAGGACATTACATTTTCTCAAAAGTCTTTTCTGTACTTGCTTATTTTATTTGTTCAGTTGTTTCCAGTCATGTTAGACTCTGTGTGATCCCATTTGGGGTTTTCTTGGCAAAGATACTGGAGTAGTTTACTCTGTCCTTTTCCAGATCATTTTACAGGTGAGGAAACTGAGGCAAACAAGGTTAAGTGACTTTCCCAGGATCACACAACTAGTAAGTGTCTGAGGCTGCATCTGAATTCAGAAAGATGAGTCTTTCTGACTCCAGGCCTGACTCTCTGTCCACTGCTACCTAGATCTCCCTATGTCTATTTATATAACATGTAACTCATGGTTTTTGTTATTAATATGCTTATAATTTTCCTAATATTGAACTAACCTTACATTTCCACTATAAATCCACCTTGGTCATAGGATTTAATCTTTTAAATATGTTTTTGTTAGCCTTTTTGCTAATAATTTGGTTGACATTTTTGGCATCACTATCCCTGCTTTATATTACTCTGTAAGAGTAGCATATTTTCTCACAGCAGAAGTTTTGTACAACTCCTTTGTCTATTTTTTCAAAAAATTTATATAAAATTGAAATTAGTTCCTTGAATGTTTAATAGAATTCACTTGTAAATCCATTTGGTCCCAAGGGTTCATTTATGGCATGTTTAATTTCTTTTTTTGATATTTGATCATTTAAACTTTCTTCTGTTAATCTAGATATTTTATATATTTATCACTATTTGTCCATTTCATTCATTGATATTTTTGGCATATAATTGGAAAAAAGTTTCTAATTCTGTCCTTTTATTTTCTTTTAATTTATTGTGAATTCTTTCTCTTTTTAAAATTTTTATATTGTGATGTGATTTTCCCATTTTTTTCAAGTAAATTGGGTAATGTTAAAAAACTAATAAAATGGATGTTGTGGTTTATCCTTCATTCTCTAAGAGAATGATGACATCAGGGAAATGATGACGTCTTGCAGTTGATTTTGATTTGAGTGAGGGAGGGCTGTGCAAATTTACCAGTCTCACTTTGTCCTTCAGAGCGTTTTGAGTCCAGTGGCCAGATATTGGTCAGGACAACTTGAGATGACCCAGTGGGGGCCTTGGCTCTTTTAAGCTAAGGTCTTTTCAAGTTCTCACTTTGAATGAGGCAATGCCCATTCAGTGAATAGATCTCTTTAAGAAGTGAGTCAAGGGATGGCCCCTTTAATCAAAAAAAAAAAAAAAAAAATCAAACTGGGAGGGAAAGGTCCCCAGGGTTTCTGGCCAGGAGAGAAAGTGTAACTATTTACATTCACTCTGAGCCAGAAGGGCTCGAAAAATAGCCATTTAGTGGTGCTTGGGCAGGGACCTAATGTTGTCCAATCCCTTAGGTCTTGGTTTTTGAGAAAAATATCTTAACTAGTTAGGCCCAAGTTAACTAGGGAGGTTGCCTAACTCCTAATTTTATTTATCAGTTCAGTGAGTTTTTGCCTTCAGTTTTGTATATTTTTTTGTTTTCAGAAATTCTGTTTTTATGTTTGATTGGAATATTAAAATTTGTTGCTTTCTCAGTTTTTTTTTTTAATTTCATGCCAGTTCATTCATCTGTTCTTTCTTTTGTTGATGGAAATATTTAAAGATGTTTCCCTCAGGACTATTTTCATTGCATCCCAGAACTTTTGCCATATTATCTCATTGTTGCCATTTTATTTGATGAAATTATTTATCGTTTTATGATCTGTTCTTTGATCCAGTTTCTTTTTTTTTTGAGGGGGGCATGTTTAACTTTTGTTCTGTCAACTTTCAAAACATTGCTGTTTTCTTTTTAAACAAGAAAAGGCTATGTACATTCTCAGTGTCAAGTGCTTTCAGTACAACACCAGTGAAACGCCACTATGTGGGGGAGTGCCAGCAAGGATGCAGCTGGAAAACCCAGAAGTCCTAGTGCTGGGCCATGCTAGGCACATGCCAGGCTATTCCTGGCCAAATGTCAGTCCAGGCTGTAAACTCTATGGTAAAGCTGGCCCCCCACTGGAAGGCCCAGGAGCTGAACTCTAGGGCAACCCCATCTCTCCAGCCACCCCTTGAACTTTGAATGTAAGAGGGCAGAGGCAGGTTGTCTTTACCCTTGGTTTCGTGTCACTGACTGCTTGTTTTTCTGTAGCTAAGAAGATTTTCATTTAGCTGGGCATGAAGTTTCTCTTGTTAGAAAAGACATTGGCTCGGAGTTCTTTGCAAAGCCTTGACTGATTCCTGGGGAGTAAGTGCCAAGAAAGCAGAGAAGTAGGATCTAGGTCTTCCAATCAAAAGGAAAAGTTTGAAAAACCTTCTATGGATGAGGTGACCTGATCCACAGTTTCTTAAGAAATTAAATTACTTAGCCCTATTTAAAATTGAGCTCTTTCTTCAGAGGCCACATTGATTGCAATTTTTATTGTCTTGTCAGTAAAAGGTTTATTTCATATTTTGACTTTTTTGCATTATTATAGTTTTTTTTATGCCCTAATACATGGTCTTTACAATGGCCTTTACATTTTTTGTAGAGAGGCCGTGCAAAGTTGAGAAATACGTGTATTCTTTTCTATTACCATTCATTCATTTCCAGATGTAGGTAGGCCCTTAATATTCTTTCTTGTTTATCTTTTTGTTAGAATTACTGAGTTCTGAAATTGACATGCTGAAGCTCCTCAACTATTATAGTTTTGCAATTTCTGTAATTTAACTTTTCCTCGAAGTACTTTGATGCCATGATATTTGGTGCATATATATTAAATGTTAATATTATTTCATTATTTATGATGCCTTTTAAGTTTAATGTAGCCTCCCTGCTTGTTTCTTCTAACCATGTTTTTACTGTTGCCTTGTCTAAGCTTTATAATTGCCACCCTGGAGTTAATGTCTCCTTAGCACCTTTGGGATCAAATACAAAATATTCTATTTGACATTCAAAGCCCTTTAATGATGGAGCCCTCCCCTACCTTTCTAGTCTTCTTATACCTTTCTCCTCACCATGTACTGTCTGATCCACTGACACTGGTCTCTTACCTGTTCCACAAACAATATATTCTATCTTTTGGCTCCAGGTACTTATCTTTGTCTTTCATTCCTAGAGTTCTTAATCCTTCTCACTTAGCCTACTGAGTTTCCTGGCTTCCTTTAAGTACCAGCTCAAGTCCCATTTTATGCAGAAAGACTTTTCTAACTGCTCTTAATTCTAGTACCTTCCCTCTGTTAATTATTTATCCTATTTATCTATTTTTCCTAAATTTTTATTTATAAAGCTTGTTTTTATATATATATATATATATATATATATGTGTGTGTGTGTGTGTCTATATATATATATGTATCCATTTGCATGTTGTCTGCCCTGTTAATTAGACCGTAAGCTCCTTGAGAGGGAGGTACTATGTTTTCTCTTTTTTGTATCTCTAGCCATAGTGCCTTGCACATACATTGTTAGGCACTAATGTTTATTGATTGAACAATATACTAGGTGTCGATTTTCCCCTTCTAGGATTATACTTAGTTTTGTGGGGTTTGCAAGGTAAGTTATTCTTGATTGTAAGGTTGTTTGCCTTTTGGAATGTTAAATTTTTAGATTTTCTTTCCTTTGCATTCATTGTCTTATATGATTTTGTGGTTTCTTGGTATTGCAGTGTGTTTTTTTTTTCCTTTAGCTTTGAAAACTGTGCATTTTGGCACAATGGATAGAGAGCCTGACTTGAAGACAGGAAGACTCATTTTCCTGAGTTCAAATCTTGCCCCACACACTTAATAGCTGTATGACCCTGGGCAAGTCACTTTAACGCTGTTTGCCTCAGTTCCTTTTCTGTAAAATGAACTGGGGAAGGAAATGGCAAACTACTCCATTATCTTTGCCAAGAAATCCCCAAATGGGATGATAAGAGGCATTCTCACCTGAAAAGACTGAACGGTAGCTATCTCTGGTTCTAATAGATCTAAGTGATATACGTTTATGATTTCTTGAAATATGCTGTCTAGATGTTTTGTTTGATTGTGTTTTTCAGTTAGTCTGATTTTAAAATTCTTTACTAATTTTCTAGCACAGTTATTTTTTTGTGCTAGATTTCTTACATTTTCAGTTCTTTGAGTCTTTTCTAATATTTCTTGCATTGGAGTCCTTATGTTCTAATTTTTCTATTCTTTTTTTCAGAGTCCACTATTAATATAGGATTTTTAGCTTTCTGTTCTAAGTTATCCTCTTTCCATATTTCTGTGGAACAGAACTCTTTTCTATCTAGAACTCTTTATCTGAACCTAATTTCACTTTTTAGCTTTTGCTTTAGTTCTTCTACACAGACAGTCCTGTAGTACTTGTGGACATGTAATTTTTTTTCCTCTAATGCTTTCTTGTATTGATGTGGACATAATCTTTTTGTTTGCAATTACTTCTTGGGGTTCTCATAACCCATAGTAAGTTTTTCATTTGCTTTAGTATTTTCTTCTGTTTACTGATATTTCCACTCATAGTTCTTGGATTGAGACTGTGGTTCTGTCCCTCCAGTTCTCCTCTATTAGTAGAGTAGGCCCTGTTAGGTCTTGTCTCTTCCTGTCCCTTCTGTGAGCTGAATGCTATTGTCATTCTGGATTGGTTGACTGATACTAGTATTTTACCTACTTCTTAGTCCTCAGCTTTGTTCTTCGACTCCTGGTGCTCCAGTTTGAGTGCTGCCCTTGACCAATGGGGCTAGCACAGGGCTGGGGAACTTGTGGCTTTGATGCCGTATGTGACCCTCTGGGTCCTTAAGTGATGCCCTTTGACTGAATCCAAACTTCACTGAACAAATCCTATTAAGAAAAGTATTTGTTCTGTAAAACTTGTACTCAGTCAAAAGGCTGCACCTAAGGACCTAGCCTGAGGCTGTAGGTCCTCCCACTCTCCCATGATAATAAATGTTTATTCGTTGATCTGTTTCTTTTTCCTTAAGTTGTTCCCAAATAAGAATTTGTTAGATTTTAGTCCTCCTTCAAGGTTGTATTCCCCTTCCTCAGGTACTAAGTTGTCTATCTTTTCTGCCGTGGCTCCCTTTGTTCTCTGAGGAGTAATCAGGGCCTGTGTCCTTTTGCAGTGGACCTATCGTCTCTGGCTCTGTCCCCCATTTAAGTTCTGATCAACCAGGGCCAGGATCTGGTTTCAGTACATGTTTATTTGATCTCATGCTGTATTCTCCAGTGCATCTTCTCTCCACAGGCTTCTGGCTATCTTTATGCAATTCTGGATTGCAAATAGGAGCTTAGTTTCTCTCTTTCTCTTTTTTTAATCAGTGCTTTATCTGGTACCTTTTTCAGCTGTGTGCTGGGTTGTAAAAGTGAAAGAACTGGGCTCCTACAACTTTTCATGACATCTTAACTGGAGATGAGTGGTGAACTTCATTTTCCAGGTTTTTAAAAGTAGATTTTTTTAATTGATTTTTTTATATCACTTATATTTCTTGTTATACCACTCCTCTTCCCAGAGAGCTGTCCTCTATAGCATAGAATATTCTTTTAAAAAGAGGAAAAAATTCTGCATAACTAATATTTACTTTGAGTGAATCCTATTCCATACCCAAGGACCCCTAGCTCTAAAGAGGAATGAGAGGGAGGTGTCCTATTCATCTTAATTTGGAGACAAACTGAGTCATCACAATCTGATGATGTTTAGTTTTTATTGTTTTGTGGTGGTTGTCTTTATTTATGTTACAATGTAATATAAAAGGGTTTTTTTGGCTCTGTTTACTTAACTTTGCATCAGTCCACATACTGTTTCCCAGGCTTCTATGTATCATACTTGTAGTTTTTTACAGCACAGTAATATTCTGTTATGCTCATGTTGCACAGCTTGTTTTTCATTCCCAAACTGATGGACCTCAAATTTGTTTCCAGTTCTTTGCTTTTACAAAAATTGCTGCTAAAAATGTTTTTGTGTATATGATTCTTTTCCTTTTGTTAATGACTTCCTTTTGGTTATATGCCTTGTACTGGAATCACTGGGTTAAAAGGTATGAACATTTTTTTTTTAATTTATATGCTTTTACAGATATCTTTTGTTTTTCATGTAGGCCGTAATTGTCAAAGATATATAGTTTGCTTCTCTTTTAATTCCCTTATGGCATAATATTTAATGAATTAATTAAACTATTTTGATTTGTTTTGAGATTTGGTGTTTTGTTTTTTCGTTAGCTAATTTCCCCCTGTATCTCTCCCCCTTCCCAGAGAGCCATACCTAATAACAAAGAACTTTTTTTAAAAAGAGGAAGAGAATAATAATTTAGCAAAAGTATATAAAAAAATGATATGTGCAAAGAACACCTGATCATTGTTACCCCTGCCATAAGCTCACTTCTGCAAAGGAATTGGAGGTAGAGGGACGTGTTATCTTGCTTTTTGGGCCACACTTTTTGTTTCTAATGTTACAATAATTAGTTTTTTACATGTATTGGTTCTGCATACTCACTTATTATAAGTTTGTATGCTTCTTTCCTTGCTTCTCTGTATCCATAATTTGTTAGAGCATAGTAATATTGTATTTCATTCACCTCACAGTTTGGTTAGCCATTTTCCAATCAGTGTACATCTATCTTATTTCCAGTTCTTTGCTACCACAAAAAGTGTTGCTATAAATAATTTGATTTACGTGGAGCCTTTTTTTTCCCCCAGTGACAACCTTGGAGCACATCTCTGTTAGTAGAATCTATGGGTCAAAGGATATGAACAATTTAATAATTTTTTTTGTATAATTTACAAATCCTTTCCCAAATAGTTAGACTAATTCACAGCCCTCTACTAATGTATTAGTTTGTTTTGTATTTCTGGAATTCTCCCAACATTGGTTATTCCAGTTTTTTGTCATCTTTGCTAATTTTCTGGTTGTGAGGATTGTTTTGATTTGTTTTTCATTTGTTGATTTCTGGCATGTTTTCATAGGATTGTCAATAGTTTTCTACTTTTTTGAGAACTATTTAACAACTTTATCCTTTGATCATTTATCTATTGAGGAATGTCTTACATGCATGTGTTTTTGTCAGTTTTCCATGTAGTTTGCATATCAGACTCTTACAGGAGATGGAATACAAAGACTTTTTTTCTCCAGTTAACTACTTCCTTTCTTATCCCAGTTGCATTAATTTTGTTTATGAATAAATTTTCCATTTGAAGCTATCTATTTTATATTTAGTAATTGCCTCTATCTTGTTTGGCTAAGAATTCACACCTACGCCATAATTGTCAAAGATATATAATCTGCTCTTTTAATTCCTTTATGGCATGATATTTAATGAATTAAACTATTTTGATTTGTTTTGAGATTTGGTCTAAGTCTTAACCTAATTTGTTATGAATACCTGAATGCTTTATAGGTTCCCTAAGAGTTTTGGTCACATAAGAGTTTTTTCCTAGGTAATTTATGTTTATGTGTTTATTTTCTGACATTATTTTGAATTTTCCCATTATCTAATTTGTTCCATTGATAGATTTCTCTATTTTTTTTAACCAGGACCAAATAGTTTTGATGATTGGATTTTATAATATAATTTCAGATCTGGAAGTGCTATTCCTTGTTCATTCCTGTCCTCTTTTAATTATTTTTTTTTTTCAATGTCTAGATCTTTTTTGTTTTTAAACCTCTAAATGAATTTGTCTACTTTTGTAAAGTATGTGTTTGGTAGTTTGATTATGGGAATCTGAACTAATTACTAAATTACAGTAATTATGGTAGTATTGTCATTTTTATTATATTAGCATGACCCAACCTTTAGCATTGAAGATTCCTTTTGCTATTTCATTTGTTTTTTTCTTGAGGGAAATAATTTTTAATTGAATCTGCACAAATATTCAGTGTCCTTTGTTAGATTGATGC
This sequence comes from Notamacropus eugenii, assembly GCF_028372415.1. Lineage (NCBI taxonomy): Eukaryota > Metazoa > Chordata > Mammalia > Diprotodontia > Macropodidae > Notamacropus > Notamacropus eugenii. Next base: position 354,934,398 of record NC_092873.1, on the reverse strand, counting down.
TCAGACATTTTATATATTCTCTAGTTAATTTTGAATGACACTTATCTTTCTACTATTACTCGCTGGATTTTGTTCATATATGTTACAAGCTGTTGATTTTTGTGGATTTACTTTATTTTGTAGTCTGCAATTTTACTGAAGCTATTATCTCATTTAGTTTCTTGCTGATTCATTAGGATTTTCTAAACAAGCCATTGTGTGATCAGTAAATAGGGAGACAAGAGTTTGTTTTTTGCCTTGTTGAAATACCTTCTAGCATTTTAAGAACTATATAAATAGTACCTGGGAAAGATAGGTAAAGAGGAGACTAAACTCTCCCTAAATCCTAGGGAAACAGTAAAGAAATTAAATGAGACAGTAACTTTAGTAGAGTTGCGGGGGAAAAGGACATCTTTACTTTTTTTAATTGGAAAAGCATCTAATGTTTATCCTTTGCATGTTTCCTTTGTCCTTACCATTTTATGTTATTTTTAAAATATCTCTGTGCCTAAATGTTGAACAATTCTTGTATCCCTGCTATAAGTTTGACCTGATCATAATGATTTTGTTTTAGATAAGTCAGTGCAACCCTGGCTAAAATATTAAAATGTTTTTTGAATCAACATTCTTATTAATTATATTTGTCCATTTTTTCTTTTCTTTGATTTATGTTTTACTGATTTGGGTATTAGGACTATGTCTTATGAAGAGTTTGGTAGAATGCTTCCTTTCTCAATTTTTGAGATGTGTAAAGGAAAGGTGTTTATACTTGGTTTATTGTGAAGTTGAATTATTAAATTCTACTTGCATTTTGTACTTTAATTCCTTTTTAATCAGTCACTATTTATTAATCTCCTATAATGTGCTAAGTGTGCTAAGTGCTGTGGGGCAGAAATATGAAAATAGGCAGTCTTTGCCCTCTGGGAGCTCACTGTCTCATGGGGAAAGACTACACAGTAAAGGAAGTCTAAAAGCTGGGAGAGAGGGGAGCATGAAAGAGTAGAAGAGTGAATTGTGGGGAAGTCAGAGAAGTCCCAAAATAATGCAGCCAAGTGAGAAATGAGACATGAGCTCCCTCCTTGAATGAACGAGACAGAGGGAGATGAAAGGGTAGATGCCAAGGCTGATGGGATCTTACAGGATGATGAGCTTTCTGGGTCATAATAAAGAAGTTAGAGAAGTCTCAAAGTAGTATAGCCAGGTCAGGGATGTTCTGAGCTTAGCTCCCTCCTTGATTGAAGGTTTTGGAGCTGACTCCACCCTTGCATGTGAGGGACAGAAGGGTGGTGATGAGGTGTAGAATACCAGGGTTGATAAGATTTCATCAGATGATGAGGTTTTCCCAATAATGAGCCTTGTAGGGTGTTCACATGGTATTCTTTAGAAGTTTAATAGAATTCAATTTTAAATCCATTTGGAAAACATTTTTCCCTAAGTTATCTCCTTTAAAGCTGGTTCTGCTTTCCTTTCTGAGACTGGATTATTTACAGCTTTTATTTGGCTTTCTGTTTGAGCATTTTATATTTCTAGAGGAAATTCTTTTGTATTGTCAGTCTTGTGATCAACTTCATTTTCAAATAAAAGGAAGAAAACAAGCCTTTGCTAAGCACCTCTTATGTACCAGTTACTGTGTTAAGCACTTTACAAATATTATCTCATTTGAGCCTCACAACAGCTCTGGGAGGTAGATGCTGTTATTATCCTCATATTACAGAAGAGGAAACTGAGGCAGACAGGTTAAGTGACTTGCCCAGGGTCATATAGTTAAATGTGGGAGTCTTCTGGCTTTGAATCCTGGTCCTCCTAATTCCAGCCCTAGCACTCTATACTGTGCCTTCTAGTAACCTCAGAATAAAAAGAATTAAACTTAGTCTTTAGTCCCTTAAAGTAATGACATAATGGATTTTTTTTTCAACAAAAGTTTTTCTTTTTGATGCTTTTTTTGGATATAGAAGTAACTCCTGAATAAACACTCCTGTCCACCATCCTCTTTTCTTCCAATTAAAATAGATGCAACTTATTCTGCACTTGTTACTCATCTGTACATCAAGAAGATCTTTTCTGGTACCAAGATGTTATTATAATTAATCTAGTCTAAGCTACTTTTACATGCTTTTTAAAAATTTATTTATTGTAGCCATTCTTTATTTTCTGCTTACTTGATATTGTGTCAGTTCATATAGATTTTCCCATGTTTTTCTGTATTCCTTTTATCTGTCATTTCTTATTGTATAAAAATATTTTGTTACAATCATATATGACAGTTTGTTCCCCAGTTGATTGGCATCTGCTTTGTGTTTAGGGCATTTTTTTTGCCTTTCCTTTATCTTTGACTTTCTGGGTTAATACCTGTATTATTGCCCCCATGGCTTTTTCTAACTTAAAGAAATATGAGATATTCTACATTTAAACTGTCACAATGAAATAGGACAGACTATCTTAGAGTCAAAATTTTGAGGTGTTAAAAAGTCATTATCAACAGATTGACTTTTGAGTTTCACACTATAATTTCAAATCTTCATAAAGATTGTGCATTATACTTATTAGATATCTCTAGTTAATCTTATTATAATTTTCACATTGTATTGCCACAAATACTTATGGAAGATCTTGATGGTCTTTGTTTTATGTCAATATTTTAATAATTCATCATTCTCACCTTTGCTATACATACTTCTTATATGTCAGTTTTGTCTGGCTGGAATAATTTGTTGAAATGTAACTCTAAGTCCTTCCCTTTTTTTCCTTTGGAGGTTTTTCTTTTTGTGTCTTGTTTTTGTGCTAAGTTAAGAGAGGTCAGTGACTCTTTTCTAAGTGTATGGATGACTAATTCCCAGTGGATGACTACTGTTTGACAGATTAGAAAGAGATTACAATTTTTGGGAAATATAATTTGTACTTTGGCTTTGCAAAACAATTACTAGATTTTCAAAATGAAAATATTCTGATACCAGAAAAATCCAGGGGGAAAAATACCTTTAAAAAATACCCCTAACAGATCATGTTTAACTGATTATATACGATTTGTTGTTCAGTTGTGTCCAATTCTTTGTGACCTCATTTGGGGTTGTCTTGGAGAAGATACTGGGGCGGTTTGCCATTTCCTTCTCCAGCTCATTTTACAGATAAGGAAACTGAAGCAAAAATGGTCCAGTGACTTGTCCAGGGTCACACAGTTGCTAAGTGAGGCCAGATTTGAACTCAAAAAGATGGCTGTATTATTTAACAGTTCCACCAACAGTGCTTTAATGTCCCAATTTTCCCACATCTCCAATATTTCTGATTTTTCTTTTCTGTCATATTAGTTAATCTGATAAATGTGAGATAGTACCTCAGAGTTATTTTAATTTGTATTTCTCTGATCAATAGTGATTTAAAACATTTATTGATATGACTGTAGATAGCTTTGATTTCTTCATCTGAAAGCTACTTGATCATATCCTTTACCATATCAATTGGAGAGTGACTTGTATTTTATAAATTTGACTTGATAATTGCTGCAAAATCTTTCCCCCAGCCTTTCTACTTTCCTTCTAATCTTGTCTGCATTTGTTTGTGCACAAACTTTTAAATTTAATCTAATCAAAATTGCCCATTTTATGTCTTGTAATACTCTTTATCTCTTGTTTGCTCATAAATTTTTACCTTAGCCATAGATCTGCCAGATAAAACTGTTCGATGCTTCCCTACTTTTTTAATTTGCCCATAGTATCACTCTTTAGGTCTATATCTTATACCCATTTTGACCTTATCTTGGTATAAGGTGTGAGATATTGATCTTTACCTATTTTCTGCCAAACTGGTTTCCAGTCTTCTTAGCAGTTTTTATCACATAATGAGTTCTTGTCCTAGAAGTTTGGGTCTTTGTGATTATCAAACAGTAGATTGCTATGGCTGGATAGTATATTTCATGAAATATAAATGAAAACTGTCCAAATCTATTAGAAGCAGAGGACATGATGAAAATGGTCCAAGGAGTGGTTCAGCCAAAATTCAAACTTTTCCATATCAAAGAAAAAAAATAACCAGCCAGAAAAAAAGTAATTGAAGTACCAATGTCAGTATTACATATTCTTGTAGCTTCCTCTTTAAATGAGGTATCTTGGAATAAAATATTACCAAAGGCAAAAGATATAGACTTGCAATAAAAAATTATTCATCTTGTAAAGTTTAGTATAATCCTACAAAGAGGGGGAAAAAAAGTGAGCCCTCAATTAGAGGACTTTTAAACATTTCTGATGAAAAGACTAGAGCTGAGTAGGGTTTTGAAAGGTAAACAAAGGACTCCAGAGAAACCACAAAGGCTACAAGATTTCTGAAGGAGTGACATGACTAGATTTGTATATAGTAAAGACACATTAAGTTATCCACAATATAAGACTCCTGACCAACTTCAGCACTAATAATGGCTAAACAAAGGTTACTGAAATTCATTGGGAGATATCCTAAGAAGTCTGAATCCTTCAAGATGTATGACTCAACAAATGAATTCCATCACAGTGGTTTTGAAGAAAAGTGTAGAGAAGAAACCATTTATGATGAGGGCCAGTAATAGGATAGAAGGTAAGAAGGGAGCCTCCACCTATACAACCTGGCACAGAGCTAACCTTCTGCTGTGACCTTAAAGAAGGAATCTGTCTGGGGCAAATAAAGGAAGAGAAACCACATGGGTAATTCTGCAATGGTATCCTTTAATCCAGGAGTTTAGACAGAATTTTTAAACTCTGGAACCAGTGAAGTAAATTTCTGAACTGGAGGGGTATTCATAAGTCTTAGTGCTAGCTAATAAGATCAACCAGAGGAAGCTGAATTACTTTTATTATCCCATGCAACCATACACAGAAAGGATAGCTTTTTTCACCTTGAAGTGAGTTTCCAAGAATTGTTATTTACCTACTGGAAACCGAAGAAAGTTGTACCAATTTTGTTTAGGAGAGTGGTTGGGGTTGAGAGGTATTCTGTTGTCTATTTGTTTGCCTTGCTATTGTCTTAACTGAATATGTTAGGGTTTGAAAAATAAAGCAAAGCAAAACAGCAGTCAGGCAGGAGGTATCAAGGGTCTGAACTGCATCAGAGAAGGTAGCCAGAGAAATAGAATGTTAAGGTGGTGGTAGGTGAACAGTGTTTGAGAGCTAACTGAAAGTGAGGAGTGGGAGAAGAAAAGAATCATGAGTGATTTGGACTGACTAGGAGGATTGTAGTACCATCAACAAAAAGAGAAGTTTGAAAGAAGTTACAGATTGGGGGAAGGAGGATAATAGCATCAGTTTCGTTCTGGAATGTAGAATTTGAGATGCCTTTAGGATATATATATTTGGAAATGTCCAGTAGGAAGTGAGTGATATGGAACTGGATTTCAGTAAATAATGATAAATCTCTATATTCTTCCATACAAAGGTATACAAAATGTGGTTTTTTTTCCTGACACTAGATTGACTTAAAGTCTTGGGTTGGATTATTTTAAATGATCTGTAACATTCCATTTATCCTCTTTATAGTTGTTATGTCCCTGTTGTTTTTCAGTAGAGAGTGACTTAGCTCATAAAAAAAAATACCAATTTGTATTTTTCAGTGATTTTAGGGGAACTAAATGAGAATTAACAAGGAGGAAGGGAACTGGATGAAAGAAGAGAAAAATCAGTCTCATATTCTGCCTGATATGTTGACTGTCCATGTTGGATAGTATGACATTCAAGGTTGAGATTATACTCAGAGCTGCACAATTTAATCAAATCCAGTCACTATTACTTAGTGCTTCTTCTTGATTAGACAGAGACAGATAGTGGTAGTTAAAATTTCATCATTTAGAAAAGTAAGTCAAATCCCAATGATGGACTTTGTTCGTATTTAAGATAATGACTATAAGATGCCATAGGCTTTGTGAAAAGAAACCCATAGTGACTGATATTTGCTTGCTCTGTCAGCTACAAAGTGAAATAGCTAAATAGCTGAAAGGACTAGCAACAAGAAAATTGGCAGATATTTTGGATTAGGACAGATATTAGTAGTGTCATCTTTTGCTGGCAGTTTAGGACTGGGAATGGTTTGGTCTTAATGTAGAAGTTGATAAAGAGCCACTTGGGATAGATGTTAAGTTCCATATAGATGAATAATTAAATGAAAACTATAAATGTTGATGCCAGAGTTCCCTGTTAAAATATACATATTTTTTGAAACTGTCATTTTAAAAATGCTGGAATTAGTTTGGCCAAAGAGAAGGAGAGGATTCTGTATAAATTATGAAAATAAAATAATGCCATGTTGGAGGAAAATAAAAGTTTTGCATATTGAAGAATTATTTTGAAATGAAAATAATCATCTTTTAATTTATCTACCTTGTAAGTTTAAATTTGTATAGTTTAGGTTTTCTCAGCATGGCAAACTTACCTATAATTTTTAAACATTTTGGTTAAATAGCAAATATTCAGCAGCATCTCTGTTAGTACTGTTTGTAGAAACCATTATTGTATCTCTTGCTTGTAAAAATAATTTTGCTTGTATTTGCCAAGAAATTGTCACTAATTGCCTAGGTTGACATATTAAACACTGAACCCAACCAAACACTGACCCCTCAAACTGGCAATTCTTTCCCACTGTGTTTTGCACAGAAGTTGTAGAAAAGCTACTTACATGGTAAGTTCAGACAAGCAAGCATGCATGTTATTTTTAAAAAGGGATAATATTATTTATTGTGGAGATTAAATTGATTATTTTAGCCCAACTGTTTTTAAACAAATATAGGGCTCATTTCCTTGGGGCATATCCAGAAATAACTGTGATATAAAGGCAAAAAATATCAGTGAAAAAAAGATATTGAAGTGGTTTTTCCCACCTTCTCCCCCCACCCCCCGCAGCATCTTTATCTTCTCTTAAATTACTTGCCATGTCCCATTCACCTCTGGTTACTGTTTCTGTTTGTAGAAGGCAGACAACTAAGTTTAATGTTAAGTTTCTTTCTTTTAGTGAAGCTGTGGCTACTTCCTGACCTTTTGTTTTTCAAAATAAATTTTGTTTTTTTTTCCAGCTCAATTAAATTTTTTTTAGTAAATTAATTAGGATATTGAATAGATTAGTTAAGAAAAGTTGTCATTTTAAAAATTAAATTGGTTTTACCTACCCATGAACAATAAATATTACTTTAGTTATTTAGATCTGAGTTTATTTGTATAAAAAGTATTTTATATTTATGTTAATTTAGTTCCTGTGTCTGTTCTGGCGAGTGTATGCTCATGTATTTTATGCTGTGTAGGTATTTTAAATGGTCTAAAATGATATTGAATAATATTACTGACAGTGTAGTTTCTCTGTTTTCACTTTTGAGATCATGATTACTATCCCTACTTTTTTACACACTAAATTCTACTTCAGCTCTTTATTTTATCTCTGTGTGTTCTCATTTTTATAATGTTTCCTGAAAGCAACAGCTTGTTGGATTCAGATTTTTAATCTATCAGATTTGAGTAATTTGGGTAAATTGGTCCCATTCATATTTATAAGCTACAATTACTTGTATTTTCCTTCTTCCTATTTTTCCTCACTATCCTTCTCACTCTCTTTACCCTATCCCTCTTCACTCCTTTGCTTTACTTCTTCTACTGGCTATCTTGCTCCCTCCTATTTCTTAACCTACTCACCCTTCTAAGAGTCTGTCCCTTATCCTCTCTCTCCACCCTCTTGCCTTCTTATTTCTTTCTGAATTTAGAAGATATATATGTTGTTCCCTGTTTAACCCATTACCACTGAGAATAAAGTTCCAGCACTACCTGTCTTTCCCCCTACTAGCTTCTTCTGTATTAGTTTTTCCTTTTATGCCTCATTTATATGCGATAATTATTCCTTTTTATCTCTCTGTAGTTTTATTTTTTTAGAATCACCCCATCATACTCAGTTCAGCCCATGCCTTTCTTTCAAACTACTTAAATAATGATGACAGATCATAAGAGTGCTGCTAATATTTTCACATACAAAGTAAAAAATTTGACCTTATTGAGTCCCTTATAATTGGTCTGCTCTTATGGTTTTTTAAAAAAATTTCTCATATTTGATGCTTAAAGTCTTTTTTGAAGGACTTTTCCTTTAAGTTCCTTCCAAGAACTCTTTGTGCTTGGGACCATTTGACATTTCTCATTGAAAAAGAAGTGATTTTTTTTTAGTCCCATTATCGTCTTCTGAATGTGAACCCAGATCTTCTCTATCCCCATAATAACTCTCTATGGGTTCTTTCTCCTTTTTTGTTTTATTTTGTTTTTAACAGCTATTAATGTAATCAAGCTGTAGTCCTGAGGTATGAGGAATTATGCCCCAAGTCTCAGGTCCTTCTTACTATCTTGGGCTCTTCACTCCTGAGCCACAGCTAGACCCCCCAGCTACACTATCCCACAAATGATCTTGTCCCTCTGGTGGTTGAAAACTACTCCTGTCCCTTTTTCCCTGGAACTGAAATGGGTCTCTGCTCTTCTGCAAGTGCCCATAGCCAACAAGGTCCCCACTCCTCCCTACTTCATCTCTTCAGGTGTATGCTAGCTTCTCCTAGCAGCCATAACTTAGGATATGTCTGGTCAGCACAGCTGTGCTTGGTGTCCCTCAACACTAGATTGGCTTTCACTCTTCTACTTAGCAGTAAGACCCCTACACTGTCTTGGAGATGAATGTTTTAAGTTTTTAAGGTTGAGGCTACCTTTCTATATCTTGTCCCCAGGGCTTGTTGTTTATTGAGTCTGCGGAATAGGCCTGGAAGTCCAGGTGTTTGCACTTCACATAGGCCAAAGGGGGAGGATCTCCTCTGGTTGTCTTTGAACAACTGCTTTACCCCAGGTTTATTTCTGCTGCTTTGAGGCAGTATTCTGGTTTGGTTTTTTTTTTTTGGTGTTTTTTGTGTGGAGATAATTTGGAGAGCCAAGTTTTCTGACTTCTTATTCCACTATCTTCCCAGAATCCTCTCTCCACTATCTATATCCGTTTTTTGAGAACAGTCAGGGAATTTTTAAAAAATTGATAATCTTTTTTCCCCTGTCATCTAAATTTCTCAATGTATTCCTTCCTTCCAGTGCCTTATAGCAAAGAATAAAAAGTGAGGAAAAAAAACTTCAGTAAAATTATCCAACTGTGACAGTTTCCTATGAACATATGATGTTATCTTGCTTAATTTTTTTGATGTTACTTTTTATATCCTGGAATTAGTTTGGTGGAAGAAGGGAAGAGGATACTATATAAATTGTGGAAAAGAAAATAATTCATTGTGGGGGAAAATACAGTTCTTTTCTTCTCCCCCAGTACCTTTTGTAGATGTGGACACAGAATATTTCCATATGCTAAGCTTTTATTGATATAAACTACGATCTTTTTAGATCCAACTGCTTTAGTAACAACTCTGTAATCTGTTTAGAGACTAATATATTTGCATTCTATTGACATAACCAGTTCCACATACGTAGTTCCGTATCTCTGCAAAGAAGTAGGAAGTACGGCCTTTTCACTTCACTAACACTCTTGACTTTAATGCAAACACCAATCCTTTTAGCATCCATAAAAGATAGCTTTGTTTTTTTTAATTTGTTTCATTTAATTTTTAAAATAAATATGCACATTTCATATAAAATGAACAGTAAAAGATTGTATATGAAACTGAATCTTTATTACATACAGCTTTTTAAAAAGACATTAAAATCGATGTAGCAGTATCAGGACTCTCCTTCTAAACTTCTTCCTGCTCTCTTCCGTGTACTAATAATGTTTCTTTGATGCTCATTTCTTTCTTTATATTTTTACATCAGTGTTACCTACAAATTTTCCCCTTCCCCATCCCAAATCTTTCTTTATAACGAGTATAGTAAAACAAGTTCACAGATTGAGGTAGATAGATTTCCATCATTCAGTTAGGGTTTAAGTGAAATTAATTGGTCTATCTCATGGTACAGTGAGACACTGTGTTGGACCTGAGATTGAACTTCTTGAGATTTTGGTTCCTAGTTACTCATATATATAGGTAATTTCTTCCTGTTTGGTACAGGCTAGTGATCTCATCCTATAACATATCTGTTGGGCTACCCAGTCTTAACAAAATTAATATTTCCTGAGAAACTGAATTTATTTCAGATATACTAATTTCTGTAGTTTAGGGATTTAGTCAAAATTTTGTTGAATAGTCTCTTCATAGTAAATATTAATAGGGCTCCATTTATAATACTGTTAGGAAAATGATGTAATTAAGTAGTTTTTTCATGATCAACTTGACAGACATTAACAAGCATGCACATTTCCTTCATTCATGAATAACAGAAAAATCATGTATGAAACTGAGAATCTGTTACATATACTTTTTTTTACAGGATTTATTACATGCAACTTATTTTTAAGGGCTTTATTAAATTTAACACTATAGTTACAATGCTGCCCTGCTAATCTTTTAAACTTTCTTCTGCTCTGTGTGTATTTTTAAAATGTTTCTTTAATTATCTTTTTGTCTTGTATTATTGCTATCTCCCATATCTTTGCTTATGATTATTCCCCCAAATAAAAGCCTTTCCCATAAAAAAATAAAATTAGTCAAGCCAAACAATTCCATAATTTAACCATGTATAAAATGTACATCTCATTTTACACCTCGAGTCCACCACCTCTCGACTAAGAGGTAGGAAACATAATTTATCATTATTCTGGTATCCTAATTGGTCATTGCCTTGATCAGAGTTCTTAAGAGTTCTCGAGTTTACTTACAAATAAAGTTTGTAGTCATAATATAATTTCTTGTTCAGGTTCTGTTCACTTCTCTCCCAATAGGGCATTAATGTACTTGTCTTCCTCCAGTCCTTCCAACAGTTTTCATTTTCCTTTTTTACCATTCTTGCCAATTTGATAGATGCAAGATGGAGGCTCAGAGCTGTTTTAATTTCCATTTCTCTAGTAATTGTTACTAATTTAGAGCATTTAATCCTATGGTTTTTGATATCTTGTCTTTTTCTGAGAACTACTTGATAATCTTTTTGTCTTTTTTATTCTTTCTGTCAGTTTCCTTTATCTTAGATATCAGAATTTTATCAGCAAAACTTTCTGAAAGTTATCCCCCTATTTAACCATTTCCTTTTTAATTCTAATTGCGTATATTTTGTTTGTTCAAAGCCTTTTTCAATTGTACCTAATTCACATTTTCTGTTTTATATCTTGTGTTTATTCTTTGATCAAGAATTTCCCCCCTGTTCTTAGTTGTAAAGGGTATCTCCTTTCCTGCTCTTCTAATTTATGATACAGCCTTTTCTGTTCTAGGTCCTGAATCCATTTTGAGGTTATTATTGTATATGATGTGAGCTTTAGGTTTGAGCCTAATTTCTGCTGGACTGATTTCTCATTTTACCACAGGTTTTAATCCTTGAATTTATATAAAACCATGCTACTATGTTGAATTACTTCTGGGTCTTGTACCACCTGTTCCACCAATCAGTTTTTCTATTTTTTAACCAATACCAAAAAGTTTTGTTGATTATGGGTTTGTATTATAGTTTGAGACCTAGAGCTGCTAGTCCCTCTTCTTTCACATTATTTTTATTACTCAGACTCTTGACCTTTTGTTCTTTCAGATGAATTTTGTTATTATTTTGTCTGGTTTCTGTAAAGTATTTGCTAGTTTGATTCTGCAGATTAATTTAGGTAGCATTGAAAATTATGGTATATTTTAACTTTTAGAGGGGCTGTTAATTTCAGGGAAACGTTCAAGAAATACTTTGTGAAGTTAACTTTCAGTACTATTTTATCATCTCTCCTTCAAACAGAAGTCTAAATAAATAATCTTTGTTGCACAAATCCATATTTACCTTTCTCCCCCAGTTAAAAAACTCTAGTGACACAATTGTCTATAGGATAAACTGACATTTAAGCTCCTCCATAATCTCTCTGCCCTTCCAGCCTTATTTCACTTTGTTTTCCCTTGGCCCCTATGTTGTCCAATCCTAAACTATAAGAGTATTCTTTTTGGTCTTGTGCAGTTGTGCAGGGGTGGGGAACCAGTGGCCTCGAGGCCACATGTGGCCCTTGGGGTCGTCAACTAAGAAGTTTGGATTCAGTCAAAGGCTTTCCTTGAGGGCCACATGTGGTCTCAAGGCTGAAAGCTCCCCACTCCTGTCCTTATGCTTGTACTGATTGCTGAGGATCAAAAAGATACGAAAGGTAATCTCTGCTTTCAAGGAACTTACAGTCTAGTGGGGAGACAACATACAAACAGACACATACAAATCACGCTTATATACAGGATCAATAGGAAGTAATTGACAGATGGAAGGCCTTGGAATTAGAGGAGTTATGGAAGGCTTCCTGTAGAAGGTGAGGTTTTAGGTGGGACTTAAAGGAAGCTAGGGAGATCAGTAGTCAGAGTGGAGGAGGCAGACTATTCCAGGCACTGGAGACAGTTGAAGAGAATTCATAGAGCCAAAAGATGGATCTCTTGTTCTTGGAATAGCCAAGAGGGCAGTGTCACTGGAACAAAAAGTTTGCGTTAGGCAGTAGGATGTAAGAAACCTGGAGGCTAGATTTTGAATTTGAATGCCAAACAGAGCATTTTGTATTTGGTCTTGGAGGTAATAGGAAGCTGCAGAAATGTATTGAGTAGGGGAGGCGATGTGATCAGACTTGGGTTTTAGGAAGATCACTTTTGTACCTGAATGGAGGTTGGATTGATTGAAGCAGAAACTTGAGGCAGGCAGACCTACCAGCAGCCTATTGCACTAGTTGTGAGCTAATGAGGGGCTGTACTAGAGTGGCATCAGTGTCAGAGGAGAGGAGGGGACAGTATTTGAGAGATGTTGTAAAGATGAAAGGCCTTGGCTGTAGCTTTGAATATGGGGGGGTGGGGTGGTGGTGGTGGTGAGATAGTGAGAAATCCAGGATAACTCCTAGGTCTTGAGCTTAAAGGATGGGACGATGATGTTGCCTTCTACAGTAAAAGGGAAGGTGTGTGTGTGGGTGGTTAGGTGGTTCTGAGAAAAGATAATGAGTTCTGTTTTGGAAATATTGAATTTAAGTTTACCAGGAATCTAGTTGAAAAGATGTCTGTAGTTGGAGATGTAATGTTGGAGGTCAGCAAAGAGATTGTCAGGAAAGACAATCATCAGCATAAAGATGGTAATTAAATCCATGGGAACTTATGAGATCACCAAATCAAGTAGTATAGAAGGAGAAGAGAGTTCGGTACAGAACCCTCAACTGTAGAACACCTACGGTTAGAGATTATGATGTGGAAGAGGATCTAACAAGAGATAGAGAAGAGATAGGTAGGAGGAGGAAAACCAGGAGAGAATGGTGTCCCAAAAACCTAGAGAGAAGACAGTATCAAGGAAAAGTGTTCAACAGTGTCAAAGGTTGCAGAGATTAATATACATATATTAGAGTTCAGTATTCCCTCTATAAGGACATTGCCCCACTGAAATTAAACTATCCATTTTTTGGGTGCATGTTTTATAATATGAAAATGATCAGGTGAGTGTCTTCTGGACTTGTGACATTGGTTTTGAAGGAAAAAAGTGAATTTCATCAGTAAAAATTAGCTTTTTTTTAAAAACTTCATTTTGCTGTGGTGTGTATGTTGTCTTGCTTATGAGGAGTGTTTTTCTTATAGCAACAGTTAGTGTTCTCTTTGCTTTCAACTTGAAGAGCCTACATTGCGCTACAGAGGAGTCAGTAACAACCCCTCTTGCTACTGCATCCCTCTGAAACTCTTTGCTTCTGAGAATTACTTAAATTTTTTCATAGTGGTAACTTGTAATTTTTTGGTGGTGTTTTTTAACTGTACTTTTCTTTTTGCTTCATATGACTATCTTTTTCTATTTGGGGCTTAATGGATCCTTGAAACATTTCCCAACACCAATAGCAACCGGTAATGTCTCTTAACAGTTGTTTCATTGTGTTCCTTGAAATACAATTTTTGTATCTTTACTTGAAGGAGTACCCATTTAAAAAAATCTCAGAATTAGAAATAAAACTAAAAGGAACATTGAAACCCATCCGACAGGAAATCCAGCTCTCCTGGATAATAAAGGCTAACTAGCTTAAGTTAGAAAGGAATGACGTAACTAGAGAAGGGGGATCTTTACCAAGTTTCTCATTTTTTCAGTTAATATGTAGTCAAAGGATACAAGCAGACAGTTTTCAAAGGGAGAAATTTAAGCTATCAGTAATAATGATAAAGCTCACTAATAATTAAAGAATTTAGAATTAAAGCAACTCTGAGGCTCCATGCCTATCATATGGCAAAGTTGACAAAAAAGGAAAATGACAAGTTTTGGATAGTCTTCAGAAAAACAAACACATTTATGGGCACTGTTTATTGGTAGACCAACCAGTAACTTGATCTAGCTGTTCTGGGAAGCAGTTTGGAGCTTGCCTGTAAAAATTACTGAATTCTGTGTACTCTTTGACCCAGCTATAATAGCCTTATTAGGTTTACACCTCAAAGGAAGACAAAAAAGACTCATTTGTACTAAAATATTTTTTCTTGCTCTTTTTGTGGTGTCATAGAACTGGAAACTAAGAAGGGTGTCCATTAATTGGGGGAAACTTGAATAAATTATGTTCTATGAATAAATGGAACACTGTCATGTTGTAAGAAATGATTAAGGGGACAGCTTCAGATAAACCTGAGATTTGTATGAACTGAAGCAGAGTGAAGTGATCAGAACCAAGAAAGCAACTTATAATAATCCCAGCAGTAGCTGTAAAGAGAAACAGCAAAGTGCTTTACATGTTTTGTCTTCTTTGATCCTCACAACCATCCTGTTATTATCCCTCAGTATAGGAGGTCAAAAGAAGTCAAGTGACTTGCCCAGTGTCTCCTGGATAGTAAGTGTCTGAGACAGATGGCTTTGAAAAGCTTAAGCCAGTGATCAGTATAGTAATCAGCTTCCATTTGGGGGTGAGGGGTGGGAGGGAGAGAAAATAGATTTTTGTTCATTGAAAAAAATATAAAAAAACTGATTTCATTTGGTCAGGGTCAGCCTAGTGTCAGTAGAAGCATATATGTGTGACCATTTCTGTCACAAAGTAAGACCACATCAGAATTATTGCAGAATCCCAAGTAATTTCCACACCATATAATTATAACAGGTAGAATTACGTGTATTTCTTATATAAACACACACTTCTTATGTGACAGTGAGATATTGCTGCATATAATATCACCACTACCACCATCAGTAATAGTTCCCCATTCCCCCAGGAAAAAAAACATTAAATTTCATATAAACAGAGTAGAACCCAAGGAATCTGATGGCTTTATGAAAAACATGCCCCCATCCACAAGGCTTTTTTTTTTTTATCTTAAGTCTCTTAGTTTCTCTGTATGTAAGGCAGCTGATATTTAGTGCTTTCATATTTGTTAATTATGTTACATAATTTTATTTTTCAACAATCTTGTGAGATCAATAGCATATATATTATTCTCATTTAATAGATAAGGAATCTGAGACCCAGAGAATTGAAGTTAGTCGTACAAGTCAGTTATAGCTAATAAATATGGGTTGTCTGACCTAGCTATAAATCCAGTCATCTTTCTGTACATTGTCCTGCTTATATAAGCCCTGATATAAATCACATATTAGACCAGTTGTACTGCATGCCTACAAAAAATGCAATGTATGGCTGGGTGTCATTCAGCTAGGATCGTGCGAACCTAGAAGCACTGCTTGTGAGAATGTGATGGTGACCAGCTTTATATGAAGTGAAATTCCTTGGGTTTTATGTTCTATGTGAGACTGAAGAGTGTAGGGGTGTGAGAGAGAGTCTGTCAGAGAGAGGGAAAGGGAGGAGAGAGAATATGTTTTTTAAAGGGTATGTCTATGTATGTACAAGTCTACTTTATGTCATGCTTATGTGTACTTGTCCTAGTTCCCCATTCTTCAGGACTGGGGACTTTATCACTTTCAAGGAAGATAAATATTACATTTATGTACTCTAGCATTAACATTTTCTGTTGTATTTAAGCTTTCAAATTATGCTCTATACCATATACTTTTCCCTGACATCTTCCTCATAGTTTGTAGAAAACTCTCTGGGTGAGAAGATAAAGGAAATATAGTAAGAAAGGGCAAGGCAAGTATTTACTGATTTGACTTTGCAGTTAAATTTCGTTTCCCCTGACACAGATGCTTAGAATAACAAAACAATACCACTGCTAACAATAGTGCTCATCATAGCAGCTGCTGGTTTCTAAAGACTGTCATTCCCCAGGAGATTTAAGTACACATTAAATCAAGATAGAAAAAAAGATCTCCTGGGCAACAGGGCATTGGATTTATGTAGTGTCTTACATGCCTTAAAGGGTCTGCTTATGTGCTTATGCCTAAAGTGATGCTATTGACCCAGCTTCAGTAGACATTTACTTTTGAATTGTTTTTTCTTGTAGTGGTCATGGGTGCAGAGCCATTGACACACTTTTCATCTTGTCCCTTAAAGGCAGCTTGCTCACAGCATTGGTGCTGCAGTTTGCTATGGCTGGAGCGTAAGAAAAGTTTAGGGCAATTGAATCTTAACCATAGGTATATAAGCTAACCTATGTCAAATGAGCATAAACATAGCATGTGTGGAATTGGACTGTGTATTTACATTTTCAGTGAGTTGTTGAACTAGGACAGTGTAATATGGAACCAAAATTTGATTACTGTTTTTAGGGTCATTTTTTTGGTCCTCACTTTGAGGACCAGAGTTGCATGTACTGAGCACTTAAATTTTGTTGAATGTTGAAAAAGAGATACAGAAATATTTTACCATCATTTACTAGTTAGTATTTTACTTCTAGGGATCCTTGGCTATAAGTGATAGGGCAAATTCAGTTCTCTGGTTTGACCTGTGAAATTTTGTATACCAACGCATTTTTTATTTTGTGTGTGTTGCATGTATCTTCCATATTGCTTCTTCAAATAGGTACTACTGTTGATGAATTAAAAACGTAATATATTATCCTTTAGTTACATATTTAAAATGAGCAGGTCTGTAGTTTGTTCTTTGACATTTTGGTAGAAAGGATGAATATTTTTCATTAATTCATCAAGAGTGGATGAATTAAAGTAACTGTTGAAATTAATGTTTCAAAAATGGTCTTAACCATAATGACTATGTGTATTAAAGCATAGAAAATATTCAGCATTTTGATATAATGGCAGATGTCTCTCTATTTTGATAATTACTACTAGACCTGTTTTAAGTAACAGAGGAAACTGAATAGTTCTTTAATTGTGGTCCATTTTTTTCTATGACACCCCACACTTAAAATGCAGTAGTTGAGACAAACAAGTACATTCTTGTATTTCTTTATATATTGTACATTCACATTCTTGTCATATAGTTATGATGTGGCCAACATTGTTTCAGAGGTATGTGGACTTAAGAATTAAATATCATGGATTTCAGTGCAACATTACTGGAAGAAATTTAGGAAGATTTTGTTTATCTTTCTAATGACACACTAGAAGAATTAGTTTGAAGGTCCACAGCACTATCTAGTCATTTATGTTCTTTGATAGCTATCAGTCTTAGTGTTAAACGAATGTGTGATGTTTAAATTAGAAAATATTTGAGATTCAAAAGTCTCAGCTGACCACTAGTTCATTTAACATTCTTTATCTTGCTAATTAGTTTTTAGTTGAAGTATGTGACTGTTGAGTAGGCAGTATGCAGCCTGCATTATGTTGATTTATAGTTGTACTCATTTTAATGTTACTTCTGATAAAGGGAAGTTAAACATAAAAACTCCTTTGAATATTTTGATAGAGCAACCTCAAGTTTTTTAGCTTAATGTGTTTATGAGGGCAGTTCTTCTAATCTTCCATATTATAAAACTTAGAGAAATGGGGATAACTTTCTAAAAAGGAACATGAATATTTTACAAGGTACACACTATTTGAAGTGTTCAGTGGAAAAACTTTAGGTTTTAGATCTTAGCAATTTTGGGAAGAAGATTGTTTCTTTGGAAGATGATTTTGAAATTGTTTTTGCAGGCTGTGATTTGAAGACTGAAGGCTTTCAGTAAGTAAAAATAATTACATGTATTACTAAGGTAGATAAGTGAGTAAATAAGTATTTTCTTATCTATACCTCCATTGAACCATATATTCAAAGACATGAAGACAATTGGTTATTGGTATGCGTGATGGGGTGCTTAGGTGCATGTACTTGGACCCCAATTCTAAAATCACATTTCTCTTTAAAAATCACATTTTTCCCTAGTCTCAAAATACTCTCTCAGGCAGTTTCTCCCCAGCCCAAGGACACAGCCTGCCCCAGCAATAACAGTTATCTCTCTTCCTGCTACAGT